>NC_053491.1:386774314-387451814 GCF_905171775.1 Rana temporaria
AGAAAAAAAGTTATGTTCCTCTTCTTGTCTATTAATTCTCTAGTACTCTCCCTCATGTTTCTCATCATTTTTAATAAGTGTCCTATTTTTACATAAAAGTATGGGAATTCGTTTTTTTTTGTTTTTTTTGGGATGTTTTCTTGAGAATTTATGAACATGAAAGTAATCCTATAACAAATGCCAGCTTATATTTTTGGTTTTCAGTTGCTGGCAGGAAATCCACTGTGCCCATTACTAACTACTGGCAGATGAATACTCTGTTAATTCAGTTTAGCCCAAATTATTATTTGTTTTCATACTTATTACAGGTACTTATATAGTGCTGTCAATTTACACAGCGCTTTACATATTTATTATACATTCACACCAGTCCCTGTCCTCAAGGAGCTTACAATCTAAGGTCCTTAACTCACATTCATACATACACATATCTAGGTTGCACATTTGTAAGTAACCCAGTTGGGGCACTTGGTTGTGGCCCTCACTCTACTGTCTCACTCTCCCTGCTGAATTCTTTGTAATGTATATAGTGCATCCCCCTAAAGAGCCGCAGGTAGTTTGGGCTTATTTACTCCCCTTAGCGCACATTTAGACAGGTACACAGCATTTTCAGCAGTCTTTCACTGGCACAAGAATCAGTCTAGGGTTTTTTTATTTTGTTTTTATTGGGGAACTATGAACTTCAATGGGGATAGGGAGCATAGGATACCCTGGAACTGTGGAACTTGAACAACAAGACTGATAGCTTTCTGGCTGAAGATGAAGATCCTCTTTAATCCATTCAGGGCAAATGTATGGGTCAATTTGATAGTCCACACTCTCACACCCATCAACCTGCACAACTCCCCCATCCCAACTGGGTCACTCCCCAACCATCCAATCTGCAAGCAACATACACAGTACTTCCAGGTATCAACTTTTTCTTCTTCCTTCTAAAATGCAGCTCTGGATAACTGAACAGCCAATAGCTGGGTCCTTGTACTGTCACATTGGGGAGACAGGGCTAAGGACCTTCCACACACCCAAACATGACTGCTTTCAGGCCTAGCGATTGTCTCTTTTCTTGGGGATATGGTTGGTATATAGGGTAGTTGGTTGGCAAATAGGGTGGCAGAAATGAGCAAGGAAGGCCTGCATCAGCAACAAAGAGGTGGGGGAATTAAAAAACTACTTTTCACTGAATTGGCACAGCTCAGGTTCACTATAGAAAGTCGGTGGTTGTTTCTATCTACTTGCAACTATCCATAAAAAAATAACCAGCTTTTGGCAGACCGACTCTTTAGTAAATGGACCACATATAAGTATACTTACCATTTTGAAACCCCTTTAGGCTGTAAATATTTGTGAGACCATCTTTTACCCGTGTGGTCTCATGTCCTTGTTACTTTAGGATTGTTGGAGAATATACAGTAACATATCCATACCTCCATTTTATCCTGAGTTGCCTTCGCAATAAAGTCCACAATGATGCCACCAATTACCACCTGGAAAGGATTGAGACAAAATGACCACATTAACTTTGCAAAATGTTACAATAGTTCCTATTCTTTGTAATTTACTTCTGGTTTGAGTTATTTTTACTGTTATATTTTACTGTAAACACGCCTCACAAAGTCATACAGATTCTCTTTAAAATCATAGGCTACTCAGGATACTTTAATAAAGGTACATTTATCATTTAGAGATGCCTTACCGGCCTAGAATCCTGGTTTGCATCATCCTCTTGTCTCTCCCGCTGATGGGGTCCCTTTCTTGTGCCCCCTTTAGGTTTCCGGATCTGGCAGAGGGCTGCAGCAATGCGACTTCCCACCTTTGCATTATTCTTTACAAGAGCAATATCTTTGCAAGGGATAAGAAAATATGTGTGCAAATGTCCTATCACTCTCTCTGCAATCTAAAGTTAGGATACGCCAGCTTTTACCAGAGCCCATTTCACACAGGGGTTTTTCTTTATGACAGAGTCGCTCAGGAGCAGGCAATGTTTGCTTAAGAAAAAAAATAAAAAGGTCATGTGTGTGTGTGTCTATTTGATCTTGCAATCATGTAAATAATATCAGCATGTGTTATTCTGGTAAAACGTTGTTTTGCATATATTTGAAAGCTGATGTGTTATCTGCTAATATTTTGCCTTTTTTTTTTTTTTTTACAGATTTTTATAATAAAACCTGTTTTCATTATATACCTTATTTAAGACCACATTATGTCACCACGGGGTATCTGTGCTGCTCTATGTGATGCAGGAAACTGGAAGGAGCCAGAAAAGTTCTGTACATAGCTTCCTGAAAACATCACAGCAACCTGCCTCAGTACTCCTCCCAAGAGTCGTTATCCCTTATGCAAGCAGTGAACTTGCTCTTTTTTTTTTTTTTTTTTTTTTAAAGGTTTCTTTATTAATTTTTTAAACATTACAAACAAATAAATAAATACACATTATTTACAATTACAAACATTAATCAAACACACATACACGGTCTCAATATAACCCCTTAATAGTATTTAACTTATATTTATATTAATTATTGTTGTTAAAATAACATATCCCCTTATCTCCTACATATCATCCACAGTCCTATTCCTTCCGACTTCTTCGTCTAAATTAGACCCAAAGGGCCAGATTCTCAGAGGAGATACGACGGCGTATCTCCAGATACGCCGTCGTATCTCTGAGTCCGGCCGGTCGTATCTATGCGCCTGATTCTTAGAATCAGTTACGCATAGATATCTATTAGATCCGACAGGCGTAAGTCTCTTACGCCGTCAGATCATACCTGCATACTTACGCTGGCCGCTAGGGGCGTGTACGCTGATTTCGAAATATGTAAATCAGCTACATACGCGAATTCACGAACGTACGCCCGGCCGACGCAGTACAGTTACGCCGTTTACGTTAGGCTTTTCCCGGCGTATAGTTACCCCTGCTATATGGTGGCGTAAGTGCGGCGTACCAATGTTAAGTATGGCCGTCGTTCCCGTGACAAAATTTGAAAATTTTACGTTGTTTGCGTAACTCGTACATGAATGGGGCTGGACGTAATTTACGTTCACGTCAAAACCAATACGTCCTTGCGGCGTATTAGGAGCAATGCACACTGGGAGATTTCCACGGGCGGCACATGCGCCGTTCGTGAAAAACATCAATCAAGTCGGGTCATGGGTATTTTACATAACACACCCCCCCTGTTCCAAATTTGAATTAGGCGGGCTTACGCCGGCCGATTTATGCTACGCCGCCGCAACTTACGGAGCAAGTGCTTTGAGAATACAGCACTTGCCCGTCTAAGTTGCAGAGGCGTAACGTAAATCGGATACATTACGCCGACGCAAAGATACGGGGATGTATGAGAATCTGGCCCCTTGTCGGGAGAGAATAGGCTGGAGAGAGACAGGGAAAGGCAAGGGAGGGACAAGACAGGGTCAAAGTAAGATAAGGTACAGAGGGCAGAGGGAAAGGGAGAAATAGCGAGATCCCCCCCCAAAAAAAAAAGGGGGGTGACAATGGTTAGCACTCTTATGTATAGTGGGGAAAAGAATGTTAAAAAAAAAAAAAAAGGAAAAGAAAAGGGGGGAAACCCCAAAAAAGTGATATCTAAATAAGTGTGTATTATTTTGGGACCTATATATATATATATATATATATATATATATATATATATATATATATATATATATACACACACACACACACACACTATATATATATATATATATATATATATATATATATATATATATATATATATATATATATATATAATAAAAAGTTAAAGGGTGAAAAGGGGGGGGAGGAATTGTGGGGTGGCCTATACACTCCTCTAGAATGTGATAACTATTAAGTGTTGATTAATTAATAAGAAGGCCTTCCTATCCAGACCTATATATATATATATATGTTTGGGGGGGGGGGGACTTGCTCTTGGGGGGAGTTATGTCAAAATGCCTTGATGGGTGGATGTCAGTCTGGAGCCTTCATAATAGAAATAAAATAAATTCCATTAAATGAAAGGAGCAGGGCAGGGCCAGTCAAGCTTGGAAGGAAAGTGCTAGATGATCCTGGACATCCCTCAGACAGAAAATTAGGTGGGTTCTATCTGACAATTGTGCAAGACTGAAGGGGAAGCTGGAGGTCAACCTTAAATACTTTGCATTCATTTCCTGAATGCTTGGATATAACTATATCCACTTATTTCATTTACATAGTGATTCCTGTCTAGCAGAGCAGTGCAGGGGGATTTCAGCACAGGTATCTTTCATGGGGGAAAATCTTTCATTCGGAGAATAACCATGCAGGTTTAGGAGATATTTATTTTACCTACAGGTAAGCCTTATTATAGGCTTACCTGTAGGTAAAAATCACACAAACAGGGTTTACAAACACTTTAAATACTCACCTCCTCTCCAGCACTGTCACCTGCAGTAATTCCTCTCTGCCACTAGATGTCTTCAGTCTTTCTACAGCTCTGCCATCAGCAAAGCTCAAGCCTGGAGAGCGCTAGATCTGACTTAGATTTCACTGCTCCACCCAAACAAGAAGGGACCTTCTCTACAGCATGCTGGCAGGAGACAGGCTTTTCTGATGTCGTTGCTTTCTAAAGACAATGAACTTTAAGGCCGCATTCACACCTGAGCGTAGCGTTTTCGGTCGTTTTGTCGCGCGTATTAACCCGTATTCGTGCGTTTGCATACAGCGTTGTCTGACGTTTTTGAACTTCGTCATTTTTTATTTTAGCCAATAGGAAAAATGCTCATCTCTTTCATCATTTATTGCTATGTTTGTAGATCTTTTTTATCTTCTTCCTGGGTGAATATTCTATTTCACAGAACAGATTAAAGCGACAAAACGCCCGTAGAAACACTCGTTGTCGCGCTAGACGCTTGAATCGAGTGTTTCCATTCGTTTCGATGGGAATACAAATGTTCAAAAACGCCCAAATCAGCTTGATTCGCGCGACAAAAAAAGATCCAGAACTTGTTTGAGCTTCAGGCATTCGGCTTCAGGCGTTTTGGAGTGGAAATGTGAACCATCTCTATAGAGAATAATGTATTTTTTCCCCTCTAGTGTTTTATAGCTTCATGCTTCAGGCGACAAAACGCTCAGGTGTGAATGCAGCCTAAGTCTTTGCACAACTTTTCTTTTGGGGCACATGGAATATATTCGCTGATTTAAACTGAGAGTTCAATTAGACTTCAAATCGCAAAAGGTTTGTGTGAGGTTTAGGGTTTACGAGGGGGCGGGGGGTTTACATTAGGTGATCAAACTCAGAGTTGGGAGCTCTCTGCTGAAAGCTAAAACCTAAACCAACACATATCTACTGTGGGACCAACAATGACTCACTGAAAGTGGAAGTGCCATAGAGCCAACCCTTTCCAGCTCAGGCTCTGCCCCATCTGCAATACAATCTCCGGGGGTTCTATCCCATAAGTAATTTTTCTTTAGAAGTTTGCAATATCTGGTAGAGTTAGCTATCAGAGGGAACACCTACAAATCTGGCAAAAAAAACGCAATCATAAAAAGAGGGCATGGTATTAGTATGAAATCATATGAAAATTATTATTGGGCAAATGTAAACCAACAAAGGATACTAGATTCCAGTGATCTTCCTCCAGTCAACTCATTCACTCTTTGTAGGACAAAAGGTGTCACATCTTTTCCTCTGATCCCCTGCAGCCTAAACATCACAATAAAAATATTAAAAAATAAATAAATATTAAAACCAAACAAAAAAAGCCTTTTAAACTAAATCTCTAGACAAAACATGATGCTAGTTTTGGCCATACTGGGGGAATAGTTA
This sequence comes from Rana temporaria, assembly GCF_905171775.1. Classification (NCBI taxonomy): domain Eukaryota; kingdom Metazoa; phylum Chordata; class Amphibia; order Anura; family Ranidae; genus Rana; species Rana temporaria. The sequence goes on from NC_053491.1 coordinate 386,780,104, forward strand.
AAGCCGAGTTCCACCCAAAAAAATGGAACTTCCGCTTAAAGTGCAGTTCACCCTTTGACATGCCACATTTGTCATGTCATTTTTTTTGGGGGGGGGGGGGGGGGGTGGATACCATATTTTTATCTAGCTTCCACCTCATCCCGGGGGAACTGCGGCGCCGGAAAGGAAGTTCACATCTCCCCCCTCCCTCTTGGCAATCATTTGGGACATGTCACAGCCGGGCACTCACAGTGACCATGCTGGCGCAACAGAGAGAAGGGGGAGATGAGTGGGGCTTTGGACGCATTCCTGGAACCTGGGACAGGCGAGTGTCCAATTAATAAAAGTCAGCAGCTACACTTTTGGTAGCTGCTGACTTTTATATGGGTGGAACAATTTTCCGAAAATATCCCAATTTTTGGAAATTATCAACCAATTCAAATTCTGTGTGAAAAATAGCTGGTTGTTAAGGAGTGGGCCAGGAAGCCAGCTGCCGCATCCTTAACAACCGATGACTCATCAGCTGAAATGTGAACAAAAGAATTCCGACAATAGAAAAATGCAGAAAAAAAGAAAAAACAGCATGTGGTCCCCCCCCCCCCCCCCAAACCATAACAGGTCCTTCCGTCTGGTATGGATTTTAACGGGAACCCCATGCCAAAATATATACCAAACCCATGTTGATGGTGACAAGAGCCTCTTCCCTACAACCCTGTCCAGGTAGTTATGGGGGTGCGAGGGGTAATCTATTGGAATTTAACAAGGGGGCCCCCTGATCGTGGTCCCCCCCATGTGAATAAGTATGAGATACATAATACCCCTACTCATGCACCAAAAAAGTGTAAAAAGTAAAACACAACTGTGACACTTTTTTTTCAGCATTGCTGGTATTCTTTTGTTTACATTCATCTGTGAGCAGCGAACCCCTCTTTATTATCCCCAGCTACTACTTGGGTTAGGGGCTTTTACTATAACCCAATTACTACTTACCCATTTGGGTTTCACTAATGTTATTAATTATCTAATTTAGATGGGAGCCCCAGTCACCTGCCAGTTGAACATACATTCATCTGTGATACATGTTTATGCTCTTGGTTTTCCCACAGGCCCTACCTCAGTTCCCGGTTGCAGACAACCCTAGCGACCCGTGCGTTCCTAGTCGCACATCCTCACATGCTGGAAATGAGTTTTTCCATCTCTCTTATTGTTTCCCATTATTCAGGTGTTATGCTAAAACTTACATATTATACTTGTGTCCTTCTGCAGATCTTACCCCACTACACATCCGCCCCTGAAGATTGGCTATAATGCCATGAAAGGCGTCTCAGGCTTACACAGATGCTACATGTTTCAGTTTTAGGACCTACCTTGGGTTAAATGATTCTATATTTTTAAATAATGCGAGGAATAAGTTGTTATACAATGTTTATGGTTTTTGCATCATGCTTTTTATATGCACTGTCATGTATGTTTACTATTATGTATACATTCGAAATTGCACGCTCTGCTGTGTGTTTTAGACAAATAAACGCATCCATATTACACTGTCTCATCTTTGAGTTCTCTCATGCATACCTCATTTAAAGTCCCAACCCCCTCTTCTTTCCTACCTGTGAGCTAATGAGTCATCGGTTGTTAAGGATATGGCAGCTATTCTTCAAACAGAATTCTAATCATTTGATCATTTATTGACCAATCCAAATTTAAATCATTCTGAAAATTTGGAATTTGTTAGAAAACGATTATATGAAATTTAATTAATTTCAGCGAAATTAATCCAAATTTATATTTGGCCCGAAACAAATTGCACATGTCTATTCTCTAGCTATGCTAGGAACTCAACCTGCTCTCTTCTAATGATCAGACTTGTCCTGACACCCCCCCCACAGCCATTCACTAAGAAGATCAATGTCCTGCTGATCACTTATAAAAAGAGGGAAAAGGGTATAGTGTTTTCCCTTTCAGTTCTATTTTAAACTGAATGGGTTGTTTTACAAGGTGAGGGATGACATATACGTTCAAATAAAATAAAAAACTGACAGGGAGTTTTATTGTGTCTTGTTGGGTAGATTTCCAATTTTTCTCTGTCTTGGAGATACAATAGGGAGTAAGAGGCAATTTCCTCTAATGCCGCTTTCACACGATCAGTACATCCGATGAGAATGGACCGACGGACCGTTGTCATAGGTTAACCGATGAAGCTGACTGATGGTCTGTCGCGCCTACACACCATCGGTTAAATAACCGATCTTGTCAGAACGATGGGACGTAAAACACAACGACGTGCTTAAAAAAACGAAGTTCAATGGTTCCAAGCATGCGTCGACTTGATTCTGAGCATGCGTGGATTTTTAACCGATGGTTGTGCGTACTAACGATCGGTTTTGACCTATCGGTTAGGAAACCATAGGTTAAAATTTTAAAGCAAGTTGCTGTTTTTTTTAACCGAAGGTTAAATAACCTATGGGGCCTACACACGATCGGTTTGGACCGATGAAAACGGTCCATCAGACCGTTATCCTCTGGTTAACCGATCGTGTGTACGAGGCCTTAGACAGCTGTTCCCTGTGGAAGAGTTCCCCTCAATTCCTTTTCCTACGACAATCATAGTTTTGGATTTCCCGTTACTTTCTGTGACAAAAGGTCACCAACACAAATAAGAAAGGCAAATCTACCCAGCAAGGATACAGACAGCAATAAAAACCTGACAGGGATTCTAAACCCCACTTTAGCCCAAACCGTACATTTTGGACTAGAGATACACATAATTCAATTGAGAAAATATATCAATGGACTGAATCCGCCTCTGGCCTCTTATAGCAGGGACAACAGCTTTGAGATCTCTCAAGTTTCCAGCTCTGCCTACCTGTGTTGTCATTATAAGAGTTCAGTTCTCTCTACTATTTTACTATTCTAACCTATTTTACAGTACATACAATTAGGCAGTATGAGTGAGAGACAGGATGACACAGACCTGGTTTCTTCCAGTGCTTGTTGAATGGCTTCCTCTATTATCTCTCCAGAGGCAGCATGCTCCGGAGGGATAGGAACAGCAATGAGGACCCCGCTGCCCACTCTGAGCTCTAGGGAATGAGCTGTAGGTAGAAGGTATGGAATAAACATTCAGGTATATGACATCAAGCAAGTGACAAGAGAAAGATGTTTCCATTTTCTGATAAAGGACATACAAATACAGTAGCTGGGTTATTAATTCTCAAACCACTGCCAATAAGCTGCTTTTTAAAGTAGAACTCCAAGCACAAAAACTTTAGATATATTCTTCAATAGCCACAGAGGATATGCATCCATTTTGCACCAAATGCCTTTACAAACCCTTGGCCTTGTTCAATTAGCAGTGACATCATCACCATACTGTACATCAGGGGTCTCCAAACTTTCTAAACAAAGGGCCAGTTTACTGTTCTTCAGACTTTAGGGGGGCCGGACTGTGGCCACTGGAAATAGAAAAATGTTCCGGTATCAGCAAGAGTAAACAATGCCCCATTTTTTGGTGTCAGTAAGAGGAGTAATGACCCATTGTTGATGTAATTGGGAGGAACTGTGCCCCTTTGTTGGTGTCATTAGGAGGAATTGTGCATCTTTGTTGGTGTCATTGGGAGGAATTGTGCCCTTTTGTTGGTGTCACTGGGAGGAATTGTGCCCCTTTGTTGGTGTCAGAAGATGAAATATTGCCCCAAGGGCCAGATAAAAGCAAGTAAAGGGCCACATCTGGCCCCCGGGCCACAGTTTGGAGACCCCTGCTGTACATAGTCTGTGCAGACAGCAGATCCGTGGGAGGGACCCAGCGGTCTCCACCCACTACAGCCTGACTGCAGAAAGCTACAAGAGGGGGCGGAGACAAGACCAGTCCATGTGCACACGGAGAGAGAGCAGCAGTGTCTGGTCTATATTACAGCAAGCTCTTGCACAGAGGCAACATTTTACACTGGATTACTCTGCATATCTGGAAGAAATAACCAAAGCACACCAACATTCAAGCTAAAATACACATGCCTTTTGTATTTAGACAGTATTTAATTTGTATGGAGTTCAGCTTTAAAAGGTATGTATTATCACAGATTCCAACCTTTCCCCAAATATATCACAGCTTGTGTCCCTATTTGGAAGATTCTCTCATACTTAGTGTGCTTTTAGACAACCAAAGCAAGAGATTCTGGGAAATCTCCACAGAGAGAGCAATAAAAAATTGACATCATTTATAGTCATTCCCTGCTCTATAAAAAGGCAATGGAAATATTTTGGATTCTATCTAAAAAACATTCACTGTGTGAACGTTTTAAGCACTTGCCACAAGGAATGTTTGCCGTATTTTTTTTAATGATTATCTCCTATGAGTGCCAGTTTAATAGAGTGGCCATAATGCAGTGTTTTTTATTCAAGTATTATGGCCAACTAGATGGAGCTAACGATCATAGGAGAAAATCATATTACCCCTTGATCCTATTGTCTGGCATTTTCTTTAATTTATTTTAATTAAAAAATAGAACTGGGATTTGTTATGTACTATCAATTCTCTAAAGAAGTGTAGAATGTACCAATACTATTTAAAAAAGGAAAAAAAAAAACTTTGCTTGCTCTCCTTAGCCAAGCCACACGTAAATTCTGATTATCTTGACACTCCAAAATGCTCAACTTTATTATGTTAGTAGCTGACCGCAAACAAAAGAAGTTGTACATTTTGCAATCAAGTGTTACAAAGTGAAATAGGACCCTTTCACACTGGTGGACTGATCAGGTCCGCCTGTCAATTTTTCAGGCAGAACTGATTGGACCCTTTATGGAGTGGCAGATGTAAACCGACTTGTGTCCATTTACACCCACTGACATCCAATCTGACATGATCCACTAAAAACAGAAGAAGGATTGGTATCTGTTCCCCATCCGTCTAGCAGATCGGATCGGGTGGCCATCAGGTGTAAATGGACAGTCGATGCATTTATATCCGACTTCCCATAGAGGCCGTGTCTGTAGAGCGCACACAGACCAGCCACCCGCTTGTTCAGCAGGAATCAGCTCACAGATTTCGCCACTGAGCTGATCCCTGTCTGGAAGGGGCCTAAAAATGATGCATGTTTTGATCCAGAAGAAGGCAAAACAAATGAACTTGTAATCAAAAAGTGAAGATTTGGTATATTATAGGGAACATCCGTTTTGATCCAGAAGAAAGCAAAACAAATGGGCTTGATATCAAAAAGTGAAGATTTGGTTTATTGTAGGGAACATCCAGAAATGTTAATTGTGCCTCAGGAGTTCCCAGAAAGATTTACTTTTTATATGGAATTCTGAAAAACATCAGTGCACTTTCAGTGGCTAGGCACTTTTAGAGCCTCATACCTGTATATCTGCAGAGTGAGATCTACAGCACTGCTGCCTCTGCTAGATTTGGAGTGAGATTTGGTGGTGTCTCTGCTGGAGAAGAAGCTGAAACTGAAACTCTGCAGTGCAAGGATCTCCCCGTTTATGATTTATTAATTTTGTGCATTCTGTGCTTCCTTCACCTCTCCTGCTACTAATTGATCCTTTACTAGTCATTGGATCACCAGACAACAGAGGGGCAGATCTGACATGAGATAGCAAAGTTCTGTCCTTACCAAGACAAAGCCTAAATACTTTTTCTTTTTCATCAATTCCTTAAAGGAGAATAACAATTTAATTTATTGACCTCAGCAAGGCGATTGGTATAGTTCCCTGAAAATATTTTCATGCTGTCATTTTGTAACTGTTCTCACCATTAGCTTTAGAAAAAGCACCCAGTACTTTTTAAATTGTGTTATAGAATTTACTGTTGCTGTGGTGAGACAAAAATCAGTGGAGGTGTGTCCATAGATGGCGCAGGAGCGCCCCCCTCCATCTCGCTCTTGCACCGCCACTGAAAAACAATACATAGATTCATGTATTGCATGAATCTATGTATTGCCGCTGCTGCCCACTATTCAGATGGCCGGCCCCCTGGTGAGCGCCGGCCATCTGAATAATGGCAGCTAGTTGGCTTTGGAAGTGTCTATCAGAGCCAGCGGCTCGGATCGGTTTTCCGATTACAGCCTGAGGACTGTAATCGGCTTCCAAATAGTTAACCAGGGAACGCAGGGGGTGTACGTTCCCTGGTTAACCGGTTCTGGTTACCGGTAACCTTATTGGCTGAAGCGACATCGAGGGCAGGACTACTTCGAGGGATCGTGGACGTGGAGGAAGATCCGAGAATGGCTGACCAAGAAAGGTAAGTGCCTGGCGGGGGGGCAATCTGGCAGCATTTTAGGGGCAAACTGGCAGCAATTGATGGGCACAGTGGCGACAATAGCATGGCACAGTGGCGACAATTGATGGGAACAGTGGCTGCGTTTGGCATGGCACAGTGGTGACAATTGATGGGCCTAGTGGTGACAATGGCATGGCACAGTGGCTGCGTTTGGCATGGCACAGTGGCTGCGTTTGGCATGGCACAGTGGCTGCGTTTGGCATGGCACAGTGGCTGCGTTTGGCATGGCACAGTGGCTGCGTTTGGCATGGCACAGTGGCTGCGTTTGGCATGTCACAGTGGCGACAATGGCTTGGCACAGTTGCGACAATGGCTTGGCACAGTGGCGACAATGGCTTGGCACAGTGGCGACAATGGCTTGGCACAGTGGCGACAATGGCTTGGCACAGTGGCGACAATGGCTTGGCACAGTGGCTGTGTTTGGCATGGCACAGTGGCAACAATTGATGGGCACAGTGGCGACAATGGCATGGCACAGTGACGAAAATTGATGGGCACAGTGGCGACAATGGCATGGCACAGTGGCTGCGTTTGGCATGGCACAGTGGCGACAATTGATGGCACAGTGGCTGCGTTTGGCATGACACAGTGGCGACAATTGATGGGCACAGTGGCGACAATGGCATGGCACAGTGGCGACAATTGATGGCATGGCACAGTGGCGACAATTGATGGCATGGCACAGTGGCAACAATTGATGGCACAGTGGCTGCGTTTGATGGCATGGCACAGTGGTGACAATTGATAGGCACAGTGGCTGCTTTGATGGTATGGCACAGTGGCTGCGTTTGATGGCATGGCACAGTGGCGACAATTGATGGCACAGTGGCTGCGTTTGGCATGACACAGTGGCGACAATTGATGGGCACAGTGGCGACAATGGCATGGCACAGTGGCGACAATTGATGGTATGGCACAGTGGCAACAATTGATGGCATGGCACAGTGGCAACAATTGATGGCACAGTGGCTGCGTTTGATGGCATGGCACAGTGGTGACAATTGATGGGCACAGTGGCTGCGTTTGATGGCATGGCACAGTGGCGACAATTGATGGCACAGTGGCTGCGTTTGGCAGGACACAGTGGCGACAATTGATGGGCACAGTGGCGACAATGGCATGGCACAGTGGCGACAATTGATGGCATGGCACAGTGGCAACAATTGATGGCACAGTGGCTGCATTTGATGGCATGGCACAGTGGTGACAATTGATGGGCACAGTGGCTGCATTTGATGGCATGGCACAGTGGTGACAATTGATGGGCACAGTGGCTGCGTTTGATGGCATGGCACAGTGGCGACAATTTTATGGCACAGTGGCGACAATTTTATGGCACAGTGGTGACAATTTTTTGGCACAGTGGCTGCGTTTGATGGGCACAGTGGCAGCAATTGATGGGCACAGTGGCAGCAATTGATGGGCACAATGGCAGCAATTGATGGGCACAGTGAGGCTGCAATTGATGTTTTTTTTTTTTGTTTGTTTGCGCCTCCCAAACATTTTGATCACCAGCCACCACTGGACACAATGATATGTAGGACAGCATGGTAAAGAGAAAAATCCCATGTTAGATACATCAATGTCTTCATCATGACTAATGATCTGATGGCAGCAGAGGTATCTTTTTATATAACAGAAAGAATGTGAACTTTTTTGAGCATACAGAAATTACTGGACTTACCAATAAGCTTTGCAGCTTCTTCCTCATTGCGGACATTATATGGAGCCTGGCAGCCGCTGCGCGGGGTGAAAAAAGCCGGAAAGTCTCTGGAATCCCCAAAAGTGGAAACACAGACCCCTTCTGTTTCCTGCCAATGAATTCAAAGAAGCAAAACTGAAATTTGGCTTTCATTTTAAAAGCCGAATAAAGCAGATTTTCTTTACTTTGCTGCAGCTCTATGCTCTGCATGCTGCATGTCATTAAAGCGGTCCTCCACCCTAAAGTGGAGTCCCGCTGATCGGAACCCTCCCCCCCTCCGGTGTCACTTTTGACACCTTTCAGGGGGGAGGGGGGTGCAGACACCTGTCTAAAGACAGGTATTTGCACCCACTTCCGGCCACACGATACGGGCGAAAGACGGGCATTCCGTCACATCCCGTCTGTCGCCCGTTGTGTGCTGGGAACACTCGGCTCCCAGCACACAGCGTGTGAGCCAATCGGCGGGCGCAGCGCGACTCGCGCATGCGCCGTAGGGAACCGGGCAGTGAAGCCGCAGCGCTTCACTTCCTGGTTCCCTCAGCGTGGATGGCGGGGGGAGCAGCAGAGTGACGAGCGATCGCTCGTGCTCTGCTGCGATCGGCGCTGGACTCCAGGACAGGTAAGTGTCCTAATATTAAAAGTCAGCAGCTGCAGTATTTGTAGCTGCTGACTTTTAATATTTTGTTCCCGTGGCACATCCGCTTTAAGACTCCGCAGCTGTTTATTATGACAGCCAGCTATCATTTTATTGCTCTGTAGTTCTCAGTACTAAAGGTGCCATGCAATGATGCACCCGACACAGCCAATGATCTTTACTATTGGCCCGAAGACCACAGCAGTGACACAAAGGGGGTTATTTACTAAAGGCATAGGAACGCCCAGTCCTGCAGTCATCGGAACCCGTAAGCCCTGGACAAAAACAGAATATAAAAGGTATGTACAGAGAAAAAAAAACGCCGAAAATAAATGCCCTTACTATGCTGGCTCTAATGTGTGCAATATAAAAACATTTTTTTTGGGTGAACCCCCGCTTTAAAGCCTTGTACACACGGGCCAAAATCTTGGCAAGATTCTCTTGCCGCCCAAGTGTACAGACGCTCCTTTCAAAAGAACCACAGTTCTTTGGAACGCAAGAACGCAGCGGCGTCATTGCGTACGACGAGCATGTGCTCGTCACATTCGATGCCGTCGCAGCCATCTTGCTGCATCCTACCTATGCCTAGGAAGCTACCGCGCATGCGTCAAAGTCATTTCGAGCATGCGCGGGTTTCCACAGCGACAGGTAAGTATACACACTCTCGGGTTTCTCGACGGGAAACAGGCCGACAAGAATCCCGACGAGAAAATAGAGAGCAGGATCTCTATTTTTCTCGTAGAGATTCTGGGCAGATTTCCTGACGAGAAACCTCAAAGCTTCGTACACACGCACGGTTTACTCGGCAAGAAAGTTCTGCCACCAGTTTTCTTGCTGGTTCTTGCCGAGAAAACCAAGCATTTGTACGAGGCTTCAGAGCACGTATGTCTTAGTTTTGCTAGAATCAGAACTCTCAAATACACAGAAAAACTGTTGCCTTAGCGAGCAGCAAAAATGAGCACCTTGGAAAGCATTTACCCCCAAGCATGGCCCTGTTCTCATGAATTGCTTTACCGTGACAACCTTTCACCGTTTCCCAAATCAATGTTCCTTAAATATAGATCTGCAAAATTAGTCTAAGCTTCGAAGATTCACTTACCAGATATTCCAGGGTGCGGCCAATGTCCAGGATGGATTTCACTCCAGCAGATATCACAGCTACTGGTGTTCTCCCAAGCTCAGTCAAGTCTGCACTGACATCCATGGCTGAAACATATAGGAGATTAACATTGATCATACCTCCCAACTGTCCCTGATTTCGAGGGACTGTCCCTGATTTGGAGCAATGTCCCTCTGTCCCTCATTCTCCTAATTTGTCCCTCATTTTGGTCTGATCTATACAGATGTATATAAAATGCACTTTTTATCTATCAAAAAGTGTTTCCCAGTGCTAAACCTTTCATCCGATTTCTAAATTGCTGTATTTGTAAATTCCAAAAGCCAATATAAAGGAATAGTAGTGGTAAAAAAAGCTCTTGTGGGTTTAACCAATCTTATTTTTTTGTACAATTCTCCTTTAAGGGGGCGTGGAAAGGGGTGTGTCCTATGCCTACATACTTTTGCTGATAGGTGTCCCTCATTCCCATCTCAGAAAGTTGGGAGGTATGCATTGATGCAGAACTATAAAGAAAAAACAGCTTGTACTACATTCAAAAATCTACTGTACAGTAAGGCCTCGCACACACACACGATAGGTTAACTAGAGGACAGCAGTCTGAAGGACCGTTTTCATCGGTCAAAACCGATCGTGTGTAGGCCCCATAGGTTATTTAACCATAGGTTAAAAAAAAGCCAACTTGCTTTAAAATTCACCTATGGATTCCTAACCGATAGGTCAAAACCGATGGTTAGTAGGCACGACCATCGGTTAAAAATCCACGCATGCTCAGAATCAAGTCGACGCATGCTTGGAAGCATTGAACTTCGTTTTTTTCAGCACGTCGTTGTGTTTTACGTTACCGCGTTCTGACGCGATCGGTAATTTAACCGATGGTGTGTAGGCGCGACAGACCATCAGTCAGCTTCATCGGTTAACCTATGACAACCGTCCTTCAGACTGTTGTCGTCTGGTTAACCTATCGTGTGTACGAGGCTTAAAACTTTGGATTGCGTGCACAATTCGTTCCAGAAACATGCCTGAAATCCAAAGCACTTGTGTATCAAAGCGAATTTCCCCATAAGAAATCATGGAAACTCAAATGATTTGTTCCACAACCATTAATTCATTAGGTCCTTCAGTTTATAGTCCATATAAAAAGATTATAGCAATTTGACCAGGTTGTGTAACGATAAAATGTCCATCCACAAATGGAAGCCTCCACAAGGGGTTTTACTCGCAAAATCCAGCAGGAGCTACAGAGTATAAAAGAGAAGAGAGGCGCCTCGAAGTGTAAGAATGTTGCTAAATGTTGTACCTTCATTAAATGTAACCATAGAGGCACCGCTCTTCTCTTTTATACTCAGTTGTGACATGACGCTACTTGTATATCAAGATATCGCTTGTATATCAAGATATCGCTTGTATATCAAGTCAAATTTTATTTTAAAATGTTGCTTGTCTTGCAAAACGCTCTCAAACCAAGGTTTTACTGTATTTTTAAATATAGGCACTGTACTACAAATACATGTGTCTGCCTTCATTTTAGCTTCCTATAAATGCCTAGCTGTCAGTCATTTAAAAATGTTGACATTCTGATATGAAAATCTATAAAGATAATCAAAATAAAAGTTTTTAATTTTGTTTCCCTTCTTCCTTTACGCCGCATCGCCAGACTGCATTTTTTCCAGCTCATAAAAGTAAAAAAAATGTAAACTTGCGATGTTACTGTGAACAACAAAAATGGAAAATGCTGCAAAATTGAAAAAATAAATAAAAATAATGGCTTCTTGAGGAATGTTCTCTATCCAAGTTCATGACATAAAGTGAAGCAAACACTTTTCTGAGTGGTCATATGTACTGGGCCATTCAGCTCAAACACTCTTTTGGTGGCCAGTATCTGTGGAATGCTGGACAGGCACATTAGGTATATGTCAAAAGATCTCTTTTGGTATCTATAACATGAATATGAACAAAGTATTTACTGTTCTCTCCATCACGGTGTACTCCCCCTATTCCACCGGTCACAAACACAGAGATCCCTGCGTGATGGGCTGCTATCATCGTCCCAGACACAGTGCTCCCACCGGAGAGACCCTGGTAAAAGAAATTATGGAAATTCATTTTCTTTTTAGAAAATAAGTTTATAAATCTTATTACGAAGAAAACAAATATACCAAAAAACTGTTTACTTATCTGTTCCTTCAAAAGGTCATGATATTATTGTTTTTATTTCAGCTAACATAATCTTTATATCTGAAATCTATCCTTACATTGAATTGCCATATAGCATCTGAAATTAGAAATCAGACTTTGAGTTGAAGAGCCTGCTTTCTAAAGCCTCGTACACAAAGTACGATTGTTGGCCAACCGAGTGTCTGATTTTTGTCAAAAGGGCGTGTGCCAGGATCTTGTCTTGCATACTAACAGCAGCCCTCAAAATTTTCACTCGCCTGCTCGCATTTGGCGAGTGAAAATTTATTGAGGTCGAGTATTCTGGCTCGGGTGGGGGGCAGATCTGCTTGGCTCAGGACAGGGCCAGGTCAGGTCTGCTTGGGCAGGTCCACTCAGCTCGGGCGGGGAGCATGTCTACTCGGCTTAGACAAGCTAAACAAGCCGCCTCTCCCAGTCATCTCTATGGAGGGCTCCGTGTCCCGCGCTGAATGCTGGGAAGTGTAGTTTCCAGGGCAGCCCAGCGGATTCTCTTCTCACCGACATGATGATGGCAAACAGGAGGAGACGCTCGTCAGAGGACAGTGGGGAGGAGGAAGAAGAGTCCGGCAGGCTTCAGGGTACAACCTACTAGGAAGAAGTGAGAACCGTGAGGTCAGGGAGAAGGTCAGAGACAAGTCTGTGTGTGTAAGTGTGCAAAGGCTGGCAGTGTACAGGAATGGTGAGCACAGTCTTCCCACTTACTGACTCACACCCCTACCTACCTTATTCAGTGGAGCACAGTGCAGCCACCCATAGCAGCTCACTGAGACCTTACACCAATGTAAGGTAGGCTCTAAATGGTTACTAGGGATACTGCACTGAGTGTTCATGTTCTTGTCTCTAAAGTCTGAGGATGTACAGACAGTTGGGCCATAGCAACTGTACTGGCTTCTGATTGGTTGCCATTTAAAGGGGTGGTTCCCCCTTAAAACAAATTTTTAACGATTCATTTGGAAGACTGCTTACACTGCGGGTAGGCTGGCTTTTTTTTTTTTTTTTTCGTACATACCTCGATATCCCTCGACTTCCGGGTATGAGTCTTGTGGCAGTGGGCGTTCCTAGTTGATTGACGTTCCTCCGACCGACGCATACTTGACGTCACGACTTTCCGAAAGAAGCCGAACGTCACTGCGCAGGCGCCGTATAGAGCCGACTCTATACGGCGCCTGCGCAATGACGTTCGGCTTCTGTCGGAAAGTCGTGACGCGCAGTATGCGCCGGCCGGAGGAACGTCAATCAACTAGGTCCAGCAAGACTCATACCCGGAAGCCGAGGGATGAAACGGCGATATGCGATATGATCGAGGTATGTACGAAAAGAAAAAAAGCCAGCCTACCCACAGTGTAAGCAGTCTTCCGAATGTATTGTTAGAAATTTGTTTTAGGGGGAACCACCCCTTTAAATGGGATACCCTACACAAGGCAAAGTAGCTCATTGAGCCTTTGCCGCATAAGTTTTGGGTGTTTTTTTACACCACTCATTTTACAGTGTTTGCACATTTTTGTATGCAGAAAAATGCATGTCAGCTTGCGGTGTTTGGGATGCCATTTACAATGAATTGCACAGCAAATGTGATGTGGTTTTAGCACGTTTTATAAATGCATGCAGAACTACGCAATTTTGCATGCGTTTACAAAACGCACAGGTGTGAGTGGAGCCTTAGGGATGGAAAGGTGTCACTCTTGCTCAGTCACCTAGTCTAGCTCACCTCTCAACCCTGCAGTCTGTACGTAGCACATATTTACGTAACAAGGCAGTAATGATGTGTACGGTATCTATAGCAGCCAATCATATTTTATCCTTTTTTTATTTATCACAGTCAGTTCAATGAAATATGTTTATGTTAATATTTATTTTTGAACCTTAATTCTGCATAAACGTTTAACAGTGTAATTTCATAAGACAATTGAAGAGGACGTGTTTAGGAGCGTACTAACGGTAAGATTTTAGAACAAGTCTGTCAACAGACAATCCCCTGCAAGCAATCGTACTGTGTGTATGAGGCTTTAAGGTTTCTATGGTTTTGGTAAATCTTAAGACAAAAATCTGCAGAAAATCTAATAGTATGTATGAGGTCTAATGCCGCGTACAGACATTCGAACATTCCGACAACAAAACCGCGGATTTTTTTTCCGACGGATGGTTCGCTCAAACTTGTCTTGCATACACACGGTCACACAAATGTTGTCGGAAATTCCAAACGTCAAGAACGCGGTCTCGTACAACACTACGACGAGCCGAGAAAAATTAAGTTCAATGATTCCGAGCATGCGTCGAATTGATTCCGAGCATGCGTAGGATTATTGTGTATCGGAATTGCATACAGATGATCAGAATTTCTGACAAGAACTTTTGTTGTCGGAAAAATTGAGAACCAGCTCTCAAACATTTGTTATCGGAAATTCCGACAGCAAATGTCCGATGGAGCATACACACGGTCGGAATATGCGACCAAAAGCTCACATCGAACATTTGTTGTCGGAAATTCCAACTGTGTGTACACGGCATAAGGCTGGATTCACACCTATGCAGTTTTAGTGCTTTTTGCATTGTGCAGATTTGTGCTACAGTCCATTGAACACGTTATGTAGTGCAAATCTGCAAAATGCAAAAAGCACTAAAAATGCCTAGGTGTGATTCCAGCCTAAGATAACGGCTGAAGGGGGGGAGATGAGGCAGATGACATTTGCAGCCATAAAGCACATAAGGGTTGAGGCAGATCATCAGAGCATGTTAATTACTGTACAATTCTTCTCAAAAGTAAAACTTCTTTTGCATCTCTGTTTCAGTTGAATATTTTGTAAACTGCCTAGATCTAGCATCTTTAATTGCCTTTCAGTGTATTACACTAAAATGACAGCAGTTGTGATTTCAGAGTTTTCTTGTGCACTGCCCATAGATGAAATCATTTTCTGCAACAAAACGATGCTAGGCCTAATCACTGTCAGGTAAATAAGGAGGTGAAGTCATGACTCCCTCTGACACCAGCTGACATTGGGTATATTGGTGGCAGTTGCAACAGAAGAAGCGGCAGAGGGAGTGCTGGAGATGACGGTACAAAGTGGTTCTGGGATGGTTTTGCAGCAGCCAGTCCCAGACGACGTCACGTATAACGAAATGCATAGGCGTGGCCTGCACTCTGACGTTTTTCACGCTAACCTGAACTGACCCAGGAAGGGGAAGCCACAGAGGACGCCGAGATCCAGCTTTTGAAACCGCACTTTGTGCACCTTATTGGGCTTATGATTCTCCACCTATCTGTAAGTGCAATATTTTACTTTGATCATTAAATTGTTTTGCAAAGTTGCACTATGGGCCCTTTTTCTTTTCTTTTTGCATCTGAGCCATTCATCCGTTCTGACTGATGGGAAATAGCTTGAAGCAGATCCAGTGTGCTACATACAGTCATTTGGGTGACTCTAAATATACCCGGGACCAGTCTGACCACCGTTGTGGTCTCCACATCTGGTAAGGGCATTGTTTTGTCACTCAGGTGTGCCTTGGTGGAAGGTTGTGTCAGCCCTGTACTATCCTTTTTTCTGAAGACATTCGCTGTGAAGTTCATTCTTCTAAAGAAGTTTTCTTTAAGATATCTGGGAGCATATGGACTAATACCTCACCTGTGGTTTTGCACTTTGTCCTAAATGTCAGCAAAGATATATACTGAAAAAATGCCTGCACTACTATATAATATGCACAAATGACAAGCTTTACTAGGGCTCAAGTACATGGGTGCATTTGTCTGCATAGCATAAACACACTTCATAATTTGGTGCCTGGGATGTCCTGGCACTGCGTACAGTAGACATGAATGGGTGAATTGCTGTATGCAATTATGCGCCGCTGATTTTGTGAATACACACTACCTATTTTCAGGACATTACGGCCCGGATTCACATACATTGGCGCATATTTATGCCGGCGTAGCGTATCTTTTTTACGCTACGCCGAACCAGCGCAGAGAGGCAAGCACAGTATTCACAAAGCACTCGCTCCCAAATCTACGCTGGGTTCCCTCGGCATAAGCCGGCGTAGGTGGAAGTGGGCGTGAGCCATGCTAATGAAGCGTGACCCCATGTAAATGAAGGACTGAGCGTCATAAAGTTACGAATAACGTACGGCGCATGCGCCGTCCCGTGGACGTATCCCGGTGCGCATGCTCAGAATCACGTCGAAACTACTCCCTAAGATACGACGGATCACTGCCTACGACGTGAACGTAACCTACGCCCAGCCCTATTCACGTACTACTACGTAAACGACGTAAAATACGACGGCTGTTCCCTGGGCCATACCTTTGCTTGAGTTGAGCCTCAGATGGGGAATAACTATACGCCGGACGTAAGCCTTACGCAAACCGTGTATATTATGCGCCGGGCGCAACTACGTTCGTGAATCGACGGATCTCTCTCATTTGCATATTTGCAATGAGGCGGCCAGCGTAAATATGCGCCCACGATACGCCGGCGTAGGAAAGTTACGTCGGTCGGATGAAGCGTATTTTCAGGCGTATCTAGTTCTGTGTGCACGGCACACAGATACGACGGTGCATAGTTACACTTACGCGGCGTATATCGAGATACGTCGGCGTAAGTGCTTTGTGAATCCGGGCCTACGTCTGTGCATATGAACCACTTTACACATGTAGCAGTGTGTACAGCCGCATTCACCCATTCATGTCAATGGATGGCTGTACATAGCACCAGGACACCCTGGTCACCTGAAAACTCAGGAAGCCTTAAAAGGCTTTGTAAAGCCTCGATTGGACTTCCATCAGACATTTCTGTGGATTTTGCTCTGAATGGGCGTTGGCCGTGAACTTGGTATGCATACACAGGGCAGGACTTTTTTAGTCAACTTTCACCAAATCACGTGGTTTTTCAGCTCTTTACTGCCACTCTTTGGGAAACTTCTGCTATTGTTGTCTGATGTTAAGCATTGGTTCTGAGAATGCGTATTTGTACTTTGGACTTTAGTCCGATGGACTTGTGTACACACGATCGGATTAGCCGACGTAGGACATTTGTTGCCGGAAAGTTTGTCTATTTTCACAGCAAATAAAACATTAGTATGAACCCTGTGCTGGTTTGACTCAGGTCATTTCCAATAGAGAGATCTGATATATACAAACATCCAATATCAAAGAAGCAGAAAGGCAGCAATAGTAAAATCATATGCTTCTGATGATCATACTGTATATAACTGTAGCCAGGTGCTGGGCTACAGTAATATGGAGAAGGAGACATTGGGCCAGATTCAGGTAGGGCCGCGCACTGATACGGCGGCGCAGCGTATCGTTTTTACGCTACGCCACCGTAAATTACAGGAGCAACGCTGTATTCACGAACCACTTGCTCTGTAATTTGCGGCGGCGTTGCGTAAAAGGGGCCGGCGTAAGCGCGCGTAATTCAAATGTTCCCGTAGCCGAATGTACCGCGCATGCGCCGTCCCTAAATTTTCCCGACGTGCATTGTGGTAAATGACGTCGCAAGGACGTCATTGGCTTCGACGTGAACGTAAATGGCGTCCAGCGGCAATCACGGACGATTTACGCAAACAACGTAAAATTTGAAAATCGCGACGCGGGAACGACGTCCATACTTACCATTGGCTGCGCCTCCTAATAGCAGGAGCAGCCTTATGACTAAACCGACTTACGCAAACGACGTAAAAAAATACAGTCGGGGGCGCGTACGTTTGTGAATCGGCGTAAGTATGCAATTTGCATACTCTATGCTGACAACTACGGGAACGCCACCTAGCGGCCAGCGTCAGAATGCACCCTAAGATACGACGGCGTAAGAGACTTATGCCAGTCGTATCTTAGGCTACAGTCGGCGTATCTAGCTTTCTGAATACAGAAAATAGATACGCCGGCGCAGCTTTTGAATTACGCGGCGTATCTATGGATACACCGGCGTAATTCGTTCCTGAATCTACCCCACTGCCTTTTATTCTTATCTCCCTCTGCTGAGACACTGCCCACGCATGTAATCCCAAGGATACTATATTCCTTGGGATTGACAAGTTTACCGCTCATTGGAGGGGGAGTGACTTGGTCAGATCTATATCCAGGACCGAGATGTCCTGGATATATAAAATTAAATGCTATACGCCTCATGGTTTAAATATCGAGGTAGACTTGAATTGCTTTCTGGATAATTCATAATTTTCTGTTTTATAAAAATAAATTTGTTTTGGTGTAATCTGTTACGGAGAGCTATTCTGGGTATATGAGTTGTTATCTTTACCTACCTAAATATACATTAGCCCTTCAATGTTGATATAATATACTAATCTCTTTCCCTAAAAGAGAGAGTTCAGAGAGTTTGTATTGATGTGGCATTTTAAATCATGAATATTCCATTGACTAATGTGATATATTTTTATTTTCATTTTTTATTGTATACATTCAGTGTAAACATAGACGTTTAATTCTGTTATTGTTATATAGTTTGTTCTTTTAACCTAGCTAGGATTGCTTACTGTATTAACTTTACATGTCAATCTATGTACATGGGGGTGTAGATAACCTGGGGTGGACTCCGGTGATCGCATTTTCCATATGTTTTTGTTTGTTTTTAAACTTTAGATGACCGGTTAAGACAGGGATCAATGCGCTGGTAGCATTGTATTTTGGCTATAGTTTTATGAGGATTATACCCTTTTTTATATTAGCCTATTTCCCTTGACCTTCCGGCTTCCAAGACTGTGAGTCTCAGTAGAAGTTTTTAAATAAAATTGCTTTTTTTGTTTCAGGGGAAAATGTACAAACTTTTTCCCTCACTGTGGCAGCGGTTTGCATTAGCAGGCGTTGCAGGTTTCCAGGAGTCAAAATGGAGGATGAGCGATCGTGATTGGATCTGCCCCCTGGTTGGCTCCGCCCCTTTGTTCGATATATGTGCGGTGAGTTGGGGCGTCTCCTTACCCCGTGAACACGTCCCTATCGTGACGAAACGTCGGGAGGAGACGCCCTGACGTTACCGCGTTTGCTAGTGTAAGGATCCGGATATTCCGGACGTACGCCAACACACAGTCCGGCCGGCTGTGTTCTTTTTGCTCTGCTACTTAATTTTATGCCCGCTTGATGCCTATTTTTATCTTTGGAAATGTAAGTAAGCATTCAGCTGTTCTATGTTACAATAAATCAGCGCAGTATTACGCTATATTCCCCTCTTGGTGTTTCCTTACATATCTATGGAGCTTGGATTTTAATGGTGATCACTAATGTATGGAGAGTTCCCCTATTGGGATATCGCTGGTTGAAGATAACCATTTGGGCTGCTGCTGGATTTGATTTTATGCTTATTATTCACTGAATTCTGGTAAGAGTCAGTATTATCTGTGGTGGAGGTCTCCTGTTTGTTCTGAACACAGCGTGGTTGCCATCACTGCTACCTAAGATTCCTTTCATCACTACACCTGTGGACTGCTTCATAATCTCTTGGCTTGTCTAGACTGTCAATTCGTCTATATCAACTGCAGAGACATTTATGATATCCAGTAGACATTCACAATTTGCACTTACAATATTGATGGTGTTTACCACCATATATTGAATTGTTTCTAATTTATTAGTCACTGGTGCTTAACTATATCATTTTAAATTAGCGCGACTTCCCTTTTTTTATTATGTTTGTTTGTGCTGTATGGCACACTTAAGACGCGGCTGATAACACTTTTTTGCACTATATGTTGGGTCTGCGCAACAATATTTCCTTTTTTTTTATACTGACGTTATGCTGCACCATTCTTTTCCAGCCAGCAGGGAGAGAGCTAAAGCCAAGGAAGCCTATAGACCAGGGGTCGCAAACTGGCGGCCCTCCAGCTGTCGCAAAACTACAAGTCCCATCATGCCTTTGCCTGTGGGAGTCATGCTTGTAACTGTCAACCTTGCAATGCCTCGTGGGACTTGTAGTTTCACAACAGCTGGAAGGCCACCAGTTTGAGACCCCTGCTTATAGACTTTCATGCACAGTGCTGAGAATCCTGGGAGTTGCAGTTTGAGACGGCAGTCATAAATGGAAAATCCATTGTGCAGTAGGAAGGGGTCATTTTTATTAAAAAAAGTTCTTCCTCTTAGCACCAAGGGAGTTAGAGAGAGAGAGCACCTCTGCCTAGATATTCCCCTGCCAAAGGAGACCAGACAAGCAAAAATCCAAGCCCGAGACTGGGAGTGATGACATCTGGAGGCAGTGCAGCACTGTCTACATCACAGCACCCGCACCACTGCTACAGGGAGACTGGAGTGTCCACTCACCCTCTGCTTTCCACCGCTGATCACCAAAGGCTTTTCAGGAGAGACCGAGGGGGACCCCTTCCTTCTACAGCAAGAGGTCACCTCAGCATCTCGGGGACTGGTGAGAGGGCTATTCGCCCATTGCTTATACTGCTAACAGGGACTGAGCCACTGAGAGCAGGACACCAAGTGTACCCAACCCATAGTGTACCCATACTGCACCATATATTGCACTTATTCCAAACCTAGACTGCACCTATACCAACCCAACACCATGAGGAGGAAGAAGTGACGTGTCGTGACGAATACGCGTAAGAGTCCAGAGTCCACTAAGAGGTACCAGAGGTGACGCTTGCAAACTCGCCACTTGTTTTTATTGCATTCATGTGAGTACCATAATGTATGCCTTTTTTTTATTATTAAAAACTTTTAAACAATACTGCACTATTGGCGCTTTTTACCTCCCTGGGTGACGGTCATTGTTGTCCATTGGACGTGACTCCTGAGGGGGACTTTAGCCACAGAGAAAGATTACAGTTTACTGGGACACACTAATGGAACATCATTGGCCATAATATACATGCTGTTACCTTACAGCAGTAAGGTAAGGGGACACCCTCACTAAAACTTCATAAGGATATTGGAATTCCTTCTCTGCACCACCTTCACGCTGAATATTTCCGCATAAGCACCAGCACTTTATTGTGTATTGTTCCTTTGATATTTTGATCTTTTAAACAGCATTGGTTTTGCTGTTTTTCTGCATGGACACTGATGCGATTTCTTATTATCACTCATGTGTGTTGCTTTAGGTTTGCTACTATATAGCAGTGCATGCTTCATTATCACTGAGCACTCTGTATTTTTGATTGGATGTCATTTGGATCACCAATATCAGCGATTAATATTTTTTGATGTTCACATATCAGTTATAGCAACTGTCTTTTCTTTCATTCATCTACCCTATCACACAGCGCAGCACAATTTATTTATTTTAACAATTTTGGGTTTGATACACCTTCAGTGTTGCAGCAGTATTCCCTTTCTATCTTTCTCTTCCCCTCCCCCCTTTTCTTTTCCCTCCCCCTCCTAACCCCTTTTCTCCCCCCTTCCCTCCTCTTTGGTAGAGCGGTAATATCCTATCCACTATAATGGTGCCAAATGTCATCTTATGCCTAGTCCTTACTGATAATCACTTTGCATGCTAAATTGTGTTATTACCATTGGTAATCCATTTTATGCTTGCCTAGTTACCAACCAAATTGGGTGACAATATATTAAAGTTTTGTAAAGAAAAAATAATAATAAATAAAATAAAAAAAACGTACTTACCTCCACTGTGCAGCTCCTTTTGCACAGAGTGGCCCCGATCCACGTCTTCTGGGGTCCCTTGGCGGCTGTCTCTGGTCCTCCCCGCAAGAACTCTACACATTCATGCAAGCTCCCTCGCATTGTGTGGAGTCCTTCCGTGATACAGCGAGCGGCCATAGCTGCTCACTGTATCACTCGGCCCTGCCCCCCGTCGCGCCGCGTCATTGGATGTGATTGACAGCAGTGCCAGCCAATGGCTGCGCTGCTTTAAATCCATCCGCTCTAGCCAATCAACGGCCAGGCTGAGGATGTTGGGGGCCGAGCGCGGGACTTTCGAGAGGTCAGGTAAGTATGACGGGAGGGGGGGGCGGTAGAATGCATTAAGGTGAAAAAAACTTTACCTTTACAACCCCTTTAAGTTTACCTCTACTACCTGGTTTGGTGCCTGTTTTCTTTGATATAGCACTACTATTGGGGACTGGGTATTACTTAATTTCCTGTGATATTGTATGTTTGCACACTTAATCTGGTGTATTAGAGGGGCTGATGTTCTTGGGAAAGTCGAGGTAAAGAACAGAGCACCAATCCTATCCAGTGACTCCTATGGGGTTAATGCTACATAATAAATACCTAAGGATCATCCAAAAGCAGTACATATACAATAATACGTTTCTAATAAAAGGTATCAATAACATTCTTCTGATATCACAAATACCCCATATAAAAAAGTAGGTGGTGCCTAATTGGTAGGTATATCAATGTGGTAGGACTGGTGAAGCTAAAGAATCCACACGTATCGCGGCAGACCATTGCTTTGTCAGGAGTGGACAAAATGGGCGAGTATGTACAAATATAAATACAATTTATTTACAGATTCACACATTGATCAAGTTCATCTGTCTTATATACAGTATTAAACAAAAAAAATGAACAAACTGTACAATCAAGCTTTATTACCTGGCTGAGGACGAATGGCAGGTCTCTCCTTGACACTTTCACGCAGCCTTTGGTGGTCGCCAGGAATTTCAATTCTTCTTCGTGGAGCCCAATATGAACTTTACCGTCTATGATACCCACCGTTGCTGGAACTGATCCATTCGACCGAACAATTTCTTCCACTTCATTTGCCATTCTGTAAGTTGCATGGCAGAAGGAAAGGGTGAATGAAACTCGGTATTCTGAATAGTGAGTTTAAAAGTAATCTTTGATTTTTTACAACCATGTTTTGTTCTATGAATTTGCATCTAGCAATAATAAAGGATCCATTTGTAAAACTTTGCTGGACAAATGTATCAGCATTTGTGGAAAAGTCACAGATAATACCCTTAGGCCCATTTCACACGTGGCGGATCAGTAATGATCGGCCCCGTGCACCTCCGCTTGTTCAGCGGGGGATCGATCCGTTGATCCCCGCTGAGCCGGCGGATGACAGGGCGGTCCCCGCACACTGTGCAGGGACCGCCCTGTCTTTTCTCCGCTATCCCCTATGGGGGCATCGGATGAACACAGACCATCCTTCTTAGAATCAGTTACACATAGATAACCATTAGATCCGACAGGCGTAAGTCTCTTACGCTGTCGGATCTTAAGTGCATTTTTTTTTTGTCCCGCTAAGTGTCGAAATATGCTTTGAGTATGCAAATTAGCTAGATACGCGAATTCCCGAACGTACGCACGGCCGACGCAGTAAAGTTACGATGTATACGTTAGGCCTTTCCCGGCGTAAAGTTGCCCCTGGGTCTATGAGGCGCAGCCAATGTTAAGTATGGCCGTCGTTCCCGCGTCGAAATTTAAAAAAGTTACGTCGTTTGCGTAAGTCGTCCGTGAATGGGGCTGGACGTCATTTACGTTCACGTCGAAACCAATGACGTACTTGCGATGTCATTTGGAGCAATGCACACTGGGATATTTTACGGACGGCGCATGCGCAGTTCATTTAGCGGGGACGCGCTTCATTTAAATGATACACGCCCCCTACCCGCCGAATTTGAATTCCGCCGGGTGATTTACGCTACGCCGCCGCAACTTTACAGGCAAGTGCTTTGTGAATAAAGCACTTGCCTGAAAAACATGCGGCGGCGTAACGTAAATGAGATACGTTACGCCCGCACATTTTTGCGCCGATCTACGTGAATCTGGGCCCATTAGTGCAGTTATGCCCTGACTCTGTTGGAAGCCATGCTCAATACAGTTCCAAGATTCAAAATAAATACCTGATATTTTGGGGATAGGGCATTCCATGAGTAATAATGGTGCTCTCCAGTGCCACAACAGGCCTCCCCTCTGCCAGCGCTTCTTCCACACTGGAGTGTATTCTGAATGTAGAACCTGCATGTGCACCAAAGAATTACTATTAATAAATGCTATTTATTCTGTTTGGAAAAAGATTAACTGACTTAATAAATTAATGAGGGTAGAGTTTCTCTACATGGAAATCTAACTGTTTTGATGACTGGCAGAATATGGCAATCAGAAGTTTGTTCTGTCTGCCTTCAAATCTTGCAAATTGTTTATTTAAAGTGTTGATAAACCCACAAAAGTAAAATCAGTCTGTATATGCAGTAAAGCATGCTTGTTATACTCACTGTGGAACCAAAGAGGTTTATCCTCTGCACTGTGTAAAAAGGCCAATTGATCCTGCCTCGTCTGATCCTCCCCTTCTTCAATTGTCCCCAATCCATCTCCTGATAAGACAGAGCCTTTGGAGTCACTCTGTACATGCTCAGTTTGGTGTGTATTGCTGGAGATTTTTTTTTTCCTAAGAGGGTGCATGTGATCGGCACAGGACCAATCAGCACTGTCCAGAGAGAGGGTCAGGGGTCTTGAAGCCTCATAGGACAGTCAGAGAAGAATGGAATCTCCTCCTACAAGCTTAAACCAGACACTGATAGAAGTCACAAGACTGCTATTATACTGCTGATGAGAAACGGTATTTAGCAGTTTATATTTACTATAATAATTGCATTTCCATGTTCTGTGTACTGCGGAAGACCAGATAAATGCAGGGTCCTGGGTTTAGTAACACTTTAAAGGGGTTTTAAAGGTACAATTTTTTTTCCTAAATAGCTTCCTTTACCTTAGTGCAGTCCTCCTTCACTGACCTCATCCTCATGTTGCTTTTAAATGTCCTTATTTCTTCTGAGAAATCCTCACTTCCTGTTCTTCTGTCTGTAACTACACACAGTAATGCAAGGCTTTCTCCCTGGTGTTGAGTGTCGTGCTCGCCCCCTCCCTCTACGTTGCAGATAGAGAAAGGAGCTGTGTGTTAGTGGGCGTCCTGACTCTCCCGTAGTCCAAGGGAGGGGGCGAGCACGACACTCCACACCAGAAAGAAAGCCTTGCATTACTGTGTGGAGTTACAAACTGAAAAACAGGAAGTGAGGATTTCTCAGAAGAAATAAGGACATTTAAAAGCAAGAATCGAAGGATGAGGTAAGTGAAGGAGGACTGCACTAAGGTAAAGGAAGCGATTTAGGAAAAAAAAATTGTACCTTTACAACCCCTTTAAGGTATCCAGCATTCATAAAGAAAAATTTAATATACAGTAGTACTGTAACGCAGCAACAATCCGTCAAAAGATACAGCATACAGTGTATGCATCATCAAGTGCAGAGATAACCAATCAAGGATACCTGACTACAATATGGTCAGTCTAAGGCTCCATTCACACCTAGGCGTTTTAACGCCTGAAGCCCGACGCTATTGCAGCCTGCAATACGCTGGAGGGGTGATTTAACATTGTCGGCTATGGAGATGGTTCACATCTCCACGCCGAACGCCAAAACGCCGTACGCCTGAAGCTCAAAACAAGTCCCGGACCCTTTTTTTCAGGCGGCTTTCGGCATAGCCGACAATGTTTCAATCACCCCTCCGGCGTATTGTAGGCTAAAAATCGTGGGACAAAACGCCGCAATTTGTCGCGGCAAATCGCGGTACAATACGCCGCGTTCAGGTGTGAATGCAGCCTTAAAGACATCATGCATCATGCACCAGCACCACTCTAGACTATACTTAACGTTATGAATGCAGAGGATACACATTTTTATCCCTTGTACATTGTAAATACAGGATATGTATAATGAGGAAACAGGGTAGGAATTAGGGTTGCCACCTGTCCAGTGTTCACCCGGACAGTCCGGGTTTTGAATCATGTGTTCAGGTTTCAGGCAAACTGAAACCCGGACACATTATTCAGACAGGGCTGTGGCTTCCCAACTAACCAAGATAGTCACACACAAATCTGTTGTCTGGGAGTTGCGGGAAGCTGTCTGGGGGCATGTTTGGCATCACTGGGTGACAGGGCGATGATGTCAGCAAGAGCAAGTTGGCCACACCCACCATTTTCTGCGGCATGCTATGAGCACCGCATTACTACTTTCCCTGGAGCATCCAAAGGTGTCCCAGGATACTAAAGTGTTTGGGTTTGGCTAGAAGAAAAGGTGGCAACCTTAGTAGGAATGTGGAAAGAGAGGGCAAGAGAGAGGGAAAAAAAGGGGGGGGGAGTGGTTGGTAAAGGGTGGGTGCAGTACGCTAGAAGAGGGCAGAGTGGCTCATTACTTCGCAGGGCTTTACTCTAATCTGAGAAAACAAACATATTCCAATGAATCCAAATGTTGGAGTAGGCCTCATGTTTATTTTGAGTAGATAGTACCGTGTTTTCCATATTGTTCAGCTCTGCCTTCAAATTTTAACAAGTTCATCATCAGGCAAAGACAGCATATGGAGATAAAGTCCAATGATTTTCTGAAATACATGTGAACAAGAAGACTAAAGGATAGGTTTGTTCATTAACAACTCACTGGTGAACTGTGGGGGGGGGGGGGGGGGAATAAAAATGACGAAATACTACTGGATATATAACTCAAACTCAGAGCCAGATCATTCACAAGTTATCCCAGTAGAGATCTCACTCCTAGGGACCATATATGTGTAGGGGGCTCAACTACTCATGCTCCTGCAGGAAACCAGGGTGATAGTACCTGCCCGTCACTTCATTAGGGAGGATGGTCTTGTGGGTGGTTGTTAACTGATGGGGCCATGCCAGTACAGGCAATGTAAATGAGTAGCTTCTGCGTACCTATTGTAATCATTATCAATCAAACCCACAGAGTTAGAATGCATAAATATATTTAAACTGTCCAAAAAAAATGTGTTCTGTTCAGCCAGATTTTTAATCCAGATGACCCTGGCAGACTACATTGTCAGGCCCCGGGCGGTGACATCAAAAGGGACGTGGTCTTTGGATGACATCACTGGATGGCCACACCCCATGTCTATAAAATAAATGGTAGACAGAATGAGCCGACACAACAGCGGGAGCCAGCGTTGGGAGAAGGACTGAAGGAAGAACCAGAGAAAGAAGACATCAGCGCAGCGAGAAGAACCGGAGGAAGAACAAGAGGAAGAAGACATCAGCGCAGTGAGAAGAACCGGAGAAAGAACAAGAGGAAGAAGACATCAGTGCGGCGAGAAGAACCGGAAGAACATGACATCACCGGAGGGAGAAGACACATTGGAGCTACGATGGTGGACCTTTTTAATAAAGGACTTTGTCAAAAACTTGTGTACTGATTTTATTTTTGACACATTTGTGTGTGAATGAGTAGTAGTACAATGTACCCCTTGCTAAAGGGGGCTTCCAGACTCTAATAAGCCCCCGGCACTTTTCCCCCACAAACACCGGCCAGTGTTGTGGGGAAGAGGCCCTTGTCCCCATCAACACAGGGACACCCACCCCCCCATGTTGAGGGCATGTGGCCTGGTATGATCCATTGGGGGGGGGGGGTGCTCACTCATCCCCCTATTTCCTGAACTGCCAGGCTGCATTCTCCAATAAGGGTCTGGAATGGATTTTGGAGGGACCCCACACCGTTTTTTTATTTTTTACTTTGGCGTGGGGGTTCCCCTTGAATCCATACCAGACCGAAGAGTGAAACTAAGTGATTGGACACATTGTAGCGGACTGTCTCACTCTCTGGCCATAAGAAGCAGAGGAAGTTGATTTTTATGTAGAAACAAAGATTGAAGGGTCTGGTATGGTCTTGGGGGGGGGGGGGCCCTTCAAGATCCTCAGAGAAAAAGTCACATGGCACAAGTCGGATCAGTTGAGACGATCATCCGACTTGGATATGACTTGCATTTAAATCAATAGGCTGAAATCATGCCCAAGTCGGACCATTGTAGTGCAGGAACCTTTTTCAAAATCAGACCCACTTCTGTCGGACCAGTTAGGACAGCTCTCATAGGGAATCATTGATTTATACACGTCATGCGAGCTCCCAAAGTCAGAGCATATGTCGCACCAGTGTTAACCAGGCCTTCAACTTTAAAGTGATTGCAAACCCTCACCTTGTAAAACCACCTATTCAGTTTTAAAATAAAAATGAAAGGCAAAACATTTGTGCATAAAAAAATTAACACCTTTCCCCCCCCCTTTTTTTTTTTTTTAAATGTGATCACATATTCTCTGTTCTCTGCTGCATAAGAGCTGGGGGAGGAGACCCAACAGCACACTATTCTTCCCAGTGAAAGGCTGTGCAAGGGGGGTCGTCTGATCATTGGAGGAGAGCAGGCTGAGTTCCCAGCATAGCTAGGGAACTGACCACGCTGTGCTCTCATGTTTAGTTTGCCCAGTTTTAAAAATTTGAAAACAGAGGGACTGGCAGGATCACCAGGGTTTTCCCACAGGAAGAAATGCAAAGAAAACAGGATACTTTTTCATAAAAGTACACAGGCACATATCAGGGATATAAAATGTTGGGTCTACATATTCTTTAAGACTGAATATTCAAACTCCTATAATCCAATCATGATTAGTTCTAAGGTAACTTAAGTGGATTTTCTTACTATGACGATGCACCTGTCCAGGAGTCACGGGGACCCCTGCCCGGACCACCGCACCGGACACTCCTGCAGAACATCTTCTTAGAGCAGAAACCAACATTGCCTGTCACCTGACAGTATAAAGCACAAGGACAGTTAAACAGCAGTTAAATGGGATTCCAACACACCATCAGCGTTAACAAGTAATCTACTTACAAAGTTGCACAACACACCCCTTAGGTAATTTCCTGTTTCTCGCTAAGCTTGATGTACAGACAGGGCTGGACTGGGACAGAAATTTGGCCCTGGACTTCATCCAGACTGGCCCACTTTGACAGGTCTCTCCCATGGCGGCCGGACAACTCCCGCACACCCACCCCCCCCCCCGGCCACCCAAGCCCCCTTTCCCCCTTCACTAGCCGTTCTACTTTATTAGAGTAGAACGGCTGTTACTGGTACTCGTATAGGCCGTACCAGTGGGGAAGCTAGACATTATTTCACCCGGGGCAAAGAATCAGTTCGGGGGCCCCCCCTTATGGGACAAGATTAGGCAGAAGTGAGAAACTTCCAGGCCATAGCTGTTGAGTCAGCTGTCTATCCCCTCCCCCCATGCTCCTCAGTCGTCCCCCCTGCTCCTCTGGTCCTCCTCGTGCTTCTTTGTTCCCCCCAGGTGAGCGCTGCAGGGAGGGAGAGACAGAGGAGCTGAGGGGGGCGGCAGTCTGCTGTCACTGAAGCCGGCCCACTGAGCCATCAGCCCACCGGGAAACTCCCTGTAGTCCCAATGGCCAGTCCATCCCTGTGTACAGAGGATGTTGAATAGGTTCTGAAGGGGAGCTGGTGAATGATCAGATGTCATGATTTTTTATCATGTTTTTACAATGCTGCTTACTAAGGCCAGCCATAAACGGTTCAGCCTGCTGAACCCGCCGAGATTCAAACCGTTAATGGGCAGGCTGAATGTACCAAGATGATCGGTCAACTTGGATACAACCAGCCTGCCAAATTCTCTTGCGATTATCTCTATCGGCTGTTAGTGTGTAAGCAGGAGTGGCTCCCTACTAACTACACATTGGTGATATTTCCATGTGGGCTCTGAGCTGCGGAAGTGTCCAATAGGGTCCATGTTTGCTGGAAGCTGCATGCATCTAAATAGTAACAGAAATGTTTACATGCGTAAAGCGTAAAATATGGCAGAAACTACAGACTCAGCCAGGCGCAGTTGGTTGATTGACATATTGACTTCTGTACAGCTGCATACAAAACTATACACTGTATGCTGAGTTTTTAACACCCATGTAAATTAGCCCAAACATTCTGGTGCAAGCACCCTTTATGGGAAAACTGTATAAATTATTTTTTTGGTCATATATTGAATACGTACCTGTACGTTTCTTTGAATTTCTCGCAGTGCGGGTGCACACACGCGCCTGTCGCATGCTTCGTGACAGTGGGACCTGTGGACTCGAAGTCTGCCGGTGTCCCGCGATTGAGCCCTGGTTCACACTGGGCTGCGTGAGTGAAGCCGTGCGATTTCACTCCCGCTGGCAGTCCCAATTTCGGCCGCGATTTAAGAGACATCTGTGCAGGTTTCTGCACAGATGTCAATGTAAATCGCGGCCCTAAATCGCAAAAAGTAGTACAGGAACTACTTTTTTAAATCGGTGCAGCGCCGCAGATTAGGACGGTGTCATTGCCGACAATTGCCGGCAAATGCCGCCGATTTGAGATGCGATTTCACAAGTGAAATCACATCTCAAATCGAACCAAATCTTACCCAGTGTGAACCTGGGCTAAATCACGGAGATGCAGAACGGGGAGATCTGCCTAGTGACAGGACAGTGATCTATTGCTCCCCGTCATCGGGAGCAATGATCACTGTCGTGTCACTTGTAGCCCAGCCCCCTCACAGTTAGAATCACTTCCTAGAACACACTTAACCCTTTCATCGCCCCCTAGTGGTTAACCCTGACAGTGTCATTTACATAGTAATCAGTGCATTTTTATGGCACTGATCATTGAATAAATGACAATGGTCCCAAAATAGTGTCAAAAGTATCTCATGTGTCCGCCATAATGTTGCAGTCACGATAAAAAAAAAAAAAAAAAAAAAAAAAAAAAAAAAATCGCTGATCGCCGCCATTACTAATAAAAAAAAAAAAATTAATAATAAAAATGCCATAAAACTATCCCCTATTTTGTAGACACTATAGCATTTGCGCCAATTAATCAATATACGCTTATTGCGATTTTTTTTTCCAAAAATATGTACAAGAATACATATCGGCCTAAATTGAGAAATAATTATAATTTTTTTATATATATTTTTGGGGGATATTTATTATAGCAAAAGGTAAAAAAATATTGCTTTTTTTTTTAAAAATTGTCGCTCTTTTTCTGTTTATAGCGCAAAAAATTTAAACCGCAGAGGTGATCAAATACCACTAAAACAAAGCTCTATTTATGGCAAAAAAAGTATGTCAATTTTGTTTGGGTACCACGTCGCACGACCGTGCAAAGGTCAGTTAAAGCGACGCAGTGCTGAATCACAAAAGGTGCTCTGGTAAGGAAGGGGGTAATTTCTTCCGGGGCTGAAGTGGTTAATGTACCTGAGTTTACGGGTGTTTAGAAGTGCTCAAAACATCTTATCTGCCCCATGGCACATGGATTTCTATTTTCTCTAAATGTGCCTATATTCTGAAAATCGCACAGCGAATTATACCATTGAAAACCATTGCATGCATTTATTTTAGTTTATAAATGTCCTATAGATGTATGCATGTTATTGCAAGTGTGTAGGGGGATCTAGTGCCCTCAACTTTATCATGGTAACAAAAGGTAAAAAAAAAAAGACCTTTGAACATGCAGCAAATTTTACTAAGCTAGGTTTTTTTTTTTTATCTTTCCGCAGATGGCGGTTAAAAAAAAGTTGTTTTTAGGTGTAAGATAAATGAAACGGAGGGCTTACAAACATGTGCCATGTTGGTGTCAGTCTTACCTCTGAATGGAGTCACACAAGGTTTTTACTCCTAACCAATTTAGTATGGTGGGGGGAAGGCACATGGAAGGGGTTGGAGCTCCAGACACACTGTGCTGCATTCTTTAGGTTATCATTAACTACAAGACCAGCTGGAGAAAGGGGGGTGTCCTGGGGAACCATGATCCTTCCCTAACAAGGACACAGGGGGAGGGGAGACGCAGCTCTGTGACCTGCATGGACCATAACCAACATGTAGCCCTCAACTTAACCCTGTTATGACCAGGGGGTACTTTACGCCTTTGTGAACAAGATCCTGGCCAGGTTTTACCTGATTGTTTTCTTTTTGCATTTGGCTACTAAGTGATTGGACACAGTGTAGCGGGCTGTCTCGCTCTCTGGCCATAAGGAACAGAGGAAAGTCGATTTTTATGTATTATTATTATTATACAGGATTTATATAGCGCCAACAGTTTACGCAGCGCTTTACAACATCAGGGAAGACATTATAGTTACAATACAATTTAATACAGGAATGATCAGAGGGCCCTGCTCGTTAGAGCTCACAATCTAGAAGGGAGGGTGAAGTGGATCAGAGGGTAGTAGATGTGGGGGGTGATCAGGTGGGCAAAGTTAAAATACAGTTGTTAGGTGTGGGTAGGATAGGCTTCTCTGAAGAGGAGGGTTTTCAGGGATCCTCGAAAAGCTAAAAGAGAAGGAGATAGACGGATAGTTTGGGGTAAGGAGTTCCATAGGCTTGGAGAGTATAAAGAATGTCTTTCAATGCTTGGTTGTCAGCTGATCACAGTCATATGACAGTGATCATAAGTAAGGATAAGCTCCAGCGTGTTCGCATGGTACACCAGGAAGTCCCCCGCCTTCTGTCTGGTATTGATTTTGAGGGGAAACCCCATGCCAAAATAAAGAAAGACCCTTATCTGAGCATGCAGCCTGGCAAGGCAAGAAAGAGGGGGGACGAGAGTCGAGCGAGCTCCTCCCCCTCCTAAACTATACAAGGCTACATGCCCTCAACATGGGGGGGTGCTTAGGGGAAGGGGGGCTCTGCCCACCCCAAAGCACCTTGTCCCCATGTTAATGGGGACAAGGGCCATTTCCCCACAACGATGGGGACAAGGGCCTCTTCCCCACAACCCTGGGCTGTGGTTAGGGTTGCCACCTCATCCCTTTAAAACCGAACACATATGAATTACACAGGTTCTGAGGCTAATTTAATGCAGGTAAGGCACCAAATGAGTCTAATTACCACCTTAATTAGCCACAGAACCTGTGTAATTCATATGTGTTCGGTTTTAAAGGGATGAGGTGGCAACCCTAGCTGTGGTTGTGGGCGGAGGGCTTATCGGAATCTGGAAGCCTCCTTTAACAAGAGAGCCCCTACCCATTCACCCAGAAAAAAAACTGTGTAGTGTAATAAAAACATGAGATGGTTTTTGACAAGTCCTTTTTTAAAGCGGGGGTTCACCCTAAAAAAAATGTTTTCTTTATCTACCATCCCATCCAGCATACTTGCGTCAGCTATAGTATGTTTTTTTTTTTTTTTATGCCGCTGTATTTACCGTTTAATCGTCCAGTTTCGTTTCAGACTCCGGCGGGGAAATAGGCGTTCCTATGAAGAGGGGAACATGATTGACGTCCGGCTATGGCGCGTCACGCGTTTCTGAAAGTAGCCGAAATAGGACTCGGATATATACGGCGCCTGCGCAGTCAGCTCCTAGTCTGTGCGCAGGCGCCGTATAGCGCCGTGAAGAGCCGAGTCCTACTCCGGCTATTTTCGGAACGCGTGACGCGCCATAGCCCGACGTCAATCATGTTCCCCTCTTCATAGGAACGCCTACTCCCCGCGGGGAGTCTGAAACGAAACTGATGGATTAAACGGTAAATACAGCGAAAAAAAAAAAACATACTATAGCTGATTCTAGTATGCTGTATGGGATGGTTCATAGATGTTTTTTATGGTGAACCTCTGCTTTAAATACTACTAATGTCCCCCCGCAGTAACTCCAACTTCAATCACAATGTCTTCCTCCACCGCCACTGGCTCCCGCCATTCTGCCATCGGTGTCTGCCAGTTCTTATATAACTTTGGGGCGTGGCCATCTGGTGATGTAATTTGGAGACCCTGCCCCCTTGTGATGTCATAGACTCATCATGCAGTTTTTTTGTTTGTTTTTTTACAGCGGTTCAGCAGTGGAAAACATCGTGATTTATGTTGGACCTACCACAAGGGAAATTTAGTAATTTTTAATAAAGGAAATGTCAAAAACCATCTCATGTTTTTATTACACTGCTTTTATTACTACTACTTTATTTGGGGGTTAATAGGTAACCCATATACAGTGACATGGGGGAAGGGGACGGGATCTCCACAAGTCAGTTAACAACTTAAAGCAGGGTTCTTGGCATATTTTATTTTTTTCCAAGCTAAAATTAATCACATTAAATAGTCCCTAAAACATATTAATAATTGCCCTATCTCCTCCAGCTCATGTTGTGGCCGTATCCATCATATGTGTGGGCATGTGAAGCCCAGTTCCTTTTTCTTCCTGGTTTTCAGGGAGAGGTGCATGCTGGGTGATTTTTAGGCACAGTAATGCCCAGAGACTCCTGGGAAATGAGTGTCCTCATTGCCCAGGAGGCAATGGGGTCTTAGGATAGGAAGTTGAACCACCTAGAACCAGGAACTAGGCAGATTACAAACTCTGTCTAGTAACAGCCAGATAGAAGTGAATAAAAAAAAAAAAAAGTTTTTTTACATTAAAGGCAAGCTGTTAATAGAAAGTTCATTTTTAGGGTGGAACTCCGCTTTAAAGTGGTTGTAAACTCGTTTTTATAAGTTTTACCTACAGGTAAGCCTATAATAAGGTTTACCTGTAGGTATAAAGAATATCTCCTAAACCTGTACGGTTTAGGAGATATTCCCCCTGCATTGCGCCGCTGATTGCAGCGGCGCATGCGCAGCGGGGATCCTCGGCTAAAGGACCGGCAGCTGCCGGACCTTGCCGAATTTAAATCTGACGTCATCGCCGCCGCTCCAGCCAATCACAGCGCTGGAGCGGCGATACCCAGAAGACACGCCGAGTCAAGATGATATCTCGCTCGGCGTGGACCAGGTGAGTTCCCTACACCTCGTTTTGAGGTAAGTATTTCATAATGAGCTAATATGCAGTGCATACTAGCTCATTATGGCTTTTACTTTTCAGGTGAACAAAAAACATTTTTTTTTTTGCAGGTTTACAACCGCTTTAAGGACCGAGATCTGTTGTTTATAAGTTAAAATCAGTTGGGTTTCTTTTCTACAAAATTACTTAGAACCCCCAAACATTATATATATTTTTTTTAAGACACCCTAGAGAATAAAATGGCAGTCATTGCAATACTTTACGTCACACCGTATTTGCGTAAGAACACTTACCTGGTCCACGCCGAGCGAGATGTCATTTTGCTCCGGCGTGTCTTCCGGGTATCGCCGCTCCAGCGATGTGACTGGCTGGAGCGGCGATGACGTCACTCCCGCGCGTGAGCGCGGGAGATTTAAATTCGGCAAGGTCCGGCGGCTGCCGGTCCTTTCGCCGTGGATTCCCCCCTGCGCATGCGCCGCTGCAATCAGCGGTGCATTGCGAGGGGAATATCTCCTAAACCGTACAGGTTTAGGAGATATTCTTTATACCTACAGGTAAGCCTTATTATAGGCTTACCTGTAGGTAAAAGTGAAAAAAGTGGGTTTACAACCACTTTAACATAGGATACGCCTCATATAGCAGGAGTAACTATACGCCGGAAAAAGCCTAACGTAAACGACGTAAAAAAATGCGCCGGGCAACGTACGTTTCTGAATCAGCGTATCTAGCTAATTAGCATATTTGATGCGTAAATATACGGAAGCGCCACCTAGCGGCCAGCCTAAAATTGCAACTAAGATACGACGGCTCAGTATCTGCTGCGGACTGCAGTCACTGGAGCTCCACTCTACACAGAATTCATGTACAGGAAACAAGTGCCCTCCACTTCCTGTCATAGCATCTATTTGATATTGTCTATTTTTTGTTTGTTACATTAAAGTTGATTTAAAAATTAAAAAAGTGTATTTGTGGGGGGCCACATGTTTCCTGTGACAGTAGAACTCCAGCTGTAGAGATTCACAATAAAGTTTTGCAAAAACAAAAGAAGTGGCGCGAGGTCACGTGCCTCCTGTCATCGATGGAGCTCCACTCTGCAGCCATACACCTCTCGGACGTTTTGGTGTGGGAACGCCCCGCCCACCGCCGGAAGCAGGAAATCCCGGAAGTTCCGGTGTGTTGTGGAGGGGGGGGATAAACAGGAATGGCGGAAGCAGCGGCGGCACCTGTAGCTCTGGCATCAGTGGCAGCAGGGAAGAGCCCGCTGCTCCAGTTTCCGGACAATCCCCCCGCGGGCGGCTGGACGAGGCAGGTGATCTGCAGGTAGGAGGGGGTGGGCGGAGCTATGGGGAGGGGGGACAGGTTTCCAGGGACTCTGTTGTTTATGTTCCGGGCAATGTCATGTGTTGTGGGACATGCTCGTGTTTGTTGACAACTCTTCCTGACAGTGGTCCTGGCTGCTTACATTGTCCCTATGCAATACACCTGGTCTTTCATACTATTCCCTAGAGGTACACTTAGCTGGCCTCTTTAGTCCCTGGTAGGGCGCTTGGGTTCTCGCATTGGTCCCTCATGGGGTGCCCCCATTGACCCCCTGGGGTATGCCAATGCTAGCCTCTTATAGGGGCATTTGAGTGACCCATGACTTCCTGGAGGGCGGACATGTTATTCCTTTGAGGGGTCCTCATGTTAGTCCACGGAGGGGTGCTTGGGTGCTAACTTTGGTCCATGGAGGGGTGCTTGGGTGCCAACTTTGGTCCCTGGTAGGGCTCTGTCATTATTCCCTAGAGTGGTGGTGGGGTGCCCACATTGGTCCGCTGGCGCACACTTACATTAGCCCCCGTAGGGGTGTTTGAATTTCCATATTTCTGGAAGCTTGCTCTCCTTAGTCATCAGAGGGGTGCCCATGTTAGTCTCTGGAAGGGTCCCTTGGATGCCATTAGTCACATTATTCCCTAAAGAGGCAGTGGGGTGCACACATTGATCCCCTGTGGGATGCCAGTGTTGGTCCCCTGTAGGGTGCCCTATTAGATCCTGGAGGGATGCCCATGTTAATCCCGGGGGGGGTACTTGGGTGCCCATATTGGTCCTCTGGGGCACACCAGCGGTAAACCTTGGAGGGGCGCTTGGGTGCCCGTGCCAATCCCTGGAGGGGCGCTTGGGTGCCCGTGTCAATCCCTGGAGGGGCGCTTGGGTGCCCATGTCAGTTCACTGAAGGGGTGATTGGGAACCCACCTAAAGGGGCACTGGAGCTCTTATGTTAGTCCCTGTAACTCAGGCAGGCACATTAATTTCCAAGAGGGGTGTTTACTCTAATCTCAAGGAAAGTTTAGGTGCTTCCATTAGTCCCTGAGACACCGCTTGGGTGTTCGTGATGGTACCCAGAGATGCTCCTCCTATCTGTTTCTGCAGGAGGTGCGTGGGTGCTCATTTTAGTTCACTGGGGAGCTGCCTGGCTGCTCACATGAAGGATTCCTCTTATAGGGGCTTTCCTATCTGATCTGAGTTCTTTGCACTTGCCATTATGCGCTGCTGGTGAGTAATTGGCCCCCAGAGCTGTCGCATGGAAGCAGAGATAGTTCTTCTCCCCGTGTAAGAGCCACGCCATGACATAGACCTTGGACAGATCGTATCCTTGTAGCTGAATGGAGCAGTGGGGAGGTAAGTATACTCTGCTTTAGTGGCTGTTATTAAAGTTGGTCTGTTTGTCTTGTGCTTTATGGACGTCCGGTTGACTTTAAGGTGTCACGAGGAAAGCAGAAGTGGCAAAATGAAATGGAAACCGGCACTGAAGTTTTGTGCAAATCTATCAAAATTAAGATATGAAAAAATTGCCCTAAACTGCTTCATAAATGGGCTAATCTGTCAGAATTTAAGTTTTCAGTGTTGTGATAGTTTGACTGACAATTACTCATGGAACACTGCAACCCAATTGATTTTATGTTCTTGCTGTCACCAGTAGAGCTTTTAATAATTTCTATTTTTTTTTTAAACTAAATAAAGGC
This sequence comes from Rana temporaria, assembly GCF_905171775.1. Classification (NCBI taxonomy): domain Eukaryota; kingdom Metazoa; phylum Chordata; class Amphibia; order Anura; family Ranidae; genus Rana; species Rana temporaria. The sequence goes on from NC_053491.1 coordinate 386,817,494, forward strand.
AGAAAGACAAAATGTGGTTGGCTACATTTACTTTACCTTATTTACAGTAAATGATCCCCTAATCATTGATGGTCACTGGCACTTTAACCGCGCCCCCCCCCCCCCCAAGTCAACCTTCAATCTATCAAGCCACCTACCTGCAGTGTTTACAAACATTCATTCCAATCACAACGGAGGAAAGGGAGCTTCCTTCTTTGCGTGTGGTTGAATGTACTGGTGTATACGCTTGTGATGGCTGTTATTGGTTCACAGCCACTCTGATTGGCTGTGTACTTTGAGCGTAGATCATAGTCATTTATGGGTGCACTAGACACGCCAGTATGATTTCTAAAGCGCCATTTATAAATAGTTCCCAAGAAAAATATGTCCACCTCCCTGCCTTTGTATTACAATATAGAGGTGGTTAAAAAGTAGATGTAAACCCTTGACCCTCTAAAAGCGTAACAACAATCAGGAGAAATGTATTAACTGCTTCTTAACCACACCCCTCGCAACACCCCCTTTGGTGCGCATCCGGCACGCAAAAGAGCTCTATCTTTCCCCCCCAAAAAATGAGTACAGTGTTGCATAACTGCATACCGTATTTATCGGCGTATACCGCGCATTTTTTTGCCCTGAATATCAGGGCAAAATCGTGGGTGCGCGATATACGCCGATTCCCGCGCTGAGTTTGAACCACTGCGCCGGCATATACCGAGCGCAGTACACTCGGGCAGGCTCGGCTCCTCTCGCAGTCACGTCCTGGACGTACAGGACGTGACCGCGAGAGGAGCCGAGCCTGCCCGACTATACCCGAGTGTACTGCGCTCGGTATATGCCGGCGCAGTGGTTCAAACTCAGCGCGGGGATCGGGCGGGGATGACACCGCAGAAGGACGCCGGACCCGACGAGGGGGACACCACTGAAGCCGCAGATGGACGCCGGACCCGACGAGGCCGCCGCGCAAGACACCAAAACTGTAAGTACTAAAATGTTTTTTTTACAGGAATGCGGGTCCACTTTAGGGGTGCGCGCAATACCCCGATAAATACGGTAATTGTCATTCCAAAGCCTCGTACACATGATTGGATTTCCATCGGACAAATCTGTGGAATTTTGTGCGAAGGGCATTGGCTGTAAACTTGTTCTGCATACAGACCGCAAAACTTGGTTGGCCAACATACACAAAACTAAGTGGTTTATCAGCTCTTTAGCGCCACCCTTTGGGAAACTTCTGCTAATATTGTCTTGTGGTTGGCATTGGTTTAGAGCATGCGTTTTTGTACTTTGGATTTTTTTTTTTATTTGGACTTATGTACACGCGATCAAAAAATCCGACATTACACATTTGTTGTCGGAAAACTTGAAAGCATGCTCCTGTCACTTTACCACACATTTGATGTCCTCAGTACAGATTGCACTGATTGGCAGTGGCACTGCCAGGTTTCACACTGACCTGATAGTTTAACTGTGTGAAACTGACATGTAACTGCATGCAGAGAGAGAGGAGCTGTCAAATTCAGCGGTGATGTCGGGGGTGGGCAGCATCCGTGGTGGGCTAGACAAACCAGCTGCACTTTGGAATAAAGTTCCTATACTTGATGCAGCCTTTTTACAGGTGTCTAGATCAACTGACCTGGCATTTGAGGACATGGGTACCCTGAAGGATCCCAAGGATAAAAGCCCACGTCATGGCAGACTCGCCTAAGATCAGAGATCCTCGACTCATTTGTCTTTTCACCATATCCACGGCTGTGGCTTGCGGTGCAGATGCGTCGGCAGAGTCTATAAGGATGATGGCAAGTTCTGCAGTCCTAGCCAACTGGCCGGGAGACATGGCATCCAAAAGTGATCTTTGCGGAATTCTGTTTATGGGGGACTTTGAGATATATATATATATATATATATATATATATATATATATATATATATATATATATATATATATATATATAATCTCTATTATTGCTTTTTTTTTTTTTTTAGAATCAATTCTTAAAAGGAAAGATAATTTCCTGTTAAAAAGAAAAATCAACTATTAAACATCTTTTTCTACATCAAAGGGCTCAGGGGAAAGACGGCAAGCCCCAAGGAAAAATAACGACGCAGAAGGCCAAAGGCAAAGGTGTGCTCCTTTTCCATCTTCCTGTGTCAGCCAGCAAGACACAATGACTTGTTTTTGCCAGTAAGAGGAAATGTTTAGGGATTCCTCCCCCAATGGGCAAGCATGATGAAAAATCAATATATTTTAACCATGTTGTCCCAGTGACAAAAGATAGCATTTTCAGAGTTTTCTGATGCGCCGGCGTTGTGATCCAGGTGTCATCGGAAGAACATCATCGGATTTTATTCCCATGTCCTTCTGATAAAGAAGCCATCCGGAAGTTTTCTTCTCATCCTCAACTTAAAACCACTAAACGGGTCGAGTCCATACGAAATCTTCCGTTTGTCGCCGATCTTCACAGTCGGCAATCTATTGGCACAGGGATGATTCATAGCGTCAATAGATTTAAGAGAAGCGTACCTTCATTTTCCTATAGCTCCCCAGTCTCAAAGGTTTCTGAGGTTGGTGGTGAAAATGGGAGAAGAGGTCCTACATCTGCAATTCAAAGCCCTCCCATTTGGCCTTTCATCTGCCCTGTGGATTTTTACAAAAGTAATGGCAGAAGCTCTTGCCCCACTTCGTCTTCAGGGATTGCAGTAATCCCATATCTGGATGATCTCTATTTATTTATTTTTTTTTGCCCAATCCAGGGAGAGGTTGCAAGAAGATTTGCTCAGATTCAGCAGTCCTTTGGCAATCTTGGGTTGGATTGTGAACCTTCAAATATCAAATTTCAATCCTGGCTCAGCAGCTACAGTTTTTAGGGTACCAGATAAACTCGGTGGCGCAGACAATCTTCCTTTCCGGAAGAAAAAGGCATAGTCCAGAATGTAGCAGGTATGCAACAGACTAAGCAAATGACGGGCAGGAAGGTTATGTCGACCTTAGGGACCTTGACCTCAACTATGCTTGCCATTCAGTAGGCAAAGCTTAATTTCAGACCCCCTTTTTTTTTTTTTTTTTTCTCCTGTAGGTGTGGGATCACAATCCGGAATCCCTTGACAAATTAGTAAGGATCCCCAACAGGGTAAGGACTCTTTGGTCGTGGAGAAATCAATTGGTCTTGTCAAAAGGGCTGCTATGGTTCTTGCTGCTTGTTTAATTAAAGTGGTTTGTAAAGCTTTGTGGGGGTTATTAATAAATTTTTTTTATTAACTGTCATACTTGCCTCCACTATGCAGCTCGTTTTGCACAGTGTGGCCCCAATCCGCAACTTCTGGGGTCCCCCGGTGGCTCTTGCGGCTCCTCCCCCGCAGGAGAAGTGCCCCCCTGGGGGGTTACCTTGCAGGCACGCTCCCGAGTCATTCATTTGACGTCCGTAGCCGTGTCATTGGATTTGAGAGCCAAGAGCCAAGATCCACGGGAAGAGGAAGAGCGCGTCCCCGCCAGGTGATGGTCTAGGGCAGTGATGGGGAACCTTGGCACTCCAGATGTTTTGGAACTACATTTCCCATGATGCTCATGCACTCCGCAGTGTAGTAGAGCATCATGGGAAATGTAGTTCCAAAACATCTGGAGTGCCAAGGTTCCCCATCACTGGTCTAGGGCATAGGATCATGGATGCATTAAGGTGAAAAAAACACAAGAGTTTACAACCCCTTTAAGCTATGCAGAAGTCAGCCTGATTTTGCACTCTCTAGCTTTAGTAAATAAACCCCATTGTGTCAGTGTTAGAATTCCTACAAAGGGGTGCAGACAAAGGACTTGCAATTAGAATGCTTAGGGTGTAAGTGGCCACCTTGGGAGTGTTCCTGGAGAGACAAATTTCTTGAATCTTTTGGTCGCAATACTTTTTATAAAAAAAAAAAAAAGCACTTGCTAGATCCAGACCAGCTTCTACTAAGCGTTTTTCTGAGTGGGATCTGTTGGTGGTTCTGCAAGCATTTACTAAGGAAACCTTCACACCACTTTGTTAAGAAATCCAGCTTTCAAAGCTGTATTTTTGGTTGCAATCACCTTGGCAAGGATAACTACACGCACTGTCAGAACCTTTTTTGTCCATTTACCCAGATAGGATTATACTTAAAGTTTTTTTTTTTTGCGAAAAATAGCGCCGCGTCATAACCGGTCGCATTAGATCATCCTGCCAACTTTTTGTTCAAACCCTTTGGGGGGGAGTCTATTTCACAATTTGGATATGAGAACTGTTACGTTACCTAGAAGTAACAAGGGACTTTAGGTTTTCAGGATTTTGTTCTTTATTTTTTATTTTATTTTTCTGGCAACAAAAAGAATAATTGGGCATCGAAGGGGTCAATTGCTAGATGGCTTTAATCGGCTATTTTGGGAGCTTACTCCCAGATGGGGTTGTCCCTCCTGCTGGGAATTCGAGGAAACTCTACTAGAGCTCTGGCCACTACATGGGCCAAACAATCTGGTGCCACCCAAGATCAAATTTTGTAAGGCGGCTACATGGTCAAGTTACCTAACCTTTGTCCGTCATTGCAGACTGGACCTTCTGTCAGCAAGTGATCAGGCATTTGGCAAAAAGTCCTGCCAGCTGTTGTCCCTCCCTAGTTGGTAAGTCTCGTTTATCCTCTCAGGTGCTGTCCTGAAAGACTTTTAGGGTGTATTCAAGTTAGACTTACCGGTAACTTGTTTTCCAGGATTCTTTCAGGACAGCAACGACCCGCCCTTTGTTTTATGCTGTAATTACCGTAACCATATTGTGATTGTGTTCCAGCTTGGGTCGGAGCTACTCTTCTACAACTAATGAGCTGTGGGGAGAAGCATCCTTTTTAATGTTTTGGAGTTGGTGTTTCCTAGTGGGTGGAGCCACTCGCCTAAAAGAATCCTGGAAAACAAGTTACCGGTAAGTTTAACTTGTATTTTCAATGACTCTTGGCAGAGTATAGTAGGCGTTTCAGCAAGCCTGGGTACTCGCTTGACTGCTTCCGTCCAATCAAAAAACCCAAAAGGTTTGCATCTTTTGACTCTGTATTTACTCAGATTTACCTAAAATAACTGAACTCCAGACAAGCCGGTAAATACACAGATGCATATATGGCAGCTGTTTTACCTGCAAAAGGACTTGTATGTCTGTCCATCTAGTCCTGAGATCTTTATAGCTCTGCCAGGGTGCTAGGCCACGTGAATGATACCACTTTGTTGCAGCCTAGACTTCGGCAGGCAATGATGTAAATCTCTGTCCTGTAACCACGGGTTGCAGGAAACGTATTTGCACGATTCTCCTATTAACACGGATAGTGTTGACAGGGCTATAGCAGGCTGGTTGTCGATCAACTTTATATATTCAGCTTGCCCATTAATGGTTTGAATTTCGGCCTGTTCCTTGTGAATCGGCCAAGATTCGAACTGCCTATGGCCAGCCTTCAGTTCAGATGTTGTCCTCTCCAATTTCAGCCTGCAAACTCGACAGTGAAAAGACAGCAGCAGACTGATGATGTAATCGCTCGCTCTGCTCTTGCCTCTTATCAGCACATTCCCTGTAAGCACAGTTGCATGCACCACACAAAAAAATGGCTCTTAGTGCTGCCCCTTCCGCTCCCAATCCATTGGAAGGTGAATATTATGATTAATGCTTATACGGACTATGCCAAACTAAGCTTTTATTTATTTTTTTAAATCTTATATATTTCAGATATTTTATGCACGGCGTCTGCAAAGAAGGAGACAACTGCCGCTATTCACACGATCTCTCCACCAGCCGCTCTAGTATGATCTGCAGATATTATCAACGAGGGTGCTGTGCTTATGGAGACCACTGCAGGTGAGGGGCACTAGTGGTATCATTTGCTCCTTTACAGTACTTTGCGCTTGCAGCTGTGAGCTTATTTTAACCACTTGCAGTTCAGTTTTTATGTAATATATATGTTAAATATTTGTAGAAGGAGGTTTCAGGGCATCTACAATTTGTTATAATAAACCGCATATATAATTTTTTTTTTTTTTTTTAAACCTGCAAGGCAAAAGGCATAATCAGCTAGTATGCACCGCATAATAGCTGATTATGAAATACTTACCTCGGAACGAGGTGAAGAACACTTACCTGGTTCACGCCGAGCGAGATGTCATCTTGCTCCGGCGTGTCTTCCGGGTATCGCCGCTCCAGCGCTGTGATTGGCTGGAGCGGCGATGACGTCACTCCCACGCGTGCGGGAGATTTAAAATCGGCAAGGTCCGGCGGCTGCCGGATCTTTCGCCGTGGATTCCCCCTGCGCATGCGCCGCTGCAATCGGCGGCGCATTGCGAGGGGAATATCTCCTAAACCGTACAGGTTTAGGAGATATTCTTTATACCTACAGGTAAGCCTTATTATAGGCTTACCTGTAGGTAAAAGTGAAAAATAAGGGTTTACAACCGCTTTAAGCTAGTACATTGTTGGTTCACTTTTTCCTTCGATTTCCCTGCTAAATGCTTTTTTTCTTTGTCTGAATTTCTCACTTTCTGTTTCTCCTCAGTAAGTTTTCCACCATCATCCGAGCCATTCTGGCTGGGGGATAGTCAGCCAGAACAGCTTACTGAGGAGGAACAGGAAGTGAGAAATTCAGACACAGGGAAAAAAAACATTTAGAAGGGAAATTGAAGGAAAAGGTAAGTGAACCAACAATGCACTAGCTTAAAGAAACCCATTTGGAAAATAAAAAACAAACCTTTACAACCCCTTTAAGTAACAGGAAATGAAAGCTTGCACCTTTAAAAAAAAAAAAAAAAAAATGGCAATGCCAGCTAATGAAACCTAGAGCACTGTTGAAGTATGCCAAAAAAAAAAATTTTTCCCCCAGAAAGGGTTATAACCCCAGTTAAACGGTCACTAAAGGAAAAAAATGTTTTGCCTAAAATTAATGTCTGCAAGGTAGACAGACAGAATAGTGTAATGATTCTGTTAAAAAACGAGTTAATACCTAATAAATTCCTTCATCTATATCACCTCCGGCGTTCTAGTTTCTGTTCTCTCATTCACTACCTGGTTTGCATCGCTCGTTCATGTAAGAACTACATGTCCCAGTATGAATTGCGGCACGCCCAGTAATTCACACCTCCTTGAAGTCTCTAACACGTAGAGAGCATCCTGCCACACAGATATAGTTCCCAGGAGGGGGTGAGCACGTTACTGACCACCGCAGTAAACCCTCCCGTCACGGTGGTCAGTTAAATCAGACAAGCAGGAAGTGAACAGAACAGAGAAGAAATAGAGCAACTTCTGAGCAAAAACTAACAATGAGGAAGTGAAAATAGGAATGTCTGCAGGTAAAGGATGCTTATTATGGAAAACATTTTTTTCCTTTACAACCCCCTTTAAATTCTCTATGTCCGATTGCTGAGAATTTCCCTTTTACCTTCTGTCCTGAAGACACAACAGAGAGTAAATCTCTTTGGAAAATTTCCCCTCAATTACTGTTTTGTTTACAACTAAAAATGTTTGAACCTCCCTTCACTTTCAGTTTTCTTGACCGTGATCACCAGGGCAAAAAAGTTAATCTCTAAATAGTGAGTTGTACCAATTGTAGTATGCATGAAAGGATGACAAGACTGCAGCTAAGCTGAGTAGGAGTTGTCATCCAAAGACAGAAAATGTCTGTGAATTCCCCTTGCTGGTAGGATTTAATTGAGAGCATGACATGTATGAAAAATGTGCACCAATATATGGTTTAGTTTAAATGTTTGTGTGTAGATACTTTAACTCTTCCTAAAGATGCACCATTCTAATTTTGTTTGTTCTTCTCTCCAAGATATGAACACACAAAACCACTAAAGCCAGAAGTTATCGGCGATACCTCTGTAGCACTGATCTGCCCCCTCAACTCCCTCCCGGAAACCAGCAGCAGCATAAACAGTAAGGCGGCTGACTTGGCAGCTAGTGACCTGGCGGCAGGGGTCTCAGAATCTGAAGACTGGGTCAATGCCGTGGAGTTTGTACCGGGGCAACTCTACTGCGGACGTGGTAATCATTTGGGAGGGGGCATCTTCTTTCATACAGCACAGGAAAAAAAAATATCTTAGGGCTAGCATTAAGTTCAACTCCAGCCAAAAATCATAATCTAATGTAAAAAACTGCGGCGTCAAAAAAATAAATAAAAATGAACAATTGCAGTGATGCTAGTGAGATGATTGCATAACCTAAAAGTTTTTAAATTGATATACAACACAATATTCTGCATAATCTCCTAAGTTATATGCCCCACATAGCTCTGAGCATCCTCCTGTGTACAATTTATAATCTCTCTTCCTTTTCCTCTCTCTCTCGCCTCTGTCAAACCTGTGGCAGCATTACAATTTTGCACTACTCGGTGTACATTTTACAAGAGTTCACCAGCAGGCACGTGAGAAGCTTTTATTGCAAGATAGACATAGCTTCTTTTCCAATAAAATGCTTCCTGCTAGTAAAGGCTTCCTTTCCAACTTTACAGCTGGAGTTGAATCTGCTTATATTTTGGTTTCTACTTGCCTCTCACCAACATGCTAATGAATTTTTAAAATTAAACCTTCCTATTTAATTACATAGCGTATGTAGGTGGATCATGGCTGATGGGAGGCAGTAGTAGGGTGTTGGGTAGGAAAGCAAGAAGAAAGAGAGAGGGCACCACCACGAAGTGTAGTTTAATAATGGATTAAAAATGCATACTGGTGAAACTCGAAAAATTAGAATATCGTGCAAAAGTAAATTTATTTCATTAATACAACTTAAAATGTGAAACTAATATATGAGATAGACTTATTACATGCAAAGCAAGATGGTTCAAGCCGTGATTTGCCATAATTGTGACGATTATGGCTTACAGCTTATGAAAACCCCAAATCCACAATATTAGAATATTGCATGCAATCAATAAAACAAGGATTGTACATAGAACAATATCGGACCTATGAAAAGTATAAGCATGCAAACCATGTACTCAGTACTTGGTTTGGGCCCCTTTTGCAGAAGTTGCTGCCTCAATGCGGCGTGGCATGGAAGTTTATCAGCCTGTGGCACTGCTGAGGTGTTATGGAAGACCAGGATGCTTCAATAGCGGCGTTCAGCTCTTCTGCATTGTTCGTTCTCATGTCTCCTCTTTCTCTTGGCACAGATTCTCTATGGCAGGGGTGGCCAACCAGTGGCCCGCGGAGCTCTCTGATGTGGCCCGCGACCTCCTTCTCTGGAATGGAGGGTTGGCAAGCCCAGATCGCAGGTTGCCGACCAGCCATACCACAGCATCAGTGTTGTGAATGAAGCTGGTGGTAGAGGAAGAAAGCGGCTGCAGAGCAGAGCCCCATAAGCCGATGCTTCCTCTACAGTGCCGGCTTTTGCCACAGGTGGAGTCTATGGCAAAGTTCAGCTAACCCGCAGGATAGACACAGGTGCACTACACTGCACCCATGGTGTGTGTGTATACTGCAGCACATCAGTGTGAAAGCAGTCTTCGGCCCTTTTCACAAGATTGGCCCGACCAAATGGGACCCTTAATTCACCTCTATAGAGCAACAGATGTCTATTTATGCCCACCTACCTCCAATCCGAAAAACAGAAGAGAATTCATCCCTTTTCATCTGGGCGGATAGGAGGGCCTATAGAGTAGCCGTGACCTGTCTTCCGCCCGCTCGGCTCATAGTGGCCCTCGAATGGTTACCAAGTTGCTTAAGTGGCCCTCGCTCTTGAAAAGTTTGGGCACCCCTGCTCTATGGGGTTCAGGTCATGCGAGTTTGCTGGCAAATCAAGCACAGTAATCCCACAGTCACTGAACCAGGTTTTGGTGCTTTTGGCAGTGGGCAGGTACCAAGTCCTGCTGGAAAATGAAGTTGGCATCCCCATAGAGCTTGTCTGCAGAAGAAAGCATGAAGTGCTCCAAAATCTCCTGGTTGACCCTGGACTTAATGAAGCACAGTGGACCAACACCAGCAGATGACATGGCTCCCCAAATCAACACAGACTGTGGAAACTTCACACCGGACTTCAAGCATCTTGCAGTGTGTGTGTCTCCATTCTTCCTCCATACTCTGGGTCCTTGGTTTCCAAATGAGATTCAAAATTTGCTCTCATCAGAAAAAGAGGACTTTGGACCACTGAACAACAGACCAGGTCTGTTTATCTTTAGCCCAGGTAAGACGCTTCTGACGTTGTTTGTTCAGGAGCTTGACAAGAGGAATACGAGACTTTCTGAGATTGTGGATTTGGGATCTTCATGAGCTGTAAGCCATAATCATCACAATTATGACAAATCACGGCTTGAACTATCTTGCTTTCACACAATATTCAATTTTTTTTTTAGTTTCACCTGTATGTCTGCCCTGAGATGGAGCGTCCAGTGGAGGAAGAGAGGCAGGTATCTTGCAGCAGAGTTTGGCAGGATTATGGCCAGGCTGGGTGGAGTGGAGCAAGGAAGTGGCTATAAATGGTGAAATGCGGCGCTGTCACAAGCAGAGCAATGAAGGACAGTATCCAGGGCTCTAAGCAACTCTTTACGTCACATGCACCCTGCTTTGGGGCGTGGCAACATGTTTCGGGGCAGTCCAGGCCCTTTTTTTTTTTTTTTTTTAAGCCCCTCAGTCGTTGGATCGACCTCTTTCGAGTGGGAACAGCCATACTTCGATCCATCAATGGGCAGCTTGAGGGAAAAATCTCTCCAAGGAAGCCCCAATTGAATTTAACAAACCAACAGGAGTCCTAATCCATCTCCACCAAAACATTTTATATTTACTATAAATAATTAGAAATATATATATTTTTTTTTTTTTGCGCCGGATTTGCCACTGTCCATCAAGGCTGGAATAACTTTTGTCCTTTTTTTTATTTATTTTTTTATCTATTTTTTGCCATTCCGATATGGGTTGATTTCTATTATAACATTTGAGTGCTTAACTTCTATCTTGGGCATGGAAAAAGGTTGCCAGTTTCAGTATTCCATTTATTTGTACTCTTTTAAAGTATATTTCCACTTTTGCAGTCAAATTTTAAGACCACACCAGTATATGTTGGTTGTGTATTCTTTTTCACACAGCACACTTTTCTTAAAAAAAAAAAAAAAAAAAAAAAATTCTTCTCTGGAAACTTCTCAAACTTTATCCCTGACCTATCTGGTGTGTTCCTTGGCCTTCATGATCAGTGTTTAATTTAGTTGACTAAAACATTTTAGTCGACAAAATGAATATTATTTTAGTTGACTAAAACAATTGAGATGACTAAAATACGACTAAAACAATTGCAGAAGACTAAAATGCCATTTTAGTCCTAAGACTAAAAATAAATTAAAATTTGCTGCCAAATTAACACTTTTTCATGATACTGTTTGCTCTGTTTAAGGTTCTCTAACAAACCTGAGGGCTTCACAGAACAGCTGTATTAATACTGAGATTAAATTAAACATAGGTGGACTTTAATACAATTGGTTCCAATAGATTTTTGTTGAGAGGTAGTGAGTAAAGGGGACTGAATACAAATACACACCACACTTTTCAGATATTTATTTGTAAAAAAAAAAATGAAAAGTATTTTCCTTCCACTTTACAATCATGTGCCACTATGTGGTGGGCTATCACATAAAATCCCAATATACATTTGTGTGTTTTTTATTTATTTTTTTTGTAACATTTGGAAATTTTCAAGGGGTATGAATACTTCTTTTTAGGCACTGTATGTAAATAACAGCCTTTAAAGTGGAGGTTCACCCAAAAACTAAATTTTTAACATTAGATTGAGGCTCATTTTGTGAAGGGGAATCGGGTAGTTTTTTTTTTTTTTTTTTTTTAAATCGAAGCAGTACTTGGCGTTTTAGAGAGATCTTCTCCGCCGCTTCCAGGTATGGGCTGCGGGACTGGGCGTTCCTATTTGAGAGTCTTCTGACAGGCTTCCGAAGGTCGCATCTATCGCGTCATGATTTTCCGAAAGTAGCCGAACGTCGGTGCGCATGCGCCGTATAGAGCCGCACCGACGTTCGGCTTCTTTCGGCTACTCGTGACGCGATGTATGCGACCGTCGGAAGCCTGTCAATCCAATAGGAATGCCCAGTCCCGAAGACCATACCCGGAAGCGGCGGAGAAGATCTATCTCTAAAACGGTAAGTACTGCTTCGATTTAAAAAAAAAACACCCGATTCCCCTTGACAAAATGAGCCTCAATCTAATGTTAAAAATATTTTTTTGGGTGAACTCCCGCTTTAACTAATATAAAGTATATATTATCCCAATTTAGCTGCAAAAGTGGAAATACACATTCAAGAGTACTTGTGACCTGTTGCAATCTGTCAGCTTTAACCACTTGCTTACTGGGCACATATACCCCCCTCCTGCCCAGGTGAAATTTCAGCTTTCGGCACTGCATCGCTTTAACTAACAATTGCGCGGTCGTGCGACGTGGCTCCCAAACAAAATTGACGTCCTTTTTTCCCCACAAGTAGAGCTTTCTTTTGGTGGTATTTAATCGCCTGTGCGGTTTTTATTTTTTGCGCTATAAACAAAAAAGTGAGACAATTTTGAAAAAAATACAATATTTTTTACTTCTTGCTATAATAAATATCCCAATTTAAAAAAAAAATAACATTTTTTTTTCTCAGTTTAGGCCGATACGTATTCTTCTACATATTTTTGGTAAACAAAAAAAAAAAAAATCGCAATAAGCGACTGGTTTGCGCAAAAGTTATAGCGCTTACAAAATAGGGGACAGAATTATTTTTTTTTAATTATTTTTTTTTACTAGAAATGGCGGCGATCTGCGATTTTTAATGGACTGCGACGTTATGGCGGACACATCGGACACATTTTTGGCGCCATTCACATTTATACTGCGATCAGTGCTATAAATATGCACTAATTACAGTATAAATGTGACTGGCATTGAAGGGGTTAACACTAGGGGGTGAGGAAGGGGTTAAATGTATCCCTGCTTAGTGTTCTAACTGTAGGTGGAGGGGGGGTGACTGGGGGGGTGACCGATCTATGTCTCTATGTACAAGAGACACAGATCGGTCTCCTCTCCAGAGACAGCACCGCTGTCTCTGTGTAAAACGGCAATGAGAGATGATCTCATATGTTTACATATGAGATCCTCTCTCATTGGCCGCACAGATCGCCTCGCGAACGGCCACTCTGATTGGCCGTTCGCGGCGATCTGTAATTGGCTGTGTCCGAGGGACACGGCCAACACAGATTTTCCCTGCAGCGCGCTCTGGAGCGCGCGCGGGGAACGCCCTAAGGGGCGGCCGTCAATTGACGGCGGTTTGGCTTTTGGGATCCGCACTGTAGCCGTCAATTGACGGCAGGCGGATCCCAAGTGGTTAAAAGCTGGTTTATTACAATGCAGGCTGCATCCTTCTTCCATTTAGCACTATCCCTGAAAACCAGCTGTACTTTATTACAGCAGTCAAGGGCCACCGCTTTCTTTTGTGCTGTAGTCCGTCCTTTGCTGCAGATTTTCAGAATATCAGGGCACTTTGTGGATTAGTGTGCAGACAAGCATCTGGAGCTGCCTGTATTGAAGTGTAGCTGCACCCATCGATATTGTAGTTCTCTCAGCCCCCTCTGCCAGTCTTGAGCCCCGTACACACTATGAGAAAATCTGAAGAGAAATTCTGTATGCGGCACAACCGTTCGATTTTTCGTATAGTGAGTGTGCACAACTTTCGAAATCCAAATCCAATTCCGACTTTGTAAATGAAAATTTCCCAAAAAGGGACAAACCCCCAAAGTTTTTCTTCTACGTGAACTAACGATTTTCGTTTTTAATTTTTGTGCAAGAAATATCAGACACAAGACTGCGCATGATCAGAAACGACAACCGAAAAAAACTTTTGTCGTGTGCGAATGATGCAAGAAATCTACAATCTTTTGGTTCTTGCTTGCTGTGAAGGATCAAGGAAAACTGGTTAATCGTTCGCCCGATTTTATTAGTGTGTACCCCACTTTAAGCTGGCCATAGACTAGCAGAATTTTAAGCAAAAATTCTTGGGAAAAGGGGGTGTTTGTTTTTTTTTTGTTTTTTTTTGTTTGTTTTTTTCTCTTCTTTATTTGATTTTTTTCATTCTATCTAATCATTAGTGGGTCAAATTGTTTTCAACCACAGTGATGTCGTTTTTCGTTCAGTAAAGTCCATTTATTTGCTAAGTCAAATGTTAAAAGCGAACAATCTTTTGAATGACAAACTAGTGTTCTGGGAATTTTTGTTTTGGAATTCTATCCATCTGTGGCCAGCGTCGGGGCCTACTCACACTAGGCAATCTGTATTGTGCTAAAGCATGTTTGACCATCAAAGTCAAGTTTTGAGCGATTTTTGTACTGTGCCCTGTCCTGCTTAAAGCGTTAGGCATGGTAGACTGGTATCTGTACACACTTGTGTGAGGCAGAGGTGATGACATAAATATGCTTGGGTCCAGCACAATGTAAGTGTAGGCCAGCAGGGGAGAGGGACAGTTGTGCGCTTATTGTGAGTACATGCTTGTTCTTGCCTGCTCCCAATCCAGCGAGATATCGCCAACGTGATCTCGGTTGCTTGCCAAAATCTTCCTCTGTTACACAGAGAGGTGTACTGGGTTCTCTTCTTCTTCAATGCTCGGGGAAAGCCTGGCTGGAATTTTTTGAGGGCCTATTTTTCCTGTAAAATTCAAGTTCCCACCACCTTTTAGCCTCTCAAGCTTCATTATAAGTCGGTGGCCACCCATCATATTAAATATTAGAGGCACTGGGCCAAACCAAACTGGCTAGATCAGATTTTTGAACTTCTTTCCTTAGCCTCCAGTCAGTTTCTGTATGCTCCCTGGGACAGGAATTGAGTAACACTCCCCAAGTGGTGCACAATAATAAACTGACAGTGCTTCTAACACTTTCTTGCCCTGTCCAAGCTAAAACTATAGGTTAGGGTTTCACTTTCGTGATGATTAGGCTCTTAGTTTTGCTTGCTACATCTTTCATTAGGCAGCCGCTTCTTTGCTTGCCTCGGTACGAGTTTATTTTTTTTAAATGATACAATTTGTGAATCAAACGTGAGGAGAATTTTATTTTATTTCCAGGTCCGTCTGGCTCAGACACTGACACTCAGGAAACGTCACAACAAGAGGAGGATAAAGAGCAGCCGGCAGACCCCGAACTGAAGAAGCAGCTTTGTCCCTATGCCGCGGTGGGGGAATGTCGCTACGGAGAGAACTGCGTCTACCTACATGGAGACCCATGTGACATGTGCGGGCTACAGGTCCTTCACCCCACTGACATGTCTCAGAGGTCAGAACACAATAAGGTACAGGTAACAAGTATACGCTATAGAGCGATATGCTTTTTTCATATTTCACTTTTAAAGTGGTTGTAAACCTCAGACATTAATCTAAAGTCTGCAGGTCCCCATAGCTTTAGCTACAATGTTAAAGGATGCCCCCCCCCCCCTCCAGCGATGTGGCATCTGTTATTTGCTTCAATTCTCCATCGCTGCAGATGACCTTTTTCATCTGGCTGCCTTCAGGGTTTGGCATCTTCGCCCATCTTGATTGGGTGGACAAGGATGACCTAATTCCTGCACATAGGAGTTAATTCATCCCAGCATCCAAAGCATACCAGGAAGGAGATTTCAACGAGCTGCTAGTGCATGGCACAGTGTACCTTCTAAAGAAATAATGCTAAAAGGCAGAAGAGAAGCTTTAATTGTAAAAGACAGTCTCTCCTGTAATACTACCGACAAGCAAGTTTTCTTTATATAGGGCTATAAGGCTAATGCTATCTAGACCTCGTACTGCAGCAAAATGTGGCAATGATGCAAACCGATTTACATCAATGTCTCTTTACACTAATCAGTTGTGGTGCTTTGAGGAAATTAACCTGGCTACATTTTTCTGACTTGTTGTGGTGCATATTGCTGGAACACTAAAGTGTATTTTTGTACAATGTAACAAAGTGCAGTGCAACATAACGGTGTCAAAACTGGAAACTCAATGCACATGCAGCGTTGGTCATTATGAAGCTTTTTCCAAGCGGCCATAATACAAATGCATTTGGGTGGCAAAAATAAATGAATGCAATCTTTACACTAGGGGGAGAACCTCTGGGGCAATATAGGATGGGAAAGGACCTGGGGGTCCTAGTTGATGATAGCAGCAGCTTGGCATTGCATACCATTTCTGAGCTCAACAAAGCAAACAGAATATTGGCATGCATTAAAAAAGGGATTAACCCCCTCCAGAGATAAAGCGATTAATTCTTCCACTCTACTGGACTCTGGTCCGGCCGCACCTGGAGTATGCTGTCCTTCCTGAGGACTGGGCACCAGTCCACAGGAAGGGTGTACTGGAAATGGAGCAAAGAGGGGGCAACAAAGCTAATAAAGGGTCTGGAGGATATTGGTTATTAAGAAAGGTTGCGAGCACTGAACTTATTCTCTCTGGAGAAGACATGCTTGATTTCATTTTACAAATACCATACTGGTTACCCCACAATAAGGATAAAACTTTTTTGCGAAAGGGAGTTTAAGACACATGGCCACTCCTTAAAATTAGAAGAAAAGAGGTTTAACCATAAACTAAGTAGAGGATTCTTTACTGTAAGAGTGGCCAGGATGTGGAATTCCCTTCCACAGGCGGTGGGCTCAGCGGGGGGCATTGATAGTTTCGAAAAACTATTGGATAAACACCTGAACGACCAACATACAGGGATATACAATATAATACTGACTTATAATCTCACACATAGGTTGGTCTTGTCTTTTTTCAACCTCATCTACTATGTAACTAATACTATGTATAAAACACGGTCACGAAATGGCACTGCGTGTGAAAGCCACATCAGAAATGGTGCAGATAAAAAATGGGAAAATTCAAAAGGTTTATTAAAGTGTTACTTTACCCACAACAGTAAAATCAGTCTGTATATACAGAAAAGCATGCTTGTTATACTCACTGTGGCATCTAAGTGGTTAATCCTGCACATTGTGGAAAAAAGGCGGTTTGATCCAGTGTTCTCTGCTCCGCCCCCTCTTCCGCTGTCCCCAATCCATCTCCTAATAGAATAGAGCCTTTGGGGCACTCTCTACATGCTCATTTTGGTGTGTATTTTTATTCTTGGGAGGGTGCATGTTATCGGCACAGAGCCAATCGGCACTATCCAGACACAGGGTCAGGGGTCCTGCAGCCTCATAGGACAATCCGACAGGCTTTAACCAGACACTGATAGAAGTCACACGACTGCTATATACTGTTGGTGAGAAAAGGTATTTAGCAGTTTATATTTATGTAAATGATTACATTTCCATGTTCTGTGTACTGTGGGAGACCAGCTATAGTGAATGCAGGGCCCTGGGTTTAGTAACACTTGATCTAGTTTCTCTGTTAACATTTTCTTTCCCCCACCTAGTCCTGCATCGAGGCGCATGAGAAAGACATGGAGTTGTCGTTTGCCATCCAGCGCAGTAAGGACATTGTGTGTGGCATCTGCATGGAGGTGGTATATGAAAAAACAAACCTCAGCGAGAGGCGTTTTGGCATCCTGTCAAACTGTAACCACTCCTACTGTCTAAAGTGTATACGAAGGTGGAGGAGCGCTAAGCAGTTTGAGAGCAAGATTATAAAGTGAGTATTCTGGTCGTGTATGTGTATATCCTGCTAGCACATGGGGCAGAACAGCACACCATGAAACACTCCAGACTTAATAAAAACATGTTTAGTTTGTATCACTAAACATAGCACCAATCTTGCTTTGCATGATTATAATTGAAACTATTGCAAATGATCAGACCTTCATAACTATGCACCTAGAATATTTTATGCCCACCCCAGATATTTTGTAAATCTATAGCGGCCTGATATTGCAAATCTTTAGAGGTCTGCTTCAAATCTATTTTAACCCCTTTAGCTGCCACTGACATACAGCATACTTTTGCTTTATTTTTACTTCACCACCCCTAAAAGATTTCAGTTTGTTCTTCAATTGCCAATTTTCTACCATTTTAAACAGGGGTGTGTGGACTTTTTATATACATTCTTTTTAAAATATGCAGATCTACTGACCTGCCTGATCTAGACCCCTTCTCAATTGGCTGACTTTCACGTTCATGTTTGGCACCTCTACTGCACTGTAGGAGGATGCAACACAGGTCAACACTCTGGAAGAATCCTCCCCAATCAGGGTTCTGTACATTTTTTGCTCATTACTGTCAACTCTCGCCTTACTGACAGGTCAGAACTCTACGATACAGGGCTGGGACTGGCAGAGCTATAAACTGTAAGCAGAGGGAGAGCAGACAGGGTTTATCCATCAGAATGTTGAATTTGTATCTCCCCAGAGCTCATATGCAGCCCGCATAATAGCCTCCTAATGGTAATCTTCTTTCTTCTTTCTTCTCTTGCATTTGCCGCCCCCCGGCTACACAGACAGAGTAGGAAGCATCACATCCCAAAATGCTGTACGGTGCTGGGCTGGCTCCTTTAGCAACTGATTACGATGTCAGCAGTTTGTAGGATGTGGGCAGGTGGCCCGCACAGCTTACTAAATGCGTGTTTAAGACAGCGGACTGGCACCGTTGTAATCAAAAAAACGGCTTAACTGGTGGCGAGAAGAATCTTTTACTAGATACCTGCTGAGTTGATGTTTTGGTAATTTTGCCCAGCACCCTGGTTGAGAAATGCTGCACTAGATAAATTTCAATGCGTGATTTGACTGAAAGGGGTGGGTAAGGGGCAGTCAGGCTAGAGAGGAATAAGCCTAGGTGATGCTGGGTACCCTCCAGCCAAATCACGTGTAGTGAATTCGGAGTAAGCAAAATCAGTACAACTGTGTGGGGACTGAAGGGGAAAGCTGGCGTTGCGTTTTGAAAGATAGTCGGCTATGGGAGTTTGAGATAGTGGTGCAATTTGCTAGATAATGCTGATGTGTGTGATTTAATTTTCCTAAATGTTGCTGCAGGTGCCACGCCAGTCCCTGAAAAACTCTACAGTGCTGCTTTTCATTTGATCATGCATAAAACATGTTGTAGTGTGGGTTTCTGCTTTTGGAACACTTTTTGTTTTTTATACTGTGCTTTTGTTGTTCAGGTCCTGTCCAGAGTGCCGAATCACCTCAAACTTTGTCATTCCTAGTGAGTACTGGGTTGAGGAAAAAGAGGACAAGCAGAAGCTAATCCTGAAGTACAAGGAGGCTATGAGGTAAATGGTCTTTCACTTTCTGCGTCCTTTGATGCAGTCAATAAGGAAGTCTAACCTGAATTCATGCAATGTTTTATTTTTGCATGCTTTTAGGTCAAAGCTGGATGAGTCCCAGTATCCTGGTAGCTTTAAAAAATAAAGCTGATGCTTCCTTCTTCTTCTTTTTTTTTTTTTTTTTTTTTTTTTTTTTTTTTTTTGGTGTTTTGTATATCTTGTCAAAGCAGCAGTTGCATTGTTTCATAAAGGGGTCTTCCTGTATTTTAATGGACAGGGCACTTTTACCCCCTTCCTGCCCAGGCCAATTTTCAGTTCTGTCGTACTTTGACAACGCTGTAGCCAAACAATTTTTTATAAAAAAAAATTATTTTAAAAAAAAAGACCGTTTTTTTTCTTTTGGTGGTATTTAATCACCACTGGGGTTATTTTTTACTAAACAAATGACAAAGGAGCGAAAAAAAAATTCTTTCACTGATGTGTGCTGATGAGGAGGCACTAATATGCAGCACTGGTGGGCAATAACAGGCATGCCTGATGGAGCTGCACTAATAATCATTGCACTGATTTATCAGTACAAATGTCCTCACTGAAAGATGCTTATCAGTTCTCCTCTACTTGCGCTATCAGGTATGCCGATAACTGGTACTTCCTATTTACACGTGATCAGTTGTGATTGGACACGGCTGATCATATGGTAAAGAGCCTACGTCGCAAGCCCTTAACCGTGATCGGAGATGCGTTGTGTTAGAGCATGGGTTTTCAAACTATGGCCCTCCAGTTGCTGAGGAACTACAATTCCCATCATGCCCAGTCATGTCTGTGAATGTCAGAGTTTTACAATGCCTTATGGGATGTGTAGTTCCACAACATCTGGAGGGCCATAGTTTGAGGATCCCTGTGTTAGAGGGACATGCCGTACCACCGATCACCATGCTGAACCCAATCCCCCCCCCCCCCCCCGGGGCGAGCACAGGCAGCTTTTTCTGAAGAGCGAGTGAGCATATTCAGCACACCATGGATCAACACTTCTGTCCAAAGGTGTCTTTTGAAAGAGATTACATCACAAAGATAGGTGCAACGTTTTGGAGCCGAGTAGGGCCCCTTCATCAGGCAAGTGATAAAGTGCAACAGTGTCAGAGCAGAATATAAATACATTATCCACCAATCGGAACATGCAAAAATGTTAAAGAATTGTAACGCCCCCACCCTGTGACATCAATCTGACATCAGAATCCCGCCAGAAACGTCAAAAACATAACGGGCAGTAAAACAACTTAAAGTAGCCTTGGGTAATCAATCTCTAATATTGCG
Organism: Rana temporaria; assembly: GCF_905171775.1. NCBI lineage: Eukaryota > Metazoa > Chordata > Amphibia > Anura > Ranidae > Rana > Rana temporaria. The sequence goes on from NC_053491.1 coordinate 386,837,933, forward strand.
GGATGCTACCGGCATGTGAAGTGTCGGTGTACATGTAGTAATCCGCACATCAACCAGATGCACCCGATCACAAACAAGTAGCCACTAGGACCAAGCTGTTTACTGTACGGGAGCTCTGGCCGCCAATCACGGCGTGCTACGTATGCCGTGCATGTGCATGGTGCTCTTGGCAACAAGGTGACGGGAGGACGCCTATTTGCGGGGGCCGCCGTTGCCACGGAATCCTGTGATGTACAGCCATGACCGCCTCAGGTAACCAACAGTGCAGAAGATGGTGCAAGCGTAAAGGAGCCAGGTTGGGAAAAGCGAGAAAAACAAAGTGATACAAAAGCGGGAGAAAGATCTGAGATGAATAAGATGAAAAATATAGAAATGTTAAAGAAAAGAGGAAAGTGAAATGGGGAGAAAAATAGAAAGAGAAAAGCATCAGGGGAGAGAAAAAGGAAAAATGTATGAAGCACATCAGACAGGAAACGGGGGAAGGGGGGGAAAATGACAAACGGTGGAGCGGAAAAAAGAGGGGGGGGAGTAAAGCAGGAAAATTAAGGAGGGGCCAAGAAAACAAAGAAAACTAAAGTAAAAACAAATGCAAATAAAAGTAAATATGAGAAAATAATAAATATAAATAAAAATACACATAAGAGCCGGTTCACACTGGGGCAACTCGTCAGGCGACTCAGCCGCCCGACAAGTCGCGTCCCATTCTATGCAATAGAACCGTTCTAATAGGAGCGACGCAAGTCGCTCCGACTTAGAAAAAGGTTCTTGTATGACTTCGGGGGCGACTTGCATTGACTTCTATACAGAAGTCCTTTTGCAAGTCGCCTCTGAAGTTGTCTTCAGGACACCTTGCCGAGTCGCCCCCGAAGTTGTGCTGCCCAAGTTTGAACCGGCTCTTACATTAATATTGAAAATAAATAAAACTATAAATGATAACAAGCAAAGATGAAACAAAATTAATCGGAGTGAAAACTAAATATAACAAGAATGAAACCAGGAATGCAAGTAACTATAAATCAAACATGCGGCCAAAGTAAGAAAAACATTGGCGAATCATTCCTATGTGAAGCACTCAATGCTCATACCATGGGATCAGCTTAGGTAATGAAAAAATCAAATGTTTAATATGCAAACCATCGGTGAACAAATAGTCACCTTCCAACCTCGGTATTCATGACTAATCGGTTGCCTTAGGCGATTATCACAGGTTGAGCATTGGGTGTGGGAAACAAAGGAAAAGAGCACAAACGAGAAAAGAAAAAAATATATATTTTACATGGTATGTACTATCCCCACTAATGCACTGCCCAGGCTAGGCATTAGTAGGAAATGAACAGTGTCTCATTTGTGTATTTCAAAGATCAATTATGCCAAGGTAGAAAATCCAAGAGATTATCTGTCATCAATGAAGCATGTAAGAGAAAGGTTGGTGTTGAGACCACCAGGCTGTACCGTGCCCAATGTGTGTCTCCTCCAATATGCCTTGCAGCAGAGGAATGACCGGTCTCAATCACCTCCCCTATTGGGTGGTTTGATGTGTTTGATAACCATCCCACGTAGTTCATGGACTTGGTGCTTAGATGTCAAAGTGTACTGCTACGACTTTGTTGGGGTCAGACCTGTTCAGCTTTTGGCCAAGGCTACCCTAATGTCGCTTCTGTGCTTCTGAAATCGTTTTTTAAAAGGGCCAACAGTTTTTTTTCCCACATTACAACACCCTCACCCTTAATGTTCTTATCCTCCTTGAGGGATTTTAAGTGCTGCAAAATATTCGGGACTCAAATTAGTTTGTGTTACTAGAAACGTCATGTTTGATTGTCCTAGTGTAGTTTTCAATGGAGTGGAACTGTCCTGGAGGCATGAACTTTTCTCTCCAGTCTAAAGGGGACTGTTGTTGTCTTGCCCGTTGTATTGGGTTGGGTATAGAAGAATTGTTTTATTTTCAATGTTCGTTCAAATCTAAACATTTCTACTTCAAAGTCAAACAGGTTAAGTCTATTTGTGGGACAAAATGAGAGCCCTTTGGACAAAAGTCTCGACTCTTGGTGATGGGTCTTGATGAGAGGTTGATTATCGGGCACGTCTGGTTTCCCGTCGTCCGCTGCTGCGTGGTGATTGAGCCGCCTGGTCTCTTGATGCCCCTCCTGGATCTGCGTTTCCACTGGCCACCGGAAAAAGGCTCATGTTGGTGACTTTTTGATTTATTTTGTTTCATCTTTGCTTGTTATCGTTTTTGCATTTATATTTTTTATTTTTATTTATTTTCAATATTTTATTTATTTTTTCCATATTTACTTTAATTTTTTTTATTTTATTTGCATTTATTTTTTTCTTAGTTTTTTTGACCCCTCCTTTATTTTCCTGCATTACAGTGCATCTTTTTTATTTTTTATTTTTATTTATTTTTTTCCCCTCCTATTTTTTTATCTTGTATCTTTCTCCCGCTTTTGGATCGCTCTTCTGTTGTGTTTTTTTTTTTTTTTTTTTTCTTTTCCCAGCCTGGCTCCTTGACGCTTGCATGCATCTTCTGCACTGTTGGTTACCTGATGCGGTGCCGGCCGTACCTCACGGGTTTCTGTGGTAACGGTGGCCCCGCAGATAGGCGTCCTTCCGTCACCCTGCTGCTAAGAGTGCTGTGCGCATGCGTGGCATGCCGTGATTGGCAGCCGGAGCTTCCATACTGTAAACCGCTGGGTCCTAGTGGCTACTTGTTTGGGACCTGGGGCATCTGGTTGATGTGCCCGATCTATTACACGTACACTGATGCTTCACATGTGGGTAGTATCCTGCAATATTAGAGATTGATTACCCCAGGCTACTTTAAGTTGTTTTGCTGCCTGTTATGTTTTAGATGTTTCTGGTGGGATTTTACATCAGATTGACGTCACAGGGTGGGGGCAGTACCGTTCGTTTCAATTTTTGCATGTTCTGATTGGTTGATAATGTATTTATATTCTGCTCTGACATCGTTGCTCTTTATCACATGCCTGACGAAAGTGCCATGCGCAGCTCCGAAACGTTGCACTTATATTTTGTGATGTGATCTCTTTCAATAAAAGAAACCTTTTGGACGGAAATATTGATCCATGGTGTGCTGGTGGATATGTTCACTTGCTTGATGTTTCCAGGACCCAACTGGTAATTGCTACAGCACCCACCATTTTAAGAGCCATACTTTCCAGCAACGTGTGCGATAGGAATGTTGATAAGATTGTTCTGTAGAGGACGCATAAACGCAGCGCATTTGAAGATATGGGAACCGCTGGTAAATCGCATGGTGCTAAAGCACCATGCAATTTCCTGGCTGTTGCGGCTTAAAAATGATGCAGGAACCTTTTTGCCAGCATGAAATACAGGCACCACAGCCCATTCAAATAAATGAGCTGTCCTGCCTGAGAAAAACGCGGCTGGCAAATCTTAAAGGGGTTGTAAAGACTTGGTGGTTCACCTTAATACATTCTATGCATTAGGGTGAAAAACCTACTGTGCTGCAGCAGCCCACTAGAGCCCCCCTTTTACTTACCTGGACCTGTTTGTTCTAGCGTTGAGGATGTCAATCAAAACCAGTGACACGGAAGCCAGGGGGCAGGGCTGAGTCCTGCTGTCTGTGTCAATGGACGCAGCAGCAGGACTCAGGAGCGCGCCTGCACTAGTGCCCCCAAGGAATGCGGCTCTCCGCGGGGGCACTCGGAGGATCGGGGTCATTCTGTGCAAAACCCTTGCACAGAAGCGGTAGGTATGAAATGTTTGTTTGTAAAAGTTTTTTTTTTTTTTTTTTTAATCACTTTTAAGCTAAAGCCATCTGCCCTTATCGTGCTAGTGAATAACGCACTCCTTTTTTTTCTAAGTGTATGTCTGGGCGAATGTAAGAAAAACATTTAGTGCATCTCTGTGTTGCATGCACCATCTTTTCGCTTAAAAATCCTAATAAAAAAAATAAAAAAGTGAGCTGACCACATGGTGTCTTTGTGGCACTGAAATTCCAAGAAGTGTAATCGGCCTTGCAGTTTTCTTCTGCTGAACTACTGAACTCTTCTCTCATGCTCATTAATTCCATTACATGATTGGGTTGTTTTGTAAACCAGCAAAGGAGAACTAGTCCTCCCATCCCATTGGCTAGAAAATAATGCACATAACCAAGGGATGGGAAAGGAATGCATGCAATATATTTGTAGTTTTACTGGATCCTAGGAGGCGTTCAAACACACTGGAACAAATGCCAGGTTTATACTACACAGTACTCCTTTCTGATCATCCAAGACATGGTAAAGAATGTTGTTCAAATTTTGTAGTTGAGAGGCTTGTTTGTTTTATTTCCAGCAACAAATCTTGCCGGTATTTTGACGAAGGCCGTGGCACCTGTCCATTTGGAGGCAACTGTTTTTACAAACATGCATACCCTGATGGCCGTATAGAAGAACCACAGCCACGACAAAAAGGGGGCATGTCCAGCAGGTATCGGGTAAGTTGCCCACACATTATGACGTTTTGCTGTTCTTGTCACATTCTCTCCTACCAGATGGTGCTTTAATGCTTGTTACTTTTTTAATAGATCATGTAAGCAAGTAGAACTGTGGTCATACTATATAAACATTCGAATATGTACAGTGCATCCAAAAGTATTCCCAGCGCATCCCTTTTTCCACATTTTGTCATGTTACAGCCTTATTCCAAAATGGATTAAATTTATTATTTTCCTCAAAATTCTACAAACGGTACCCCATAATGACAACGTGAAAGAAGTTTGTTTTGAAATCTTTGTACATTTTATAACAAAATGACATGTGCATATTTATTCACGGCCTTTGCTCAATACTATGTTGAAGCACCTTTTTGGCACAAATTACAGCCTCAAGTCACAAGCTTGGCACATATGTATGTATGCAGCCCTCAAAATTTCCACTCGCCTACTAGCATTTGGCGAGTGGATTTAAGCTGGGGGCGAGTAATGACAGGGATGCATGACCAATCTCCCTCCAATCTGTGCCTACACTTAGAGTCCCGATGAGATTGGCGGCCGAAGAGGAAAGGTGCATGCTCGGGAAAAGTAGTCTGATGAGCCGCGCACAGGCAGAGCAGTACACAGGTGCTCTCCTTACAATCCTCATTAAGCCATGGGACCTAACAGTATGACCTCTCTGAGCCTGCCCCCCTCCCCCCGACCAATGTAGCTAGAGAGCAGGGAGCAGGAAGTAATGAGTGAGGTTGAGGATTGCGAAAATTACCACTCCGGTGCAGCGCTCACTGAAAGTTGCCCTGACATGAGCAGCAGCCTTCCAGTTTGTGCAGTTTTCTTCTCCTTGTGCCCACCAGTTCAGCCTGAGCACTGTGAACAGACTGGTCTCAATGTGTGCTGTGCAGTGTCAGTGTGCGCTGTGCTATGGTGTCAATGGCTGTGCAGTTGTGTGGATCTCAGCGCTGGATTGTACTCCCTCCCGCTGTGCTGCAGTTCCTTTCCTCACTGCCAGCCTGAATAAAAGGGGGAAGTGGGGACATGCAAGTGTGGAGCCGCACACACAGGCTCTGATGATGAGATGAATAGGAGAGAGAGAGAGAGGATGGATGGGAGTTGCAGAGGAGACAGCAAGAGAATGGGGAAGAGTCCCAGTTCTAGTGCCCTGTCCCCCTGGTCTGCCCCAGTGCCCTGTCCCCCTGGTCTGCCCCCAGTGCCCTGTTCCATTTTGTTAAATTTGTTGTTGGCAATATTTAATTGTGCATAATTGATTCTGCATAAAACATTTAACAGTGTCATTCTATGAGATAATCTACGAGGGCGTGTTTACAGGTGCAATTAGGCGCAGGGCAGTGTATGAATTAGGTGGGGCAACTGGTGGCGAGTAACTCTTGAGGCCTGGCTAGTAGCTCAGGGCTTGAAATTTTGAGCCCTGTGTGTGTATGTATGTATGTATGTATGTATGTATTTTTTGGGCAGTTTCTCCCATTCTTCTTCGCAGGACCTTTCAAGCGCCATCAGGTTGAATGGGAAGCGTTGGTGCACACCTATTTTAAGATCTCTCCAGAGATGTTCAATCGGGTTCAAGTCTGGGCTCTGGCTCGGCCATTCGAGGACATTCACAGAGGTGTCCCGTAGCCACTACTTTTTGTTAACTTGGCTGTGTGCTTAGGGTCGTTGACCCTTCGCCCCAGTCTGAGGTCCAGAGCTCTCTGGAGCAGGTTTTTAACAAAGATTTCTCTTTACATTGCTGCATTCATCTTTCCCTTGATCTTGACTAGTCTTCCTGTTCCTGCTGCTGAAAAACATCCCCACAGCATGCTGCTGCCACCACCATGCTTCACTGTAGGGATGGTATTGGCCAGGTGATGAGCGATGCCTGGTTTCCTCAAGACATGACGCTTGCTGTTCAGGCCAAAGAGTTCAATCTTCTCAGACAAGAGAATTTTGTTTCTCATGGTCTGAGAGTCCTTCAGGTGCATTTTGGAAAAACTCAAGGTGGGCTGTCATGTGCCTTTTTACTCAGGAGTGGCTTCCATCTGACTGCTCTACCATACAGGCCTGATTGGTGGAGTGCTGCAGAGATTGTTCTACTGGAAGGTTCTCCTCTCTCCACAGAGAAACGCTGGAGCTCTGTCAGAGTGACCATCGGGTTCTTGGTCACCTTCCAGACTAAGGCCCTTTTCTCTAGTCGTCTTCCAGGACAGCCTCTTGAGACCTTGGGCTCCTCCCTCCGGGACAGGAAACACGTACACCCTTTTCTTTAAAGGGCAGTCCTCTAGATCTCCTCCTCAGTTATTGTGTTTCCTGCCAGAAGGGAAGGAGCACGTTTTTTTAGGGACTTTTTAAAAAAATGCTGGATTCCCTCTCTGCCTGGTACCCCTCTGCTCCTGCTAGGAAGAGAAGGTCACCGATTCCACTGCCGTCTGAAACTCAGAGAGAGTGGGAACCCTTGATGGCGGCATCCCCCCCGCAGTACCCAGTACCTGTTGCGTTGGCCTCAGCGCGGTACAGCAGCAATGGCGGCGAGAGACGCTGGCTGTGCCATGCCGCTCTGCACTGCAGATCCCCTTCCGGAGCGGCGCTGAGGGGCGGGACGGATGCGTTCCACAGGGCGGAAGTGCGTCACCAGAACGGCGTCATCAAGGGGCGCCGTCGAAACCTAGTCCCATTCGACTTAGGCGCAGCAGTGGAAGGAAGGCACATGGAGCGGTGTGTTCCAAACGCAGCCGGGCTGTTCAAGGTTCACAGGACTGATGGAGGAAGCGAGGCAGGCCACAGACTCCGGGTCCACCGGCTCCGGCGTCTCCCAGGTAAGAGGGGCTAGGCTGACTCCTTTTCTTACCTTGGGGGACCTGGTCTAAATTTATCTCGGGACCTTTTTTTCCCTCCCTGGGCAGGAACCTGTGGTGGAGGGCTCCCCAGCACTTCTTTTTCTGACACACGGTGTGGTTGTCAGGGGGCATTGTTTTCTATGTTCTAAACAACTCCTATGGTGTTTGTGTTTGATTTTAGGTCAAAACTCAGGACAAAACGCCAGCTCAAGCCCCTAAAAGAAAGTGCGCTGTATGTGGGGAAAAATTGGGTTCCAGTTGGAAAAAGCCTCTATGTATAGAGTGCATCTCCAGTCTGGTTAAAGACGACTCTGTGGCAGAATGCCAAAAAGTCTTATCTGTAAAAGATGAGCTGGCATCCACTTTTAGATCTTTCAGGGGAATGATGGATAGGATGCAGATGCCGTCCCCAGTATATAGGACCCCTAGTGCTCCGTCCTTGGCAACTCCAGTCGAAGGGGATGAGCATGAGGAGGAGGAAGCAGGAGGGTCCACTCGGTCCCAGGCTTCCTCTCAGGTAGATTCAGCTTCCGGCTCTGAGCTAGAGGAAGACTCTTCCGGGGGGACTAGATATAGGCTGTCTCTAGAAGATGTGGGAGACTTGCTTAAAGCAATATATGAAACCCTAGAGATCCGAGAGGAACAGGTCCAGCTATCTAAGCACGACCAGCTTTACCAAGGTAGTGCTGTAAAGACCAGGTGTTTTCCTGTTCATAAGTCGTTGGTAGAAACGATCTTGTTGGAGTGGGAGCAGCCAGAAAAAATACCTTTTTTTGCAGGGAACTTAAAGCGTAGGTTTCCTTTTGAGGAAGACACAACGCTCCCCTGGAACAAAGTCCCAAAGCTGGATGCACCTTTGGCCAGGGTATCAAAAAGAACTGACCTGGCCTTCGATGACCTTGGATCACTCAAAGATCCGATGGATAAAAGGGGTGACATCCTTTTAAAAAGGGCATGGGATGCTTCCACCATTGCACTTAAACCAGCGTTGGCGGCTACCTGTGTAGCCAGAAACTTGGAGTGTTGGCTCAATCAGCTCCAAGCACATATCACTGCTGGTACTTCCAGGCAACAGATCTTAAAATCCTTCCCGTTGCTCCTGAAGGCGGCTGGCTTCCTAGCTGATGCTTGCTCAGAATCGGTGAAACTAGCAGCCAGATCCGCAGCGTTAGTCAATGCAGCCAGAAGGTCAGTCTGGTTGAAGACATGGACCGGTGACACTGCATCAAAACTAAAACTCTGCGGCTTACCCTTTTCTGGCGATCACTTATTTGGTCCGGGTCTCCAGGAGGCACTAGAAAGGACACAAGATAAAAAGAAAGCCTTTCCGGAAAGAAAAAAGAAAGAAGTAAACAAACGCTTTTTTCGAGGGTTTAGGCAAAACCAGAAAGACCGGGATTCACATCCTAAAAAACATTGGTCGGGCCAAAAGGGACGTGGAAGAGGAGGAATCTTGTTTAACCCTCCTCAGGTTCCCCCCAAATCCCAGTGACACTCAGGTCCCTGTGGGAGGAAGACTGGGGGAGTTCCTCTCACAATTGACAGAATCTACAGTCAGTCCGTTTGTACACGACCTCATAGAAAACGGCTACAGGCTGGAATTTTCAGCTCCCCTCCCCTGATATTTTTGGTCACTCAACCTCCCAGAGACCGGGAGAAAGCAGGGGCCCTCCTTTTAGGGGACCTCTTGGACCAAAGGGTTTTGACGGAGGTTCCCCAGGAGGAGGAAGGTCAGGGGGTGTATTCACACGTCTTCGTAGTGAAAAAACCCTCAGGAAAGTACAGGCTGATTTTAAACCTTCGACCCCCTCAACAAATGGGTCCGGTACAAACGGTTCAGAATGGAATCGATATTTTCAGTCACCAGTCTGATCTTCCCAAAGTGTTATATGGCCACCGCGGACTTACGGGACGCATATTTACACATTCCGATTCGTCAGGAATGCCAAAAATTCCTGCGTCTAGCGGTGAGACTGGGTTCTGCTACCAAACATCTGCAATTCAGGGCCCTCCCCTTTGGCCTGTCTTCCTCGCCAAGGATTTTTACCAAAGTCCTAGCAGAGGCCCTGGCACCCCTGAGACTCCAGGGAGTAACAATAGTACCTTACCTAGACGATCTGTTGTTCATAGCCCCGTCAGGTCATCAGTTAGAGAGCGACCTGAAGGTAGCCCTGTCTTTCCTGCGTTCCCTGGGTTGGCTGGTCAATGAAGAAAAATCGCAGATGATGCCATCCCAGGAGGTAATGTATCTGGGATACAGAATATCCTCAGTAGAAAAGAAGATTTTCCTTCCCCAGGAAAAAATTCTCAAACTGGATCAGGCGGTTGCTCTCCTCCAGACGAATCAGGAGATCAGCATAAGGCAAGTTATGCGAGTTCTGGGTCTGATGTCGGCCTGTTTTCCGGCGGTACCCTGGGCCAGATTTCATTCGCGTCCTCTCCAGGCACATATGCTCAAACATTGGAGTGGCAGGAAGGAGGATTTGGACCTCCCAATACCTATCCCAAAGAGCATTCAAAGAAATCTATGGTGGTGGAGAGCCAGAGAAAACCTGGACAAGGGTCTTCTCTGGGATCCGCCAGTGGCTCTGGTAATGACCACCGACGCCAGCAGGGGGGGTTGGGGAGCCCACCTGGGAGAAGCTTGGACCCAGGGTCAGTGGTCGTCCTCAGAGGTCCTTCGGTCATCGAACCAAAAAGAACTGCTGGCCGTTCTAAAAGCCATTCAGGACTTCAAGTGCTATCTAGTGGGTCAGCATCTACAAATCAGGACGGACAAAACGCTGCCACAGTAGCTTATATAAACAAGCAAGGAGGCACAAGGAGCCCAGCCCTCCAGGCAACAGCTACACAGATCTTGATCTGGGCAGAGAAAGATCTAGTGCACCTTTCAGCTGTACACTTAAAGGGCTCTCTAAATACCCTGGCAGATTTCCTCAGCAGACAGGTAGTATGCCAGGACGAGTGGTCTCTAGACCAGGAGACTTTCTACCAGATAGTGTCGCTCTGGGGACTACCAGAGGTGGACCTGTTCGCAGCAGAGGGGAACAGGAAGGTTACAACATATTTTTCCATTCACCCACAAGACAGAGCGAAGGGGATAGACGCTTTCTCACATCCTTGGCATTTCAGCCTGGCATACGCATTCCCTCCAGTGAGGTTGATCCCCAGGGTAATTCAAAAATTTCTCAGGGAACCAGCGGATCTGATTCTGATAACGCCTTTCTGGCCCAAGCGGCCATGGTTCGCCAGCCTGAGGAGGCTGGCCCTGTATCCACCTTGGACACTTCCAGAAAAAGTAGATCTACTATCCATAGGTCCAGTCCTTCATCCTCAGATAAAGAACCTGAAACTAACTGCCTGGTTTCTGAGGAGCAACTATTGAAAGCACGGGGTTTTTCGGATAAAGTTGTCACGACTCTCTTAGGGTGTCGCAAACCTGTAACTAGAGCAATATACTCTAAGGTGTGGAAAAAATTCAATTCCTGGAAGATACAGCAAGGAATGAATCATTCTGACATTTCAGTAGTGCTAGAATTTTTGCAGGCAGGAGTGGACCTAGGCTTATCAGTCAGCACTCTCAAAGTACAGGCGGCTGCCCTAAGTATTTTTTTTGGATGTTCCTCTCCAACAGGATCGCTTCGTCAAAAACTTTTTCAAAAGTCTGACAAGATCTAATCCAACTAGGATTAGAGCCTGTCCCTCTTGGGATCTGTCCTTGGTACTGAAGGCTCTTACCAACAAACCTTTTGAACCGCTGGAGGAGTCTTCCCTGAAACATGTTACCCTTAAAACAGTCTTTCTAGTGGCCATAGCCTCAGCCAGGAGAGTCAACGATCTTCAGGCCCTCTCTATTAGGGAGCCCTTCCTATCTGTGTTTGATGATAGGATAGTCCTTAGGACGGATCCTAGCTTCCTACCCAAGGTAGCCTCTACCTTTCATAGGACTCGGGACATTGTCCTACCAACCTTGTTTTCCTCTTCAGAAGATGATGAAGGGGAATTTTTGTCCTTTTTGGATGTAAAAAGAAATCTTTTATTTTACTTAGAGGTCACAAAGAAATTTAGATTATGTGACTCACTTTTTGTTAACTTCTCAGGTGCCCGCAAGGGTCACAGAACGTCTAAATCCTCTATTGCCAGATGGCTCAGGATGTTGATTGTAGAAGCTTATATGTTAGGGGGTAGGGAACCACCTACAGTTAAAGCACATTCTACACGGGCAGTGGCGGTTTCCTGGGCAGAAAGAGCAGGAGCTTCCCCGGAAGAGATCTGTAAGGCGGCAGCCTGGACATCTTACTCAACCTTTGCAAGACATTACCGGTTGGACCTGCTGTCAGACAAGGATCAGGCCTTCGGACGAAGGGTCCTCCAGACAGTGGTCCCACCCTAAAAACCAGTAAGTTTCTTGCTTGTCATCTCAAGAGGCTGTCCTGGAAGACGACTAGAGAAAAACCGGAGTTAGGCTTACCGGTAACTCTGTTTCTAGGAGTCTTCCAGGACAGCTGGAGTTTTTCCCACCCGGTGTCTGTTAGGAACTGTAATTGTGGTGAAGATATAAAATGATCTAACGATGTGTTAGTAGACTATGTCTTTCAGGATCTTCTGGTATTTCTCGGGCAAACTGAGGAGGAGACCTGGAGGACTGCCCTTTAAAGAAAAGGGTGTACGTGTTTCCTGTCCCGGAGGGAGGAGCCCAAGGTCTCAAGAGGCTGTCCTGGAAGACTCCTAGAAACAGAGTTACTGGTAAGCCTAACTCCGGTTTTTTCCCTAGATCGCTCAGTTTGGCTGGGCGGTCCTCTCTAGGAAGAGTCCTGTGGTTTCAAACATTTTCCATTTATGATGGAGCCCACTGTGCTCATTATGACCTTCAATGCTGCAGACATTTTTCTGTACCCTTCCCTAAATCTGTGCCTCGATACAATCCTGTCTTGGAGGTCTACAGTCAATTCCTTGGACTTCATAGCTTGGTTTGCGCTCTGACATGCACTGTTAAATGTGGGACCTTATATAGACAGGTGTGTGTGCCTTTCCAAATCATGTCTAATCAACTGAATTAACCACAGGTGGACTCCAATCCAAGTTGTAGAAACATCTAAAGTTTGATCAGTGGAAACAAAATGCACCTGGGCTTAATTTTGAGTGTCATGTGATTTTTTTTTTTTTTTTTTTAATTTTGCAAAGATTTCAAACAAACTTCTTCTTTCACATGGTCATTATGGGGAATTGTTTGTAGAATTTTGAGGAAAATTAATGAATGTGTTTCTCAAAATGGTTACATTCAAGGTTTGCTGTCAATTGTAAACAATTTTTTATATTTCCAGCGCTTAGTCCGAACCCCTAAATCTCCCACACAATCCGTGTCCTGTACTAAATATAACATTTCTGTGCAAAGATAAAAGAAATTAAATCTTCAATATGTTTTGTGCATTGGTCAGAAAAAAAAGTTAAACACCAGATAATTAGACCCTCATAGATACATGGGTCATATCTGACAAGTGAAAATGTACAAATGGCCACTAGGTGTCACTCTTCCTCTTCTCCACATATGCATTATATGTCTGTTGTATGCTTCTGGTTTCCTCCCTAAAGTCTTTGTTTTTTATTTTCTAAATAGGTTCCTTTTAAGCTAGTACATTGTTGCTTCACTTACCTTTTCCTTAAATTTCCCTTCTAAAGGTAAGTGAACCAATAATGAACTAGCTTAAAGAAACCTATTTAGATTATTGGTTCACTTACCTTTTCCTTCGATTTCCCTTCTAAATGTTTTTTGTTTTCTTTGTCTGAATTTCCTGTTTTTCCTCAGTGACCTTTAAGTGAATGTAGTTCTTGGTCTTCAATCACAGTGTAGTATGTCAAAACGGATAAATAACAAATTTAAATTGTGCTCACATAAATATAAAAGTGCGCAATGTAAGTTGTAACTCTAAGCTCTGGGAATGTATTGTTTATAATTGCAGAACCTATCTGGGGTCGATAGGGTGACTTCAGTTGCTGGAGTTTAATTTGTTCTCTGGGGGGGGAGGAGGCTGTCCAAACTGCTGGTTCCATATTTACAAATATGCTGTCAATAATAACTCTTAGGCCTCATGCACACTGGACATTTTTTTTTACATTTTACAGCAGTTGTTTTTGGCAGTAGATGTTTTTTCTACAGGCATTAAACTCTCCATGTTCTCCTATGTGTCCATGCACACATAGTCTGTTATCAGCAGTTTTGGGCAGTAGTAAAAAAACAAACCCAAAACTAGTGGGTTCTGTGAGACGTTTTTCAGCTGTAAAAACGCCCTAACACTGAAACGCTCGTTGCTCACCAGCGTTTTTTATCCATTGAAAAATATATGTATAAAATTAGAGCCGCCTCTCATGTCTTGCTATTTACTTTAACCCTTTAAAATCGGTAATCTTTAGATTACTGTTCCCCCCTACACATTGCCTCCTGCTGACAAAGGTTAACATTCTGTTTTCCACTCGCAGCTTGACTGTCAGTGTGGCTCCTGATCATGTGATCGCCACATTGGCCATGACTTGTTCACATGGCTTTCTTTAAAAACAAAGCTGTGAATGCTGAAACTGTTCTCCTTTCTAGATGCACTTGATGAGCACCTTTTTAAAAGAAATACATTCCTTTTTCGTGTCCACACCATAATGTTTATCACCATAACTAACTGTAGATGCATGTTGCACCTCAAAATTATGTCCAATGCTCTGTGCATTGCATGATATCATTTCTCAAAAGAAAGTGGTGGCTTTATTCACGCGATCTTCAGCTGCTCCTTTTTCTAGGTTGAGTGACTTTCAGCATCGTTCAACCCACTTTTGTGAACCCAGGGTATCATGACTCTGCCCACTGTCTTGGACTCGCAGAAGCACGCTGCAGAGAGCATTGTGTTGTGTGGCAGCGCTTTAGGCAGCATTTAGGAACTGCCTATTACAGAGGCGGACCTGCGTCATTGAACTTGGACAAAGATTTAGGCTGCAGGGCTGCTTCAAAGAGTTGGGGTTGCAAATGTAAGGGAGGACTTGATCCACGAGTTGGGGTTTAACTATTGTAAATGTATTTAGCTAGGCAAATTAACCAATTTGTTAAGTTAACTGATGCATACTGTTTTCTTTGGTCTGAACATCAATGTTCTGTGGTCACAAAGAGGTTAAGGCCCTTTTAATGACTCCTTCTCGTTAACCCTTTCTAGGCCCAACGTAGGAACCGGTTTTGGGAATTTGAGGAGCGTGAAGGTGGGGATCCTTTTGACAACGATGATGATGACATGGTCACCTTTGAACTGGGCGAAATGCTTCTTATGCTGTTGGCAGCAGGTGCTGATGAAGACCTAACAGACTCAGAGGATGAGTGGGACTTGTTCCATGAAGAGCTGGACACTTTTTATGACCTGGACCTATAGCGCTAGTCAGAGGAGTTTGGACTGTCTGGGCCGTGTCAGACAGTAGCTATTTCCTGTGGTGTTGTGGCAGTGCCTGTGTTTCTCCTAGGCAGGCCTAAAATTCCAGGTGCTGTTGTAATAATTTTTACCTTGATGTCCTGTCTTCGTTCCCCCTTCCCCAGAGTGTTTGTTTCTCTGTTTCAAAATAATAATAATAAAAAAAAAAAATCTATAAAAAAAAAAAACGCACACAAATATACAAAATGAAATCAAGCGCACATGTGTGGATTTGTCACAGGCATTAATCTTGTTGCTTATTTTCGTCCTTGCTGCCTGTATTTTCCCTATTATCTATAAACTAGGGACAGATTGGTTGGACGTCAGTTAACATTATGCTTTTGTGCTAAAGGGTTGCCAGAAAATGCAGGAAAACCCATGTTGGGCTTTGAACACAGGATTCAGTGATGTACAAATTGCTGTAGCTTACCCCCTATAGATGACCTGTCTTTTTTTTTTTTTGTCTGTCCATTGTGACACAAGATGTCTTTTGCCTTATGGGTTATACTGGTGCCTGCAGGAGGATTGAACACTGGCAAAAAACATATTTAGGTGAGCCCATGATTACCTGCCAATGACCTAGAACGATAGAACTTTGATCCGTTCTGTTACCCGCATGCAGTGATTTCGTTTTTTGTTTTTTTTTGTCCCCTCTTGCCATTTGGTCCTCACCCACTACCAGCTATCTGGGTTTTGTGAGTAGTTGAGGATTTAACGCCAAGTCTAAGAGAGCCCTGCTGTGCTAAGTACCCCCAACTCACAACCTACTATGCTTACTGACGCAGCCTGTAATCTATTGTCATCTGCTTATACAGTCCATCTTTGGAGTCTTCCTTAGATCTGGCAGGTATGTCTGATGCCTCTGCCCTCTTGGCTGAGGTTTTTTTTATTACAGTCATACAAGACTTAATGGCTATAACCTAGTTATTTTCTGACTCTGGCCACAGAGGCCACCAGCCCTCTCCTGCTTTCACCACAATACCAAGCATAGGTGGAGGCGGGGACACACCCCTAGTCACCTGTCCTCCATCTACCCATCAGTCTTTACATGCCTCCATTGAGGAGACTTCAAAACTTTAGTTAGGACTGCAGATTGCAGAGAGCCTTGTCGCTGGCTCTGCAGCTTACTCATGTACTTGCAAATGCGTGCAACCAATCCTCTGCTTTTAACATATATAGTTAGACAGTTGAATTTGGCTTGCTGTTTGGGTGGTAAGTATGAGCCTGGTTATAAACGTTTACTATTTTACTTATACTACTGTTTGTTTAAAAACGCATCTCATTTAAAGTCCCAAAAAAAAAACTTTGTATACAGCGCACCCCTAAACCGAGCACTCTGTACACAGCATACCCCTGAATCCTGCACTCTGAACCCAGCATTCTCAGTAGTGCATCTCACATGCTTATTGCAGGCAACCATACTGCTGATGCAGCTCACATGAAATTGACTTTAACACCCCTGATATAAAAGAACAATCCTATAATACATCCTCTATGTGTTATTGACACTTTTCTTTCTCCCAAGGGAAGATACAGATCATATGAAAGAATGATCCTATAATACATCCTGGATGCGTCCATACATATCTTATTATAGACCCAGTGATGTCATCACAGTGTCTCTATGCTTCTCTATGTAATGCTAGGCTGGTGGAAGGGGGCAGCAGGGTGGTGTACCCATAGCACCTTGCTTCAGTACCCCTCTTAAAAGCACTGTCTGGGCTGGTTCTTGTGAGGAGCTGAAATGGCAAAATGCCTTGATGGGTGAATGTCAATCTGTAGAAGAGGACATTCTTTAGAAAACTGAATTTGCCCCCATGATTGAAAGAACTGAAATCCAAAGAGCCAGGTGTAGTCAGTCTTGAGATGAAAAGGACTATAGTTAGACTGAGGATAAAAAAACTGCCATCCTAAATATCTTGAATTTACTAATAATGCTAGTTAAAGAAGATATACAGATGAGAAGGTTATCACCTCGGCCTGTTGATTGAGTGAAGTCATCCTTCGGTTTATAACTGAGCTGGGCAAAGGTGAGTTACAATATCTCTTGGGAAAGAGGAACCAGGTTAGCCATATACACAGTGACAGATATCCTTAAAGGAAACCTGCACTAAAAGAAATTCATAGGATTACATTGCTGGTCCACTTCTGAAAATGCTGGTTGCCTAGCTTTCTGATGTCAATACTTTTTTGTGCAACAGCAAAACTCCAGGCCAGAGCTGTGTACTTGTTACAGCTCAGTCTTGAGGAATCAGGATTATAGCCTGTAAGTATTTTTGTTTTAAGGAAATCAGTAATGGCAGCCAGCTTTTTCTACTCGGTATAGGGTTTCCTTTAAGTCAATGAGGGATTCCCTGTCATTTAGGTGAAGCGCATCGCAATGTGCAGCAGTGCAATAAAATGTTTTCTTGCATATTTTTCTATCCATTTTGATGTGAACTGGCAAAATAGAAAACAACTCAAAAAACACAAATGGATGCCAAACCACATATGATAAATTAGAGCTATTGCTTAAATGGACTCAAAGGAAACTATAAACAAATGCATCTATATTTGATCTGGTTAAAAAACTCCTTTTGGACTATAACAATACAGCCAGCATCAATTAGAGCTGGATTCCAGGTATGGATCTTATTACATAGTTACATTGGTCAAGCTTGGATCAATGGAAGTATGCATATGTCATATCTGTAGGTCCTCACCGTCTGCTACTACAGTGTCCCCTGGGTTCTGTGCCATGCAGCTGATCTGCTTCATAGAGAAAACAGAGTCATTCCCTCAGCACAAATTTACAGAACCCCTTGCATTTTTCTTAATGAAGGCAACGCATTCTGTGATTTGACTAGGTAGAGGCTGTGACATCACTGCCTACCTGTCCAACTTGTCCAATCGGAAAATGCCTTGTCTTCATTGAGAAAAAGACAAGTCTGTAAATATTACCTGTGCTGTGTAAGTGACCCCCTGTGTTCACTATGCAGCAGGGCAGGCCCACACAGATGTCACATTGGGTGTCCATGCAGCTGCTGTGTCCCAATAGACAACAATGGGACTTGCCAGCATGGGGATGCACATAATACCTGTGCATTCCAACGCTGGCAACATATGGCCCTGCATAGGTCACGCATTGAATTGCTCCATGTGACTGAGGCCTTACACAGTTCTGAAACTAGGAACTTCCTTATTTCAGGTACAACAAACCATGGATTTATGAAGGAGGTGTGTCTGATATACAGGCTTCTTGTGCCAAAGGTTGTGTGTCCTCCTATAAGGTCAGTCTGTGCTTCATCTGTCCTAAGAGAAATTGTACAGAAGCAAAAGGAGATTATCAGTAGCCACCCCCATCAAATCATTCTCTACACCAACCCCTCCCTTTAGAATGTAAGCTCTTCGAGCAGGGCCCTCTGTACCTTCTGTATTGAACTGTACTGTAATTGTGCTGTCCCTCCTCCTGCGTAAACTGTTGGCGCTATATAAATCGTGAATAATAATCAGTAGCTCGATCACTTACTATAAGGATAAGTTCACCTTCGGGAACATGTTACATGTTCCACCTGTTTTTAGGGTGGAACATGTAACATGTTCCCGCTCCTGAAGCCAACCAGCAATCCGCTGCCTCTGTGACATCAGTATGAGGAGAAGTTCCCTGTACCAGCTGTCACTTTTTGAAAAGAGCATGGCTGTGCGAGGCTCTGTCCACTAGGCCACGTCATTCATTCACAGAGTTCTGTGAATGAATGAACTACAAGTACCAACAGCCTTTGCAGCTGTCACCTTGTAGTTCTCAATGAACTACCACGGCTCTGTTAAAGTGGTTGTAAACCCACTTTTGCAAGTTACACCTACAGGTAAGCCTAGATTAACGCTTACCTGTAGGTGTTGGCAATATCTCTTAAACCTGCACGGTTTAGGAGATATTCGCCGAATGACAGGGCCGCTGTCTACGGCGCATGCGTCGTATACAACGGCGCGCAGGCGCATTAACAATAGCCAAGCTAAACTGGGAGTGATGTCATCGCTGCTCCGGCCAATCACAGCGCCGGAAGGGCGATTACAGGAAGAAGATTGCCGGAGACATGGCGGAGGAGAGCTTCAGGGGCTTCGTTCTAAGGTAAGTCAATCATAATGAGCTAGTATGCTGTGCATACAAGCTCATTATGACTTTATCTTGCAGGGTATTTTAAAAAAAAGTACAAGGGTTTACTTCTGTGGTAGTTCATTGATTCTTCCTGTCAGTGTGTAACTACCCGCCTGTATAATGTATGATTTATGATGTATAACAAGCTGACAGCTCACACAGACAGTCTGCAGATGACCTGCATATCACCAACTAATCTACTGATCGCTGGTTCAATGCTTTCCATGCTCCTTAAAAAAAAAAAAAATAGTAAATGTATTTTGTTTACCTGTAAATTTTTTTATATTTTTTTAAAGGTTAACTTATCCTTTAAAGTTAATCTAAAGCCAAGTACAAACATGTAATGAATTGCAGCATATCAGTTCTTCGATGTGGTGGCTGTATTGTTTTTTTTTTTTTGTTTTTTTTTCCCAGGCTCTTTCCCTTTGTTTTCACCTAATGATCCTGCCAGTAACACACTTCCTGTCCAAGGGTGATAACACTCACAGTACTGTACCTATGAAGAAGCAGCGTTGTCACACTGGAGCAGTAGGACTGCAAACATCTCCTCCTCTCCATAACATTGAATAATGTACTGAAGTCCTCAGACATAGCTGAGAAGAGAACAATGTCACTCATGAGAGAGCGGCATGGACAAAGTAATTGAAGTTAACCGTTCACCAGATTTCTGGCACAATCAACAGATATTTTTTTTATCAAACAGATCTAATAAATCACTTTCAATACTATATTTAAAGCCCAATTCCTGGAAAATGTTAAATGATATAGTGCTAGGATTAATAGCTCATTTTGTCTAAGGGAGAGGAGCAATTGTTTCACACACGATCCTCCACTCTCCCGCGCTGCAATGGTGGACTGTCCCTTTGGTGTCTTCATGTCTTGTGTAGGGCTGTGGACCTTGATTTGATCTTAAAGTTGATGTCGGGACCACAGACTGCTAGAGCTTAGGGGTAAAGAAGCTGCAGGGACCAGCCTAGCTGCAGGGAGGAGTGGAGGATCGGGCAAGTTAAAGGGGTTGTAAATGTAAATGTTTTTTCACCTTAATGCATCCTATGCATTACGGTGAAAAAACATTTGACACTGACAAACAGCACAAGTTTGAATCTAGAATGTCCCGCTATGTATAAAGGCATTTAAAAGAAAACAAAATGTGCCGGGGATGTAACAGCCTGATCACCAAACCCTGAATGGGTTTGGTGATCAGATTATGAATCTTCTAAAAATATATTCTTAAATTGTCAGAATGCAGTTCCTGTGCCTCTGCCTTACCGGTTTAACCAGTCTACCAACCAAAGTCCAATGTATTCATTCAGGCATGCCTTTTAGTACAAATACCTGGCTGCTAATTGTTCTATATTAGGAAACAAGCGTGTCTGAGGCTTTATGGGATTCTGAAGTTTTACAGAGCAAGATTGCAAACATGTCACCCACCACCTATGAAATGTAGAGGTCAGTAAATCTAAATTGGATATTTGAATAAAGGTGGACCAGAGACAGTGGCAATGCTTTTAAAGAGAAAAAAGAAAAAATACTGCCGCTAACACAGCAAATGAGATCAAAAAAGTTGCTAATAAAACGTGTAGAAAAGTGTAGCGCTAACAATGAAACAATTAGTGATAAACAATTGTAAAAGATAACGTGCAACACCACGTGAATTAATGGTATATTAAAGTCCATATATTAATGACTGAATCGGTCCACCACCACTTATGACAAGGGGCTTACCGGATCGATTGGACCCAGACAGGCATATACCTACTAGGCCAATCAAACTTTGTTAAAGATGATACGCTGAAGAGGGTACACCATACACGTCATGCGATTCGGTATCAATGAAGAAAACCTCAGGCAAATGGTTTCCAGCAAGCAGCGATGTTCACACAGAGGGTATATCAGTAATCCAACCGATAAGTATGAAAAAGAAAAAGCAGGGGACACATAGCATAATTCCGTAAAAAAAACTATTTATTTTAAAAGAGAGTAACTCACATTTTGCAATGTTCAATCAAGCTCATAAAAAACATGTTTCGTTACAAAAAGAACATCATCTGGGATGAGAAGGATTCACCGATTCAGTCATTAATATATGGACTTTAATATACCATTAATTCACGTGGTGTTGCACGTTATCTTTTACAATTGTTTATCACTAATTGTTTCATTGTTAGCGCTACACTTTTCTACAAATGCTTTTAAAGAGGCAGGTGGTTTAAAAGTCCCAGCATGTCTATTCGAGGTTGAGAAAACAAATAGTCCCAGCATGTCTGCCTCTTAAGGTCAAGAAGAAATATAAGTCCAGGCATACATGCTTCTTAAGAGAACGGAGAACTAAAAGCCCCAACATGTCTCTTGAGGTAGGGCAAATGGCAAGTCCCAGCGTGTCCCGTTGGTCAGTATGTCCCAGAAACATTACATATGTCAAAATAAATGTTACAGCCTGTTCAATTCTTTTTAATCATTTGTTTCTAAAAATGACCTCTTTCTAATAAGTGATTACTATCTCTATATAATAATCCTTTCATCACAGAAGGGATGAGATCAAAAACGGTGTAAATATTATTCTAACATTCAGTATGTCAAATTTCTTGGCTGTCCTTGTTTAGTCAATGGACCGGAAGAGTCATGCAGATAAAGAGCTGTGACCTTGTGGATGTTAGTTCCTGGTTGGTGACTCAGAATCCAGAGACAGCCAGGCCTCTAGTATTTTCATGGCTTGAAAGGTTTCCTTTACGCCAGATTCATACTGTTGCAGAACAATAAATGCATTTTTAAAATGATTATGAAAGGGTTTGTTCACCTTTTTTTACTTACTTTTCCCAAACACCTCCTGAAGAAATAAAGTATTTGTACTCAGAGTCTCAGGTAATCGTGCTAGGGAAAGGTCTGAGGGGAAAACAAGGAAAGTGACCTGAGGTGTGCCAGGGTCACGTGGTCAGTATGCCTAAAAGGGGGCATACTCAAGTAGAAGTAAAAGAGAAGAAATAGCAAGAAAAAAGGGGAAGGGTGGGTGGGACACGAGAGAACCGTCGCCCAGAAAGGAGGATGAGGGTGGGTATAAATACCTCCCGACTCCTACAAATTCAGGCTGACCTGCGGTCAGCCTTCCACTTGTACTCAGAGTCTCGGATAATCGTGCTAGGGAAAGGTCTGAGGGGAAAACAAGGAAAGTGACCTGAGGTGTGCCGGGGTCATGTGGTCAGTATGCCTAAAAGTAGGCAAAAATAAGACCGTAGGATGAGCTAGCAAAGAGATCAAAATGAAAGTAACCATATGTAACCTCGAGCCGCCAATGCAATAACGCCTGTGACAACTCAACATGTGGATCCAGGATATGTCCGGAAATGAACGCTGACTCCCACCAATCTAACTCCTCAACAACGTGAATACAGACCCTTCGACAAGAAGCAGCAGAAACTGTACCTGTACTGAAAGCACGGCCGGAGTGAACATTAAAGTGCCACCCTAGTTAGGCAGCAGCCTGTCATGCCCTGTGCTAGCAAAGAAGGGAGTACTAGGGAAAGAAAAGTGGCCTATCCCTGGGTACATCCGCAAAAGTCACCATAAGTCGGTCTAAGACTGTCACCAGGCACAATGAACGCAAATAGATACTGAATGTTTGTGACAAATAAACAGGATACCAAGATGGAAAAGCCTGGAAGATATCCCAGGCCCAGTCATGAGCTTCCTAGGCTGAATTGAAAATGACTTGTAGAACAAGCTTCATCTAAAGCAGGGAAAACCGGGATGGTGTGGCACAGGTGTACGTGTCTGGGACCTGCTGGAAAAAAGAGGGTGACTAAAACAAGACAGAGCATCCACTGGTGTATTCTCCACCCCACTGAAAACTATAGCAACTGTGAAAAAAGGAACCGAAGGGGCAGCCAAACCAGTCAACACGCAACAAAGAGTAAAGACCTAGACCTATTTAAGAATAATTCCTGAGGTAGACCGATTATCCGTGCCGTGACCAGGCCTACCATATCCCTAGCCGTCAGGACGTTGAGCACAGAGCAAAGTGACGCCAGTTTCCGTAGAACGGCAGGACCCGTTTGGAAACTTTGACGAGGAAGAAATCGTCCCGACAGTGGACGACTACCTGACAGCATACTACATTGGAGAGCTTCCAGCCAAGTGCCAGTGTGTAGGTATCCAATGGCTGCTTCAAGGACCCAGACCCTTCCACCTAACCCTATGCCACTGCCAAAGAGACGGGCGAATCAGGAGGTTTCAAGGAGGGAGTGCTACCATGTTCAGAACACTAACCAGAGAAGGACGGATGCGGCAACGTTTTCGATAACTGCTGCCCATGACGTGACCTATGTAAACAAGAACAATACCATTATAAACAAGAAATAACCAACGAACCCCAACTTGCCCTGAAAGGATTTCAAATGATTTTTTTTTTTATCAGTATAGGAAGTGAACGAAAAAGATATAGAAGCCTGGGGAGAAGAGTCATCTTGACCGAATTTATCCTGCCAATCCAACCTATATTCTGAGAACCCCAGTCACCCAAATCCTTTTCAAGTTTCTTATACATTGGGGGATAATTGGCCAAGTATAGATTTTCAAATTTCGGGGTTAGATTAATACCTAAATATTTGATAGATGAAGTATTCCAACCAAATTCATATTTATTTTTTAATAAGGATACCACAGGTTCAGGGAGCGATACATTAAGGGCTCTATTCACTTTAAGACCTGAAGCCTTGGAGAATTCGTTTAGCAAAGAGTAGATTCCAGATAAAGAGGAAGTTGGTGAGGTTATAAATAGTAATAGGTCATCTGCAAATAACGCACATTTATGATCCTTATGGGTACAACTGACCCCCCTGACATTCGGGCTATTTTGAATAGCTATTGCCAAGGATTCTATCACAACCACGAATATCAGGGGAGATATGAACAACCCTGTCGTGTACCCCTTCTTATTTTAATAGATTCCGAAAACATTCCTTGTAATCTTATTTTAGCTACAGGAGAAGAGTAAAGTGCAGATAAAATTCCCAAAACTCTTGAACCAAATCCCCATTGCCTCAGTACCGCAAACATATGGCCAAGAGACCGAATCAAAAGCCTTCTGGAGGTCCAATGATAAGAGCATACCCTCTTGTCTATGTTCCCCAATCCACCCAGATTGCATTATAGCAATAAGATCAACTGCTCTCCTTATCTGGTCTGGACCCTGTCTCTCGGGAATAAATCCCACTTGATCCCTATGTATATACTGACCTATGAAAGATGACAATCTATTGGCCATTATTTTAGTTAATATTTTAAGGTCATTGTTAATTAGGGATATCGGTCTGTAATTTTCAATTTGACTGTGATCTTTGTCAGGTTTCGGGATCACCGATATATATGCCGTATTAAGTTGATTATTTATTGGATTACCATCTGTCAAGTAATTATAAAACCGTGCAAGATAGGGAGTCAGAGTTATCGAAAATGTTTTGTAGTAGGGAGAAGAAAAACCATCCGGACCTTATCCGTTTTTAATTTTTGGATAACCGCCGAAACTTCCTCAACCGATATGGGAGCCTCCAGTTCCTCTCTATGTTCCTCTGTCAATTTGGGAAGATCTAAGCTATCAAGAAACTCCTCCGTTCTGTTAGGCCTCGTACACACGACCGAGAAACTCGACGGGCGAAACACATCGTTTTGCTTGTCGAGTTCCTTGTGAAGTCGTTGAGAAACTCGGCGAGACAAATTTCTCCATTCCTGTCAAGGAAATAGAGAACTTGCTCTCTTTTTGGCTCGTCGAGTTTCTTGACAGTTTCCTTGACGAAAATGTACACACGACCGGTTTCCTCGGCAAAAAAATATCTCCCAGCAAGTTTCTTGCTGGTTTTTGCCGAGAAACTCAGTCGTGTGTACGAGGCCTTAGAAGCAGAGTTTCCTTCAAAAGCATAAAGGTCTGAATAAAAGGTTTGAAAGGCTTCCATCACCCGCCGAGGGTTCAGGGTAAAAGAACCATCTGCTTGTCTAATCTTAGGAAGGACCCTCGATCTAAATCTAGGTGACAATGTATGCGCCAACATTGGACCTATCTTTTCTTTTAATCTGTAAAATCTAGCTCCAGTCCATTTTATAGCTTCATCTGCTCTTACTGTAAGTGCTAGATTTAAAGCTGTCCTAGCAGTGTCCAATTTGGAGGTAGGAAATACAGAAGGGTTTAATGTATGTTTTCTACTCAAGTCATCAAAAGTATTTTCAAGTCTTTCCACCTCCAATCTCTATATTATTTTTTTTTGTCTAGCTGCAATCTGTATCAGTTTGCCTCTAACAGTTACCTTATGGGCAGCCCATAGGGTTTCTGGAGAAACTTTCTCTTTATCATTAATGTCAAAATACTCTTTAATAGTTCAATCTCCACTACTAAGACAGGGTCCTTTAAAAGCGATTGGTTAAGGGTCCAATGAGATACTCTTTGGTTAGTGTTCTCTCTTAGCTACCTCTACTTTATTTATTTCACCTAAGTGAAATAATAGATTTGAGTGAGGTATGAAGGTAGAAATGGCGCTACTTTAATTAATATATAAGTATAAAGTGCAATGCAAATAATGTGGGTAGTGATGTTACCCTAACATGAAGTGTAATAAAGGGTATAATAAAGTGCACCTGTGCTTATTGGTGAAAGACCATATATAATAGAAAGATCAAATATAAATGTAATAGTGCACATTAATAAAAATAGCTGAATATACAGATCTTTGGTGCTACGTTTGGATTATGGCTTCCTAATCCAAACGTGTACATAGAATAAATGACAGAAATTAATATCAGATTATATTATAGATAATATTTATCAATAACAGTTTTATTCAGAAGTTTTCAATACACGTATACATGTAGGACCATACACGTAAGCAACATCTAATGGAGTGGTCATTAACATATTTGACAATCTCCAAAGCTCTATCTGACCAGTTATGTGTCCTCTCACAAGGTAGCGAATAGTTCGTACTGAGCCTTAGCTACATAAACGGGTTAGGTGCAAGGTACGAGATAAACATTTCAGTGCAACATTGTACTAGTGAACAAACTCGAATCACCCGTGGGCTCACGGGAAGAGATAAGAAGAAGAGAAGAAAGGAAACGGCAAAAAGAAGAAGAAGGGGGAGGGGGAAAGATGAGGGAGGCAGGGAAGGGGGGAGGGATGGGATGGGATATAGATAATATTTAAAAAAAAGAGAATACAATTTAAAATTAAAATGAAAAGAAAAAGAAAAATTGCTTGGTGCTTTGTGAGCTTCTAGTTCCTTATTTCACACAATGACCACCTCAAACTGTGCTCCAATGTGGCCCGCACTCACTGGATTTTTGCTCCCTCTTGGGGTCTACGGCATTCACAGTGTATGCCACTGTGTAGCACTCTGACAATAACGTCCTACTGTGATCCTGGAGGTACTCCCAGTGATTAACCCATATGGAGAAGAAGAAAAAGGGTCCCAGATAGTGTAATAACGTTTAAAACTTTCCAACTTTTATTAAATAGTCAAATGGGTACTCACAATTAAGTGGGTTTAGCAGAGCATATCATTTGCATGTAAAAAACGGAAGTGTGTGGCGTTCTATCGGATTGCTCGACCGGTTTCATCGACCTGACGTCATCTAGGAGCGTCCTGAACGCCACAACCACCTCCTTTTTATCACAGCATTGCGTCCTGTGTATCGGCGGCCATGTTTGGTGTGATCTGGGGACAGAAGCCCATACACTCCAGTGCAGTTTTTCCCAACTCCAGTCCTCAAGGCACACCAACAGGTCATGTTTTCAGGATTTCCCTCAGATGAAACGGCTGTGGTAATTACTAAGGCAGTGAAACTGATCAAATCACCTGTGCAAAATAATGAAAAGCCTGAAAACATGACCTGTTGGTGTGCCTTGAGGACTGGAGTTGGGAAACACTGCTCTAGTGGATGTGACCGGCGGCCATATTTGGTGGGATAATGGGGACCAAAGTCCAACTATAGCAATGCTGTAATAAAAAGGAGGTGGTTGTGGTGTTAAGGACGCTACTAGATGACATCAGGTCGACGAAACCGGTCGAGCAATCCGATCCGTTTTTTACATGCAAATCATATGCTCTGCATAAACCCACTTAATTGTGAGTACCCATTTGACTATTTAATAAAAGTTGGAAAGTTTTAAACGTTATCTTTAAAACTTTGGGACCCTTTTTCTTCTTCTCCATATGGGATAATCACTGGGAGCACCTCCAGGATCACAGTATGATGTTATTGCCAGAGTGCTGCACAGTGGCATACACTGTGAATGCTGTAGACCCCAAGAGGGGGCAAAAATCCGGTGATTGCGGGCCACATTGGAGCACAGTTTGAGGTGGTCACTGTGTGAAATAAGGAACTAGAAGCTCACAAAGCACCAAGCACTTTTTCTTTTCATTTTTCTTTTTAATTTTATTTTAATTAAATTTTTTCCCTTTTTTTATATATTAATCTGATATTCATTTCTGTCATTTATTCTATGTACACATTTGGATTGGGAAGCCATAATCCATACGTAGCACCAAAGATTTGTATATTCAGCACAAAGATTTTATTAACGTGCACTATTACATTTATATTTGATCTTTCTATTATATATGGTCTTTCACCAATAAGCACAGGTGCACTTTATTATACCCTTTATTACACTTCATATTAGGGTAACATCACTACCCACATTATTTGCATTGCACTTTATACTTATATATTCATGCATTCTATGCATGACGGTAAAACACCTTCTGTGTGCAGCAGCCCCCCCTAATGCTTACTTGAACCCCCTCTCGATGCAGCGATGTCCACGAGAGCCTTGCCTCTCCGGGTACTCACACTCCTGATTGGCTATTGGCAGCTGCATGAGCCATTGAGTGAGCCAATCAGAAGATGGAGGGGGCGGGGCTGAAAAAATACCTAGATCAGTGTTTGATCTAGGTCATTGCCAGGGTTAGTGTTTGGGTCAAGGTCAGGGTAAAAGGTCTGGGTCAGTATTTATTTTTTCTGAATTTTTATTTTATTTAACCACTTAAGCCCCGGACCAATATGCAGCCTAAAGACCCAAGGGGTTTTTACAGTTCGGGACTGCGTCGCTTTAACAGACAATTGCGCGGTCGTGCGACGTGGCTCCCAAACAAAATTGGCGTCCTTTTTTCCCCACAAATAG
Organism: Rana temporaria; assembly: GCF_905171775.1. Taxonomy (NCBI): domain Eukaryota; kingdom Metazoa; phylum Chordata; class Amphibia; order Anura; family Ranidae; genus Rana; species Rana temporaria. The sequence continues at coordinate 386,865,960 of NC_053491.1, forward strand.
AGCTTTCTTTTGGTGGTATTTGATCACATCTGCGGTTTTTAGTTTTTGCGCTATAAACAAAAATAGAGCAACAATTTTGAAAAAAAAGCAATATTTTTTACTTTTTGCTGTAATAAATATCCCCCAAAAACATATATAAAAACATTTTTTTTCCTCAGTTTAGGCCGATACGTATTCTTCTACCTATTTTTAGTAAAAAAAATCGCAATAAGCGTTTATCGATTGGTTTGCGCAAAATTTATAGTGTTTACAAAATAGGGGATAGTTTTATTGCATTTTTATTTTTTTTTATTTTTTTACTACTAATGGCGGCGATCAGCAATTTTTTTCGTGACTGCGACATTATGGCGGACACTTCGGACAATTTTGACACATTTTTGGGACCATTGTCATTTTCACAGCAAAAAATGCATTTAAATTGCATTCTTTATTGTGAAAATGACAGTTGCAGTTTGGGAGTTAACCACAGGCGGCGCTGTAGGAGTTAGGGATCACTGTGTATGTGTTTACAACTGTTTGGGGGTGTGGCTGTAGGAATGACGTCATCGATCGTGTCTTCCCTATAAAGGGAATGACGCGATCGATGCGCCGCCATAGTGAAGGACGGGGAAGCCGTGTTTACACACGGCTCTCCTCGTTCTTCAGCTCCGGGGAGCGATCGCGACGGAGCGGCTATAAACAAATAGCCGCGCCGTGGTCCCGGATCGCTCCCCGAGCGGACCCGACCTCCGCATGTAGCGGGGGGGGTCCCGATCGGACCCCCCACCCGCTAATAGGGGAGGACGTACCCATACGCCCATGTGCCTGTACGTGCCATATTGTGGACGTATATGTACATGGGCTGGTCCTTAAGTGGTTAAATTAGTATCAGTGTCCGTAAGAGCCGGTTCACACTGGGGCGACTCGTCAGGCGACTCAGCCGCCTGACAAGTCGCGTCCCATTCTATTCAATAGAACCGTTCTAATAGGAGCGACGCAAGTCGCATCGACTTAGAAAAAGGTTCTTGTACGACTTTGGGTGCGACTCAGGGTGACTTGCATTGACTTCTATATAGAAGTAATTTTGCAAGTCGCCTCTGAAGTCGTCTTCAGGACGCCTTGCCGAGTCGCCCCCGAAGTCGTGCCACCCCAGTGTGAACTGGCTCTGAGTGTCAGTGTGTTTTAGTTAGGATAAAAAAACAAAACAAAGGGCCAAATCCTCAGCCAGGCGGCGTAACTTAACTTTCAGCAGTTAAGTTACACTGACTTAAAGTTTTTACCTAAGTGCCTGATCCTCAAAGCACTTACGTAAAAATTTCAAGCAGTGTAAGTTAAGTGCCGCCGTCGTAAGGCGTTCCTCCTCTCCGGGGGGCGTTTACAATTTAAATGAGGCGCGCTCCCGCGCCGGCCGTACTGCGCATGCGCGTGACGTCATTTTCCCGACGTGCATCGCGCGAACGTAATTGACGCCGGGCGGCTTTGTGGATTGCGACGGGACACTAAAGTTACGACGGGTGAAAAAAAGACGCGCCGGGAAAACAAATAATTTTAAAAAAAAATGACAGCGTCGCTCGGCATGCATTCCTGAGGGAGAACTCCATGCCAATTTTCAATGAAAAAAACGGCATGGGTTCCCCCTCAGGAGCATACCAGGCCCTTAGGTCTGGTATGGGTTGTAAGGAGACCCCCCTCCGCCGCAAAATTGACGTAGGGGGTCCCCCTACAATCCATACCAGACCCGTATCCAAAGCACGCTACCCGGCCAGCCAGGAAGGGAGTGGGGACGAGCGAGCGCCCCCCCCCCCTCCTGAGCCGTGCCAGGCCGCATGCCCTCAACATGGGGGGGTTGGGTGCTCTGGGGCAGGGGGGCGCACTGCGGGCCCCCCCACCCCAGAGCACCCTGTCCCCATGTTGATGAGGACAGGACCTCTTCCCGACAACCCTTGCCATTGGTTGTCGGGGTCTGCGGGCGGAGGCTTATCGGAATCTGGGAGTCCCCTTTAATAAGGGGGCCCCCAGATACCGGCCCCCCACCCTAAGTGAATGGATATGGGGTACATCGTACCCCTATCCATTCACCTGTAGGCAAAAAGTAAAAGTTAATAAACACACAACACAAGGCTTTTTAAAATATTTTATTATTCTGCTCCGGACGCCCCCCCTGTCTTCGTTATTAGCTCAATTACCAGGGGGGGCTTCTTCTTCCACTCTCCGGGGGTCTTCTCCGCTCTCCGGGGGTGTTCCGCTCTCCGGGGGGGGCTTCTCCGGACTCCGGGGGGCTTCTTCCATCTTCTCCCCTCTTCCGCTCTTGACTCGGCGAACCCCGGTTCTTCTGCAGCTCTCCGGTGCCTTCTTCTTCAGCGCTGGCTGCCTGCTATGTTTGTGTGTTAGCTCGATTTCAAACAGGCAGCCGGCGCGGTCTTCTGTGATGTCAGGGTCTTCTGGTCTTCTGTTCTTCCTATGTTGCCTCGTCGCCTGTTGTCGCTGTAATGATGGAAGCGCGCCTTGCATCACATTTATATAGGCATCACCGTCCCATCATGCTCCGGTAGGTACCCACGTGGTGGGTGCACGTGGGTAGGCACCCACCACGTGGGTACCTACCGGAGCATGATGGGACGGTGATGCCTATATAAATGTGATGCAAGGCGCGCTTCCATCATTACAGCGACAACAGGCGACGAGGCAACATAGGAAGAACAGAAGACCAGAAGACCCTGACATCACAGAAGACCGCGCCGGCTGCCTGTTTGAAATCGAGCTAACACACAAACATAGCAGGCAGCCAGCGCTGAAGAAGAAGGCACCGGAGAGCTGCAGAAGAACCGGGGTTCGCCGAGTCAAGAGCGGAAGAGGGGAGAAGATGGAAGAAGCCCCCCGGAGTCCGGAGAAGCCCCCCCCGGAGAGCGGAACACCCCCGGAGAGCGGAGAAGACCCCCGGAGAGTGGAAGAAGAAGCCCCCCCTGGTAATTGAGCTAATAACGAAGACAGGGGGGGCGTCCGGAGCAGAATAATAAAATATTTTAAAAAGCCTTGTGTTGTGTGTTTATTAACTTTTACTTTTTGCCTACAGGTGAATGGATAGGGGTACGATGTACCCCATATCCATTCACTTAGGGTGGGGGGCCGGTATCTGGGGGCCCCCTTATTAAAGGGGACTCCCAGATTCCGATAAGCCTCCGCCCGCAGACCCCGACAACCAATGGCAAGGGTTGTCGGGAAGAGGTCCTGTCCTCATCAACATGGGGACAGGGTGCTCTGGGGTGGGGGGGCCCGCAGTGCGCCCCCCTGCCCCAGAGCACCCAACCCCCCCATGTTGAGGGCATGCGGCCTGGCACGGCTCAGGAGGGGGGGGGGGCGCTCGCTCGTCCCCACTCCCTTCCTGGCTGGCCGGGTAGCGTGCTTTGGATACGGGTCTGGTATGGATTGTAGGGGGACCCCCTACGTCAATTTTGCGGCGGAGGGGGGTCTCCTTACAACCCATAACAGACCTAAGGGCCTGGTATGCTCCTGAGGGGGAACCCATGCCGTTTTTTTCATTGAAAATTGGCATGGAGTTCTCCCTCGGGAATGCATACCAAATGCCGTCGCTTGAATGGGCCTTTACAAGGTGTGACTAACTTTTTTTTTTGAAAAATATTTTTATTGAAGAATTTTCAAACACAAGACATAGTACAGTTAGACAATACAAGACATGGACAGCTCAACGTCATACAGTTCTTCATGAGATACAGCTGATACATCAGCAAGACAGTAACCCTTGCAAGCTAGACATGGTAACATACTGAGGTTTGCATCAACCGACATATTCAAGGGAGGAGGTGGTGGGGGGGGGGGGGGGGAGGGGAAAGTCTCATCCACCTAGAAGAAGAAAAGCAAAGAAAAAAGAGAGAAAAAAGAAAGGAATGAAAGAATGTCTTATCCAGCAGTCTCTGGCTCCTCCACCCAGACCCGCCATATCTTTTCATATTTTTGCGGACATCCGCGGTTGGCATATGTGTCTTTATATAGGGGAAGGCTGTTGTTTACCAGGCGCCGCCACTGTACCAGGGATGGGGGTGAGGGTTTTTTCCAATGCATGGCCACATTTTTACGGGCATAGAAGAGCAGTACGCTCACTAGTGTGCGTTTGGCTGAGGTTCGGACAACGTTGTCTATGATGCCCAGAAGGCATACCTCCATAGTCAAGGGCAAGTTAGTCCCAGCAATTTTGTTGGTCAGTTCCAGCACCGCCTCCCAATAATGCACCACCTCAGGGCACTGCCAGAAAATATGCGAAAAGTCGCCTGGGGAGGTGCCACAGCGCCAACACTCCTGTGAGTGCGTGGGGTTCATTTTGTGCAGCCTGTGGGGGGTAAAGTATGCCCTATGCACTATTTTGTATTGCACCAGCCTGTCACGAACTGACACCAACGTGGAGAAGGGAAGGTCCCAAATGTCATCCCAGTCGTCTGCATCTAGTGTGGGAATGTCCGTTTGCCACCTGGCTCGCAGCCCGTCAAGGGGAGGGAGGGACACAAAGAGTAGGAAGGAGTATACGTGCGAGGTGGGCTTCACACCACAGTCAAATCTAAGTGTCCTCTCCAACTCCGACTGGGCCACGATACAGGAGGACAAAGGGAACTGTGCTGAGAAAGCGTGTGATAGTTGTAAGTAACGAAAACGATAGTGAGAGGGCAGATTAAATTCAGATGAAAGCTCGGAAAAGGTTTTCAGCGCGTTCTGCGAAACAATATGCGATATCAGTTTCACGCCATGCTTTGACCATGCAAGGGGATCTAATAGTCTGTAAAAATGGTCCAAGGAAGGGTTTTTCCAGATCGGGGCATTGGGTGAAATTTCAGTGGGCTTACATTTTTCAATGGCCAGGCCGGTTCGCCATGCCCGCAGGGTGGTGGTCATAGAGGGGGTCAGAGAGTAAGGCGCGCGGGGGCCCCTGAAAAGCAAATGCTGAAGGGCCTCCATCGAGCCAACCACCGATGCCTCAAGAGCAGTGGAGGTATTCGTACCATCCGGCTTCAGCCACCAGGCCGCCGTTACCAGCTGGGCGGCGAGGTAGTACTTGTGGCAGTCAGGGAATGCCATCCCACCCTGCGTTCGTGGCCTCATTAAGGTAGATAATTTGTACCTCGGTGAAGAGGTCCCCCAGATAAAGGAGGAAAAAAGCCGATTTAATCTAGTAAAAAAGGACTTAGGCACCCACTGCGGCGAGTGGCGGAAGAGGTAGAGAAGCCTGGGGACTATTTTCATTTTGAGGAGATTCACCCTTCCCCATACCGATAGAGGAAGGTGACCCCATGCCTTAAATTTGGACTGGGCGTCTACCAAAACAGGGGAGAGATTAAGGGGGATAAAATCAGAGGCCGAGGTAGAAACCTGCACTCCCAAGTATTTAAACGTGTCTACCCAGCATAGGGAGTTGTCCTGAGGGGAGGTAGATCTGGCAGCCTGGTCTATTGGGAAAAGGAGGGATTTGGACCAGTTCACTCTGAGTCCTGTGACCAGGGCGAACGTGTTCAGTACAGATAGAGCACCCTGCAGGGAGGGGCCAGCGTCATTTAGGAAAAGCAGCATGTCATCAGCGTATAGGGCCACCCTCTCCTCCAGCAGACCCACCCTAAGTCCCCTAATGTGACAGGATGTGCGTAATGCCTCTGCTACTGGTTCGATGGCAAGGGCGAATAAAGCCGGGGAAAGAGGGCAGCCCTGCCTAGTGCCACGGGAAAGCTGAAAGGGGGCGGAAACACCACCACCCAGGCGTACCGACGAAGTAGGGGCCCTGTAGATTACCTGTAACCAAGTTATAAAGAGTAATGGAAATCCCATCCGGCGCAGAGTCTCCCATAGGAAAGGCCACTCGACCGTGTCAAAGGCCTTTTCTACATCTAGCGAGGCCACAGTCCTCGTTCCGGTATTAATGTGTCGGGTATGAATGTTAGTGAAGAGCCTCCGGAGATTAACGTCCGTAGACCTTCTGGGCATAAACCCCGTCTGGTCAGAGTCTATTACCGTGGGCAACATGGGGTATAACCGCAGGGCTAACAACTTGGTGAGTACTTTAAAGTCAGTGTTCAGTAGTGCAATAGGGCGATAGGAGCCACAGGAAGTGGGGTCTTTGGGGGGCTTATATATCAGTGTCAGGTGGGCATGGTACATAGAGACTGGGAGATTGCCGTCAGCCAAACACGTGGTGTAGAGCTGAGCCAACAGGGGCGCCAGTAGGCTGGCATGGGCCCTATAGAAGTCTAGGGGGAGCCCATCCGGTCCGGGCGCCTTGCCCGGCGGGAAGGACTGGATGGCATTTTGGACCTCGAGAGCTGTAAATGGTTGTGTCAGGGCCTCCCTCTCCTGGTCGGAGAGCCAGCCCAGCGCCAAAGGATCTAGTAGGTCATTTAGCGTCTCGGGCCGGAAATCCGCCGGCAGCCCAGATGAGTAGAGGGTTCCATAAAAGTCCCTAAAGGTCTGCAGTATGTCTTGAGGGGAGGACACAGTTCCCCCCCCTGGGGTCTGGAGGAGAGATATAGTCGTGAGAGGCTGATCATGTTGAGCTAACATGGCCAGAAATCGTCCATTTCTGTCACCCTGTTCAAAGACCCAGGTGTGACTAACTTTACACCTTGTAAAAGCAGCCCTAGTTTTACACCAGGCAAACTAACACTTACGGCGTAAAAACTAGGTACAAAAGCTTTGAGGATCGCCCTAAGTGCTAATTTGCATACTAACAGAGGCATTTCGACTCGAAATGCCCCCAGTGGCGGATGCGGTACTGCATCCTAAGATCCGGCAGTGTAAGTCCCTTACAGATGTCGGATCTTCTGCCTAACTTAGGAAAACTGCTTCTGAGGATCAGTTCCAAAGTTAGAACCAGAGATACGACGGCTTACGCCGGAGTATCTCTTTTGTGGATATGGCCCAAAATGTGCACTATTGTTTCTGGGCTTTACTACGGTACAAACAACAACTAACATACACATATGTGGTATCCCTGCAATTGTCAGGAACAGGAGAATTTAATTTGTTGTTCTTTGGTGGTGGGTTATGATAGTAGCAAGAAATATACAGTTAAATAAAAATATATATATATTTTTTTACTATTTTGGGCTAGTTTTCCTTTTGATAATAATAAAATAAATAGGAGATATCCATTACCATTCACGACCCAGTGAAATCCCAATTTGCCCTGAAAAAAACTCAGTTTAATTCACCTGGATGCACAAAGTAGTTGTGATGATATGTACGGTTTTATTAACATGTGTCAAAGTTACAAATTGTGCTTAGGCATTAGGATTTGTTTTACCCTTAAGCGCAAAGGGGTGAAAGTAATACTAAACATTGTTTAATTTACATTGTCCCATCTCTTTTTGTATGTGGATGATGGCACTATAATTGTGTAGCGCCCCCTTACTTTCAGTATGGGCACTACGCTAAAGTTAGTGGGGAATGGGAGAGTTATTTTGCTCCCATTCACAATTTGCTAAATTGGGACTTCTATCATTCCAGAAAATCCACTGGGTCAGTCTGTGCTCCAGGAATGCGGTACCATCCCTGGCCAGCAGTTGGCACCAGAGGGATTCTGGCAGAGTAAGTTTTCCCCAGCAGCCAATTAGAGGAGTTTTTCCCTTGCGGAGCATGCTGGGGGGAGGATATATCTGTGACAGGTGTCATGTGCTAAGCAAGTTTTCGCGGGGTCCCGGTTCCAGGTGCGGCATCCACCTTCAGGGTGCGCGCATCCATGGACCCCGCCAGCACGGCCCACCAGGCCAGAATTGCAGGCTACACAAAACCTCATCCGGAGGTAAAAGGGGACTCCAGTGACTTACTGGGTCCCCGGTTCTATTGAGAGGATTCCGGGCTGGGTGCCGTTCGATTGGGGGTTCGGCTTGAGGGGAACCCGGAGGCAGGTTGTCCAACAGGGCTTGAATTAACCAATCAGGGATCTGGTGACCGGAATGCTGACAGGTACGCTTTGCTGTCATCTGGTGACCTATCCTAAAACCTACTGGGAGGGTTCGCTCCATTCATCCATTTAGCTCGTCTAAAGTAATTGGCCTGTGGCAGAGGCCCTAGAACCATGTCTGTGAGAGAGATCTGTTCCTCCCAGCAAATCCAAAGTGACACTTCGGCTGCCAGGCTTGTGAGAGGGGTCTGTCCGGGGGCACTTCACCCACTCAGAAAGAGTGGCGACGAATGATACTTTGATACTACTGAGAGCAGGATTGCTCGGTTCATATCCAGGCCTGATATCGCAAGGTTCTCCTTTTTCTCCTCATCAACCTTTTCTTCCCATTTAAAGTTGATGTTGGCCGAGTTTGGCCAGGAAATAAAGCATTGGAAAACCCTTTATTCACTGTCTGGACCTTCGCTCACTGCTTTGTTCTCCAACTGCACCCATCCGCCACATTAACCACTTAAGCCCCGGACCAATATGCAGCCTAAAGACCCAAGGTGTTTTTACAGTTCGGGACTGCGTCGCTTTAACAGACAATTGCGCGGTCGTGCGACGTGGCTCCCAAACAAAATTGGCGTCCTTTTTTCCCCACAAATAGAGCTTTCTTTTGGTGGTATTTGATCACATCTGCGGTTTTTAGTTTTTGCGCTATAAACAAAAATAGAGCGACAATTTTGAAAAAAAAGCAATATTTTTTACTTTTTGCTGTAATAAATATCCCCCAAAAACATATATAAAAACATTTTTTTTCCTCAGTTTAGGCCGATACGTATTCTTCTACCTATTTTTAGTAAAAAAAATCGCAATAAGCGTTTATCGATTGGTTTGCGCAAAATTTATAGTGTTTACAAAATAGGGGATAGTTTTATTGCATTTTTTTTTTTTATTTTTTTTTTACTACTAATGGCGGCGATCAGCAATTTTTTTCGTGACTGCGACATTATGGCGGACACTTCGGACACATTTTTGGGACCATTGTCATTTTCACAGCAAAAAATGCATTTAAATTGCATTCTTTATTGTGAAAATGACAGTTGCAGTTTGGGAGTTAACCACAGGTGGCGCTGTAGGAGTTAGGGTGCACCTAGTATGTGTTTACAACTGTTTGGGGGTGTGGCTGTAGGAATGACGTCATCGATCGTGTCTTCCCTATAAAGGGAATGACGCGATCGATGCGCCGCCATAGTGAAGGACGGGGAAGCCGTGTTTACACACGGCTCTCCTCGTTCTTCAGCTCCGGGGAGCGATCGCGACGGAGCGGCTATAAACAAATAGCCGCGCCGTGGTCCCAGATCGCTCCCCGAGCGGACCCGACCTCCGCATGTAGCGGGGGGGGGTCCCGATCGGACCCCCCACCCGCTAATAGGCGAGGACGTACCTATACGCCCATGTGCCTGTACGTGCCATATTGTGGACGTATATGTACATGGGGTGGTCCTTAAGTGGTTAAGGTAACTCAATATGCCGATCCCAAAAACAAATCAGCAGTTCTTTCGGGGGTAGCTCTACAATTGTTAAAAAAAAAAAGGTACCTTTTGTGATTAGAATAATCGATATACAGCTGTCACATGACCCAGCTCTTTCCCAGCCTGTCTGCAGGGAAACATAAGCAGAGGAGCTTCTACTCCTCTGCTCCTGGTCATTCATTCAAAATTGAAAAAAAAAAAAAACTTTGGAAAACAGAGCAAAATTAAATAAATAACATAAATGAACTGTTTTAAATTGTCATACAAATATATATTTAAAAATATAATCTTTTTTATTTTTGTCAGTAACATGGTATGGGCAGATTTCTGCCAGTCACGGGCTGTGTCACGCCCCTGCAGCCTGTGTCTTACAAAAAGACAGAGGTGAAGCCTTCATTAATCTACACCTAGTGTGATCACATTTCCAAACTGCCATTCAAGGACACACCCCCTCTCTCACCTTCCCTCCCAAAAAGATGAGGGGGGCGGGGGGATGTAGTCTCAGGGTTGATGGGGAATTTGGCGGCGGTTTATTTGTCAGGTGAATGTGCCGCTTGCGACCAGATGCAGTGCCGCTTGCCACCCATAGCCGGCCACCAGATGCAGTGCTGCTGTCACTCCCTCTGCATGAGCCCTGTGCATTGAAGGAAAGGAGTGGAGTCACTATCTGGAGAGTGAAGATCACACCAGTCTCTGCTGCTTGCCATGGTTCAACAAACAATAGTCACTGCCCCTACCTATGAATGGTATAATAAGGAGCGCTGGAATGGGCGTATAAACATACAGAAACATAGAATATCCAGGCTCAAACTTACCGACCAATCAGCAACCAACCAAATTCCCCTGTCTAACTGGTGCGTTAAAAACAGAGGCTTAGTTGCACACATCTGCAAATGCATGTGTAAGCTGCAGGCCCCGTCAAGGCGCTCTGTGTAAACTGCAGTCCTAACTGCAACATTGCATTTTATGTCTCCTCAGTGGGAGCACATGACTGCTGATGGATAGATAAGGGGCAGGTGACTGGAGGAGCCCAGCCCTCAATAAAGGGGCAGGAACACACTGCACACTAAGCACATGGAAGCAGCTTACACATGCATTTGCAGATGTGTGCAACTAAGCCTCTGTTTTTAACGCACCAGTTAGACAGGGGAATTTGGTTGGTTGCTGATTGGTCGGTAAGTTTGAGCCTGGATATTCTATGTTTCTGTATGTTTATACGCCCATTCCAGCGCTCCTTATTATACCATTCATAGGTAGGGGCAGTGACTATTGTTTGTTGAATTTTTGTCATTGTGGTCAGGCAACGCACTAGCACCTTTGCTTCCATGTGCTTAGTGTGCAGTGTGTTCCTGCCCCTTTATTGAGGGCTGGGCTCCTCCAGTCACCTGCCCCTTATCTATCCATCAGCAGTCATGTGCTCCCACTGAGGAGACATAAAATGCAATGTTGCAGTTAGGACTGCAGTTTACACAGAGCGCCTTGACGGGGCCTGCAGCTTACACATGCATTTGCAGATGTGTGCAACTAAGCCTCTGTTTTTAACGCACCAGTTAGACAGGGGAATTTGGTTGGTTGCTGATTGGTCGGTAAGTTTGAGCCTGGATATTCTATGTTTCTGTATGCTTGCCATGGTGCTGGGTGCCAGAGAAGGAGGTGGTGCCGAGGTGGGTGGGGACAGCAGTGCTGCACTAGGCGCAGGCCTCGCTCCCGGCCTCACTGTCTGAGAGTAAATTGTCACTGGTTGCAAGATGCCAGGCAGCGCCGGCCCTAGCTACCAGTTCTGGAAAGGTAGTTACTAGTTAGTAGGGGGTGGCTGTGTCCTCTATTTTATTCCAAGACACTGTATTGTCCCGGAATGAAGGTGCCCGAACCCAGGACAGACATGTCAATTGCGGGACAGTCCCGGGCAATCCGGGACACGTGGGTACCCTAATCCCACCCCCATTGTGTTTAGCTGGTTAGTGGGCATGGAGGAGGAGGGAGGGAGTGGGATGTCATTTATCATTGTGTATACACCCACATTTGTGACTCTATAGTCACATTGGCTGCTCAGATGTGATAGGGAGGAAATGCTCAGCATAGAAACTCACTGAGCATGTGCAGAGCTACCAACTGAAGTGGGGACATGAACAGAAGGGGTAGACGGGAAAACAGCAGGATCATTTTTTTTTGGAGAATACAAAAAAACAAATCCCCTAGTGACTGAGTGAGTATGAACAGCATGTAATACTCCATTTGTTGCTAGTTTTTAATGCTGTTGTTTTAATGAAACTTTAATACAATAACATGCTGTGCTCCGCATTGTAAGAAAATGCTTACCTTTTCAGATGCTCAGATAATTTTGTTCCCTACCCATGCATGCGCAGTCTGCTATTTTTCACAGCTCAACATTGTGCAAGAGTGAGAGAGTAGAATGCTTTTAGATTTGCTACAGCTTCTAATGTTTGATGTGAGAAGCTCACAGGATGCAGTAATCAAATTCAATACCGGAGAGGAGCCTGCCCTGCACAGCTGTGTAAGCCTGAAGGGAAGGCTGGTATTCAGCTTTAACTTTGCGTGGGCTGTTAACAAACCACCACACTGGTTATAATACAGCTGCACCTTTTAGTCAAAAGTAGTATCACATTTGTTTGTTGTGGTGCACATTTCAAAATGAAGGGCACTGCAGTGCATCCCAGATAGCATTGTGTTGTGTGCATTGCAATAAAAGGGCATTAAGATGCATGTTTTTTTGCATGTTACCATACTGCACAGCTCTAAATGGTCCCTTGACATTTCAAGTAATAAGTAGTAATGCTGCTGCCGCATAAGTGACCTGATCAACGATGCTCCGTTTTATAGGACAGATATAAATCATATTTGGTGGCTGTACAATAAACACCTGTCTGTTTACTCAAAGCCTTATCTCTTCCTGGCTTCAACAGATAAGAGAGAGATTGAAGGCTGTTCAGAGCCTGTTTACACTGCTGGCTGGCACTAGCAGATGTGTGCTGGGTGAAGGGTCATTTTTAAGTATGGTTCTACCATTCAGAGCCAGGACAATGTTTATTATCATCCAAGGCACAAAGATGACTTTTAAATATTGCTCTGCATTACTAAATTTGTACATATTTTAGACTTTATTGAGGAAGAAATGCCTTTATAATGATTCAGCACTTCAATGTACTTGTGAGTGAGAAACAGATTAATTTACAGCACAAATGTCAAGCACAAGGCCCACGGCTTATAGGGCCTGCCAAGCCATGTCATGTGGCCCTTGCACCCATTCCGCCACGTCCGGCTCTCACCCTCCTCTCCCTGCTCCCTGCTGTCACTTGTAAACACAGAAGCCTTCTGTGTTTACAAGGGACAGCTTTGCTCTCAGCGGCTCCCAAGTCTAACAGATCCGTCAGTACAGTTAAATCACACTTGTTTAATAATAATAAAAAAAGGTAAACATAGTCAAAACATAGCCAGAGTTCGGTAACCGGAATGGATAGTCAGACAAGCCAGAAAGTCAGGAAGCCAGGGATCAGCGTAGTGGAACAGCAAGCAGGATTTGGAGCCAGAATGAATGTCAGCCAAGCAAATCTTTAACAGAAACGCAGGAGATAGTCTCTGTGGCGTTGACCAAGGCGAAGGCAGAGATCATCTGGGCTGGACAGCTTAAGTAGGCAGGACTGACGAGCAGGAAATCATCTCAGGGTGAGTGACTGTGGAGAGATAGGAGCTGGCAATTAGTCGACAGCTGAGCCCAGCTCTGACAAGATCCCTGTACACACCGTGAGGCACAGCGGAGACAGATCTCCAGAATCAGAGAAAGAACCATCTCCCTACAAGGAGAGGCAGATCCGCCTACACGGGGAGGTACTAGACCCGGGCCAGGGAGGGGAAATTGGGGTTGCACACTGTGCTTAGTGCACCTCTAAACCCTGCACTCTGTATACAGTGCACTCCTGAAATCTGAATGTAACGCACTTCTGAAATCTGCATTCTGTTCGTAAGAGCATCACTGAACCCTACACTCTGCTTGTAGTGCATCCCTGAACTCTGCACTCTGTACATAGCACATTCCTGAACTCTGAACTCTGCATGTAGCACATTCCTGAACTCTGCACTCTGTTCGTAGCAGACTCCTGAACTCTGCACCCTGTACGTAGCGCACTCCTAAACCCTGCACTCTGTATACAGTGCATCCCTGAAATCTGAACGTAATGCACTTCTGAAATCTGCACTCTGTTCGTAAGCTCACCCCTGATCCCTGCACTCTGTTCGTAGTGCATCCCTGAACTCTCTACTTAGCGCGCTCCTGAACCCTGCACTCTGTACATACAGTAGTGCATTCCTGAACCCTAAACACTGTTTGCAGTGCATGCCTGAGCTCTGCACTCTTGTGATGAAGTTAATAAAATTATTATTTTGTGTTTATGTTATTTTTCTCCTAAACCACTCAAATATTGGTTTCCTTTCTTATATTGTTTTATTTCTTGATCTATATATATATATAGATATGTGTGGGTGTGTTGCAACAAGTATTATTTTCCTTAAAAGTCATTATAAAGTTAAAAAACCTTCAGGGGTGATAAGTGAAAACAGCTGTTACTTCTCACTCCTTCCGGCCCCCTCCACCGAAGAAGCAAAATGGTGAATGAGTGTGAAATGAAAGCCACGAGGTCTAGAATAGACGTCAAAAGAAGAAAGCCATATATGGACTAAGCAAATCAGTTGTGCTCATATGAATGATGTCATTTTGTCTATAAATCTGTGGTAACAATAAAAGTTCCCTCTCTTTGCGGTGGGACATTGAAAGAAGCAGACTGTTTCTCTTTATCTGCATGCTTTCACAATTTGGGTCAGAGGCAGTTTTAGGTTGCCCTGGAGTTGTGCCAGGGGACGTCCATTTCACTCTGTATGTAGCTCACTCCTGAACTCTGCACTCTGTACGTAGCACATTCCTGAACCCTACACTCTGTATGTAGCACATTCCTGAACCCTACACTCTGTACGTAGTGCACTCTTTAACTCTGCACATAACACACACCTGAACCCAAGTACATAGTGCACCCCAGATACAACTGGCCCTTTGAGGGAAACCATACTGTTGATGCAGCCCACAATGAACTTGAGTTTGATGCCCCTGGTTTAGAGGAACCATTCAGAACAAAAAGTGCATCATCATGAGGTCTGCTACCTGTAAAACCAAGATTCCCCCATTCATTTTCTCATACTGCACTGGCTGTGTTCGCCTTTTCAACCTCTAAGGGCTTGTCCATGTCATAACAGGTAAACTCCAAAACACTTACCTTAGTGCCAATAGTCAGACACCTGTCAGGTCCCTCGTCTGTACGAGCACCTTCTACACAGCTTTCTTCTGGGGCCCAGTTTTTGGCCACTTTGATTGGCTGGTGTGGAATGACACAACTCGGGCAAACAGTGATTGTAAATGCACAGCACAGTGTATATTTTTAACAAAACTGCAAGCATGAAGTTAAGTTTATTATAGTGCGTTGCATGTCTCTTCTGCAATAAACAGCATTTTTGTGTAGTAACGCCTGTTGCATAGAGCATGCCCTTTCGTTGCTCTTGCTTTTATATTGCCAACACTGTCCTCCTGAACCTTATTCACACCATTACTGCACTTGTCCATGCCCCTTCTTTTCACAAGAATGTACATATTGTATTCCTGAAGTCTTCCTGATATATTTTATCCCTCAGACCTTTCACCCTTTTTTCTATCTTATCAATATCTTTTTGTAAACACGGTCTCCAAAACTGGGCAGAGTATTATAAATGAAGATCTAAAGATCTACATATAGGAATCAGGACCTCCTTCCCCTTGCCGGTGATCCCTCTAGTAATAACTAAATATCTATACAGAGGAATCTGGACCTCTTTCCTCCTGCCAGTGATCCCTACAGTATAGTGATAACTAAAGATCTATATAGAGGAATCTGGACCTCTTTCCTCCTGCTGGTGATACCTAAAGATTTCTACAGGGGAATCGGACCTCTTTCCTCCTGCTGATAATCCCTCTAGTGATAATTTAGTGGTTCCAAAGGCTCAAGGTTTTTTACCTTCATGTTTTTTTACCTTCATTCATTGTCTGAGACAGCAGCGGGAGCCATTGTCTCTGACTGCTGTCAATCACAGCCAGTGAGCCAATGAGGAGAGAGAGGGGGTGGGGCCTAGCCATGGCTGTGTGTGTGTGAATGGACATGCAGAGCAGCAGCTTGGGTGTGAGCCTACTTGGGTGCAAGCTGCTTGCTCTGTGGGGCAGGCAAGTGTAACATGTTTGTTATTTAAAAAAAGAAATATATATATATATATATATATATATATATATATATATATATATATATATATATATATATATATATATATATATATATATATATATTGTGGTGGTGGGACCCTGTGCTATCTTAAAGATTGCTGGTTTACACCAGATTTTGGAGAGAAGGACACACTAATTGCACAGCTGTGTGTTTGGCTATTTAGTTCTGACCTGACTATGGCTCAGGGCCCCACCCAACAGACAGGAAGTCTGTGCTGGGAGTCAGGTGGACTCCCATCCCTCTGAGAGGAGTCAGAGGCTGCATGTCTGCAGGAGGCAGATGTAATTGGTGATTGAGCAGCAAGGCACTGATCAGGAGTAAGCTACGAGAGAGCTTAACTCTAGGAGTAGGAAACTGTTTGTTCTGAGGAGCAGATTTAAGGCCTAGGCAAAAGGCCTGAAACAGCCGCATGGCAAGAATGAAAGCCAGGAGACTAAAGTGTTGAGTATGCAAGATACAGTAATGGTGGAACCCCCTGTGAGTGCTACTGATGTATTTGTGAACTTTTTGTGCTTTTAAATAAAAGTGGGCTACCAGGCCCTTAAAAATTCAGTTCTGGACTGGCGTACTAACTAAAAAAGCACCTACTGCTGGAGTCTGATCACCCCAATCTTACATATGGTGGAGGTATTGCTTCGGGCAGTTTTGGAAGATCCTCGCATACCAAAAACAGTGAAAAAGAAACTGTGTGTTTTGCAGCAATGCTGTGATGAGCAGCCAAAGTGAACGAAAAATGTCAAAGTTTTCTGCGGTGAACTGCTGTTAGCTGTGTGTGGCAGCCAGGCGAACTGCTTTGCACAGGAGTTCAATTGATGGACTGTGTTGCATACAGGTGGTGTACCTGTGGAAGTGAGCTCAGCGTGGCCTGAGAAGATGTATCCACTTAGGAAGGTCCAGTGAATGGATGGTTCAAGCGGAATCGAAAAGAGTGAAGTCTGCATGTGAAAGTGTGCTGTTTGCAAGTCTTGGAGACAGTACGCAAAATGTTCCTGTGTTAAAAAGGAACTGTGTTAAAAACCATTGTTGGCCTGATTGCGATGGGGAGGTCAAATCGTAAAAAGGAAGCAATGTTTGCTGAGATTAGAGACAGAACCTTGTGGCTGGAGGGGTTGTTACCGACAGAACAAGCCACAGACTGGTGCAAGCGACACCTGGCCGCACTGAACCAAGTTAAAATGGAAGTGCATGCTGTTGCCCCTGGCAACGCTGGTGCAAGCTGGCCAGCTATCAATGTGCAAAGTGTTAAGAACCAAGTGCGCTGTTTGCTGTGCAGTGAGTGGGGGCATGAAGTTTCCAAGTGCCCTTTGTCCCAGGCTTCAGCAAAGCAAAGGTATGAGAAGCCTGTTCTAAGTGTAAAGAGTGAGCAGATGGGTGCAGTTGCCCATAGGAACGCCTTTGATGTCAGGTTGATGGACCTCAAGACAAAGATATTGCTTACAGAGGGTCGTGGCAAGTTTAAAGCAACACCGCTTCATAGAGAGATAAGTCTACATGTGTGGGAGAGCCAGCAAAGTGCCACTGGGAGAGCACCGTTTCCGTTAGCAACAGGAGAAAATATGCCAATGGGAAGGAGGAGCTACAGGGAAGAGGTATACCACCATCCCCATAGAGATACCAGTGAAATTCTGCGTGTTGGGAGAGTGTAATCAGCAACAGGAGAAAGTCGCCAAACACCATGCCTGGAATGTGGTCAGCTGAGGTTGCTGAGCAGAACTCTTTATCTGTGGGCCAAGATTCCTTTACAGATATGTTTGCAGTCACCCCTGGCAACAAGGAGTTTTCTGTTGTGTCTGCAGGGGGTGCTAAACAGTGGGAGATGCCTGCTGTGATTTCATCCTGTGGCCACCAGGGGGAGTTGGCCAGTAAATATGCAGCTGAGAGACCGTGCACTCAAATGAAGCCAGAGTTACCTGCTACAGGATATGGTAAGACTGTTGCAGTTTGGGATCCAAGTGAAGTGGCAGTGTGCCCAATGGGGAGATCTGCAGAAGGTGTAAAAATGGACTTGCTGCAGTGTGCTACCCAGATCAGTGGGGAGACACAGGTTAAAACCCTGCTTGCAGCAAGGTCAAGGACTGAAAAGGACATATGGACTCTGTGTGCACCTAAGTTAATCCAGCAGAGTGCTGGGAGAGATGTGGTAGGGGTGACCAAAAAAGTGTATGTGCCATGTTCCCTAGTGACAGTGACAGGTGCTGCAGAGTTGCCCAGGGAAACCTCCAAGGAGCCTGTAATGATGAGTCAAGTGGTTTCCCAGGACAACTGTGAAGCGGCCCTAGTGGGCAGAAGAATTCCTTTGGAGAGGAAGGGTGGTGTGCTGAGTGGCACGCAGGGTGCCATGCGTTATGACAAAAGACAACTTGATAGAGCTTATAAAACTGCTATGTTTATGAATGCTGATGATGAAGATATTGCTGATGATACATGTACTTATGGTGATGTGTTCACTAGTAATGAGGTAGGGGTGTTCGCTAAGCAGGATATGCGATTCCCCTTAGCAACAGTATATAAGGCTGCAGAGGTGTCCTTAGAAACCTCCAGGGAGCTCTGTGTGTTGGAGCCAGAGGTTGCCTAAGGCAACTGTGGTGCAGCTCTGATGGATAAGAGGTTACTTGACCTTGGTGATGAGAAAAATGGTAAAACTTAAATGTTTGAAATTACTTGTAGTGATAATGGGTTACTGCGGTCTGTCACTGCTGGCAGAAAAAGTCCTCATGAGTTTAATGAAGCGCCACCCGAGCAAAGTGGTGAAGTTATGTTATTGCAGCCTGCTGTGTTTAAAAATGTGTCTGCTGTGGAGCCACTCTGTCCTGTGTCTCCTTTGGCAGCTGGAGCCATACTGCATAGTACCTCTGATGGGAGTACAGAAAAGTAGACTGGGACAGATTGGCCATAAGTTTGTTGGCTTTATTGAAAGAAGGCTCAATGGGTAACAGTGGAGTGGACACAAGTTCTGCTATGCTAAATGGAGAGACTGCAGCGCCAGTAGACATGGGTGCCTTGGCTTTTGTAGACGTTAACCCTCTCCAGTTTGAAGGATCTGAAAATGGCGCATACATAGCAGAGGTTTTGTCCACAGCAAAAGAGATGGGGAATGTTCAGAGTCAGGTTGATGGGGTAATGGATAGCGATTTGGAATAGCTCAGTGTGGCTGAAAGTGAGAGGATGAGTATGATACATGCGATTTGCAGTGCTCAGGGGGAGCTGCAAGTTTTGTCAGTTGCCTCTGAGGTAGAGGTCTCTTTAAGTGTCTCAGCCTCTCACGCCTTAGCAAATGAGCCCCTCCACATCGTTAGTAAAGGAAAAGTTCCTAGAGTTCTGTGTTTAGATGCGGCATGTCTAAAAATAACGGAGATGTTGTTGGAATTGGTGAAAATCGGCGGCTCTGATAGGCTTTCCGAGTACAGCCCTCAGGCTGTAGTCGGCTTCCGAATGCTTATCTAAGGGACGTACGGGGGGGTGCGTTCCTTGGATAAGACTGACAGGCGTCTCAGCCAATCAGGTTCACCGGTTCTGGTTACCGGTAACCTGATTGGCTGAAGCGTCATCGAGGGCGGGAGAGGACATCGAGGGACGTGGAAGGAGGATGGCTGACCCCCAGAAAGGTAAGTGTCGGGTGGGGGAGGGGCATTTTACAGGGCACAGTGGCGACAATGAGCACAGTGGCGATAAATAAAGGGCACAGTGGCATCAATGGGCACAGTGGCGACAATGAGCACAGTGGTGACAATTAAAGGGCACAGTGGCATCAATGGGCACAGTGGCGACAATTAAAGGGCACAGTGGCATCAATTGGCACAGTAGCGACAATTAAAGGGCACAGTGGCGACAATTAAAGGGCACAGTGGTGACAATTGATGGCACAGTGACTGCGTTTGATGGCATGGCACAGTGGTGACAATTGATGACACAGTAGCCGCGTTTGATGGCATGGCACAGTGGCTGCGTTTGATGGCATGGCACAGTGGTGACAATTGATGGCACAGTGGCTGCGTTTGATGGCATGGCACAGTGACTGCATTTGATGGCATGGCACAGTGGTGACAATTGATGTAATTGATGAACTTTTTGTGCTTTTAAATAAAAGTGGGCTACCAGGCCCTTAAAAATTCAGTTCTGGAATGGCATACTCACTAAAAACGCACCTACCGCTGGAGTCTGATCACCCCAATCTTACTATATATATATATATATATATATATATATATATATATATATATATATATATATACACACACACACACACACACACACACACACAGTGGGGAAAATCATTTTTGATCCCCTGCAGATTTTGTAAGTTTGCCCACTTACAAAAAAATTAAGGGTCTATAATTTTTATCACAGGTGTATTTTGATAGAGACCGAATATAAATATAAACAATCCAGAAAAAAACACATGATACAAATGTTATAAATTAAAGGATCACTAAAGGAATCTTTTTTTTTTAGCTCAGCGAAGCTGGCCCCCCTACAATCAGCACAAATAAAAACTCAAGTGTGTTTCTTTAGTGCTACGTTTGTGCTGTTTTGTGCCGCAAAAATTTACGTTTGTGCTGCTTTTATTTTGAAGATATTAGCAATTGTTTTTTCCAGACTATGACATCACACAGCCCCCCTACAACAGCCAAATTCCGTTCTATCTTTTATCGTTTTTGCGTTATTAATGACTTATTAAAGGTCACCAAAGGTCACACAGCCCCCCTACAACGCCCAAATGACACGAAACTGGTCTCGTTGGTTAGTGCTACGTTTGTGCTGTTTTGTGCTGCTATTATTTCCGTTCTATCTTTAATCATTTTTGCATTATTAATGATTTATTAAAGGTCACCAAAGGTCACACAGCCCCCCTACAATGCCCAAATGACACAAAACTGGTCTCGTTGGTTAGTGCTACGTTTGTGCTGTTTTGTGCTGCTAATATTCATGTTCTATCTTTTATCGTTTTTGCGTTATTAATAATTTATTAAAGGTCACCAAAGGTCACACAGCCCCCCTACAACCCCAAAATGACACAAAACTGGTCTCGTTGGTTAGTGCTACGTTTGTGCTGTTTTGTGCTGCAAATTTTTTTATTTGTGCTGTTATGGTTTTAAAGTTATAACAGTTTATTTATTTTTTTCAAACCCCACTCACTTTGCCCACCTTACAATCAGCACAAATAAAAACTCAAGTGTGTTTCTTTAGTGCTATGTTTGTGCTGTTTTGTGCTGTTTAAATTTCCTTTCTATCTTTTATCATTTTTGCATTATTAATGACTTATTAAAGGTCACCAAAGGTCACACAGCCCCCCTACAACACCCAAATGACACGAAACTGGTCTCGTTGGTTAGTGCTACGTTTGTGCTGTTTTGTGCTGCTATTATTTCCGTTCTATCTTTTATCGTTTTTGCGTTATTAATGATTTATTAAAGGTCACCAAAGGTCACACAGCCCCCCTACAACGCCCAAATGACACGAAACTGGTCTCGTTGGTTAGTGCTACGTTTGTGCTGTTTTATGCTGCAACCAACCAGCCCCTTTTCATTTTGTTTGGCTGTTGTAGGGTTTTTCAGCAAAGGCTTGCCCATAGCACAAATGATGTCTCCCTGTGCATACATATGTGCATGCGCAGACTGGCAACTGGTCAGGCAGATGAGCGCGAGCCTGTCATCAATGCTGGCGCCAGACAGACTATTTAAACAGGCTGCAGTTTGGTGTGCAGCTTCTGTGTGTTCGTTCCTGATTGCTGTGTTTGACTTCTGATCCTAACCCAGCTTGCTCCTGACCTCCGTTTGACTGCTACCTTCCCTGACCATGGCTTGTCTCTGGATTCTGCCATCTGTTCTTGCCTGATCTAACTCCCGTTGCTGATTTGGCTTGTGACCCGACTATCCTGTTGTCTGCCGTCTATGCCTGATCTGCCCGACCATTATGGACCCGGCTCATCTGACCCTGCATCCTGCTCATCAAGCCTGCTACAGCTCTTCAGTCCAGCAAGGTCTCGCCTGTCTCCTGCTTCCAGCTGCTTACCCACAGTCTGCTGCCAGCCAAGCTCAGTGCAGGCTTATATGCCACCAGCCGGTTCTGCTGCCACCACGCAGTCTAGTGGACTGATCACAGGCACCCATACCTCGCTGTGTTCCAATTGCTGCTGTCTAACCGGGAGATCACTAACCAGGTATGGGACAGTAGGGCAGGGTGATGTCATTGTTTGGGAAAAAACGAATTGATATTATCTTAAAAATAAAAGCAGCACAAATTTGTATTTTTATGGCACAAAAAATCACAAACGTAGCACTAACAAATAGTATGTTTGTTTTTAAGATTTAATAACATTGGGTGCAAAGTGAGTGGGTTGTTATCATATAAAAACAAGCTGCTATATCTTAAAAACCATAACAGCACAAATAAAAATATTAGCAGCACAAACATAGCACTAAAACATTTGAGTTTTTATTTGTGCAGATTGTAGGGGGGGGGGGGCAAAGTGAGTGGGGTTTGAAAACCAACGAGACCAGTTTTGTGTCATTTGGGTGTTGTGGGGGGCTGAGTGACCTTTGGTGACCTTAACGATAAAAGATAGAAAGAAAATTTAAACAGCCCAAAACAGCACAAACGCAGCACTAAAGAAACACACTTGAGTTTTTATTTGTGCTGATTGTAGGGGGGGACAAAGTGAGTGGGGTTTGAAAAAACAAAAAAACTGTTATAACTTAAAAACCATAACAGCACAACTAAAAATTTTAGCAGCACAGACCAGCACAAACGTAGCACTAACCAACGAGACCAGTTTTGTGTCATTTGGGTGTTGTGGGGGGCTGAGTGACCTTTGGTGACCTTAACGATAAAAGATAGAAAGACAATTTGAACAGCCCAAAACAGCACAAACGCAGCACTAAAGAAACACACTTGAGTTTGTATTTGTGCTGATTGTAGGGGGGGACAAAGTGAGTGGGGTTTGAAAAAACAAAAAAACTGTTATAACTTAAAAACCATAACAGCACAAATACAATTTTTAGCAGCACAAACCAGCACAAATGTAGCACTAACCAGACCAGTTTCGTGTCATTTGGGCGTTGTAGGGGGGCTATGTGACCTTTGGTGACCTTTAATAAATCATTAATAACGCAAAAACAATAAAAGATAGAACGGAAATAATAGCAGCACAAAACAGCACAAACGTAGCACTAACCAACGAGACCAGTTTTGTGTCATTTGGGCGTTGTAGGGGGGCTGTGTGACCTTTGGTGACCTTTAATAAATCATTAATAACGCAAAAGCGATAAAAGATAGAACGGAAATAATAGCAGCACAAAACAGCACAAACGTAGCACTAACCAACGAGACCAGTTTTGTGTCATTTGGGCGTTGTAGGGGGGCTGTGTGACCTTTGGTGACCTTTAATAAATTATTAATAACGCAAAAACGATAAAAGATAGAACATGAATATTAGCAGCACAAAACAGCACAAACGTAGCACTAACCAACAAGACCAATTTTGTGTCATTTGGGCGTTGTAGGGGGGCTGTGTGACTTTTGGTGACCTTTAATAAATCATTTATAACGCAAAAACGATAAAAGATAGAAAGGAAATTTAAACAGCACAAAACAGCACAAACGCAGCACTAAAGAAACACACTTGAGTTTTTATTTGTGCTGATTGTAAGGTGGGCAAAGTGAGTGGGGTTTGAAAAAAATAAACAAACTGTTATAACTTTAAAACCATAACAGCACAAATAAAAAAATTTCCAGCACAAAACAGCACAAACGTAGCACTAACCAACGAGACCAGTTTCGTGTCATTTTGGGGTTGTAGGGGGGCTGTGTGAACTTTGGTGACCTTTAATAAATCATTAATAACGCAAAAACGATAAAAGATAGAACAGAAATAATAGCAGCACAAAACAGCACAAACGTAGCACTAACCAACGAGACCAGTTTTGTGTAATTTTGGGGTTGTAGGGGGGCTGTGTGACCTTTGGTGACCTTTAATAAATCATTAATAACGCAAAAAACGATAAAAGATAGAACGGAAATAATAGCAGCACAAAACAGCACAAACGTAGCACTAACCAACGAGACCAGTTTTGTGCCATTTGGCTGTTGTAGGGGGGCTGTGTGATGTCATAGTCTGGAAAAAACAATTGCTAATATCTTCAAAATAAAAGCAGCACAAACGTAAATTTTTGCGGCACAAAACAGCACAAACGTAGCACTAAAGAAACACACTTGAGTTTTTATTTGTGCTGATTGTAGGGGGGCCAGCTTCGCTGAGCTTTTTTTTTTAGCTAAATAGCTTCCTTTACCTTACTGTAGTGCTGGTTTCATGTCCTCATTGTTCGTTTTTGCTTTGAAGTTGCTGTAATTCTGCTCTGATCTCCACACTTCCTGCTTGTCTGGCTCCTTATGAAAAATCTCATGGCAGCTTTTCCCTGTGGTCCAAGCTGTGTGTCTAAAACTCCTCAGAACCAATCAGATTCATTTTAAAAACAAAACACTGCCCTGGATTTGTTTGTTTTTGTTCTGTGGGTCTCTTTACTTCACAGAAACATGAAACCAGTTTAAAAACGAAAGTGAAACTGCAGGTACATTATATGATCAATTTATCTATTTTTAATCATTTTTAAAAGGAATCAGTTAACTTGTATGTCTCTATACCCTGTAAACAGTCATTTCAGCAAAACCATTTTTTTCCTTTAGTGACCCTTTAAGTTGCAGTTCAGTGAGTAAAATTAACCTCCCTGGCGGTATGATTCTGTCTGGAATTACGTACCAAATGCGGTACATTTATTTTGCAAGGAAATTGGCGTTTTATACTGTAGGCCTGTAATTTTTAGAAATAACTCACTTAAATCTGACCAAGCAAGAGTCTTGTAGGCATCCCGGGCATGATTTTTTTTTAAAACAAAATTATAAATTATAATATAATAAATAATTATAACAAATAATAATATAATTATAATAAAAATTATTCAATAATGTAATCAACTCAAAATCACTGAAATTTGCAGTTGCAGAATTGTCGCTGTCATTATTTTATTTTTTTTATGACGAATTTCCCCGCAAATCGCTATCGCACATTTCTGCAAGTGATTATAATTTATTATCGCTGTTTTCTAGCTGATCTAAAACCATTTTTGGCATAAAGGGACACTTTTGGACAATCTACAGTTTTTAGGCAGAAATGAAATTTTTTATTATATAAAAGTACATGTAGGACACTGGGCAGACCACTAGGGACAAGGGGGGTGTGTATTTTTTACATACAGTACTGTAATCTATAAGATTACAGTATACTGTATGTAATGTGTTTGTTTACTTTTTTGAATTTGGCGCCGTTCTCCGTCCCCGTGCGTCGTAACGTCGCAGGGAACGGAGATCGGCGTCACACGGGGACTGTGAATCGAGCGAGGAGGACCCGCTCGCTCACACAGCGGGTGGCATCGCTGGATCCAGGGACAAGGTGAGTAAACCAAGCCTGTGGATCCAGCGAAAGGTAAGCCCGTCCAGCCCGAGCGTGACTCGGGTTTGCCGATCCTAACATGTAAAACCAACCCCGAATCACGCTCGGGTTTACCGTCAGGGGGGTTAATATTTGATCCCCAAGCAAAACATGACTTTGTACTTGGTGGAGAAACCTTTCTTGGCAAGCACAGAGGTAAGATGTTTCTTGCAGTTAGTGACCAGGTTTGCACACATCTCAGGAGGAAAATATTTATTTTCCCCACTGTATATATCTATGATTTATTTTTATTTTTTTATGAATGACATTTTATATACTTTCTTACATGTGTATGATATGTTTTTTTTATTTTTATTTAGGTCTCTGAGGAAAGGGGGTTGTTTACTACATGTACTCTATTATGTATATCCACGTTTTGTGTTTCTATATACAGATTTCCTGCACTTATATAATTTGGGACTGCCATGTGCATACTTCTAGTTCCTAAATTGGAGCCGTTTGTCACAGTGTTACTAAAAAAGTATTTTCTTCCGGAAAAAGGGCGAGTTCTTTTGTTTTGTTTACAGTATAAAGGGAGTTTTCTATAAGCCAGCTACTTGTACCATGTATCATATATGAGGGAGGTGTCATGTGTCACACTGGCTGTACATTTTATGGGTGAGGCATTGTCCTCAAGTAGCAGGTCTACAGTGGCTTGAAAAAGGTATTCATACCCCTTAAAATGTTCTAAATTTTGTCATGTTACAACCAAAAACGTAAATGTATCGGGATTTTATCTGATAGACCAACACAAAAAGTGTCACATAATTGTGAAGTGGAAGGAAAATGATAAATGGTTTTTAACATTTTTTACAAATAAATATCTGAAAAGTGTAGCGTGCATTTGTATTCAGCCCCCTTTACTCTGAAACCCCTAACTAAAATCTAGTGGAACTAATTGCCTTCAGAAGTTACCTAATTAGTAAATAGAGTCCACCGGTGTGTAATTTAATCTCAGTATAAATACAGCTGTTCTGTGAGGCCCTTAGAGGTTTGTTAGAGCAGACCTACAAAGACATGGCCATTCACCTAAACTGACAAGCTGGGCTGTAGAGCATTAATCGGAGAAGCAGCCAAGGGGCCCATGGTAACTCTGGAGGAGCTGCAGAGACCACAGCTCAGGTGGTGGAATGTTTCCACAGGACAACTATTAGTTGTGCACTCCACAGATCTGGCCTTTATGGAAGAGTGGCAAGAGGAAAGCCATTGTTGACAGAAAGCCATAAGAAGTTTGCGAGAAACCATGTGGGGGACACCGCAAGCATGTGGAAGAAGGTGCTCTGGTCAGATGAGACCAAAATTTAACTCTTTGGCCTAAAAGCAAAACACTATGTGTGGCGGAAAACTAACACTGAACATCACCCTGAACACACCATTCCTACCGTGAAACATGGTGGTGGCAGCATCATGTTGTGTGGATGCTTTTCTTCAGCAGGGACATTGAAGTTGGTCAGAGCTGATGGGAAGATGAATGCAGCCAAATACAGGGCAATCTTAGAAGAAAACCTGTTAGAGTCTGCAAAAGACTTGAGACTGGGGCGAAGGTTCACCTTCCAGCAGGACAACGACCCTAAACATACAGCCAGAGCTACAATAGAATAGTTTAGATCAAAGCATATTCATGTGTTAGAATGGCCCAATCAAAGTCCAGACCTGAATCCAAAAGAGAATCTGTGGCAAGACTTGAAAATTGCTTTTCACAGACTCTCCATCCAATCTGACAGAGCTTAAGCTATTTTTCTAAAAAGAATGGGCAAAAATGTCACTCTCTAGTTGGTAGCTGGTATCCCCAAAAAGACTCAGGGTGGCTGAATACAAATGCACGCCACACTTTTCACATATTTATTGGTAAAAAAAAAATTAAAACCATTTATCATTTTCCTTCCACTTCATAATTATGTGCCACTTTGTGTTGATCCATCACATTAAATCCCAATAAATACATTTACGTTTTTGGTTGTAACATGACAAAATATGGAAAATTTCAAGGGGTATGAATACGTTTTCAAGGCAATGTATGTTAGCAGTCTTCAGAGTCTCCTGTAGTATGTCTGCAGCCTCTAAAAGTCTCTTGTATCATTTCAAAATTTTAAGGGGGTGAATACTTTTTCAAGGCACTGAAGCTGTAAAGGATGCTGAATCTGTTTTTCAAGCCTATCGAATGCTATTAATGCTAAAAGGCCTGTTTGGCGTGCATGTGTTGGATGGGTACTGGCTCACTTATTACCGTATTTATCGGCGTATAACGCGCGCCGGCGTATAACGCGCACCCCAATTTTAAGAGGGAATTTTCTGGAAAAACTACAGTTACAGTTATTTATAATCACTATTTAACATTAGACACAAACTTTTTATGAATTCTTAAAATGACTTCTTATTCTCCCATCTAGACTTTCATGATGTCACAAAAAATAAGCAGAATTTCTTTTACCTGACACATGTAGCGCGGCTTGGGGCTTCTATACCCAAATGTTCAGCATTCTCATTCTGTGGTGAAGGGGAGGGTGAGGAAACCCTTAAACGTGGGCAGAACTGTAGCGCGTACCTATGGCATACCTCGGAGGGGGACGAGCGCCCGCCGGAAATCACGAGCCGTCATCTCCACTCGGCTCTTACTCGGCTGTCACATCACATCACACACACACAGTCCCGCCTCCGCCATCGGCATTGGACCATCTCCTGTGACAAACAGAACACTGGTCCAATGCTGGTGGCGGAGGCGGGACTGTGCGTGTGTGACGTGACAGCCGAGTGAGAACCAAGAGGAGATGATGGCTCGGTGATTTCCGGCGGGCGCTCGTCCCCCTCCTTCCCCTCCGAGGAATGCTATCGGCGTATATCGCGCACCCGTTATTTTGACCCTATTTTCAGGGGGAAAAAGTGCGCGGTATACGCCGATTAAATACGGTAATAATATACAATCTTTTAGGTATTTAGTAAAGTGGACCTTCAGTCATTTTTTCAACTTTCCATCTATTAAATCTCCTGCACTTTGGATAGTAAAACATTTTTCTTTCTGCCAGTAAATACCTTGTACAGCCCACTTCCTGTTTCTTGTCTGGTAAAAAGCCTAGGCTTACGACATCATGCACAGCTCTCTCTATCTCTCGTGAGAGTTTGCCAGGAAGGGAGGAGGGATGAGTCATAAGAGGGCCAATGAGAGTGTCTGTCAGGGGAGGGCTGGCAGGGGGGGCAGGGTGGAAATCTCCCCCCGGGCTGGTGACCCGGGGGGAGCCTGCCTGCGCCTCAGCCTCCATCCTGGTAAGCTCTCTAGTCTCACTTGCCTCCCAGTGTATAAAAAGGGGTGCTCTGTGGACTTTGTTAAAGGGGAGGGGGGGCAGGCTTTGGTGAGCAGAGACCCTCTTTACACAATAGTCCACAGCATGCACCCTTAAATCAAGTTTCCCAGAACACCCCTTACATCAGATCTGATGTATATGGGCTCTGTGTGGACTCTGATGTAAGGGGAGGCCTCTGTGCGGACTCTGATGTAAGGGGAGGCCTCTGTGCGGACTCTGATGTAAGGGGAGGCCTCTGTGTGGACTCTGATGTAAGGGGAGGCTCTGTGCGGACTCTGATGTAAGGGGGGCCTCTGTGTGGACTCTGATGTAAGGGGAGCCCTCTGTGCGGACTCTGATGTAAGGGGGGCCTCTGTGTGGACTCTGATGTAAGGGGAGCCCTCTGTGCGGACTCTGATGTAAGGGGAGGCCTCTGTGCGGACTCTGATGTAAGGGGAGGCTCTGTGCGGACTCTGATGTAAGGGGAGCCCTCTGTGCGGACTCTGATGTAAGGGGGGCCTCTGTGTGGACTCTGATGTAAGGGGAGCCCTCTGTGCGGACTCTGATGTAAGGGGAGCCCTCTGTGCGGACTCTGATGTAAGGGGGGCCTCTGTGTGGACTCTGATGTAAGGGGAGGCTCTGTGCGGACTCTGATGTAAGGGGAGGCCTCTGTGCGGACTCTGATGTAAGGGGAGGCCTCTGTGCGGACTCTGATGTAAGGGGAGGCCTCTGTGCGGACTCTTGTGATCATGAAAAATCTTAGACTGTTTTCCTCGATCCATCACTTTTCCACGCTCTATGGGCCACTTGACTGGACTTACCCCCCAGGTAGGGTGACCACATTTCTAAACTACCATTCAGGGACACCCCCCTTCCCAAAAATAGGCTTGTGCTGTAATGAATCACAGCACAGTGATTGGATACAAGAGGCAGGATTTATGATTTCTCCAATCACAAGCAGGGGCGGGGACTTTTGCTCCTCCAGGCATTGTCCTCCTGGACAAGTACTTTCAGTGAGTAAAGGGGTGATGTGGAGGCCTTTTGTGGGGGCATTAGTTTGGCTTGGGGGTGGCTGTGTCAGTTTCATTCCGGGACACTGTATTGTCCTGGAATTAAGGTGCCTGGGACAGACCTACAAAATGCAGGACTGTCCCGGGCAATCCGGGACACGTGGTCACCCTACCCCCAGGCCTAAGGCTGCCAGCCCTCCCCTGGTGTCTGTGTATATCCAGAACTTGAACAGGCTGCAGCTTCAGCTGCCCACAGGTAAAATGGTTGCAGCCTAACTCGGTGGAGGGAGATTTCTGCAGCATATTTGGCAAGTACAGAATCAAAGTATATATAAAATAATATGCAAAGGGAATGGTTGAAGGGAAGCTTCAGAATGGCAAAGATGTTTTTATTACAAATAATGTGAGCAGACTGCAGTTACTCTTTAAGCCTATTCCATAGTGTAAGACAAAAATGAATTTTATTTACAGCTGTTGACGTGATCACACTGCCATAGACATACAGACCATGACAGCCTTTTATAAAGCTCCACCCCTTTTGTCAACAACCATACTGGCCAATTACTACTGCTTCAAGTGAAGCCAGAATGAACAGTTGAAGACATAACAGCAAGCTGCCTGTCATCTACATAGAGCTACAACTTGGGCTATATAGTCCATCAATCCAGAGCTTTCAGAACAAAATGCCACAGGATACCTGAGCTTCAAAGTGTCCTGTGACTCCTCTCAGTTGCCCATTCAGCTTCTCTTTCAGTTCAGTTCTGGTTATCCAAAGATGATGTTCAAACATGACACCAAGGAAGTGTTAATGTTTTGAGGTTTACTAAAAGAGCCCAATAGTGCATGTAATCTATTCTGGTAAACAAAATACAGTTTGAGAAGTCCATCCTCATTCAGAGTCCAAAGGAGATTTCAGTCTTACTAAAAGTGGAGGTGTTAGAAAGTGTGGTTTGAATCCAGATGACATGAGACCATCAGCTCATATACCCCCATAGCAGGGGCGGACTGACCATTGAGTCACTCGGGCACTGCCCAAGGGCCCCATGCCACTAGGGGGCCCCATCAGGGTTGCCAGGCTCAGTAAAACCAGGGACAGTATGTAAAAATCTATGTTTTTTTTTACATCTGTCCCTGAAATGTCCGAAACTGACATGCTTTTGATGTGAAAATCCCAAGATTTTAGCTGCTCCGCCTCTGCACTGCCTCCTGTCGTGGTAGCCATCTGTAAGCACAGGGGCTCCATAATCTTCTATTGCCCGGGGGCCCCATGAGTTGTCAGTCCGCCCCTGCCCCATAGTGCTAAAAATATAGGGATTGTGTCTCAATAAATGTAATTCCAATAAGCACCTTTCATGCTGTAGCCACTGTGAAATGATAATGTCTGTCATAGTCGCAATCACCTTTGATTTTCCCAACAGACCACCAATAGGACGACGGTGCTTCTGTCAGTGACTGATAAAAACAATCTATGGTCAATCCAGTGGATGCCACTGGTTAAAAATATAAAATATACGTATATAAATAATCATTTCACAGATAATGAGAAAAGGACACAATTATAACCATAACTGTCCTTCAGGAGAATAAAGCTGCAGAAGTGTGGTGACTGCTACCTCTGCATATTTCCCATAAACCCACCAGCTGCCAGCCTTCCACTATTGGCATGGTTCAGGGTCATTTCCAAAGGATTTCCAAATCAGGTCAATATTTCCTGCAAATTTGGACGTGGTTCCATTAGGACTCCAAGCTATGGACCAAGATTGATACTGACACAATAAGACACTTCTTTTTCTGGTTCCATTGTAATGTCACCCCTCAATTACCCACAAAGACAGTTTTTTTCGGGCTCCTTGGCTGCCACAATAG
This sequence comes from Rana temporaria, assembly GCF_905171775.1. Taxonomy (NCBI): domain Eukaryota; kingdom Metazoa; phylum Chordata; class Amphibia; order Anura; family Ranidae; genus Rana; species Rana temporaria. The sequence goes on from NC_053491.1 coordinate 386,897,305, forward strand.
GCCGTGAGTCCAGTACGAAACTGTTCCGTGGTCCGTCCTTGTGGAAGTGCATGGTGTTCCGAGCAATCAGTTCTTTTGTCATGAGGAGGAAGACCTCATCAATGTTCCGAGATTCTTTAGCTGAAGTCTCCAAGACAGCAAGCAGGCCAAACTTCTCTGCCAACGTGCAAGCTTCTTCAAACAAGATTTGCCGATTCTCTGTCAGATCTGTCTTATTACCTATAAAAAGAGAATGGATAAACCCATATAAGCATTTTACCAATAGCATTTAGAAATAGTAAACAATAAAAGAAGAGAGGGAGGAAGGAAACTGGAGAGGGAGTAAGGTGGAGAAGAAGGATAGAAAAATGTAAGACAGGTAGGTAGATTCACAAAGAGTTAGGCCGGCTTATCAGTAGATAAGCCGACCTAACTCCGAAATCTACGCCGCCGTATGTTTAAGCGTATGCTCAAACAGAGAGACGCTTAAACAAAGCTAAGATAGAACGGCGCAAGCCGGCCTATCTTAGCTTGCAATTTTTCGGAAGGCCGCTAGGTGGCGCTTCCATTGCGGCCGGCGTAGATTATGTAAATGAGCTTTTACGCCGATTCCCGAACGTACGCCTATGAGGTCGAATAACAATGTTAAAGTATGGCCGCCGTTCCCGCCGCGAGGTTCGAATTTTTTACGTCGTTTGCGTAAGTCGTCCACGAATCGGGAGTTACGTCGTTTACATCCACGTCAAAATCAATAGGCCGTACGGCGTACTTAGCCGCAATGCACCCTGGGAAATGTAGGCGCCCGGCGCATGCACAGTGTAAAAAAACGTCAAAAAACGTGAGGTCAAGCCTCATTTCCATACAACACGCCCCCCTCCAAGTCATTTGAATTAGGCGCCCCTACGCCCGCTCATTTGAGGCTACGCTGCCGTAGATTAGCAGGTAAGTAGATTGAAAATCACTACTAGCCTAGCTAATTTACGGCGGTGTAGCCTAAACAGGCTAGGCTACGCCGCCCTAAAGTTAGTCCAATGTACCTGAATCTACCTAAGGGAGTTTAGCAGTGAATGAGGAAAGAAGAAATGTAAAGGAAAAGAGAACGAGGGGGAGGAAAAAAAATAAAGTAGAAAAGGGAAAGAAAAAGAAAGGAAATCTTGTACACTGCCTTATTACTTCCCCTTGCTATTTTTGTCTCGCTGTCCACTTTACTACTGTGCAGAATGACCAAATAAAGGGGTTGTAAATAAAAAAAAAAAAAAATCTGAAATGACTGTTTACAGGGTATAGAGACATGGGGCCAGATCCACAAAGAAGTTACGCTGGTGTATCTATTATTACGCCACGTAACTTCTAGGATGCTCCGGCGTATCTTTTTTCTGTATTCAGAAAACTAGATACGCCGGAATTTTGCTAAGATCCGACTGGCGTAAGCCTCTTACGCCGTCGTATCTTAGTTGCATATTTACGCTGGCCGCTAGGTGGCGCTTCCGTATATTTACGCGAGGTATATGCAAATTAGGTAGATACGCCGATTCACAAACGTACGTCCGCCCGGCGCATTTTTTTACGTCGTTTACGTAAGGCTTTTTTCGGCGTAAAGTTACCCCTGCTATATGAGGCGTACGCAATGTTAAGTATAGACGTCGGGCCACCGTCAAAATGTTTACGTTTTTCGTCGTTTGCGTAAGTCGTTCGCGAATAGGGCTGTGCGTAAGTTACATTCACGTCTAAAGCATTGACGATTTGCGGCGTAATTTGGAGCATGCGCATTGGGATTCTTTCTTTTTCAATATTTTATTGAATTTTTCAAAAAAATTATAACAAGCCATGGTTTGCCCACGCAGGGGCGACATAGAACACACAACAAAAAAAAATATAAGAAATAGCGCATGAACACATAATAGACACCAAGTTCAATTATAACTCAGGCCATGGAGGACCAGGTTGAAATATAGGCCTATGTCATAAACACAAATATCATTCTGTACCTAGGAGTACAGCAGCTTACATTGTTGGCCCTTATATCGAAGAGCAATGACAGAACATTGGGATTCTTTCAAGGACGGCGCATGCGCCGTTCGTAAAAAACGTCAAATACGCGGGGTCACGATTAGTTAGCATAGAACACGCCCCCAACCAGCCTCTTTTGAATTAGGCGGTCTTGCGCCGCCCGATATACGCTACGCCGCCGTAACTAAAGGCGTAACTTCTTTGTGAATACAGTACTCGCCTTTCTAAGTTACGGCGGCGTAGCATTTCTGAGATACGCTACGCCCGCCTAAAGATAGGCGCATGTACGTGGATCTGGCCCATAATAGTTAACTGATTCCATTTAAAAACTATTAAAAATAGATAAAAATCAATCATATAATGTACCTGTAGTTTCTAGTTTCGTTTTTGCATGTTGTTTCCTGCCTCTCTGCCTTACAGAGCCATAGAGCAGTGATGGTTTGGAAAACAAAACTAGAAACTAGACCCACAGTAATCACACCTCCTTGATTAGTGACCACAGAGAGAAAGCTCCCAGCACTGTGGTCATCAGGAAACAGACAACCAGGAAGTGTGGAGATCAGAGAAGAATTACAGCAACTTGAGAGCAAAAACGAACAATGAAGACATGAAAACAGCACTGCATTAAGGTAAAGAAAGCTATTAAAGCGGTTGTAAACCGCATATATAATTTTTTTTTTTTTTTTTACCTGTAAGGCAAAATGCATAATCAGCTAGTATGCACCGCATAATAGCTGATTATGAAATACTTACCTCAAAACGAGGTGAACGACACTTACCTGGTTCACGCCGAGCAAGATGTCATCTTGCTCCGGCGTGTCTTCCGGGTATCGCCGCTCCAGCGCTGTGATTGGCTGGAGCGGCGCCGCTCCAGCGCTGTGATTGGCTGGAGCGGCGATGACGTCACTCCCGCGCATGCGCGCGGGAGATTTAAAATCGGCAAGGTCCGGCGGCTGCCGGATCTTCCGCCGTGGATCCCTCCTGCGCATGCGCCGCCCGCATTGCGAGGGGAATATCTCCTAAACCGTACAGGTTTAGGAGATATTCTTTTTACCTACAGGTAAGCCTTGTTATAGGCTTACCTGTAGGTAAAAGTGCAAATTTAAGGTTTACAACCACTTTAAGATAAAAAAAAATAATTCCTTTACAAACCCTTTAACTTACCAATAAGCATCACCATGAGATTTGCTGCTCCATATCTCTCAACTTCATGGATCCAGTGAGGGACAGAATCAAAGGTCTGCCGGCGAGTGATATCATAGGCAATGATGGCCCCATGAGCACTTCGATAATAACTCTGGGTGATTGTACGGAATCTCTCCTGGCCAGCTGTATCCCAGACTTGAACCTGCCATGAATCAATGTAAAGTCAAACTCCATTCAGTGAACTTTATTTTCTAGTATTAAATAGAATGGGGAAGCATTAGAACATATGCGTCGAACATAAGGCCCATTAGCCTCCGGCTCTCACTCTCCGCTCCCACTCCCTACTGTCAATTGTAAACACACAAACACAGAAGCCTTCTGTTTTTACAAGGGACAGCTTTACTTAACAGCTCCCGGATCTAACAGATCCCCGCACTCGCTCACAGCAGATCTCCAGAGGGATAGAGGACAATCTCCCTGCAAGGAGCGCCGCCTACACAGGGAGGTACTAGAGCCGTTCCAGGTAGAAGAGAGATGCGAGGAAGCTTTGGAGCGATTTGGGGATGGGATTGCACACCCTGCACTCTGTACACAGTTACAGTGCCTTGAAAAAGTATTCATACCCCTTGAAATTCTCCACATTTTGTCATATTTAAACCAAAAACGTAAATGTATTTTATTGGGATTTTATCTGATAGACCAACACAAAGTGGCACATAATTGTGAAGTGAAATGAAAAATTATAAATGGTTTTTAAAATATTTTACAAATAAATAAATGAAAAGTGTGGTGTGCATTTGTATTCAGTCCCCTTTACTCTAATACCCCTAACTAAAGTCTAGTGGAATCAATTGCCTTCAGATGAGACCAAAATTTTACTTTTTGGCCTAAAAGCAAAACACTTTGTGGGGCGGAAAATTAACATTGCACATCACCCTGAACACACTATCCCGACCGTGAAACATGGTGGTGACAGCAAAATGTTCTGGTGATGCTTTTCTTCAGCAGGGACAGGGAAGCTGGTCAAAGTTGATTGGAAGATGGATGGAGCCAAATACAGGGCAATATTTGAAGAAAACCTGTAAAGCCCTGTACACACGATCGGATATCTGATGGAATCTAATCCAATGGATTTTTTCATCGGATATCCGATGAAGCTGACTTTCATCAGTCTTGCCTTCACACATCCGTTAAAAATCCGATCGTGTCCAACGCAGTGACGTAAAACGCTAGGACGTGCTGACAAAAATGAAGTTCAATGCTTTCGAGCATGCGTCGACTTGATTCTGAGCATGCGTGGATTTTTGACCGATGGATTTTCCCACAGACGATCGTTTTTTTAACCATAAGAGAAATTTAAAACAGGTTCTATTTTTTTTCACCGATGGATAAAAAAACGATGGGGCCCACACACGATCGGTTCGTCTGATGAAAACGGTCCATTCGGTCCCTTTTCATCAGACGAACCGATGGTGTGTACAGGGCTTTAGAGTATGAAAAAGACTTGAGAATGGGGCGGAGGTTCACCTTCCAGCAGGACAATGACCCCAAACATACAGCCAGAGCTACAATGGAATGGTTTAGATCAAAGCATATTCATGTGTTAGAATGGCTCAGTCAAAGTCCAGAGCTAAATCCAATTGAAAATCTGTGGCAAGACTTAAAAATGCTCTCTATCCAATATGACAGAGCTTGAGCTATTTTGCAAAGAAGAATGGGCAAAAATGTCACTCTTTAAATGTGCAAAGCTGGTAGAGACACACCCAAAAAGACTTGCAGCTGTAATTGCAGCGAAAGGTGGTTCTACAAAGTATAGACTTAAGCCCTGTACACATGATCGGTTTGTCCGATAAAAAAAAGACCGCTTTCATCGGACAAACCGATCGTGTGTGGGCCCCATCGGTTTGATTTCCATCGGTGAAAAAAAAATACAACATGTTTTAAATTTTTTCTATGGATAAAAAAACGATAGAAAAATCCGATCGTCTGTATGGAACTCCATCGGTCAAAAATCCATGCATGCTCAGAATCATGCTTGGAAGCATTGAACTTCATTTTTTTCGTCTTGTCGTAGTGTTGTACGTCACCGCGTTTGGACACGATCGGATTTTTGACTGATAGTTACATAGTTACATAGTTAGTCAGGTTGAAAAAAGACACAAGTCCATCCAGTCCAACCACAAAAAAAATAAATAAATAAACAAACAAACAAAATAAAAAACATAGTACAATCCCATACACCCAACTCCATACCCACAGTTGATCCAGAGGAAGGCAAAAATGGTGTGTAGACAAGACTGATGAAAGTCAGCTTCATAGGATATCCGACGAAAAAATCCATCGGATTAGATTCCATCAGATATCCGATCGTGTGTACGAGGCTTTAGGGGGGTAAATAGAAATGCATACCACACTTTTGACATATTTGTAAAAAAAATGAGGATCCGTTCATTTAATATCCGCTTGCTCAGTGGGGATCGCTCTGTTGATCCCCACTGAGCCGGCAGATGACAGGGCGGTCCCTGCACACTGTGCAGGGACCGCCCGCCCTGTCAGATCTCCGCTCTCCTCTATGGGGGGATCAGATGAACACCGACCGTCTGTCCGTGTTCACCTGATCCGATCAGCAGATGGATGTAAAAATAGGAGCATAGCGGGGACCGATGAAATCGGGTGTCATCCGCTGACACCCGCTATCCCATAGGGATACATGTACGGACGTATTTCATCCACACGTGTGAAAGAGCCCTTGCGTATATTATTATTGTTATACAGGATTTATATAGCGCCAACAGTTTATGCAGCGCTAAAAAAGCTAGTCATATACCCAGTAACATGACTATCTTTTGGTGATACACAGAGATTAACCAAATCCCCCTACATAAATGGTACCTGTTTATCGTCAGTCTTCTAAAACACACAGATTAAAGGCTTTCTCTGAGCTCCAGAAGGCAAGGGGCAGGCATCTGATGTCACACACTGCACTGCATTAGAGGAGAGCTCAGTGTAATCTGAGAACTGAAAGAAGGGAATGGACACACCCCTCCTCTACACAGAAATATAGGGAACAATGCACAGCTGAGGCTGTCAATCACCTGCTATGCTTTATGGGGGGTAGGTGTAGGGTGGGACTTATGCAGATAGCAGACAGACCAGGGAAAGACCTTATTAGATGTAGCACTAACCCCGTAGGTTAAATAAACAAACAAAATAAAAAACATAGTACAATCCCATACACCCAACTCCATACCCACAGTTGATCCAGAGGAAGGCAAAAATGGTGTGTAGACAAGACTGATGAAAGTCAGCTTCATCGGATATCTGACGAAAAAATCCATCGGATTAGATTCCATCAGATATCCGATCGTGTGTACGAGGCTTTAGGGGGGTAAATAGAAATGCATACCACACTTTTCACATATTTGTAAAAAAAATTGAAAACCATTTATCATTTTCCTTCCATTTCACAGTCATGTGCCACTTTGTGTTGGTCTATTACATAAAATCCAAATAAAATACATTTACGTTTTTGGTTGTAACATGACAAAATGTGGAAAAGTTAACCTAGTTGAATAAAAGTCCATCTAGTTCAACCAACACAGAAAAAAATCACACAAAGAGAAAACATCTATATACACTATCCTATAGCCACAGTTGATCCAGAGGAAGGCCAAAAAACAAAGCATGATTCAATTTTCTCCAGCGGGGTGGAATAAATTCCTTCCTGATCCCCCAACAAGCAATCAGATATTCCCTGGATCAACTTTAACTATAAAATATTAGTATCCAGTTATATTATGTGCATACACCCCTGAACTCTGAACGTAGCACACCCCTGAGCTCTCCATGTAGCGCACCCCTGAACTTTGCGCTCTGTATGCAACGCACCCCAGATACAATCGGCCCTTTGAGGGAAACCATACTGCCGCAATGAAATTGAGCTTGACACCCCTGCATTAGAACCTCTTCCAGGTTTATCTTGCTGTCTTTGTACTCGCACTTCCTGTCTTGTTGACTAATGTAGCCATTGCAGAAGAGAGAAAAAAATCTCCCTAATGGCAATAGCGACACCGAGAACAGGAACATTCCAGCTTATATTATCTGTTTTTTTAAATATAGTGCTACAATGTCTTTTTTTACCTTGACCCTTTTGCCCTCAATGTTTAGTGAGCGCACTGAGAAGTCTACGCCGATTGTGTTTTGGTGTTTGTCGCTGAAGACGCCTGACTGAAAGCGTTGCACTACGCATGTCTTTCCAACATTTGAGTCACCAATCAGAATTATTTTGAAGAGGAAATCAAAAGGGTCATCCTCTGGTGGGCTAATTCCAGACATGGCTTGTAATGCTGAGGGCCCCGGATCCACGGGAGCTTCCATCCAGGTCAGGAACGGTGGGACATGATGCAGATCCCTAGACAAAAAAGAGACAACTGTAAATAAAAAGTGTCTTTCTCCAGAGTACCAGTATTCATATAGCCATCTATATATGGGAAGCTTTAGGCTGGGTTCACACCATTGCCGAATGCGGCTCCCAGCAGGGGTCCGGTGCGTCCTCGTTCACTGTTTCAGGTCTGATTTTAGCCCAAATTTTGGACTAAATTTGAACCCGAAATGAACCAAAAGACGACAGGGCTCCTGTGCAGATTCAAACCCGAGCCGCAGTGGAGATATGTAAACCAGCTCCATAAAGAGCCCGTCAAAATATCCTGCTATTGCGAATTTGATGCTGAGAACCCGCATTCAATTCGCAATGGCGTGAAGCCAGCTTTAAAGTAGTATTACACCCTCAGCGGTTTTTAGTCTAATGCCCTGTACACACGATCAGTTTTTCCGACAGGAAAACCGTGTTTTTTTTCCAGTACAAAAATGGCTGAAATTTGGCTTGCATACACACAGTCACACTAATCTTGTCTGAAATTACAAACGTCAAAAACGCGGTGACGTACAACACGTACAACACGTACGACGATCAATGAAGTTCAATAGGCAGTTTGGCTCTCCTGCTTGATTCTGAGGGACCAGCGGACCCGATCGCCGCTGGAGTCCCGCGATCGGTCCCCGGAGCTGAAGAACGGGGAGAGCCGCGTGCAAACACGACTTCCCCGTTCTTCACTGTGGCGGCGTCATCGATCGTGTGATCCCTTTTATAGGGATACATAATCGATGATGTCACACCTACAGCCACACCCCCCTACAGTTGTAAACACACGAGGTCACACATAACCCCATCAGCGCCCCCTGTGGTTAACTCCCAAACTGCAACTGTCATTTTCACAATAAAACAATGCATTTTAAATGCATTTTTTGCTGTGAAAATGACAATGGTCCCAAAAATCTGTCAAAAATGTCCAAAGTGTCTGCCATAATGTCGCAGTCCAGAAAAAAAAACGCTGATCGCCGTCATAAATAGTAAAAAAATTTTTTTTATAAAAATGCAATAAAACGAGCCCCTATATTGTAAACGCTATACATTTTGCGCAAACCAACCGATAAACGCTTATTGCGATTTTTTTTACCAAAAATAGGTAGAAGAATACGTATCGGTCTAAACTGAGGAAAAAAAAAGTTTTTTTATATATTTTTGGGGGATATTTATTATAGCAAAAAGTTAAATATATTGCATTTTTTTCAAAATTGTCGCTCTATTTTTGTTTATAGCGCAAAAAATAAAAAACGCAGAGGTGATCAAATACCACCAAAAGAAAGCTCTATTTGTGGGAAAAATAGGCGCCAATTTTGTTTGGGAGCCATGTCGCACGACCGCGCAATTGTCTGTTAAAGCGACGCAGTGCCGAATCGCAAAACCTGGCCGGGTCCTTTAGCAGCATTTTGGTCCGGGGCTTAAGTGGTTAAGCATAATAAAATAAACATTCCCTAGTAAACTAAGTTCTTACAAAAGCACTTAATACTGTAAAAACTTTTTATTGAGCTACTTCCCTTAACTTCTAGTACTCACAGGAAAGAGTTACCAGTGGACAGTGTGGTCTGGAGCCAGTCTGTTAGTTTGGAGAGGGAGGAGGGAGAGATGGAGGAGCAGGGGTGCGCTTTGCCATCCAAGGCTACGGGGTTGTGTGTTTCTAATGATGCACGCAGCATAGGGAAACACAACTCTACTCCATGCATGTAAGGGTGGCTCCATAGAACAGTGCAAGAGAAAGGAGCCATCCTAAGGCCTCTTGCACACTACAGCTTGAAAAAGGTCACTACAGCTTTTTTTTCTTTTTTACTGAGCTAAAGTACAGCCCATTAATTGTAATGTGCCAATGCACACAGTGCCAATGCGCCGTGCATTGTTCAGTAAAAAAAAAAAAAAGAAAAATCTGCATTTTTGGTCAGTAACTCATGCACTCAAATGTGCACAAATGCACCCAAGTGCGTGCAAATGTCCATCTGCATATTGTACAGAACAAGAATGTGAAAATAAATTTGCGCAAAAATGCATATGCGCGAGAATATGCACAAATATTACAAAAAAATTGCCTGAAATTACGTCTGAAAAACAGAAGTATGATGTGCAAGAGGCCTAAAAGTGGAAACCTGGGACAACAGTCATGGTGTCAGTTTTGACAGGTACCTTTTCCCACTTCTGGGTTGCATTATATCACATGTTGTTTATCAGTTTAGATATGCTTTAAAGTATACAAACCCAAGATCAAACATGTAATATATCGCAGTTTACCAGTCCTTGAATGTGATGATTGCATTCGTTTTCAGGCTTTTACTCTTTTTTTTTTTTTTTTTACTTGGTCCTGCCAGTAACAGACTTTTAGTCTTGGGGTGAAAACATTCATCTGCTGTACTGTATCTAAGAGGGGGGGGGGGGCAGTTCCGTCACTCTTGGACAGGAACACAGAACACCTCCTTCTTCCTCATCTCCTTGACATAGTGGGGAGGTTTTCTGTAATCCTAACAAACTTACTAACAAATAACATTGCTTGAGATGTCACTGCAGAGTGCACAGGACAGCACTGGATTTCTGGCAGGATCAGCAGGTCATTTTTGCACTTATCAAACAGATATAACAAAGCACTTTCAATGGTATATTTAACAGACCAAAGTGAAACAATTAAAGCCATTGTAAACCCTAAGGGCCCTTTCACACTGACGGATCCCGTGAGGATCCGTTCCTTTAATATCCGCTTGCTCAGTGGGGATCGCTCTGTTGATCCCCGCTGAGCCGGCAGATGACAGGGCGGTCCCTGCACCAATCTCCTCTATGGGGGGATCGGATGAGCACGGACTGTCTGTCTGTGTTCACCTGATCCGATCCACAGACGGATGGAAAAATAGGATTTTCCTCCGTCTGCAGAATCGGAGCATAGCGGGGACCGATGAAATCGGGTGTCATCCGCTATCCCATAGGGATACATGTACGGACGTATTTCATCCACACGTGTGTAAGGGCCCTTGCATATATTATTATTGTTATACAGGATTTATATAGCGCCAACAGTTTATGCAGCACTAAAAAAGCTAGTCATATACCCAGTAACATGACTAACTTTTGGTGATACACAGAGATTAACCAAATCCCTCTACATAAATGGTACCTGTTTATCGTCAGTCTTCTAAAACACACAGATTAAAGGCTTTCTCTGAGCTCCAGAAGGCAAGGGGCAGGGATCTGATGTCACACACTGCACTGCATTAGAGGAGAGCTCAGTGTAATCTGAGAACTGAAAGAAGGGAATGGACACACCCCTCCTCTACACAGAAATATAGGGAACAATGCACAGCTGAGACTGTCAATCACCTGCTATGCTTTATGGGGGGTAGGTGTAGGGTGGGACTTGTGCAGATAGCAGACAGAGGACAGATCAAGGAAAGACCTTATCAGATGTAGCACTACCCCACGTTACCTCGCTCTTCATTGTCTAGGGCAGTGGTCTCCAAACTGCGGCCCGGGGGCCAGATGTGGCTCTTGCTTGCTTTTATCAGGCCCTTGGGCCACTATGTCATCCACTGATACCAACACCGAGGCACAATTTCTCCAACTGACATCAATGATGGGGCACAACTCCTCCCACCAACACCAACAAAGGAGCACAATCTCACCCAATGACACCAACAATGGAGCACAATTCCTCTCAATGACACCAATGAAGGAGCACAATTCTTCCCACTGACATCAAAGGTGGCGCATTGTTTATTCCCACTGACATTTGTACCTTTTCTACTACCAATGGCCACAGTCCGGCCCCCCAAAAGTCTGAGGGACAGTAAACTGGCCCCCCTGTTCAGAAAGTTTGAAGACCCCTGGTCTAGGGGATGAGATGAGAGTCTAAGAACTTCAATGTCCACACAAGTTGTAAATCCCTTTTCTGTCAGGTTTTTATTTTCACACAAACTTGTATAGGTAGAGGGACAGAGGGTTAGGAGAAGGTTCAGGCACACGATGCAGATCACTGGGAAACTTCTATGGTTTCAAAAGTCAACTCACTCCCTCAGAGTGGGTGTTGCTCACCCGGATAGGCCTCTCCCATTGGCCTAGCAGCTGGGATGATGCACGGACAGGATTCTGGAACATTTCAGAGCCTTTAGAACACTGTAAGGCATCATAGAATACGGTGCATCCTCCAATAAAGTTACCAGGCCTCTCCCGAGATACCAGCCTTCCGCTTGGTCCTCTCCAGGACAGGTCCTCCCCTGGTTTCCTCCATTGAGTGGCTTCCTCCCGCAGGACAGACAGAACAGGATCACTTCCAAAGTGCAGGCCCCAGTCAAGATGACTGGGCCTACCTGGCGGAACTGCAGCCTTGGGCTAACGTGGTCCTGTGGCTGAAAATGGACCATCACATACCTCAAGCCAGGAGGGCCACGAGGCAAAGGGACCTAAGAAAATGGCGTCTGCCCTTAAGTATCCTTCCCCAGCATGCCCAGCGGGGAGACCACTCCCACTGGGCTTTTCCCGGGGAAAGACACCCAATACACTTTGGCTTGCCTGTGTTCCAACATTGGCCTGTTTTGGTAACGGCACCTACAGGCAAACAATGGGAAAACCCTCCAAGCACAGCCATAGCCGGAACAGAGGCCGATTTAGCCTTAATCATCGGAGTCTGAGCTAACTACCAGCTCAGACACCCACTAAATTTAAACAATAGCGCCTGGTCATCAGGAGCAGGGTGCTACATAGATGTGTTAGATCATGGGTCTTCAAACTACGGCTCTCCAGTTGTTCAGGAACTACAATTCCCATCATGCCTAGTCATGTGTGTGAATGTCAGTGTGTTACAATGCCTCATGGGATGTGTAGTTCTAAAAAAGCTGGAGGGCCGTAGTTTGAGGATCCCTGTTTTAGATTGAGGCAAGCAAGCACTATAGAGAGGTCATGCTTTGTTCATTTTTCAGTTCAGAGGTTTACAAGCATTTTAAGAGAAGTTCATTGTAAGGGATTATATATACTTTAGGCAGAGCCCAGCTGTCATATCAGGACCAGAAACGGGATGAGATATTAATTCTGGGGTCACACAAAACCATAAAAAATCAGTGGGTGATCAAACTCTTACTGCTGGACCTTCAAAAGGAAACAAAACCTGTTTTTGCAGCCGGAATGAACTGACACTGAATGCAGCACATACCATCCTTTGTTGCTGTGAGAGATGAACACAGACACAGACACAAAAACACAGACACAAAAGCTGGCTGACTGATCATCAAGCTATCCAGGAATAAAGTGTAATGTGGATGCCGAATGGGCTGAGATGGCTTTTTTATCTCTGATGACTGACAGAGAAACCAGTTCTGTGAAATATTAATGACCTTTGCTCGGCCTCCAGGCACACCTGGCTTCAAGTTGCAGCCATCCGGTTGTATTACGTGACAAGATTAAAACTCATTCAAAAATAAAGTGAAATCACTCCAGAGATGGTGTTGAGATGGGACCAATCCAGGGCTGGACTGGGACAAAAATTTGACCCTGGACTTCATCCAGACTGGCCCACTTTGACAGGTCTCTCCCACGGCGGCCGGACAACTCCCGCACCCCCCCCCCCTGGCCACCCAAGCCCCCTCTTCCCCTTCACTAGCCACTAGCCGTTCTACTTTATTAGAGTAGAACGACTGGTACTGGTACTCTTATAAGCAGTACCAGTGGGGAAGCTAGACATTATTTCACCTGGGGCAAAGAATCAGTTCGGTGCCCTCCCTTATGGGACAAGATTAGGCAGAAGTGAGAAACTCCCAGGCCATAGCTGTTGAGTCAGCTGTCTGTCCCCTCCCCCCATGCTCCCTTGTTGTCCCCCCTGCTCCTCTGGTCCTCCCCCTGCTTCTTTGTTCCCCCCAGGTGAGCGCTGCGGGGAGGGAGAGGAGGTGAGAGCTGCGGGAAGGGAGAGACAGAGGAGCGGAGGGGGGGTGGCGGTCCACTGTCACTGAAGCCGGCCCACTGAGCCATCGGCCCACCGGGAAACTCCCTGTAGTCCCAATGGCCAGTCCACCCCTGGACCAATCACATGAGAGAAAATGGGTGTCTTGTGTTTTTAAGGTCTCTTTCCTTCAGCCTAGGTTCACATTGCCGAGGGTTAGACATGTCAAATTGCATGCCAAATCGGACCAATGTGAACCTAGGATTAGAAGAATATGTCTGCCAAGCAGGACTTCAGTTTAAATAAGTGTAGCAAGGTTCTAGGCTTCCTTTAGTCTAATGAGAACCTCCAGAGCCAGGGACAGCTGACATCCTTCTGTATAGAGTGGGTTGCAAAGCATAGTGGGTGCAGTGCTGTATCTTGGCCTAGGCCAACAAGGCCCAGGCCCTAGGGCGGCACTTTGCAGGGGGGGCGGGAAAAAAGTTGCCTCCCTGTGCATGAAAAAAAGTCCTTCTGACTCCCGCAAATATACAGTCCCCAGCTGCGAATTGCTGTCGCGGGGCACTTATGGGCAGTATGGAGCGTACTTGGCTGGGTAGGGGGGAGGGACTGGTGCCCCCATAGAGTGGCTGGTGACTTGCCCGCCCTCCTGCGTACTCCTCTAATCACGTTTGTCCCGCTCGGCTCTTGATCCTGTCAGCGTGTGATGAATGAACGGTGGCCGGGGGTGATAATGGCGGTTACTGAAGGGTGGCCAGGGGGTGACAGTGCAGTGACAGCGTTGCTGAGTGACAGAGAGCAGCATCATCATCCATGGGTGAACAGAGCGCCGAGCACCCCGCTCCCTCCGAGGAGGACTGGCTGGAGATGATGATGGAGAGGAGCTTCAGTGACCTGAAGGAGAAGCCTGAAGACAGGGATGAATAAAGTGTTCCGTGCCACAAATGCACTAAACAAACTTTGCGGTACATTAATTTTCACTGAATTTGCACTGTTTAACCACTTGCCGCCCGCCAATGACAGATTGACGTCGGCAAAGTGGTTGTAGAATCCTGACTGGACGTCATATGACGTCCTCAGGATTCTAAGCCGCTGCGCGCCCCCGGGGGCGCGCATCGCGGCGATCGTTGTTGCAGGGTGTCAGTCTGACACCCCGCAACACCGATCTCGGTAAAGAGTCTCTCACAGAGACTCTTTACCACGTGATCAGCCGTGTCCAACCACGGCTGATCACGATGTAAACAGGAAGAGCCGTTGACGGCTCTTCCTCACTCGCGTCTGACAGACGCGAGTAGAGGAGAGCCGATCGGCGGCTCTCCTGACAGGGGGGGTTCGCGCTGATTGTTTATCAGCGCAGCCCCCCCTCGGATCGTCACATGGACCACCAGGGAAGCCCACCCTGGACCACCAGGCAAGGGCAACAAAAAAAAAAAAAAAAGTCAAAAAAAATAAAAAAAAAGTCTCAAAAATAAAAAGTTTAAAAAAAAGCCATTAAAAAATAAAAAAAGATGCCAATCAGTGCCCACAAATGGGCACTGACTGGCAACATAGGAAAAATAAGTGCCGCCCCACAGTGTCCATCAGTGCCACCCCACAGTGTTCATCAGTGCCACCCCACAGTGTCCATCAGTGCCACCCCACAGTGCCCATCCATGCCCAGTGCCCACCTATCAGTGCCCATCTGTGCCAACCATAAGTATCCATCAGTGCCACCCATAAGTGCCACCCATGAGTCCCCATCTGTGCCGCCTATGTGTGCCCATCAGTGCCGCCCATGAGTGCCCATCAGTGCCACCCATGAGTGCCCATCAGTGCCACCTATGTGCCCATCAGTGCCGCCTATGTGTGCCCATCAGTGCCGCATACCAGCGCCGCCAATAAGTGCCACCTTATCTGTGCCCGTCAGTGCTACCTCATCGATGTCCATCAGTGCCATCTCATCAGTGCCGCCATATCAGTGCCCGTAATTGAAAGAGAAAACGTACTTATTTACAAAAAAATTAACAGAAAAAAATAAAAACGTAATTTTTTTTCTAAATTTTCAGTCTTTTTTTAGTTGTTGCGCAAAAAAAAAATCGCAGAGGTGATCAAATACCACCAAAAGAAAGCTCTATTTGTGGGGGAAAAAGGACGCCAATTTTGTTTGGGTACAGTGTAGCATGACCGCGCAATTGCCATTCAAAGTGCGACAGTGCTGAAAGCTGAAAATTGGCTTGGGCGGGAAGGTGCGTAAGTGCCCTGTATGGAAGTGGTTAATGAGTTTGCATTGATTTCAGCATGTGCAAAGTGTTCCATGCATGCTAAAATCAATGCAAACTCGTTAAAGCGGAGTTCCACCCAAAAGTGGAACTTCTGCTTAATCCACTCCTCGCCCCCTTACATGCCACATTTGGCATGTCATTTTTTTTGGGGGGGGGGGGGAGTGGGGGCTTCAGGAGGAGTGGGACTTCTTGCAGGAAGTAGGATGAAAGTCGTACTACTGTAGTGTAGTATAGTGTGAACCCAGCCTCAAGAGCCAGCATGGACTTTGATTTCACAGCCTCATTAAGTGCATTAGATGACTCCCAGGTGTAAATGCACCTGACAAATACTGAATCTCTGCAGCAGACAAATTCCCCATATATTAAAGTATATTATCTCAGTTACATAGCAACATTTAGGGCACCTGCTGCCATTGCTTTGTTGATCCTCAGTGACAGAGGTTGAGACAAATGGTGACACAGACAGGTGATCCAGCAGCTGCAAAAGCAATTTTTACAGAACATATTTAAACCTTGGGAAAAAAGAACTACTGTATAAGGGCTCTTTCACATGGGCGGACCGTTCAGATCCGCCTGCCAGTTTTTAGGCGGACCTGAACGGGCGCTCCGTGCTCCTCTATGGAGCCACGTATGTCAGCGGTGACATGCCCGCTGACATCCGAACCGCTCCGATCCACCAAAGTGTGACGGAGGAAAAATCTACTTTTCCATCCGACTGGCGGATCGGATCGGGTGAACACGGGCAGACGGTCCGTGTTCATCCGATCCCCCCATAGGGGAGAGCGGAGAAAAGAAAGGGCAGTCCCTGCACAGTGTGCGGGGACCGCCCTGTAATCCGCCGGCTCAGCGGGGATCAACGGAGCGATCCCCGCTGAGCAAGAGGAAGTTCACGGGGCGGATCATTATTGATCCGCCCCGTGTGAAAGGGGCCTAACTGTGTTACTGGCAGTATAGTTCATCCCAACCCCTGGGGGTGTGAATGCGATGGCTTGTTTTTGTTTTTTGTAGGGTTGTAGGGCTAAGGCCCCATTCTCTCCTTTGAGCTCAGCATCTTTGGCTGTTTTCTTAACCTTTGTACATATGTTTCTGCACATGTTTTAAATTTGAATGATTTTTATTTACATTTTTAGCTCATTTTTAGCCAATGGAAACTTAGTTACTAGTCAAGAAAATGCCCGATGCTTCCTTTTTTTTTTTTAGGCGCTGTGGTGTATTGGGGCAAAAATGCATGATTTTTCTTCAAAAGAAGCAATTTTTCAACCAACAATCAAGTAACACTATGCTTTGGTGTGAATGGGCACCACTGAATATAATAGAAATTCAAGTGTGGTACACTGATGGGCTTCTTTTTTGTGCATTTGTACACAAGTGCTTCAGAAAATGTCATGCCAATGAAAAGCTAGTTACTAGGCAAGGTAAGAATTTGCACAAAAAATAATAATAATCATCATCTTTCAGGCACTTTCACTGAAGTTTACAGGGGCTGAAAACAAGTGACACTTTCCCAAAAAAATGTATGTATGTTTTCAAGCTTTGTGTGACAAGTTACAAGTGACACAATGCTCAGGTGTGAACGGGCATCTTTGAATATAATGGGAATACTGGTGTTAAAGCTTGTAGGCAGGTTGCCTACAGTGTGAGTTTTTTGTCAGGTAGTTGGTTTGGCTAGGCTGGGGAAAGGGTTACATTTTAGCACCGTAGTTCCCAGGCTTTTTTGGTCTTGAGCAAGTGTTCTATCAAAAGAGCCAACTCGTCCAATTACAACACTTCCGGTGATTCTCCAGCAGCAGTAATTACAGATTTTGATGACTTGGCTGTTTTCACAGAACACTGGCAAAGATTGTCCCCGCCTTGGAGGTGGCCATGTTGTTGGTTAGTAGCGGGCAGGCTAACAATGTAAGCTCATTATATCGTGTACCGTAGTAGCGTATACGGTGTTCTGTGAAAACAGCCAGGTTGTCGAAATCTGCAATTACTGCTGCTGGAGAATCACTGGAAGTGATGTAATTGAAGATTTTGACGAGTTGGCTCTTCAGACAGGACACGTGGCCTTCTTCCCTGTGTGACACATAAAAAGGGGGAAGGTCTAGTTCAGGGGGGTGCATGGGGAGCCTTGCAGGAGCTTGAGAATGAGTAACACCAGAGTACATGGAACTCAAGAATCCACATGTAATCAGCACAAAATGCTCTGGTGGACACTAATAGTAATTGGGGATCACCAGCTTTGGACTAGCACCTGTAAAGTTATGCATTGGGCATCCACCTCTTCTAGTCAGTATAGGCTCTGGACTCATGGTCTGTTCTCCCTTAAGAAATTGTCTCTAGCCTGGTCTGAAGTCATTCAAAGCGGTACATGATGGTTTCTGTCATATGAAAGAACAGGGTCCGTAAAACACTTGTGGGGTATGAAAGAAAGACACTACAAAAGGTTTACTCGACAAGACAAGTTGGAGGAGGAATGCAGTTGCTATGGGTAACCAGAACTAGTGCAAGGTACATTGCAGCAAGTCATGAAGCATGATACCAGGTGATCCAATAGCGAGAAGATCGGTATTCTGGTTCCCTCCCAAGTGGTCGGTTTCCCAAAAGCAACTGTGACCAAACCTGTACGATGTACTTGGTTGGCTTTGGCTAATCATGAGTAGCGTGGTCCACTGGGTCTTTTGACTAGGTGGACCCGAGTGTGCCTTGCCATTTGACACTCCCTAAGTGCACTTTTTTGTGTGTTAACATACACTTTTTTTGGTTCAATTTTGTTTTTGTGCGCATGAACAGAAAAAGCAAATAATAAAATAACATGATAAACTGTCATAGTGAATCACCTAAAACCACAGATGTAGGGGTTTCAAAAGTAAAACTCTTTCCTGTTCTGGGGACGTTTACTCCCAACATCCTTTCCCCCTCTGTTTTTCCCCTTCCCCTACTTTTTTCTCCCTTCTTCAAGATTATGGGGTGGGAAATACTATACAGATAAGGTGTATATCCTTGTCTACATTTCGCTTCTATATTGCCCCATCCCTGGGCTTATTGGGCCTAGGGGAGGTTCTACTTCCCGCAAAGTTAATTGGGAAATCCCAATCCAAGTTACTTCATGCTCAGTGGCGGCTGGTGAAGTTTTAGGATGGGGGGGCACCAGACCCCGCCCTTCCTTTTTGACCCCTCCCACTTGGTGCAAATGATTGTGGTTTCAGCGAAATAGTGGGCGTAGCTCTAAGGTGGTGTGGTTAGCATCTGAGACGAATGAGGGATGGAGGGAGAGGGAGGCCCAGATCCTACGCAACAATATAAATATGTGTATTCTAGAAAGTTTAACAATCAGCAGATAAATATACTTCAATCATCCCGACACCATGGTTGTTATGGTGTCAGGATTATTGAAGCACATTATTTCTATTATTACATTGTAATATAAAATGATATGATTAAACTCACCATAATGCAGAATCAGTGGGAGCCCTGAGCGTGACGCCTGCCACCAGATGCCATCAGGTGTCCCCAGCGGAGTCCACCCTTACATCAGGTGTCCCTCCTTACATCAGGTGTGCCCAGCAGAGTCCCTCCTTACATTCCTTACATCAGGTGCCCATAGCGGAGTCCCTCCTTACATATAGACCTGTGTCACATCAAATGCAGCCTGTCCCCCATCAAATGCAGCCTGTCTCCCATCAAATGCAGCCTGTCCCCCATCAAGAGCAGGCTCTGCCCCATCAATTGCAGCCTCTGTCCATCATCAATTGCAGCCTCTGTCCCCCATCAATTGCAGCCTCTGTCCCCCATCAATTGCAGCCTCTGTCCCTCATCTATTGCAGCCTGTCCCCCATCAATTGCAACTTCTGTCCCCCATTAAATGCATCCTCTGCCCCATCAATTGCAGCCTCTCTGCCCCATCAAATGCAGCCTGTCCCCCATCAAATGCAGCCTGTCCCCCATCAAATGCAGCCTGTCCCCCATCAATTACAGCCTGTCGCATCAAATGCAGCCTCTGTCCCCCATCAAATGCAGCCTGCCCCCCATCAAATGCAGCCTGTCCCCCATCAAATGCAGCCTGTCCCTCATCAAATGCAGCCTGCCCCATCCAGGGCCACCGAAATTCTGAAAATTACATTTACATTACAGTTAATAAGCATGGGGGGGCGGGTCCTGCCGAACGCCGAGAAATAGATCACACAGATCACACAGCGGGACTTAGGGTTTTGTGTGTTGTCCTCCTTGTGTCTTCTTCCTCCACTCCTCCGTTCCTCATACTTCCTGTTTTCTCTTCTCTCTCGGGCGCAATGAGAGAGAAAACAGGAAGTGACATCATGATCTAACAGATGTCAATCAAACTGCCCGGCCGTAGTAATAGATACTACGAGCGCCGGGCAGAAGCTGTGGCGCATCGGAAAGCGCCACAAGGCGGGACAAAAGCCCGCAAATGAAGCACCGCATCTCGTGATTGCATTGACGTGGCGCTTCCCATAATGCACGTGGCCGGCGCCACATAGTGCATTTACTGTAGCAAAAGGAATTTTTTTGAATTTTTAAATTTTTAAGGGGCAGTATTAAAAACAATGTTTTGTGACTACAGGAGGGGGGCGGCGCCCCCTATGGACGGGCTGCCACCTTTCATGCTATCATATGTTTTATGTTAGTTTATTTTACTGTTTTAGGCTTTTCAAGCATATTTGCCTTGGTCCTGTATATAAATATTTGATAGATGTCCCAGCGCGATACATTGAGCAATATCTTTGCAACTGTATTCATTGTTATGTCCGACTATTCGGTGCAATGCTGGGTCTGTTGTTTTACAACTTAGCTCTCGAGTGCCTATATGTTATCCAATTGAGATACTGTAAACATTGGTTTCTTTGATGTTACATGTAACTTTCTTGGGTAAATGAAGAAATTAGAAAAAATACAAATAAAAAATAAAACTCCAATTCCAAAAAAGTTGACGTGGGGGCACCCAAGCAGGTTTGCTCCCGATCCGCGGCTCTGCATGTCAATTCAGACAGAGAGCTGTGGCTCAGCCCTACCCCCTCTCTCTTCTCATTGGCTTACTGGCTGTGATTGACAGCAGCGGGAGCAAATGGCAGCCAATTAGATGGGAGAGTCCCCAGAGAGCCGAGGCTCGTGTGCACATTGCTGGATCGCGATGGAGCTCAGGCCAGTATGGAAGGACTGCTGCACAAAGAAGGTTTTTTTACCTTCATGTGTAGACTGCATGAAGGTAAAAATCCTTGAGCCTTTACAACCACTTTAAATTTATCATCTGCAGGGCATAACTGAATTGGGTTTGTCGTGCATAAAACTCCTTTGCTAAGCATGAGGTAGGTTATGTTCAAGAAGCTGTATCTTGCTTGACAAATCCCTCTACCAAAACAATATTTAGAAGCGGTAAATTAATATTGATATAAAATTACAAGGACACATAAAACAGCCTGTTAGTCAGGTTCAACACCTGGAGTTTGTACATTTCCGTGTCCGTGTATGGGTTTTCTTTTCACAATCCAAATAAACCTCTATACTTTATTGGCTACCTATAAAACTGGCCGCACTGTCTATTTCTTTTAGTTTGCAACAGGGTAGGTCAGAGTTAGAAGCCCTGACAGTATTTATTTTATGTATGTATCTATTTATCTTGCTTCCTGTGTCCCCTCTAGGAAAAATAGGGGCAACTCAAAATTTGAAGTTCTCACTGGAACAAGAATAGAGGGGAAATCCTTCAATGAGACACTTGTAGAGGATTTCCATAGCTTTGTAGAGATTTCCTTTCCCTTTTTGAGGTGTCTGTGGTCAGAAACTGTTGAGAAATCTTCCCCTAGGGTCACAGATGACAAAAAAATAAAAAAAAGGAACAGAAGTTTTAACCCTGGTAAAAAAAACGAATTATATATATATATATATATATATATATATATATATATAAATTAGATATACCGTATTTATTGGCGTATACCGCGCACTTTTTTGCCCTGAAAATCAGGGCAAAATCGTGGGTGCGCGGTATACGCCGATACCCGCTTTCCCGCTCCGAGTTTGAATACTGCGCCTACATATACCGAGCGCAGTACACTCGGGTATAGTCGGGCAGTCTCGGCTCCTTCCGCGCTCACGTCCTGGACGTACAGGACGTCAGCGCAAGAGTTGCCGAGCCTGCCCGACAATACACGAGTGTACTGCGCTCTGTATATGTCGGCGCAGTATTCAAACTCGGCGCGGGAAACGAGCGGGGAGGACGCGAGGACGCCGCAGAAGGACGCCGGACCCGACGAAGAGGACACCCGAAGCCGCAGACGGACCCCGGACCCGACGAAGAGGACACCCGAAGCCGCAGACGAACCCCGGACCCGACGAAGAGGACATCCGAAGCCGCAGAAGGACGCCGGACCCGACGAAGAGGACACCTGAAGCCGCAGACGGACGCCGGACCCGACGAGGCCGCCGATGGACGCCGCGCAAGACACCAAAACTGTAAGTACAAAAAAAACTTTTTTTCCACAGGATTCGGGGCTACTTTAGGTGTGCGCGGTATACGCGGGAGCGCGTTATACCGCGATAAATACGGTACTTAAAGGACATTCGATTGTGAGCTCCTTTGGGATATTGATGTGGTTCTGAATAAAGAGTTGGTGTATGATGCAATGAGTGGCTATAGAAGACATCTGATTCCTCCCGTATTGTAACTGTACTGTCTGCCCTCATATTGTAAAGTGCTGCGCAAACTGTTGGCGCTATATAAATCCTGCATAACAACAATAGCATCATATGTGTTACATGCTGATAAGATAAAACGCAGGAGTGAATAAAAACAAAATTTGAGCAGTTTAAAGAAAAATCCATTCTCTACCAGAAAAATAACTACAGAAGCGAAAAAGAGTTATAAGATCACTCAGCCAATCAGAACAAAGAATTACAGGTTACGCTTTACCGGCTAGCCTGCTGGGATTGGTAGTTCTACAAGTAACAGAACTGTAAGATCCTTACCTCTACAATGAATTGGCAAAGAGTGTATTAGGTGACTCGACAACCGAAAACTCTTCCTAGAGTCCTCCCAGCCTTGTCTGATGTCTTCCCTCTCGCCTTGCCTGCAGGGACCTGCTCTGTCACACACCTTCCTGGGACTGGATGTCACCTGGGTGAACAGGTACGCCAGCCTCTCCTCCCCGCCTTCTCCACTGGTGCACTCTGGAACGTGTAGTCCAGAGACAAAGGTAGCAATAAGGAAATGCGTGCTCCTTTTATTGCCAATAGACCTTTCACTGTCCTTGAGGCTTTTTCTTTGTTCTTAATGGTTGAAAATACAAGAAAATTGTGTACATTACAACATAAAATGTAAAAGCAAAAAGAAGTGTGATATAAAAATGCAGCCCCTGTCTGTTTTACAACAAAGAGTCTTACTTAAAGATACACATAAAACTCTACGTAAAGCTGGCCACGCACTATACAATCTCTGTACAAGTTTCTATAAATTTACCATAAGGACAAACCTAAACAATCCATTCAACCTGTATCCAATTAGTCAGATGTCTGTTAAAAGATCTAAGTCCAGGTGCACATATATGCGGCTGCGGTTTGCAGTCTGGAGTCCGCTGCGTTTCTGTTCACCGGCTCAGGTGCGATTCAGGTGCAAATTTTTCCCTGAATTTGCATCTGAACCAGACCCAAAAACGTACAGGTCCCTTTTCAAAACGGCACTGCGGCCGCCCCACACATGCGTGAATCGGCTCTATTGAGTGGCAGTCACGTTCACCTGTTATGCGAATTGGATGCGGTTAAAAACAAACGTACCTAATTGGAATATATGTGAAACCAGCCTAAAGCCGCGTACACACGGGCTGAATGTTGGGAGACCATTGCCGATTCAAGAAAAAGACGACCGACATTCAGCCTGTGTGCATTCGAATGTCGCTGGCCTGAACGTGGCTGAATCTCGCTTGCTAGCGATGCCCGCGGGGGAGCAATTCCACAGGGGACTAACAGACCAGTCTAAGAGCCGGTTTACACTAGGGCGGCACGACTTCGGGGGCGACTCGGTCAGGCGACCTGAAGACGACTTCAGAGGCGACTTGCAAAATGACTTCTGTATAGAAGTCAATGCAAATCGCCCCGAGTTGCCCCCGAAGTCGTACAAGAACCTTTTTCTAAATCGGAGCGACTTGCGTCGCTCCTATTAGAACGGTTCTATTGACTACAATGGGACGCGACTTGTCAGGCGGCTGTGTCACCTGACAAGTCGCCCCAGTGTGAACCGGGTCTTAGCAATCCTATTTATTGAAATTGGCAACAGCAGAACTGTGAGTGGCAGAGTCACTTGTCTAACCTCACTCAATAAGGTAAAAAACATGGTGGTATTTTTTTTTTTTATCTTAGCAGGCATTGGAGAGGCAGGCTCTAATGCCGCGTACACACGATAATTTTTCAGCATAAAAAAAACGTTGTTTTTAAAAAACGTCATTTAAAATTATGGTGTGTGGGCTGCACATCATTTTTCAGGTTCTGAAAAACGACAATTTTTTTTCGAACATGCTGCATTTTTTAACGACGTTTTAAACAATGTCGTTTTTCGGGTTGTAAAAAAATGATCGTGTGTGGGCTAAAACGACGTTAAAAACCCGCGCATGCTCAGAAGCAAGTTCAGAGGCGGGAGCGCTCGTTCTGGTAAAGCTACCGTTCATAATGGAGTAAGCACATTCATCACGCTGTAACAGACAGAAAATCGTGAATCGTCTTTTACTAACACGGAATCAGCTAAAGCAGCCCCAAGGGTGGCGTCATCCGCATGGAACTTCCCCTTTAGAGTGCCGTCGTACGTTGTACGTCACCGCGCTTTGCTAGAGCATTTTTTAAAAACGATGGTGTGTGGGCAACGTCGTTTTAATGATGAAGTTGAAAAAACTTTGTTTTTTCTACATGCCGAAAAACATCGTTTTTTTCATGCCGAAAATGATCGTGTGTACGCGGCATAAGGCTTGATTCCCACCTATGCATCCTAGTGCTTTTTGCCTTTTGCAGATTTGCACTACAGCCCCTTTAACATGGTTTCCTATTGAACATTTTCTGTACAGCAAATCTGCAAAATGCAAAAAGCACTAAAAATGCATAAGTGTGAATCAAGCCTAACAGAAAAGTACAGGTGTGCGGTATTAGGGGCAGATTCACGTAGATCGTCGCAAAATTGTGCGGGCGTAACGTATCTCATTTACGTTACGCCTCCGCAACTTACATGGGCAAGTGCTGTATTCTCAAAGCACTTGCTCCGTAAGTTGCGGCGGCGTAGCGTAAATCACCCGGCGGAATTCAAATTCGGCGGGTAGGGGGCCTGTATCATTTAAATGAAGCGCGTCCCCGCGCCGAACGAACTGCGCATGCGCCGTCCGTAAAATATCCCAGTGTGCATTGCTCCAAATGACGTCGCAAGTACGTCATTGGTTTCGACATGAACGTAAATGACGTCCAGCCCCATTCACGGACGACTTACGCAAACAACGTAACTTTTTTAAATTTCGACGCGGGAACGACGGCCATACTTAACATTGGCTGCGCCTTTTCTTGTGAAAAAAAAAAAACATTGGCTGCGCCTCATATAGCAGGGGCAACTATACGCCGGGAAAAGCCTAACGTAAACGTCGTAACTTTACTGCGTCGGCCGCGCGTACGTTCGGGAATTCGCGTATCTAGCTAATTTGCATACTCAATGCGGATTTCGAAGGAAGCGCCACCTAGCAGGCCAAAAAAAAATGCACTTAAGATCCGACGGCGTAAGAGACTTACGCCTGTCGGATCTAATGGATATCTATGCGTAACTGATTCTAAGAATCAGTCGCATAGATACGACGGCTCAACGCAGAGATACGACGGCGTATCTGGAGATACGCCGTCGTATCTCGGTTGAGAATCTGGGCAATAGTGTCTAAGAAACCCTCACTTTGCAAAGTCTTTTAACTATTGTTTGGCTGATGTTCTTCGCTCTTAAAGTGGAGTTCCACCCATAAATATAACATTACATCAGTAGTTTTAAAAAAATGTCATTAGTCCTTTACGAAATTTTTTTTTCTTTTTAGATGCCTTCAAAGTGTTGTTGCTAGGCAGAATAGTTAATCTTCCCACTTCCTGCACCTAGGTGCTTAATGCTTCCTAACCTACATCGCACAGACTCCTGGGAATGTAGTGGGTGTAACTTTCCAGAAGTCTGTGCACTCCCCAGTCTCAAAGAATCATGTGACTTGGACAGCACAGGTGCTGAAATCTGATCTGACACTGCTTGTGCAGCACTGAGCATGTTCGAGATCTGCTAGGCTGAAATCCAGGAAGTCATACAGTCTGGCTTCATGATGCCCACACTTAAGATGGCCCCAGTCAATTTCTATTTTATAAAGTGTCTAAATGCTGTAACAACCAAACAAAACTGACCTTAGTTTACAGGCCAACTTTACTAGAATACATTAAGCTTGTGTATTACAGGGGTATTTATATTTGAAAAGTGAAATTGTGGTCGGAACTCCGCTTTAATCAATTTAATAAAAGGATTTTTTTTTTATACAATTTTGTGTATCTTGGTGCCTATAAAGTCCAGTATTCATTTTCCATTACTATCTCCTAACAAAGGGGACGTGGCACTTATATAGATCAATTTGGTATCCACAGTGCCATCCTGTGGTGATATCTGTAATCTAATTTTCCAGGTCACGGTACAGGTTTCACCAGGAAGTATGCAAAGTGAAAAGTTACCTTCTTGCATTGGTCTTGGCGCTGTCTGGAGGAAATAAAACATAGTAGAGTTTGCCGTTTTTAAAAGACAAAGCCTGTCTGAGAAGTGGAGCAGTTCCTGTGTGATCAGGACAACGACCAGCCATTACATACAATGCAGTTTGAATGAGCAGGGAACTCTGGGAGTGACCATGTAGTTTAGTAGTCAGCAGTCTATAGAGTTTCTGATTCCACACAAGGTGCAGAGCTGTAGATAAATGGAAAAGAGAGATGAACTTCTCAGGCCTCGTACACACGACAGAGTTTCTCGGCAGAATTCACCGAGAAACTCGGTCAAAACCCGGATTCTGCCGAGAAACTCTGTCGTCTGTACAGTTTTGGCTCGATGGAGCCGCCGAGGAACTCGACGAGAAAATAGAGAACATGTTCTCTATTTTCTCGTTGTCCTCGTTGTTCTATAGGAGAAGGCGGCCCGCCGAGCTCCTCGGCGGCTTCATCCCAAAACTCGACGAGGAACTCGACGTGCCAAGCACGTCGAGTTCCTCTGTCGTGTGTACGGGGCCTCAGTGTTGGTTTCTTGGCAATGACAAAAAAAACAAAACAAAAAAAAAAAATACATTGTTTCAATGTGTGAGACCCACTTAAAAATCTCCTTCCACACATGCAAAGATTTCTGTCCCAGAGAGCTGGATCTTCTGGATCTACTAGGTTTGTGACTACAAACTGACAGGCCAGATGCCTCTTTTGCTAGACATTGGCTGTAATGAATGTCAGCGCTCATTTCTCGGGCTGACACTGTCATCTTATACAAGGGGGAGCACAAAGAGACCTCTGTGATTATTATAATGAGAAGCAGTAAATCAGGCACTAGCATTGTCCCAAGCTGAACTGATGCCAGTTATTGTCCAGGCAACCATCGCCATTTAAAGGGCCAACAAGCCTTATGTATCCAAACCCAAAAACAAAATAATATATATATTGCAGCTTACCTATGTTTAGGTGAAGTGGTTGTATTAGTTTTCTTTTTTAAAGCAAGTACAGAAATCTGTTGATCTGAAAGGAATCCAATATCCTTGTAACATCTTGTGCACTGATCTGCAATGTCAAACAATATTAGCTTTCCATGCTATTGTCTGTGAACTATAAAACACCTCCTCTTAGCCATGATTTTTGTTTGGGGTTTAGATATGCTTCAAATATGTATGTATAATCAGAGGCCTAACTACAAATCATGAGGCCCAAAGCAAAATTTGGAAGGGGACCCCCAGCTTACTCTCTATGTAGCAGCTGGCAGTGTCAACTGTGACAATACGTGTCATTGATCCTAACATAAAGGAGGTCTAAATCGATGACAGGCAGCAGGGGAGCTGTCAGCATAGTCAGTACGCTAGCGGGACAATTGCTTTGGATACAAGTTATAGTAGCAACAATCATAAATTAATGATAATACTGGATATTATTACAAAGTGATTAATGCTCTTGCTCACAAATACTCAGCAAACCTCGGGCCAGGTTCACCAGGGGCGGACTGACCATTTGAGAACTCGGGCACTGCCCGAGGGCCCCATGCCACTAGGGGGCCCCACCAGGGTTGCCAGCCTCAGTAAAACCAGGGACAGTATTTAAAAATCTGTGTTTTAAAAAAAATCCCAAGATTATAGCTGCCCCGCCTCTCCAGTACCTTTTCAGTGTGTGTGTATACTGTGTGTGTATATTGTTTGTCTGTGTGTGTATACTGTATGTGTGTGTGTATACTGTGTGGCCCCATAATCTATTGCCTGGGGGCCCTATAATCTCCTATTGCCTGGGGGCCCCATAATCGCCTATTGCCAGGGGCCCTATAATCTCTATTGCCCGGGGGCCCATAATCTCCTATTGCCCGGGGGCCCCATAATCTCCTATTGCCAGGGGCCCCATAATCTTTATTGCCCGGGGGCCCATAATCTCCTATTGCCCGGGGGCCCCATAATCTCTATTGCCCGGGGGGCCCAATAATCTCTATTGCCCGGGGGCCCCATAATCTCCTATTGCCCGGGGGCCCCATGAGTTGTCAGTCCGCCCCTGAGGTTCACACTGATGCGGCTGCGGGTACCAAGCAGGAGTCCGGTGCGTCCCTGTACACAGATTCAGGCGCGAATCAGGTCCAAATTTGTGTCTGAATTCGCACCTGAAACTGAGCCAAAGACACACAGGACCTTTCTCCAATGCGGACCGCGGCTGTCACGGAGGTGTGTGAACCGGCTCTATTTAGAGAAGGTCATAGTCTCGTGTCAATGCGAATTGGATGCAGGGAAACCCGCATCCAATTCGCATAAGTGTGGACCCAGACTAATACAAACTTCTTGCTGACCACATACCACATCTGTCGTGGCAAGAAAAGTAAGCTTTAACACCAAGCCATTACACATATGCATTCATCCATGGAGGCCTGTGGTTGTGCTCACTGCGCACTCCCTGCACACTATCTGATCCCAGTAGCCAGGGGGACAGTTTCCTGATCATGTGACCGCTGTGAGAGCCAATCACAACAGTCACATCATTTAGAAGCCGAAACTAAGGGGGTTAAACTTTTTTGTGGAACTAAAAAACTTCAGCTGTCCTATAAGGCTCCGGCTGGGTTCACACTGGTGTGACATACACGATTTGGGAGCGCATGTGGCATGACGTGTATAAGTCAATGGTTTCCTATGAGAGTCGTCTTAACTAGTCCGACACAAGGCAGTCCGACTTTGAATAAGGTTCCTGCACTACTTTCGCCGACTTTGGTCCTACTTCAGCCCATTAAATATCATTGAAGTCGGATCAAAGTCGGATCCTTGTCCTAACCATCTGACTTGTGACATCAGATATGGTGATTATGCCAGGTTCACACTGGTATGACACGACAGTCGTACCACTTTGGATCCGACTTTTCCCTGCGACTTGAAGTCCGACATGTGTCCGACTTCAATGAACATGGATCCGACTTCGATCCCCGACAATACTCCCCACCCCCCATTGATTGGTGAAAGGACAAGTCTGATTATCTCAAAGTCAGAGCAAAATCTTATCCTGTTCATTCAAGTCAGATGGAAGTAGGACCGATGTCGCAGGGCAAAGTAGGATGACAGTTGTACAACAGTCGTGTCGTACCAATATGAACCCGGCCTTAGCAGTCAGATTTGTATTGTTGTCTGTGTTTCCTTCTGGGAACAATAACCCTTTCTATTCCCCCTAGCGACCACAGAGAATGTGATGTGAAATCCTAAACCATACCATTGAAAGGGTTTTGTTACATCTGCCAAAAAATACCAATTGATCCTGACAGAAATCATGTGTACTCATGTGCCTTTGCTGATTGTTATCAGTAAGTGGTGTCCTCAGCTCTCTGCGGACTACAGAACACCCCCTCGGTGTTATAGAGATAATCAGAGGGAAATCCTAACACTTTTCCTGTTCTAGGGTGACAATGCTACTTTTATTCACTTTATACATACAGTACACTGAGTTAGTGTTGTCACCCCAGGACAGAAAGAGTAATAATGTGCAGGATCACTGGGTAAAAAAAAAAGAGCCTGAAAATGTAAGTAAAGGAGCCACCATGTCTAAGGACTGGTAAGCAACAAGCTTATATTTATTATTGGGTTCAGATACACTTACATGTTTGTATAGCTTCCATATAAAGTATGGTGTGATGATATTTTGGCTTGTATATGGTCTACAGCAGTGGTTCTCCAACCTGTCCTCAAGTACCCCCAACAGGCCACGTTTTGGGAATTTCTCTTAGATAAAATAGCTGTCCAACATACCAAGCCATTGACTCTGATTTAAAACACCTGTCCAAGATAAAGGAAAATCTGCAAACATGGCCTGTTGGGGGTACTTGAGGACAGGGTTGGGAACCACTGGTTTACACCATGTGATCAGCGCCTCATCTTTGTGTCACCAGAACCAGAAGTGAGAGTACATTTTCCACTGAGGGCAATTACTCCAGTGACAACTTTGAACTCGGACCCCAGCGTGACTTCAGCACAACTTCCATGCGTCTCCTTTAACAGAAGTCAATGCAAGTCATGCCAAAGTCAGACCAAAAGTAGTGCAGGAACCTTTTTCTAAGTCAGAGCAACTGAAGTGGCACCGATTAGAATGGTTCCGATGCACAAAATGGGGTCCGACTTTTGATGCAACAAGTGCTCTAAAGTCGGAGCGATTGTCACATCAGTGTGCAGGGCTGTCTTAATGAGAGGGCACACCTGGGCACTGCCCAGGGGCACCAGCTGCATGGGGGGCCCCTGCACTTGGCCCAAAGCTGGTCCTTGAGCTGCCCCAAAATTGGGGGCCCCCATTAAAGCACTGAGAGTGATAGATACACAGGAGAGGCAGTCTGCCTCCTACCTACTTGATGTCTGTTTACCTGAACTGTCATCATTTAAGGGGGGTCCATCAGGGGGGTACAGGCATTACACCTGTAAGGAGCCCGATGGTCCCCAGGGCCCCTTACAGGTCCGGCCGGAACCCCTCCTGTTTTTTTATTTTTATTTTGCATTACACCTGTAAGGGCCCCCCCGCATTACTTTGCCCAGGGGCCCAAGATGCTATTAAGATGGCCCTGTCAGTGTGAACTGGGCCTGAAGGGGAATTCCCTTGCTTTATTTTCCCTAACTTCCTGTTGCATCTCCAGGACAGGAAGTGAAATCTCCCCAACAGGAAACAGCTGGCAAAGATGGGGGTTTTAATCTTCCCTTCTCTATCCAAAACAAAAAAAGTTTTTAATACACAAATACTTCAAATCTTACCTACTTATATTTTCCTTCCTTCTTTTAATGTCGCGTGATATAAGGGTAAGCACAAAATTATAGTAAAAAATACACTAAAGTCCATTTTGCCACACACACGCAATGTATAACCCAATGTTAGGTAAAATGTAAGAGGAGATTACGCTGAGTAAATAGATACCCAACATATCAAGCCTTAAAATTGTGTGCGCCCATGAAACTGCTACAAGCCTACCCTAAATTTCCAATAGGCAATGCTTTAAAAGCCCCTGCAGGTCATCAGTTTAGAGTCAACCATGAATAATGGGCCTGGAATTATTGCTGTCACTTCAGGCATAATTGATGTTGTTGTGTGTAGTGGTCCTCGTTACATGTGTTAATGTTTGTATGCATGTATGTGAGGGTAGGGTAGGGTTTTCATCTGACAGCCGAAGGTCGGCCTTGTCAAACTTACAAGCAGCAGCTGGAAATGTGCATATGGCATACGGAAGGGTTCAAATAGTTTTTGCATGTCTGCTGTGCTGAGTTGGCTTCATTTCTTCAATACACATGGACATACTGTACATACCCACTGTGTCATTTAAGAGATTCATCACTGTGGCATTCATGTAAATAATGACTGTAACATTATGCATTTTGTTGTATGTATGATGATTGTTGTATGAACGATGAGTTATCCAATAATTATTGTTTACCATTTCTTCATGGATCTTCATGAATCACGTTTGCTCTTGTATTGTTTTTTTTAATGTATCGTCAATACAGCTTGATATTTTACTAGGAGGTGTCATTGTTTGGAATGACAGCAGGAACTTACAGCTTCTAGCCATAAGGTGGCGATCACATTCCGCGTACAGTACTATACCAACCAAGGTGGTTATCACACCATACTCAACATTGAAGCGATACAATGTATTTAAACTAAAGAACAAAAATTAAATATATTGCTGCTTACCATTCCCTAGATCTTCATTTGTTCTTTTTCCTTTATTCTTACTTGGTGATTTTGCCAGTAATACAGTTCCTGTCCTAGATTGACCATGCTAGCTCACTGTACGTTGTATGGAGAAGGAGCAATGTCACCCTAGGACATAAATTGTGATAGGATGACAGCCCTTTCCTCTGTTTATATTTATAACACAGGGGGAGGTGTTCTGTAGTCCACAGAGTGAGCTAAGGACAATGCTAATTGATAACAGTCAATAAGGATGAGCTCCAGCGTGTTCGCATAGTACACGTGCAGAGCCCGCCAGGAAGTCTGCACAGCGCTGCGCTAATCACAGCCAGGGAGACATTTCCTGATCTCTGCAGCCGAGCATCAGGAAATGCCAGCCGTGCAGACTTCCTGGTGAGCTCTGCACGTGTTCTATGGGAACACGCTGGAGCTCATCCTTAACGGTCAACACAGGCAGAGAGCACACAGGGCATTACAAGGTCATTGGGTTTTTTGTAGGGCTGTGGAAATTAACTATTAATTCCTCGATTAATCGTAAAAAATGTTGATCAATCAAAATTCTTTTGATTGGTACTCACCTCTCCGCTGGCTTCCAGGTCTTCAGGGAGTTCCGTCTGAGATCCGGTGACATCACCGTCACCGGCGGGGCTTGCCGTGTCCATCTGAAGGGCTCCTTTGCTGTGCCTTCATATCTGCATGCCGACGGGACCTCACTATCTGCCACACGCAAGGGCTGTTACACTTCCCTCTATCACTTCCCTCTATCAACCTGGGATTCTACAGCCATCCACTGGGAGTTGTGATAGTTCCCCTCACGGGACATCTACATGCCGACAGACTGATGTTAACCCCCCCTCATCTGGATTCAGCAGTGGTATCGTTGTACACATTTTTATACCAGTATCATACTTAGCTACAGGTTTTTATGACTGCTTTTGCTACCGTTTGGTATTATAAAATAATATAAAAACAAGGTACAGCGCTAAGTGAATGATGATATAACCAAAACCACATGAAATGAATTGGTGAAAAACAAACAACTGTGACATAAAGTTCCAATTAGGAATAATGAAGTCCATAAATTATGATCCACAACAAATTAAGGTGAATAAAAAGAAGTCCAAAAATAGTGATATGCATCAAATGGAGGTGAAAAGGAAAAGAGAAGTCTTCTTCCACCAAAAAGGACACCCAAATCGTGAGATGTAGTCTCCTTACCACATATAAGTGACCGTCGTTACATCGGTCAAATCAGGCACAGGGATGTTTATAGTCTTCCCGAATAGACTAACTCCAGGTGTAATTCCAAAATGCACTCGCTCCAAGAGGTGAGTTGATAATTCAGACTCTCATGAAATGAGAAATAAAGGAAGACCCCATAGCATAATACCGTTTGGAAGCGGGTTTAATAGAAAAGTAAATTGCACTTACAATTATGTAGATAAAATGGCGCAGTATATGTAAGTGTGAAGGAAAAGTGGCGTCTCCTCTGATCCTCTCCTGTCTGCTAGGCTCCGTGGTTGCGCATCTCCGTAAACAATGCGTGATGACGTTCCACTCAGCTAGGCTAAACCTACGCGTTTCGTCATCAAAGGACGTCATCTGGGATAGGCTGCTGGACCACTGGATTACTCGCACCACTTTTACAGTTTATGTAGCTACATCGATTTTATCTCCAGTGCAATATTTATTTTGTTACCGACTTGAAGACTATAAAAGTTTTAATGCTATTCTCATTGAGCGCTGCCTTAGTGTGTTTTTTGTATCCTGCTATCCATTTTTCCAGTGGTTGGTAGCTGCACTGGGAATCAGCCTGCAAGGAGACCAGCTAAAAGTAGTTGGATCTGTATGTGCGTTATAATTAATCGAAATTAGTCGAATAATCGATTAAAAACAAAAACGATTAATTGAACACTAAAATTTTAATCAGTAACAGCCCTAGTTATTTGACATGATCACCTGTTTTGTTTTCTTTTGCATGTATTATTCAGATCCAGCAAAGCCCTTTCAGTACTATAATTAATAGACTAAAATTGAGTAATTGGGAGAAGTGTGCTGTTATGGATAAAGGCTAAGTTCACCTTTCTGAACCCGTATTTAGAATGTATAATTTAACAGCCTAAAATATAACATGTAACAATTGGCCACGTCACATAGGCCCCTTTCACATGTGCGGACCGTATGTCCACGTTTTCATCCATCCGTTGCGGATGAAAATGGGACATACATGGGTCCCTATGTGATTGCGGGTGTC
Organism: Rana temporaria; assembly: GCF_905171775.1. Lineage (NCBI taxonomy): Eukaryota > Metazoa > Chordata > Amphibia > Anura > Ranidae > Rana > Rana temporaria. Next base: position 386,931,654 of record NC_053491.1, read on the forward strand.
AGCGGATGACCATCCGCTGACACCCGTAATCGTCCGCCTCGCAAAGCTCTGATTTTTCGAACGGAAGAAAATCCTAATTTTTCTTCCGGATCGGATCGGATGAACACGGACATACGGTCTGTGTTCATCCGATCCCCCCATAGGGGCGAGCGGAGGAAAGACAGGGCGGTCCCCGCACACTGTGCAGGGACCACCCTGTCTTTCCTCCGCTCTCCCCGACAGCTCAGCGGGGATTTTACAGAGCGATCACTGCTGAGCAAAGCGGACACACCGAGGCGGATCATTACTGATCCGCCCGTGTGAAATGGCCCTTATTCAGTTTCCTGTGAATGAATAGACTACCATCTTCCATTGAGGCAGATGGCTAATGGTACTAAATGAACTACGAGGGCACTGGTGAGCTTGCCCGTAGTTCATTGCACCCACAATCTGCTGAATTGAAAAAAAAATTCCCTTTTTTTTTTTTACTTACGTGCATTTTTTTATTTATTCTTTAAAGGGCCATTATTCTTAAAAAATGTGTCTTCTGGTAGATGATAGAGAGGCTTTGGTCATGAGGTCAAAAAGCTTAAAGTTGAAGTAAACCCACCTATCATTTTCAGCCAAGGAAGCTGCCATCTTGGCCTATATTTAATCTTCAACTGCCATGGTGCTGCACATGTGATCAGTTATGACACCAGCCATTGGATGGTTTGACAGTTTGGTTGAGAGCACAACCAATGGGACAGTTAGCAATCCCGGCATGCCGGAAATGCAACTGCTTTTTGAAACTGTTAAATCGATGGGTTTACTTCCGCTTTAAAGTGGATGTAAACCCCAATTTTTTTTTTTTTTATGTCACAATGTAGAGTATAAGATTTTCTATCATCTGTGCCCAGTTTTGCCACACAGAGTTAATCCAGCTCTGAGCAATCCTCTTTTATTGTTCAGTGAAAATTAACAGACTTCCAGATAAAAACCTGTCTAAATAAAAAGTCCTTTCCGTCCCCTTGCTTCGAGTGACAGGTTATTTACATATCTCGTGCACTAGCTTGGACACATGCACATTCCTGGATGTTTATCATAATATGAGGTGATCCACAGTTCATTGTGAGAAATGTATGGTGCAGTGAACAGCCAGCAGAATATACATAGACAAGTGATTAGGGAAGATGTATTTAGTCAGAGCTTGAGTGATCTTCTTCTTATTATTATTGTTCTATTGCAATGTGGTGTGTCTGAGGTCACCTGATCACATATGCAACATTTCTTTATATTACCAGGATGTGTTATGTGGGGGAGGGGTGGATTTCTCACTTTTTATACTTACACCCAGTAAGGCTGAATGAACTTAGGGCTGGTTCACATTAGTGCGCTGTGCTAGAAAGCAAGTGATTTGCACCGCACTGTTGTTCAGATCACATGCGATGTCTGTGCGATGCGATTTCAGCCATACAAACTGTATGGCTGAAATCGCATCTCATTCGGACCAAACACGCACAGGACCCTTTTTTTGGTCCACACCAGAATCGCATGGGTGTTCACACCTATGCGATCCGATTCATGTCCAAACTGTCAGTTCGCAGTGCGATATGCGAGCTGAAATGAGGGTGACATTACCATTGTATGGCACTCTCCAGCAGTTCGCATATGGCAGTGTGAACTGCCATGGCAGTCGGGTGCGATGTGGGAACCCGCAGTGTATTCGCAGGTTTCCCGAATCGCACCAGTGTGAACCAAGCCTCCAAGCATACAGCCTACAAATGTCACCTGACTGCTCCCACCAAGGCTCGGTTCACACTGGTGCGATTCGGTGCGACCGACCTCTTCATCTTAATTTGTGGTTAGCTATTATTTAAAAAACAATTAAATGTTGTGTCCTTCCCATTTGGAAACCTGAGGACATTCTGTACACTGTATATAGAAGTCTAATTTCCTCTCATGTACAGTAAAACCTTGGATTGCAAACATAATTTGTTCCAGAAACATGCTTGTATCCAAAAGACTTGTATATCAAAGCATTTTTTTACAGGGTATAAAAGAGAAGAGAGGCGCCTCTAAGTGTAGCAATAAGTTGCTAAATGTTGTACCTTCGTTAAAGGTAACCATATTGCTACACTTAGAGGCTCCTCTCTTCTTTTTTATACTCAGTTGTGACATGACACTACATGACACTACTATATCAAGAGATCGCTTGTATATCAAGGCAAAATGTATTAAAACATTTTGCTTGTCTTGCAAAACGCTCTCAAACCAAGTTACTCTCATACCAAGGTTTTACTGTAATTGGTTCCCTGCTTTTCCCAGAAGTCCAAACTGTGCAATCAAATCACAGGCAGCCTTTCAACAGGATGGGCTAGATTCACATAGATCAGCGGATCTTTAGATCCACGTGATCTATGTGATTTAAAGCGGTAGTTCACCCTCCTTACCATCATTAGACCATTAAATTCGGCATCGTAGCGCGAGCTACGGTATGCCGGTCTTAAATTTTTAATCCCCGTACTCACTGTTCTATCGCTCATTGAAGAATCCGACTCCCGCGGGGAATGGGCGTGCCTATGGAGAGGGAGGATGATTGACGGCCGGCTCTGGCACGTCACGCTCCCCGAAGACAGCCGGAGTAGGTCTCGGCTATTCACGGCGCCTGCGCACAGGCTATGCGCAGGCGCCGTGAATAGCCAAGCCTATTTCGGCTATTTCCGGAGAAGCGTGACGTGCCAGGGCCGGCCGTCAATCACCTTCTCTCTCCATAGGAACGCCCATTCCCCGGATTCTTCAATCATCGATAGCACAGTGAGTACGGGCATAAAAAATGTAAGACCGGCATACCGTAGCTCGCGCTACGATGCCGAATTTAATGGTCTAATAAAAAAAAACTTTTTTTTTTTTTTTAACAGGGTGAACCCCCGCTTTAAGATCCGCTACCGCAAGTTTGAGAGGCAAGTGGGTAATTCACAAACCACTTACCTCCAAACTTGCGGCGGCAGATCGTAAAACCCCCGGCGGAATTCAAATTCCGCGTTTATGGGGAGTGTACTATTTAAATCAGGCGCGTTCCCACGCCAATTTAAATGCGCATGCGCCGTCCGCTAAATTTCCCGGCGTGCATTGCTCCCACTGACGTCGCTAGGACGTCAGTGGTTTCGACGCTTACGTAAATGACGTCCATCCGTATTCGAGAACGACTTACGCAAACGACGTAAAAAAAATTCAAAATCGACGCGGGAACGACGGCTAAACTTAACATTGGCTGCGCCTCATAGAAGCAGGGGTAAGTATACGCCGGGAAAACCGATATGGAAAAGTCGTAACAACACTGCGTCGGGTCCGCGTACGTTCGTGAATTTGCGTATCTCGCTGATTTACATATTTCTCAGCGTAAATCAGCGAGAACGCCCCCCGCGCCATTTTTAAATTGCAGGTAAGATCCGACGGTGTAACACAGTTACACCCGTCGGATCTTAGGCATATCTATGCGTAACTGATTCTATGAATCAGGCGCATAGATACGACCGGCCTAACTCTGAGATACGACGGTGTATCAGGAGATACACCATCGTATCTCTCTCTGAATCTGGCCCGATGTTTATGATTGGTAAGGGATTTTCTAAGGTTCATTCCAGCCTGAAGAATTGCAGACTGCAACTTTTCTTGTTAAAGCGGGGGTTCACCCTATAAACAAAAAAAAATAAAAAATTTCTATTAGCATAAAATGAGGCATAGTAGCGTGAGCTACAGTATGCCTGTCTTGATTTTTTTATCCCCGTACTCACAGTGCAATCCTACTTTGAAGATTCCGTCTCCCCGCGGGGAATGGGCGTTCCTATCCAGACGGAGGATGATTGACGGCCAGCTCTGGCACGTCACGCTTCTCCGGAAATAGCCGGCTAGGCGCCTGCGCATAGTCTGTACGCATGCGCCGTATAGCGCCGTGAAGAGCCGAGACCTACTCCGGCTGTCTTCGGGGAGCGTGACGTGCCAGAGCCGGCCGTCAATCATCCTCCGTCTGGATAGGAACGCCCATTCCCCGCGGGGAGACAGAATCTTCAATGTACGATTGCACAGTGAGTACCGGGCTAAAAAAATCGCGCTACTATGCCTAATTTTATGCTAAAATTATGCTATGGAGGGTGAACCACCGCTTTAAAACACTGATTCCTCTTGTAGTGATAATGAAGGCAGACTTTTTCCCAATTGGGAGTCAGATTAAAGGGGTTGTAAAGGTTAGTTTTTTATATTCTAAATAGGTTCCTTTAAGCTAGTGCAGGGGTCTCCAAACCCGTGTGTGTGTTTTGTCCGGCCACCAGCTTGCCCAGACTCTGCCAACACAGCACTGCCGATCTGCTGGCTTTTAAAAGCAGCTGCTGTTATCGGCAGTAAATGTCTAGCAGGTCCAGGACAAAAAGCCACTCTCCGCACACCCTCCCGTGCTGCCAGAGGATTGGCTGCTAGGAGGCAACGTCATCAGCATGGTCCTCCCGGCTTCCTGCCTGCTGTTTACATTAGGAATCCTTCTAAATTACAGCCTGCGTGTGTAGCAGTGGGTGGAAGTCGGGAGGTGCAGGAGAGCTGAAGTCGGCTTGTACAGGCAAGCGTGAAATGGGCATTAATTTGCACATATACTGTACATGTACAGGAGACTCTGCTGGGGACACTGACAATGGGGACATCTATGCTGGGGACACTGATAATGGGGACATTTTTGCTGGGGACACTGATAATGGGGTCATCTATGCTGGGGACACTGATAATGGGGTCATCTATGCTGGGGACACTGATAATGAGGACATCTATGCTGGGGACACTGATAATGGGGTCATCTATGCTGGGGGCACTGATAATGGGGATATCTATGCTGGGGACACTGACAATGGGGACATCTATGCTGGGGACACTGATAATGAGGACATCTATGCTGGGGACACTGATAATGGGGTCATCTATGCTGGGGGCACTGATAATGGGGATATCTATGCTAGGGACACTGATAATGGGGATATCTATGCTGGGGACACTGATAATGGGGATATCTATGCTGGGGACACTGATAATGAGGACATCTATGCTGGGGAGGGGACACTGATAATGGGGGCATCTATGTTGTGGGCACTGATAATGGGGACATCTATGCTGGGGACACTGATAATGAGGACATCTATGCTGGGGACACTGATAATGGGGACATCTATGCTGGGGACACTGATAATGAGGACATCTATGCTGGGGACACTGATAATGGGGGCATCTATGTTGGGGGCACTGATAATGGGGGCATCTATGCTGGGGACACTGATAATGGGGACATCTATGCTGGGGACACTGATAATGAGGACATCTATGCTGGGGACACTGATAATGGGGGCATCTATGTTGGGGGCACTGATAATGGGGGCATCTATGCTGGGGACACTGATAATGGGGACATCTATGCTGGGGACACTGATAATGGGGACATCTATGCTGGGGACACTGATAATGGGGTCACCTATGTTGGGGGCACTGATAATGGGGGCATCTATGCTGGGGACACTGCTAATGGGGGCATCCATGTTGGGGGCACTGATAATGGGGATATCTATGCTAGGGACACTGATAATGGGGATATCTATGCTGGGGACACTGATAATGGGACATCTAGGTTGGGGACACTGATAATGGGGACACTGACAATGGGGACATCTATGTTGGGGACACTGATAATGGGGATATCTATGCTGGGGACACTGATAATGGGAACATCTATGTGGGGGACAATGATAATGGGGACATCTATGTTTGGAACACCGATAATGAAGACATGGATGAGCGAGTTTGGGGGAACTTGATTGGCCTGCACAGAGTCCTGACCTCAACCCGATAGAACACAATTGGGATGAATTAAAGGGGAGACTGTGAGCCAGGCCTTCTCACCCAACATCAGTGCCTGACCTCATAAATGCACTTCTGGAAGAATGGTCAAACATTCCCATAGACACACTCCTAAACCTTGTGGAGGGCCTTCTCAGAAGAGTTGAAGCTGTTATAGCTGCAAAGGGTGGGCCAACTCAATATGGAACCCTACAGACTAAAGCCTCGTACACAAGCTTAGATTTTTTGGACGAAAAAACTTAAATTTTTTGTGTGACATGCTAGTCTCATGTCGAATGTGAAGAGGTTACTCACAATACGAACATTTACGTACGACAGAATACAACGTCAGAAGTGACATAATGTGTTGAATAATTTTGTATGTATTCTTTCGTTCCTGAGCATGTGTAGTTTTTTTTGTACGAAAACCGTACTAATGAAACGAATATCGGACGTTGAGAACCCTACAGACTAAGACTGGGATGCCATTAAAGTTCATGTGCGTGTAAATGCAGGTGTCCCAATACTTTTGACAATATTGTATATATATATACTGTACACACATACACACACACACAGGGCTGCTGTTGGAAATCATGGGCCCCCATACTGCCTACCTGACTCTGGGCCCAGTATAGTAGGGCTGGCTGTACTGCCTTATCAGTGGCCTTGTAATATATATATATATATATATATATATATATATATATATATATATACACTTGAGACCCGCGCTATAGACGAAAGACGTCCACAGTGCGGCTCTCAAGTGCCGGGTGGATGTCCCTGGATGTCCTGCTTTTTTTTTTTACATTCCCCGCGCGCGCCGATGGGGGCGCGCAGCGGGGAAACACTGTGCCCGGCGCATCGCTGAGAAGCCAATGCGCGTGCCTGGCAGCCGCGATGTCCACCAGGTACCCGCGATTGGCAGTGACAGAGCAGGGACGTGGAGCTCTGTGTGTAAACACAGAGCTCCACATCCTGTCAGGGAGAGAGGAGTCCTTGTACATAGGGACACAGATCGGTCACCTCCCCCAGTGAGTCCCCCTCCACACACAGTTAGAACACACCCAGTTTACACATTTAACCCCTTCCTCGCCCCCTAGAGTTAACCCCTTCACTGCCAGTCACATTTATACAGTAATCAATGCATTTTTTAGCACTGTTCGCTGTGTAAATGTGAATAATCCCAAAATAGTGTCAAAGGTGTCCGAAATGTCCGCCGCAATATCGTAGGCCTGACAAAAAAAAACAAAAAAAAAACGCAGATCGCCGCCATTACTAGTAAAAAATAAAAAATTAAAAAAAATCATAAATCTATCTCCTATTTTGTAGGCGCTATCATTTTTGCGCAAACCAATCAATATACGCTTATTGCGATTTTTTTATGTAGAAGAATACGTATCGGCCTAAACTCAGGAAAAAAAATGTTTTTGAAAAAAAAAATGTGCAATATTATTATAACAAAAAGTAAAATGTGTTTTTTTTTTTTAATTTTCTGTCTTTTTTTGTATATAGCGCAAAAAATAAAAACCGCAGAGGTGATCAAATACCACCAAAAGAAAGCTCTATTTGTGGGAAAAAAAATTATAAAAATATAATTTGGGTACAGTGTTGTATGACCGCGCAATTGTCATTCAAAATGCGTCAGCGCTGAAAATTGGTCTGGGCAGGAAGGAGGTTTAAGTGCCCAGTAATGAAGTGGATATATATATATATATGCCAGTGTGTGTGCTACACAAAGTGAATTTACAGCTGCATAACTCCAAAATTCTGCTGGGTGGGTGAAAGCCAGGAAACTAGTATTTTGTATTGGAGTGGTCAATATATATATATATATACATACTGACACTGCTGACCACTCCAATACAAAATACTAGTTTCCTGGCTTTCACGCACCCAGCAGAATTATGGAGTTATGCGGCTGTAACTTCACTTTGTGCAGCACACACACTGGCATTACTGAAGCCAGAAGCATACAGGAAACCCCTAGGGATGCCAGTCTCTCTACTGCCGACGACTCTGCACAGCCTCACAGGCCACGCCCACGCCGCTACTCACTCACCACAGTTCCCGGCATGCCACGCTCGCCGTATCTGTGCGGTCATGTGATCCCGGAAGTGGTCTCTGCACAGTCGGCAACAGCTGGTCCAACACCGATGAGCCGGGTGAGGAGGAGAGCGGCCCGGGGAGACTCCGGTGAGAGAGGGGCTCTGCTAACCGGCACAGGGAGGACAGCCTGTATTCTGCTGTATGGAGAGGGGGTGGAGAGTTGGTCTGCTGTGGGCAAGGATAGCCTGCCATATAGAGGATGAATAGGGGTCTGCTATTAAAAATACACTACACTGGGGAGAAGTTACCGTAAATGTTCCAGATTGAGAGACTGCATACTCCCAAATAAAAGTTATATGCAACTATATTAGAGGGATATGCTACAGAAGGGATATACCACTGTATTAGAGGGATATGGTGTAATACAGAAGGGATATGCTGCCATATGGGGTATTAACCACTTCAATACCAGGCACTTACACCCTCTTCCTGTCCAGGACAATTTTCAGCGCTGTCGCTGTTTAACCACTTAAGGACCGCCTAACGCCGATATACATCAGCAGAATGGCACGGCTGGGCACAGACACGTACCTGTACATCGGCTTTAAGAGCCCAGCCGTGGGTTTAAGCGCTCGCGACCCGAAGCTCCGTGACCACGCCCGCGGGACCCCCGGACCCGATCGCCGCCGATCGCAGGAGCTGAAGAACGGGGAGAGGTGTGAGTGTAAACACAGCTTCCCCCTCGTTCTGTGTGGCAGTGTCACTGATCGTCTGTTCCCTGTTATAGGGAATGACGATCAGTGACGTCACACTTACAGCCACGCCCCCCTACAGTAAGAATCACTCCCTTAGGGCACACTTAACCCCTTAGCGCCCCCTGGTGGTTAACCCCTTCACTGCCATTGTCATTTTCACAGTAATCAGTGCATTTTTTTTATAGCACTTTTCGCTGTGAAAATGACAATGGTCCCAAAAATGTGTCCGATGTGTCCGCCATAATGTTGCAGTCACGAAAAAAAATCGCTGATCGCCACCATTACTAGTAAAAAAAAAAAAAAAAAAACATTTTTAATAAAAATGCCATAAAACTATTCCCTATTTTGTAAATGCTATAACTTTTGCACAAACCAATCAAACGCTTATTGCTTTATTTATTTATTTTTTCAAAAAAATAAGTAGAAGAATACGTATCAGCCTAAACTGAGGAAAACATTTTTTTATATATGTATATATGTATATATATATATGATATTTATTATAGCAAAAAGTATAGAATTTTTTTTCAAAATTGTTATACAAATAAAAATCGCGGGTGGAACCCTGCTTTAATTTGAATGGAGTAGGGAAGGGTTATAATCGCTGTCAGTTTTTGCCTTCTGTGTTCCATTGGGGAGATTTCCCTTCACTTCCTGTCCCATAGCCAAACAGAACTAGTGTCCCCCAATGGAAGATTTCTTCTTTATATGGCTGCAGTCACACTAGTGATTAGGGCCAATGTAAATTGTAGCGGCAGGAATCTGAGTTTCCCGCTGTGGCCCTGAGCGGTTTGTTGTGGCCTGCGGCCCAGTTCACTATAACGACGGGTCGCTGGTGGGCTACAGCTATTGGCGGCTCTTTGCAAAGCCAGAGAGCCACTTTTTGGTGATCACTGCTGGATATGCTTTGTGTGCATCAAGCTGTGATCACCATAGGAGGTAATTGCTGGCAGTGCAGACAGCGACCTGTCATCCTAGTGAACGGGGGCCAGTGGCTGCACATAATTGTTCAGAGCTACTGCAGGAATCTCTAAAACCTGCCGATCCAGTTTGCGTTGGCCCTAATCACCGGTGTGTGTATATAGCCTTATTGTTATGTCAACCCAGAATTTTCTTGTACCTTCAGTTTTAATGGTAAATGGGGTGAATCTCTCTATTGGTTCACAGACAGCAAAAAAACTGACAGGGGTTCTCATCCATCTCCACCCTATTCACAAAAAAAAATGTTTGCCTTTAGTTGTTGAGAGGGAGACGCAAGGGCAGCACCAGACTGCGCTGTCCTATACTAATAAAGCCTATGAGAAGCTGACAGATTCTCCCTGCTCCTGGCAGGATACACACAGGGGTTATGGCTTTGCACAGCTTCACGGTGTCTGTCTTTGAAAGTGATGTGTACAGCCCTTGCCAATGGCAACACCAGCCATTCACAACACAGCTGTGATGATGCCATAGCCATACATTTTGTATGACTTGTGCCCCCAGAGGTTGGTGCCAGGAGGTCAGTATTCATGGGGTACCAGTAAAAGGTATATATGTAGGAGCTGATGTTGCTGACCTGGGGTGCAGGTTCCAGCGCCGCCTTGGCTTTTTTCTATCTTAGCAAATCACTGACCTGAAGCTTACACACTTTCCAGGTCATTCTCATCCTTGGGTAAGGATTACAATCTTGGAATTTGCATCCTAAAAATACTATTGTGGGCTTGAACGTTTGCCCAGACCCCCCTTTATTTGCAAGGAATGGTTTGGCTGCATTATATTTAAACACACCACTGTGGTGTATAATCATACACAGCTATTTTGTATAATGTACTTTCTTTTCTGCAGGCCTTTATAAAGGATCTCCTTTCCTGTTTGGGGAGAAGTTCAGGCTGATGTGTACATCTGTTTGAGGACTTGCAGACATGGACTTCCCTGGGTCCCCACGCAGGGCATCCCCTCGTCTTAGATTCTTTGCTCAGTATACACACCATCACTTGGCGGTTTTCCTCCTAACATTTTTCAGGTAAGTGAGGGAGATCTTAAAATGCTGAAGTTGCCAGTGCATATTTCCTCCACAGGGACACATTGGGGATTATTTACTAAATACTTGGAAGTGCAGTCGCTGTATAGCTGAGGGTGACATGCAAGGAAAATAAACAGCATTTTTGCTTTCTCATGATTGGATGATATATACTGTATCTGCAGAGCTTCCCCTCATTTCAGATCCTGCCCTTCAGATTTACAGCGACTGCACTTCCAAGTGCACTTGCAGTGCACAGTGGATTTGCCTTTAGTAAATAAACCTCACTGCTTTTGAGGTGTATTTTCATTTTTGCAGCTAAATTTGGGAAACACTTGCTATGTTTGTTCAAATTGACACAGCATACCTAAAAATAGGACTCTAAAGGCCAGGGATATGCAATTCGCGGACCTCCAGCTGTTGCAAAACTACAAGTCCCATCATGCTCTGCCTCTGGGTGTCATGCTTGTGGCTGTCAGTCTTGCTATGCCTCATGGAACTTGAAGTTCTGCAACAGCTGCAGGTCCGCTAATTGCATATCCCTGCTATAGGCTGTAGCAGAGCTTCCCAGAGAGAGCCAGGAAAATTCCTCTTCGGGGTTTATATGTCTCCCAGGCTCCTCTCATACACATTCAGGAATCTCTTATCCATGGTTCGGGTCTTGGTCCTCTTCCCTAGGCTAATTTTAAGCTCATCTGAGCAGACAGCCTTTGCTCTCTGCCTGGGAAATACAGACAACGCTGGTCTGTGAGAGAAAAAAGGTTGGTAAGAAGCCGGTAAGCAGTTTTTCTGACAAGCATATATATTGTGTAGTTTTAGGTTTTTGTTTGGCTATTTTTGTTCTGTTTGTTTTTTCTGAACACTGTACAGCACCTGTATATAGCACCAATAAACACTGCACTGTCTGTCACTACCTCACTGGGTTTGGTATCTGTACCTGAAAGACTGCTTATTCCAGGGAGCTTTGTACTGCCTACCTGGTTACAAGGCCCCCCAGGTTACAAGGCATATAAGCAATCCTCATCTGGCAGGTGCCATTAGAGATGTAATATAGGTGTGTGCCCTAATGTTGACTGTTAATTGCAGAGGGTACAGTGACTGGAGTGCATTTCTCCTGCAGGACTCCACAGATGTAGGCTCAGGATGCCATGAAGCATCACTTCTTCCCTTTCTGGTTTTGTAGAGGGCGTGTTGGGCAGCATACCACTCTATATGGCTGCTGGGAGCAGGAGAACCAGTCCTTTTTAATATACGATTTGCTTAAATTCCAAAGGGCTATGAACTCTCCAATGTCACATTGTGGGTACTTGGTGATAATCCCAGTATTGTCACATACCCCTCCATCTCTGGAAGTACCATTTTTTTTATTTTTTTTTATTTTTTTTGTGCTCCTGGTAGCAAAACAAATCAGCAGGGAAAGGAAAGGTGAGTGTGTGCTGTGCGGAGGGATTAAAGTAAATTTATTGCTTTACCTTTCATGTGCAAAGCATGGCACAGTGCTTTGCCCTGTTGATCTGGTCAGAGCTTACCAAGAGAACTTGCCTCCCTGTTCCCATGTAAGAATGCTGTTGACTGGCTATTGATTACTACCTTCTTAAGTCCATATCCAGAAATACTGGGCATTTCTTTTCATATCAGACAGCCAAATGGAGCAGTAGGGGCACAAAGAAAAGGTGGCTTTATATGGGGCGTATAGGGCATTTAAAGGATAAGTGGACTTAAAACAAAGTGCATTTATCCTTTTTGCCCCCTCGTTCCTTTCACCTAAACCAGGGGTGCCCAACCAGTGCCCCGGGGGCCATATGTGGCCCGCGGAGCCCTCTGATGTGGCCTGCGACCTCCTGCTCTGGGATGGAATAGAATACTGTTATTAAAGGTAATTGTATTACTAAAATCACAGTGTATATATGGGCATATGTCTTCTGTAGTGGTTATTGTGCTGCTTTCAAACTGATCTGCAGGGGCAGAGCAGTGCACCTGCGGGTTACCTGCTTTGAGCCATAGACTTTGGTTATTACCTGCGAGTTTGAGCTTTCTGAAAGTGCACCACACCTGCAGAATATAATAGAAGTCTATTGCAAAGTGCAGCTAACCTGCAGGAAAAACCGCATTGCATCAGTGTGAAAGCAGCCTTGAGCCCTTTTCACAGAGTATAGTGGGCTGTGTCTGTGTGCAGAGAGCGCACACGGACATCCCGTCCACCCCTTCTGCTCATTGTGGCCAGCGACCAGTTACCAAGTTGCTTAAGTGGCCCCCCGCTCTTGAAAAGGTTGGGCACCCCTGACCTAAACCAACCCCCTCCACAGATGCATATTTGCTTAGATCCTATGGTCATAGTCCGCTGTTCCTTTTTATCCAGTGGTAGGCCTTTGTCCTGAGGCTGTAGACAGTTGGAGATGGTCTTTAGGGCTGCAATACACAGAAATGGCCCGGACAGGGGAGACTTGCAGCCCTGTATGTAAATAAGAAATGTGATCCCGATCATCAGTTTGAAGTAAAGCCAGCTATACATGGATCAAAATTCTTCTGGTTTACCAGGGACCGGCCACATTTTGATCCGTGTATGAGCAGGCTGGCTGTACAAGCAGCCGGTTGGAAAATGTCCACACAATCGGTGCCGCCAGCTATAGCTGACATCGCTGATCAGTGTATTCTGACAGCGGGGAAGTCTCCCTGCTGTCAGAATACACAGCTGCAGATGAAAGATCACAGATTCAGGTTATTATCTTTGTATTTGTTTTAAGAATTTATAAAATCTAGGCTTGCAACATAAAGCATCATTAAGTGTTGTCTGACCTGAATTGTAGGTTTACAAGCCAGGATGTACAAGTCATGTGATTTGGAATGCTTGGCAGCTGTATTATAGATCATGTAGTCATTAGAGGCTGTGTGAATGTTGACGGAACCTCCAGTAACAAGAGGTTTTATTGACGGAGGCAATGACCTTGTGAGATATTATCTTAAAATACTAACCCATATAACCAAGAAGTGATTAAACAAGAACTCCTAAGCCTTTTTGTATTTGAAATGAGCAAATAACCTTGTAATGGAAAATCTGCAATCTTTGGTAAGTGTACTTGCAACATTAGGGTTGATTTACTAAAACTGGAGAGGGCAAAATCTGGTGCAGCTCTGCATAGCAACCAATCCGATTTCAGTATTTTTGTCAAATTTTAATTGAGCAAGCTGAGGTTAGAAGCTGATTGGCTATCATGCACAGCTGCACCAGATTTTGCACACTCCAGTTTTAGTAAATCAACCCCATTGTGTCCATGCATCTCACATTTTCATGTACCAGGAGACATACAAATTGTCTATTTGCTTTCACACGTGGTCACTGTGTCAGAACTGCACAGGCCTAAAATAGTGAAACTCCATTCCATGATGCTAGACTGCAAGTTTTGTCAGCATAATATAGTGCAGTGGTAGGCAACCTTGGTAGTTCAGCTGTGGTGAATCTACAGTACAAATCCCATTGTGCCTCTGGAAGTCATGCCTGTGAGTCTTGCAGTGCCTCATGGGCAGGGCTCCCCCCCCCCCCCTCAAACAATAGGTGCTGGAACTCAACCACGGCCCCCCCCCACCAAAACCCCTCCTCCCCCACACACCCTCCAAATCACATCAAATAGTGGGTGTGGTCAGATTTCACAAACAGCAGAAGGGTCTTAATGGGGCATTAAATACCAGGATTGCATTACATACAGAGTGCAGAGTTTAGGGGGTTTACACACAGAGTGCAGAGCTGTCACTTGTAAACAGAGAAACCGGATGTGTTTACACGTGATTGTGGTGAGCAGGCACCAAAGGGTCAGAGCCAGACGAACAACACACGGATGAACGTTGGTGACGCTCGGTACTGCTAGAGAGACTGGTGCCGGTCTGGAGGCACAATACCATGTGAGTGTATTTCATATGTTTTTAAATAAAGCGGTTCTTTGAGCATACTACACTATGTTGAGCCCCTTGTTTTAAGAAAATCAAGGTATCACCCCCCGCATGATAAGAGGGAAACGGCGAGCTGTAAAGAGAGGAAACATCTATCCCATTTCTACATCTGGGAAATAGCGTGTTGGCTGTAAAGAGGAGGAATTTTTAAGGCAATTATTATATTTGAGTCTGGTGAGTGTGCATTTTGGAAGTTGGTGGCGGTGGGACAACTTGGTGGAAGATTCACCATTTATTTACCCTAAGGAGCACTTTTGAGTTTTGGTGTATTGGACTTTCACACATTGAATTTACATTATTTTTTTGTTATATTTAGTCACTTTGGATTTGTTTGGATTTTTTTTGGTGCATTTATTCATCTTTTTATTTTATTTTGGAGATTATAATATGCTGTTGGTTTATTCATTATTTATATGTTTATTATTCATATGTTCACTATAATCAATATTAGGATCAGCGCAGTAACACATTTGCACAAATTAACATGGGCTTAACATGAAAATGTTATGTTTTGTATTAATTATGTTATGTGTGTGTATTATAATTATAATTTTTATTTTAATTATGTATCTTTTATTCTGCTTCCCCAGTTACTCGCTGCTCCATGCCTCCAGAAAAGCATTCAGCAATGTGAAAGTCAGTATAAACAACCAGTGGACTCCACCCAGCCTAAACACCTCTATAACCATCTTGGACCCAAACTCGGTGAGGCTAATCTGTTAGCAGAGCAAGATCAGGAATAGAAAAGATGTAATATACTTGGCACCAGTATTGTGTTTGCAGAGTGCATGGAGCATACACAAGTCTTAGGCCTTGGAAGAGATTGCACTATGTCCCTACCTCCTATTATACATATGATTGAGGCAGTTTAGGTGGATGTCAATTAATCTGCCAGTATTTTTTTGGATTGTAGGAAGAACTTTGATCAACTATATATACACATGTTTTTATCTCTTTAAAAACATTGTAATTGCCTGTTGATTTTGACAGATATCCAGTGAGCTCCCAACTCCCTGTATTGAGCTGACAATACCAACATAGGAGAACTGAGCAGGGATGCCAACACTGCTTGGAACTTCGGTTTAGCAGAGACAGTGTTGAAACTACAGAAAGTTAGAAGCCTACTGCATTTCTGTTGGGGGTTTAAAGAGTAAAAAAAATGGGTAAATGTTTATAAGGCCCTCACACTAGACAATCTGTAAATTTAGCGCCCTCAATAGCACTTTCCACTTACAATCTGTAAATTGTACAAATCTGACACACCAAACTATTCAGGCAGCTTAAAATGGTTCTAAAGGTGGCATGAAGTTAAAAAAAACGTCAATATGCAGGAGGGCCTCCCCCGTGCATCGCTGGAAGTGCTTTGGGGTCTCGGCTTACAGTCTGCAATGATCATTAAAGGAACAGTACAGGCAACCATTTCCTTAAATATGACTTGTCATGCAAATAAGGTCACATGACAAGTCACAGCCCATTGATTTCAATGGCACCCGTTCCCATCTATGCAACTTTGAAAAGGTACCTGCACTACCTTGATGCATACTAGTTTAATGCAGAGAGTGTAAAGTTGGATAAAAACTGCATTTGCATCAGTCACACTCCAAAGTCGCACTTCAAAGCTTTGCAACCGAGTTCAGGTTTGATCCAACTTTACACTCTGGATCAAAGTTGCATCAAAGTAGTGCAGGCTCCTTTTCAAAGTCACATAGATGGGAATGTTTGCCAAGTCGCACTAGTGCAAACAGAGCCTTAAACTCATTGATCTAATGAGCAATAGAAATCAATCTGTATCCTTCCAAACTTTCAAAAATGTTCCTTTATACCTTTTTTTTTTTTTTTTATATCTCTTCCCCAGCTCCCTCCGCTGTTCACAGCAGCTGGGCGTGTGCCACACCATGGATTCAGTGCCATGCAGAAACAACCACGTGGTTCTACACTGTAATTTTTTTTGCAGCATATTGCATTGTAATCTATCTTGCCGTTTCTAACAATCGTAACGTGCTTCCAAAGCCTGCCCCCTCTCTCGATCTCTCAGCTGCTGGCCAAAACGAGGCAAGGAAGACAGGAGGAGATAATCTTTGAAGG
This sequence comes from Rana temporaria, assembly GCF_905171775.1. NCBI lineage: Eukaryota > Metazoa > Chordata > Amphibia > Anura > Ranidae > Rana > Rana temporaria. The sequence continues at coordinate 386,948,319 of NC_053491.1, forward strand.
CTAGGCGTGGGGCTAGGCATGCCTGTCTAAGGGTACTTTCAAACTGAGGCACTTGGTGCGCTGGCGGTAAAGCGCTGCTATTTTTAGCGGCGTTTTACAGTTGTGTTTGCCACAGTTTTTGGGCGCCGCATTTTTTGGGGGCGCTATTTTAACCCCCTCTAGTGGCCGAAAAGGGTTAAACCTGGCCGCAAAAAACGCCGCTTTGTGTGTGGTTTGGAGGCGCTACCCTATTGATTTCAATGGGCAGGAGCGCTATAGGAGTGGTATTTTTACCTCTCCTCAAAGATGCGGCTGGTAGGGCTTTTTTTTTTAGCGTCCCGCCAGCGCAACGCTTCAGTGTGAAAGCCCTCAGGTTTTCACACTGGATAGAAAAGGAGCGGCTCTTTTAGGGCTCATTGCAGGCACTATTTTTAGCGCAAGAGCGCCTGCAAAGCACCTCAGTGTGAAAGCAGCTTTAGAACAACCGACTTCCTTTTTAGGAAGTGAGAGACCGCTTGGCGAATTCAGATAAAGGGAGATAGCGTTGTCAGTGAAGAACATGAAGAAGCTGATTTTCTACCTTGGATACGATTTTCTAAGCCAAACAATCAGCTAGCCATAAAATTTATAATATCAAAAATAACAATATTTAACATACTATTAAAAGGAAAAACAATAACATTTTGACTGGACTTCCACTTTAAAACACAGGGCTGGCTTATATACGGTAGTTCTCCACTTCTTTCTATACTTTTACAGAGGCAGAAGTGGCATATAATCATGTTGACCAGGATCTGCAAAGGGGGCATAGTCTGGGATGAGGAGAGTAAGAGACGTTTTACATTCCCACATTACACACAACAAAGCGGTGAAGGAACAGGCAGCAATCAGTCTCCAGGTGTCAGTTTATACCAGAAAATACAAAAACCAAGATGTTGCTATATATATGGGCAACATTTCTTACAGTAAACTAACGCAATACAAGACAAAGATATTAGAGGTGCACTGAAAATGCAGGAGCCAAAAACCAGAAATGACAGTTTTAAAAAAAATATATATAATTGTATTATATTCAACTTTTTAATTAATATCATGAATATTAATTTGTTTGCCGTTATTGGTCCATTGTGCTTCCGTTGTGTTAAAAAAAAAAAAACCTGCTTGCTGCATTTTTGGTCCGTTAAAAAATTGCACCTCATCGTTGAAATTGCAAGAATGCATCAACGAACCCATGTTACATTTTTTTAATGTGTTTTTTGAGTCACATGACCTATAAAAAAAACACCCCATAAGCACAGTAAAATCATGGCAAAGTAGTGTGCATTTTTGGCGCCATTATCGGCACCTTTTTCCCATATCGGAAAAATGCAGACAACACCATTTTCGGCTGATGTGTTTTGGCCAGTGAATCTCTAAAAGATATTCAGAGAGATAAAACAAAGTTCATTTGTTGGACAGGCAATTATCAAATATTTTTATTACTAATCACCTTTTCATAAGAAAAGTCTTTCTAACAAGTTTGTTATTTTCATCAGACTTGGAATGGCAGTCACCTCTTCCCCAATTCTAATTCTGCGACCATCTTCCTGGGCCTCCTGGACACCATTTTTCTCTTTTCCTATGCAGTGGTAAGTTATTGTCACCAGCTACATTTATTTATTTTATTTTATTTTATTTATGCAAACATTAAGACAACAGAGACAAATTATACAAACAAAATCACATTAAACAAAAAACAACTCAAGAAAAGGAGAGAAAAAAAAGGAGTCTGGCTGACAAGGTGGGAGAACTAGAGCTGCTGTTGTACGAGGAGGATTTCGATTTTGTGGGAATTTCAGATACTTGGTTCAGCAGTACTCATGATTGGCTGACAACCATTCAAGGGTATTCCCTATATCACAGAGAAAAGAGTGAGGGGTATGCCTGTATATCAAGAATGATGTATATGTGAATCTGAGGGACGACATCACTAATAGAGCAAGGAAGGAGGTGGAATACTTATGGGTAGAGCTTCAAAGGGAGAAAACCAAGGGGAAAGTAATACTGGGAGTATGCTACTGGCTCACTAATCAGGGGGAGGTGGACCTTATATCACATTTTGGAATAGAGGCAAGGATGGGAAGTGCCATTTATAATGGGGAATTTTAATTATCCAGACATAGACTGGGCGGAAGGAACTGTGCTTTACCTAAATGTCTTGCAGGACAATTTCATGGGTCAGATGGTAAATGCACCAACAAGAAACAAAGCGTTACTAGACCTACTGATTACTAACAAACAGACCTGATCGCGGATGTGTAAATACGGGTCAATTTAGGAAACGGTGATCAGAGCTCAATTGGTTTTAGCATAAATCACAGAAATGGGAAACGCAAGGGTATTACAAAGACACTGAATTTCAAAAGAGCCAACTTCCCTAAACTGAGCTCCTTGCTAGAAGATATTAAATGGGATAAAAATCCTAGGAGCAAAGAACACGGAGTAAAAATGGGAGTGCTTTAAGAGCATAATAAATAAACGTATTGGCCAGTGCATCCCAATGGGAAATTCATTTAAAAGGGCTAATAATAAAAGTCCTGGGTGGCTTAACTCCAACGTAAAAATTCATATAAAAGCAAAGGAGAAGACCTTCAAAAAAATACAAGGCTGATGGGTCATTGTCAGCATTCCAACTGTACAAAGAATGCAACAAGAAATGTAAGGGTGCAATCCAGGTGGCTAAGATAGGACACAAAACGTGGACATGAAAGCGGAGGAGAGAAATTACCGTATTTATCGGCGTATACCGCGCACTTTTTTCCCCTTAAAGCGGGGGTTCACCCTATCAACGAAAAAAAAAAATTTTTTTTTTTTTTAACCATAAAATCAGGCATTGTAGCGCGAGCTACAGTATGCCTGTCCCAAATTTTTTACCCCCGTACTCACCTTGTACGCGTAGATCGAAGATACCGGGGAATGGGCGTGCCTATGGAGACGGAGGATGATTGACGGCCGGCTCTGGCGCGTCACGCTTCTCCGGAAATAGCCGAAATAGGCTTGGCTCTTCACGACGCCTGCGCATAGCCTGTGCGCAGGCGCCGTGAAGAGCCGAGACCTACTCCGGCTGTCTTCGGGGAGAGTGACGTGCCAGGGCCGGCCGTCAATCATCCTCCCTCTCCATAGGCACGCCCATTCCCCGCGGGAGCCGAAATCTACGATGTCCGATTACAAGGTGAGTCCGGGGTTAAAAAAATCGGGACAGGCATACTGTAGCTCGCGCTACAATGCCTGTCTCGATGGTAAAATCAAGCCAGTGAGGGTGAACTACCGCTTTAAAATAAGGGGAAAAACGCCTCCGCCGACATATACCGAGCGCAGTACACTCGGGTACATTCGGCCAGGCTCGGTTTTGCTTGTGGTCACGCTCTGTGACGTTTATGCGTGAGAAGCCGAGCGTGCCCGAGTGTACTGTGCTCGGTATATGTCGGCGGAGGCGTTCAAACTGAGTGCGGGAAGCGGGGATTCGACTCTGAGACAGCGCGGGAGAAGCCGGGAGGACGCCACCGAGGCCGCAGACGGACGCCGGACCGGACAAGGCCGCCGATCGACACCGGGCAAGACACCAAAACTGTAAGTATTAAAATGTTTTTTTTTACAGGAATTTCGGGTCTACATTAGGGGTGCGCGCTATACGCCGGAGCGTGCAATACCCCGATAAATACGGTATTTAAGTATATAAATCGTAAGAAAGGGTCGGAACATATTGGCCCCATAAAGTATGATGAAGGGAATCTGGTTACAAAAGACGGAGAGATGGTGAAGGTTTTGAATTTTATTCTTCTCAGTCTTCACAAGGGAAACGAGGCGGATTCAGTAACCAAGACTGTAATGTTTATCTTCATAAAATGTCACAGGAACCACCCTCATGGCTAACAGAGGAGAGAATTAGAAATAGACTTGAAAAACGTAACATTAATAAGTCACCGAGACCAGACAGTTTGCACCCGAGGGTCCTTAAGAAACTCGGTCAAGTGATAGCCAGACCATTGTTCTCAATTTTTATGGACAGTCTACTGACTGGAATGGTACCAGCTGATTGGAGAAAAGCCAATGTAGCACCAATATTTAAAAAAGGGCCAAGATACATCCCTGGGATCTACACGCCAGTTAGCCTAACATCGATAGTTTGCAAGCTCTTGGAGGGGATGATAAGGAGCTATATACAAGATTTTAGTAATAAAACTGTATTATTAGCAGTAATCGGCATGGTTTCATGAAGAATCATTCTTGCCAGACCAATCTATTAACCTTCTACGAGGAGATGAGCTGCCATCTATATAAAGAAAGCCATGTAGATGTGGTGTATCTGGATTTTGCAAAGGCTTTCGAAACAGTTCCTCATATACGTTTACCAGACAAACTAAGGTGTCCAGAGGGTGGTGGGGAATGGGGAGTACTCAGAATGGTCTGTTGTGGAAAGTGGAATTTCCCAGTGTTCTGTCTTGGGACCAATCCTATTTAATCTATTCATCTGGAGCATGGGATAAACGGCTCAATCTCAGTATATGCAGACGATACTAAGATAAACAAGGCAATAACTTTTACGCAGGATGTGGAAACCTTGCAAGAGGATCTAAACAAATTAATGGGGTGGGCAACTACATGGCAATGAGTTTTAATGTTGAAACATTTAAAATAATGCATTTTGGTGCCCTAAATATGAACGCAAGTTACTCACTAGGAGGAGAACCTTTTGGGGGAATCTAGAAGGGAAAAGCACCTGTGGGTCCTAGTAGATGACAGGCTCAGCAGGCAAAGCCAACAGAATATTGGCATGCATTAAAAAGGGGATTAACTCTAGAGAGAAAACGAAAATTCTCCCACTCTACAAGACTCTGGTCCAGCCGCACCTGGAGTATGCTGTCCAATTCTGGATTTTGCACTCCTTGGGAGGGATGTGCTGGAACAGGAGATAGTCCAGGGAAGGGCAACAAAACTAATGGAGGGACTGGAGGATCTCGGCTATGGGGAAAGACTGCAAGCATTGAACTTATTCTCTCTGGAGAAGAGAGACTTGAGGGAGGATATGATTTCAACGTACAAATACCGCATTGGTGACACCACAATAGGGGTAAAACTTTTCAGAGCAAGTGAATTTAAAAAGACGGTCGTCTCTTCACTAAAGAGAAGCGGTTTTAACCTTAAATCGGATAGCGGGTTATTTACTGTAAGGATGTGGAATTCTTTCACAAGCAGTTTCAGCAGGGAGCATGGATAATTACATTTATTAGATAGGCACCTAAACGACCACAACATACAAGGGTATACAATGTACTATTAACATAAAAGCACACACACAGGTTGGACTTGTGTCTTTTTTCAACTTCACCAACTATGTAACTGTAAGGCCCCATGCCCACGGGACGCCGGTGCAAACTCTGCTGAACACACGTTTTTAAAGGGTAAAACCGGCGTTTAAAAATGTCTGTTTTACCGCGTTTGCATTTATAAGCAATTAGTTAAGAAACTTCATAAGACCCTCCCTAAGCTCAAACAGTATTATTTAACCATTTCAGCCATTTTGTGAGACCAGAGTGAGTAGCAGCTGAGAGAGCAGCAGTGTACTTGTATTTAGCGTGTCACTTGCCACATCACCTGCCACAAGATGCGGATTGTCCACTTCCCACGTCACCTGCCACAAGTTATGAATTGTCCACTTGCCACACCACCTGCCACAAGTTGTGGATTGTCCACTGGCCACATCACCTGCCACAAGTTGTGGATTGTCCACTTGTCACGTCAACTGCCGCAAGTTGTGGATTGTCCACAATGCAATGCAAGCAATTACATTTTTTTTTATGGTTTTTTTAATGGTTTTTCATCATTTGCCATAATTTTTGAGATTTATAATGTAAAAAAATAGGTCACCTTTAAAAACGCCTATAAATGAAATCGCGGCAAAACACCGGTACCGCGTTTTGCCACGTTTTGCGTCTGAAACGTGGAAAACTTTTGCGTCTGAAACAATTTTTTTTGCTTCTGGAAAAACAAGGTTAAACGCAACTGCCTAAAAATGGCAACAAACGAGACTTTGTGCATGGACACATAGGATAACATTGAATGTGTTCAGGGACAGTTGAAAAAGCTGTCCAACTGCCACTGAACACGCGTTTACCAGCGTCTCGTGTGCATGGGGCCTTACCTGTTTTCTCCCAGCCTTATGTTATAGAGATGAGGAGAGGGGGTTGTAGATAGTGATATGCTCGGGCGTGTTTGGACTAGGATCCGTACCCGCATTTGCGAGTCCACCACAAAGCTTTCAGCTGTCGGACCATTCTTCTGTAGCTGGGGCATTCTCTACTCCAGAACCGTACCCATACAAGGTCCATATATACATGTGGCTACAAAGTCTGGAATGCCTTGGCTACAGATAATTAGCCTGTACAAGTGAAAGCTTCCATGTGGGCTTGGACATATTGGTTCGGCTCCTAGTCCCAACATTCCCCATTCCCATCACTGGTATGTATGTAATATATATGAGAGGTAGAGAGAGATATCTTTAAAGCTATTAAACACTGGGAAATGTGCATGTAATATGTTTTCTCCAAACATACTTTACATATGGTCTTTCGTTATGGTGCTCCAGCTATAAAAGCACATACAAATATTTCAACATGTGAAATTTTGAACATCACTTAGGTTAAGTTCACACCTGCTTTAAAACAGGCATTTGAGAGGCCTTAAAAACGCCCCTCCAACGCCTATGCAGATGATACAATAAACAGCATACAGTGCTGTTCTCGCTATCAAAACATGAAGCGGTATTGTTGTGTCCCTTCAAAATTGAAGGCCCATTCAAGTCTATGGTAACGCCTCGCAAATGCTTTGGCAGGCAGTTGTGGTATGTTAAGATTAGTTCATTGCCTGTAATGGAATAGGCATTTGTGGAGCAGTTTTAATGCGCCTTAACGCTCCTCAAACGCTTCAAATCTGCCCATAGGGAATTTGAGGAACATTTTTAACTCTTCATTAAGAGCTTGTAAAATGCCAGTTTAATGCCCACACTAAATTTCGTTAATGAGAGTCTAACGCCCATACTAACGCTATAGGAGCATTTAAGTGTTGGAAATTTTAGTCAAGTGTGAACAAGCCCTTCGAATTAAAGTGTTGACGTGACACTTCTATGGAGAAGTTTCATTTTTCTGAATGAATATGGTCATGTTTGGGGAAGTGATGCTTTTACTCAAATGATATTTCCTGGGTTGCTTTTTAATGAAAGAAAATTGGTATCTACATTGAAATATGTTTCTTTTGATAACAGGGTCTGTTTGTCAGCGGGATTATAGGCGACCGTTTAAACATGCGTTATGTACTCACTTTTGGCATGTGTTCATCGGCTGTAACTGTGAGTACTAATTTTTCACGTTATCTTGTACCCCAGTATTTCCTGAAAAGTCAAGTTGTTTTCACAGCAAGCAGTCATTGCATTTTATTTGCTAACTGAAAAAGAATTTAACATATGGAAGCTGACTGCCTGTTCTTAGCAAGAACTATAGATGGTTTAATGTAAATTTTACTGGAGGAGTGGTCCCCTCACAGAGCTGTGTGCGATGGAATTATACAGAGTGGCCCCAAACATCCTTCTCGGGTCCCCTGTCTGGCTCCTCCTCCTCGAGTGCCACTTCCCATGGGTCCCGCTGTCTCAGCAAAGCCTGTGAGGGGAGAGATGCACTGCAGATCCCATCCAGGGCCCCATAGCTATGGCTTTTGTTAGACCACTGCCGACCCTCTCTGTCCTAAAGCAGTTATTGACCTCCCTCACAATCCTGAATCTTCTATTCCTTGCAGATGTTTGTGTTCGGCACGCTCACAGAGTGGCTTCACTTCTATAACAAGGTCTTCTACTGCTTAATCTGGGTGCTAAATGGTCTGCTTCAGTCCACAGGCTGGCCCTGTGTGGTCGCTGTTATGGGGAACTGGTTTGGAAAATCTGGGTATGTATGTTTCAGTTACTATTGGAGTTTATCACTTGGTTGAAAACCAGTTAAGCATTCATGCCAAAAGACACTGAGATGGTTTTTGGTCTTTCTTTCTTTCTTTCTTTCTTTCTTTCTTTCTTTCTTTCTTTCTTTCTTTCTTTCTTTCTTTCTTTTTTTATTCTTTCTTTCTTTCTTTCTTTCTTTCTTTTTTTTATTTTTTCTTTCTTTCTTTCTTTCTTTCTTTCTTTCTTTCTTTCATGAATATACATAAACTTTTTTAATTTTTTTTTATTTAATTTTTTTACATTTTACTTCCATGACACCATTTGTAAAGCATACTGGGGATTCTAAGAAAGCACCATCTACAAGACATTTTATTAAACAGTTCTGTATTATGAGACTCATGGTCTTCTGTGTCAATGAGGTCGATTTAGTTTTTCTCTCCACTTCCTGTCTAATGAAATTGTTATCAGCAGGCCAGGAAGTCGGGGTAAATTTGTGGTATGTTGGTACAGCAATCTCCCCTGCTGTGCTATTGTGTTCTGACAGGATTACTGCCTCTGTAGTAAAACCTGACAGTGGTTCCAACCCTTCCCTACTTAAAGTAATAGAAACATTTTGGTGTGCCACTTTAGAGAGATTTGCTCTCACTTGTCTTGGGGATCCAAATACATTTCTGCAATATACCTATTTTGCATTGTAAAAAGTACTAATTTACCATTTCTAACTTGTACAGACGTGGCCTTGTATTTGGTCTCTGGAGTGCCTGCGCATCTGTTGGGAATATTTTGGGGGCTTTCCTTGCATCATCTGTTCTAAAATATGGCTATGAGGTATGTGCTGACTTTAACAATGATGAGATTAGGGCTGCGATGCAATTTAAAGGTGTTTAAATTACTTACAGCTTCTTTTTCTATGTATTAAAACACACCAGGCCAATTTGTAGACAAGTGTCATTTGCACTGTAGACCTAATTATACTGAAGGTTCGGTTAACTTCTGACTGCACACACAAAATTATCTGTCCACCAGAGACAGCAAAACCATAGCTTCTGTGTTCTTGCACAAAAAGCTTTGTGCTCTTATTAGAGAGTGGGGTCGATTTACGAAAACTGCAAAAGGGACAAAACACGTCATGTAGAGAGAAATTGCTGCTCACCCCGAAAGTGACATCAGAGGAATTTTCCCCAGTGGGGTTTTTAGGCAGCTCAAATAATCAATTAAGTTGCATTGTGTAAAAAAGGTTTATTTGGGAATATCACATACAAAAAAGGGGGGGAGTATCGTTAAGATATGAGTTGCGGTATTACAAAAGCATTTTAAAACTCCATAACTTTTTACAGCACACAAAAAGCTAATATACAGCTTGATAATTGTAAACATAGCATATATAAAAAATAACGCGTTTCGACCCTAAAGGTCTTCTTCAGAGGTTATTGTTGTGATTGAAAATAAATTTGCAAAAAATTATTTATTAATGTTACATATTTTATCAAATGTCCCCCACCCTGGCCCCGTCTATATATGGGCACTTATAGAAAAGAAGGGGGGGTGAGAAAATAAAATACATATAAAGATGATATGAAAAGGGGAAAAAAAAATATTTAAAATCAATTTTTACCAATTGGAAGAGTATGGAACAGTCCAAGTTGAGCTTCGTCGTCGCAACAATTTATCAATATATCTTTTTTTTTTTCAGATCTTTAGTAGTGATTCCCATCCTAGAGTGACAATGTTCACTCGCTGTACAGTATCATTGGAGAAGCAGTGCTGTCCCTCTAGATTGGGAAGTGTGCTTGCACTACAGAATTCTCGCTCATCTCCATTAAGTAAGGTGGTGTTCTGTAGTCCACAGAGTTTGGAACAGTGTAACTGATAACAGTAGAGCACAGGAAGAGAACATGGGAAGTTACCAGCTCACAAGATTTTTGCTATGATTAACATATTCTTTTGCGCTTGTCAAACAAAATGATTCACGTGGGCTATTTAACAAACCGTAAAGGATAAAAAAAAAAGTTTTATTGTTTTGGTTTATAAAACACTTTTATTAAAAATTTGTAGTTAATATTTTTGACAGATCTATGACCAAGTATTTGTTCTTTTTCTCAGTATGCATTCCTCGTAACGGCATGTGTGCAGTTTGCTGGTGGTGTGATCATTTTCTTTGGCCTGGTGACCTCTCCAAAGGAGCTAGGTAAGATAAGCGGAGTGTTGAATAATGAGATTTCTGCATAGACAAGTTCCATTATATGGGCCAGCATTGATGGGCTTTTGTCACACCCATTTAGAGTTCATATGTTCTGTATATGTAAGATATTTGGATTTGACTTCCATTTCTATTGTATAGTGCAAGTCAATAACCACACCTGAGTTTGTAGCTCTCCTGAAACTGTGTCTGTCTGAGGCCCCGGACACACGTCCGAGGAACTCGACGGGCAAAACACATCGTTTTGCTCGTCGGGTTCCTTGTGAAGCCGCCGAGGATCTCGACGAGCCAAGTTTCCCCATTGACTAACGAGGAAATAGAGAACGTGTTCTCTATTTCCCCATTGACTAACGAGGAAATAGAGAACGTGTTCTCTATTTGGCTCGACGAGTTCCTCGTCGGCTTCCTCGGCCAAAAGTGTACACACGAACGGGTTTCTCAGCAGAATACGGCTCCGATCGAGTTTCTGGCTGAATTCTGCAGAGAAACTCGGTCGTGTGTACAGGGCCTAAAGCATAATGTCACTATGGGGGTTATTTACTAAAACTGAGTGTGCAAAATCTGGCGCAGCTCTGCATAGAAACCAATCGGCTTCCAGGTTTTATTGTCAACAAGCTGAAATTAGAAGCTGATTGATTACCATGCACAGCTGCACCAGATTATGAGTGCTCTAGTTTTAGTAAATCTCCAATTAAAGTATGATATGAGCAAATAAGTGTTTGACATTTTGCACATTGGAGTAAGGACAGAGGGATCACTTTGTTGCAATTGGCCAGCTTGACCATGAATAGCAATATGTACAAACCAAGAATCCCTGTTTTTATGCAAACATTTGCGTGAAATATGTAAGGATGTCTAACCGTGTGCAAATGGTTAATTCAGTATCTTCAGATGGGCTTTTGTACTGCTTCTCTCCCCATACAAGTGGGAATATAAAAGCATCTGAAGCAGGTCAAGCAATTCCGAATGATCTCAGAAGCATCTCAAACTGATATCAGAAGCAAGCTGCATTTGTCCATCAAAGTCTGCCTGCACTGGCCCAATGAATGTTTCTCTGCCACAGGTCTACCAGATGCCGGGGAACAGGAGGGTGAGAGCAGAGACCAGGAGGAAGAGGCAAATCGACCACTTATCAGTGAGGATAATGAGGTGGACAGTGATGCCAGTTATTCTATCCAGGCTCCAGATACTGCCAGTACACCTAAAGCCATCAGCTTTATGCAAGCCTGGTGCTTACCGGGAGTGATGCTGGTGAGAACTACTTCTATTTAAGTCTAGCATTAAGGTGGTTGTAAGACGCAGACATGAAATATGAGCAAAGCATATTCTTCTACAGTGTGTACTTTTCTCAATCCAGAGCAAGTGTCAGTTTGATCTGCTGCCCGTTCCTCTATCTGCATGAATCTTGTTTTCCTGACACAGAAAAAAGGCGATGCAGACTCCAGCACACAGTCTGATTGACAGCCAGTAAATGTGTGTGTGTCTCTTCCCTTCAATCAGCTCTCAGAGCTCTCCTCACTGAGCTCTGCAGTGTGTAATTTCTGGACTTTGGATGGAGAACGGAAGAATGTAGATAAACGGGTATCTAGTAAGCTTTGTTTCACCCAAGGCCAGTCACTTCACTGGGTTTACACGTTTTACCACACTTCCTGTCTGTGACACCTGTACAAGTAGCAGGGGGTGCAGGTGTCACTGAAAAGAAAGTCACATAAAGCAATAAGAGCAATGTCATAAGTTCTAACCATTCCCTACTTTTTCTTAAAGCACCTGTGATGAAAGCTAAAAATCGTTGATGGTATATACTGTACCTCCTGCACCACCAAATGCTTATCCTGTACAGAGATGTCTGCATATAATTTTTTATTTTTTTTCTATTGGTTGAACTTGATGGACTTTGACAGCATGAACGTAGCCTGATTGGGAATCGCCACACCGTTGCAATCCTTAGAATATCAGAATTTCTGATCTTTTAACCTAGCTATACATGGCTTGATTTTCTCTTGTTCAGTATAGATGGCGGGATCTCCAAAGTTGGCTATTGTGCACCCGCAGCTTTCTGAATATACAAATGGTGACTGAATGCATCCAATGGGATGCAGTCACTGTTTGACTGAGCCAGGTGAAAATGTATCAGCCTATTTTTAAATCGGTCTTTGATGAGCTAGTTGGTGCCGACAGCCACCCACTGCTCAAACAGCCTGTCAGGTTTTTCCAGGACAATCAGTGCTGTCAGCTATAGCCAGCAACACTGTTTTTTTGTATTCTGATGGCAGGGAAGGCTCCCCACTGTCAGAATACAATACCACAGTGGGAGGATTAGCCCATCTACATCAAATGTATGAATGGTGTAAACAAATGATGATTTCTTCTTCTTCTTTTTTTATCTTTTTTAATTAATGTTATGGGCAGCCTTTTTCATGAAGATGCTAACCTATTCCACAGATGTTTCAGGGACCTGCAGGTGGCAGCATTGAGCTTTGTATCTGCTGTTCAGCTGCAGATGCTACATGTATTCAAAGATGTGCAGTAGTACAGTAGGTGTTTGTGATATTGTGTTTTTAGCACGACAGCATCGCGCTGATTCTCGGCGACATGGTGCCGAGATCTCGCCGACATCTCGCACTCACTGGAATAGTGACAGCACATCCCAGCAAGCGCGTCATAGAAGCGACGGGAGATCCGACTTGGATTCCCGCCAATTCTACATGTGTGCAGCGTTTGTTATGAATCCTGAGGGGGGAAGTCCCCGCCGGATTTTAACTAAAAATCCGGCATGGGTTCCCCCCTCAGGAGCATACCGGGCCCTTAGGTCTGTTTTGGGTTGTAAGGAGAGCCCCCCTACGCCGAAAAAAACGGCGTAGGAGGTCCCCCTACAATCCATACCAGACCCGTATCCAAAGCACGCTACCCGGCCGGCCAGGAAGGGAGTGGGGACAAGCGAGCGCCCCCCCCCCCCCTCCTGAGCCGTACCAGGCTGCATGCCCTCAACATGGGGGGGTTGGGTGCTCTGGGGCAGGGGGGCGCACTGCGGCCCCCCCACCTCAGAGCACCCTGTCCCCATGTTGATGAGGACAGGGCCCCTTCCCGACAACCCTGGCCGTTGGTTGTCGGGGTATGCGGGCGGGAGGCTTATCGGAATCTGGGAGCCCCCTTTAATAAGGGGGCCCCCAGATACCGGCCCCCCACCCTAAGTGAATGGATATGGGGTACATCGTACCCCTAACCATTCACCTGTAGGAAAAATGTCAAAGTTAATAAACACACCACACAAGGGTTTTTAAAATAATTTATTTTTCTGCTCCGGAGGCTCCCCCTGTCTTCTTTATTAGCTCTTTTACCAGGGGGAGCTTCTTCTTTGACGTCTTCGGGTGGGTGGGGGCCGCCGTCTGGTTCTCTTCCACCGCCGGGGGGGGGGGGGGTCGCTTTTAAAAAAGCCCCCTCCCCCCGGCGGGTTTCCTCCGGCGTCTTCGGCGGGGGGGCTTCTTCTTCCGCTATCCGGGGGGTCTTCTCAACTCTCCGGGGGTCTCCTTCTATGTTCGTCGCTGTTGACTCGGCGCACCCCGGTTCTTCCTCTCGCTGTCCGGTGCCTTCTTCTTCCGTGCTGTACGTCTTCTTCTCCTTCAGTGCTGTGAGTTCTTCTTCCGTGCTGTGATGTCATGTTCTTCACTTCTCTTCTTCTCCCGATGTTGACACGTCGCCTTTCCTCGCTGCAATGACGGGTGCGCGGCTTGCATCGGATTTATATAGACCTCACAATCCCATCATGCTCTGGTACCTACCCATGTGATACCTACCCATGTGGGTAGGTATCACATGGGTAGGTACAGAGCATGATGGGACTGTGAGGCCTATATAGGTCCGATGCAAGCCCCGCACACGTCATTTCTGCGAGAAGAGCCGGCGTGTCAACATCTGGAGAAGAGAAGAAGATGACGTCACAGCCCGGAAGAAGAAGAATACGTCACAGCACGGAAGAAGAAGATAGACGTTCAGCGCTGAAGGAGAAGGCACCGGACAGCTGGAGGAAGAACCGGGGTGCGCAGAGTCCACAGCGGAGAGCGGCGAACATAGCAGAAGACCCCCGGAGAGTGAAGAAGACCCCCCGGATAGCCGAAGAAGACCCCCCCGGATAGCGGAAGAAGAAGAAGCACACCACCCCCCGCCGAAGACGTCGGAGGAAACCCGCCGAGGAGTGGGCGCTTTTATAAAAGCGACCCCCCCCCCCCCGGCGGTGGAAGAGAACCGGACGGCGGCAAAGAGCGCCCCCCACCCAAAGACATCAAAGAAGAAGCCCCCCTTGGTAAACGGAGCTAAAGAAGACAGGGGGCGGCCTCCGGAGCAGACTAATAAATTATTTTAAAAACTCTTGTGTTGTGTTTATTGACTTTAACATTTTTCCTACAGGTGAATGGTTAGGGGTACGATTTACCCCATATCCATTCACTTAGGGTGGGGGGCCGGTATCTGGGGGCCCACTTATTAAAGGGGGCTCCCAGATTCCGATAAGCCTCCCGCCCGCATACCCCGACAACCAACGGCCAGGGTTTTCGGGAAGGGGCCCTGTCCTCATCAACATGGGGACAGGGTGCTCTGAGGTGGGGGGGCCGCAGTGCGCCCCCCTGCCCCAGAGCACCCAACCCCCCCATGTTGAGGGCATGCAGCCTGGTACGGCTCAGGAGGGGGGGGGGGGGGCGCTCGCTCGTCCCCACTCCTTTCCTGGCCGGCCGGGTAGCGTGCTTTGGATACGGGTCTGGTATGGATTGTAGGGGGACCCCCTACGCCATTTTTTTGGCGTAGGGGGGGCTCTCCTTACAACCCATAACAGACCTAAGGGCCCGGTATGCTCCTGAGGGGGGAACCCATGCCGGATTTTTATTTAAAATCCGGCG
This sequence comes from Rana temporaria, assembly GCF_905171775.1. Classification (NCBI taxonomy): domain Eukaryota; kingdom Metazoa; phylum Chordata; class Amphibia; order Anura; family Ranidae; genus Rana; species Rana temporaria. Next base: position 386,963,350 of record NC_053491.1, read on the forward strand.
GGGACTTCCCCCTCAGGATTCATAACAAACGCCGCACACGTGTAGAATTGGCGGGAATCCAAGTCGGATCTCCCGTCGCCTCTATGACGGCTTTGTCTCTATCGCGGCAAGCCAGCTCGGCGCTGGCTCCCGCAGACCCACACGCTGGCCGCCAGACCTGTACATAGCGCGAGCAGCGGCACTGTACAAATTGTGTGCCGGCTGCCGATCGCGCTCCACCGTGTCCTCCTAGCTCCTATTACTTAAATTTTGGACTCCCCCTATGGGGGAGTCTCTTGGTGTAGTCCAGTGGCGTGAGCGGCGTGACGTCACGGCCCGGAGGCGAGGGAGGACTCGGAGCGCGCAGGGAGCTGTGTCGGACGGAGCCTGTGAGTGTGACACAGTCAGGCACTGCCTGCCTAGGAGGAACCTAGAAGTGTACTCCGTTAAAAAAGTAAGCAAACGGCACAAAACCTGTAAGAAATTAAGTTTTACAAACTGTTCATGTTAAATGGCTAGTTCCGGGAGGGGGGCGGGTCTTGCGGGGTAAGTGGTTAACTGAGGTGACCAGATAAAAAAAAAATTATCTGCCATTTTTTCACAGTGGCAGTGAGGCGGCAATTGATATTTTTTTTGGTAGTCAGATAAGGCAAGCATGGCTCAATAACACAAACGTTTTTTTAAAAAAAACGTTTGTGTGTTATTGAGCCATGCTTGCCTTATCTGACTACCAAAAAAAACATTAATTGCCGCCTCACTGTGCTATCACATACAGCCACTGTGCCCATCAAACGCAGCCACTGTGCCATCACGTGCAGCCACTGTGCCATCACGTGCAGCCACTGTGCCATCACGTGCAGCCACTGTGCCATCACGTGCAGCCACTGTGCCAACACGTGCAGCCACTGTGCCATCAAATGCAGCCACTATAACCATCAATTATTGCCACTGCCAGTTTGCCCCATCAATTGCCGCCAGTGTGCCCATCAAACGCAGCCACTGTGCCATCACATGCAGCCGCTATGCCATCACACGCAGCCACTATGCCACTGTGCCCATCAAACGCAGCCACTGTGTCCATCAAACGCAGCCACTGTGCCATCACATGCAGCCACTGTGCCAACACACGTCGCCACTGTGCCCATCAAACGCAGCCACTGTGCCAAAAAAATGAAATAGGGGGAAAACAAAGAAAAGTCATTTTCGGTTTCGGACTGAATTTTTTTTTTATTTCGGTTTCGTTTCGGTTCTGAAATTTCCATTTCGGTGCATCACTAATATATATATTTGTGTGTGTGTATATATATATGTATATATATATATATTCTCATTTTATTATTATTTTTGTGTCAAAAGGGACTTGCCTTTGTGTGCTTTGTCCATATGTTATAGGTCACATTGTAACTCTTCCCTCATGTGCTTGCAGTATTCTCTGGCCTACGCCTGTCTGAAGCTGGTGAATTACTCTTTCTTCTTTTGGCTTCCCTTCTATCTGAGCATAAACTTCCACTGGAAAGAGGCAGAGGCAGACCAGCTGTCTATCTGGTATGACATTGGAGGAATTATAGGTCAGTGAAATGTTCCTGTTTTATGAGATCCATTTGTAGGAGCTGAAGGCTGGTATAGGGACAGATCACCCTGCAGGTGCGATGGAATGCAAAGTATGTTTGGGAACAATTTTTAAATGAAGAAAAAAAAAATTGTAATATATATATATATATATATATATATAATTACATACACATACATATATATATATATAATCTTTGCATTACATGCGCATATTTTCCCATTTTTTATCCTTGTAAAACACAGATGCATGCAAGTACAGAAAAATACCTGTTGATACTGTCAAAAATGAATTGAGCTTCTAAGTTACTATATTGAGCTGACAGTGCTGCCTCTGCTGCAATGAATCCCAAGCAGTGTTGTCAGCCCTGCCTAGGTCTTTTTTGCAGGCTACAGAATGCCTGCCAATGTTATAAAAGAAGAGGAAAAAAGATGTTCTGAAACCCAGCAGATGAGAACCAGGCAGGCCTGACTACATTACTTGAGATTTCAGTTCAGCAGAGGCAGCAGAGTTATTGGCTCACTACAGGAACATTGGTGCCTACTGGATTTCTGTCAGGATCAACAGTTATTTTTCTGTACTTCCACCAAGAGAGGAAGTTAAACTTTTGCAGATGTTGGAAAGATCCTGTTCCTTTTAAAGCACAATATACAGCTTAGTGCTTGTGGGAGTAATTGTGTCCCTCGCTGTTGTAAAATACCTGCCTGTGTGTGTGTGTGTGTGTGTGTGTGTGTGTGTGTTAACCACGGGAATCAAGGCTGCTGATCGATGATACTGTGGTCGGTTTATGTGCCTCCTGTCAGCCTGAAGTCTCTCCCTCTCCCCCTCCCTCCCTGCCTGTCAGCTATTGGTGCAGTACCGATCTACCCCGCCCCTCCCCTCTTGCTGCTATGCATTTAAAAATAAAGCCTGGGGCACACCATGAGATTATCGAATGAATGACCTTCCATTTTGTTTAGCATGCTAGTCTCCTTATCAAAAATGAAGAGGTTACTAAAGTACAAACATTTTGGTCAGACCAGAATAAAAATTTCAGAAGTGATGTACTGTAATGTATTCTATTTTCGAATGAAAACTGTACTGATTAAATGAAAATGATCTGATATCGTATGAGAAACATTTTCATGTTTGTCCCTTTGCAAAATTTTGGATAAAAGCTGTGTGTGATTTTCTGATTGTGTGTACGGGCCTTAACTTTGCCCAATAACTACAAACCCCATTGTTTTATATACCGTATTTATCGCGGTATAACGCGCTCTGGCGTATACCGCGCACCCCCAAAGTGGCCCCCAATCCTGTGGGAAAAAAAGATTTTTTGTTGTTTTGTACTTACAGTTTTGATGTCTTGCGCGGCGTCCATCTGCGGCCTCGTCGGGTCCGGCGTCCTTCTGCGGCCTCGTCGGGTGTCCTCTTCGGCGGGTCCGGCGTCCGTCTTCGGCGGGTCGGGCGTCCATCTTCGGCGGGTCGGGCGTCCATCTTCGGCGGGTCCGGTGTCCATCTTCGGCGGGTCCGGTGTCCATCTTCGGCGGGTCCGGTGTCCATCTTCGGCGGCGTCCTCCCGCTCGTTTCCCGCCACGACTTTGAATACTGCGCCCGCATATAGCGAGCGCAGTACACTCGTGAATCTTCGGGCAGGCTCGGGCGCCTCTCGCACTGACGTCCTGTACGGTCAGGACGTCAGGACGTCAGTACGAGAGGCGCCGAGACTGGCCGAAGATTCACGAGTGTACTGCGCTCGCTATATGCGGGCGCAGTATTCAAACTCATGGCGGGAAAGCGGGTATCGGCGTATATCGCGCACCCACGATTTTGCCCTGATTTTCAGGGCAAAATAGTGCGCGGTATACGCCGATAAATACGGTAAATCTATGTTGTAGTGTCTTTGTAATATAAAAATTATGCAGCTCAATACCTTATTTCAGAGTGCCGCAGACCATTCACATGACCGCCCGTCCCTCTCCTCCCGGCTGATGCCAGTGGGGAATCTCAGCCCCTCCCACTGTAGCCCTCAGATTGGGGAAGGAGAGCTGCGAGACGTCACATGACCACAAATCGGCACTGTGAAATAAGGTATTGCACTGCATACATTTTTTTTTAAAAGAAAGGCACTGCAACATGGCTTCAAATAACAGAGGGGATTCTAGTAATTAAGCACAGTGCTTTTACAACCACTTCAAAGTTAAGGTTTACTCTGCCTACATTTTGCTTTCCCTGGTAACCACCACCACCATGAAAGTTCTAAATGATACCCAGCGCAGTCATCACTCGATTTCTGTGCTTTTCTATGCAACGTAGACAGATTATGACTGGTGGGAGGGGCTATACTGAAAATGGGAAGCTATGGTAGCTCCCACATGTGATGGTGAGCATCCATGATTGAAAAAATGGAAATCCAATGAATGAAAGGGACAGGCCGGTGACAGGTTGGGGAGGAGAACGTTTTAGATAATGCTGGATGGTCCTTGATGCAGGTTCTAACTGGCTTTCTGTAGCTACTAATACACAGTGTGAGAAGCTTGCGGTATGTAGTGAAACCGCAGTAAGCGATTATAGTTCAGGAGAAAAGCCTGTATAACTGTGCAAAACTGAAGGGATGTCTCAAGTCCAGCTTTAATTTGTTTTATATCATTTCAGCACTTTTTCCTATTACTGGATTTAAGGGTAAAAAAACTGCAGAGGCTGGTGACAGATGATGGGTGAAGGGCCTTCAGGAGGTAGTCATAACACGATCACACGGGTGGGCCACATTGATGCCGTCTGTCATCAGACTATATGGGAAGTTCCGCAGCCTAATTATACTGAATCAGTCACCCTGCTGGCACTGCACATCTGTTCACCCCATAAAAACGGTCTCACTCACTGAGCTGAGGTGGGCTGACTGCTGGAATACAGCTGAATAACAGACGTGTGTTTTAGTCTGTATTATAGTGGTGAAGAGAATGTGCAGGTATTCAATTATGTTCTTTTCCACACTCGGCTAAACTTCAGACAAACAGCCGATACATATTTTGGAATTATTTACCTGCCAAAGAATTTGTACAGTAAAACCTTGGTTTGAGAGTAACTTGGTTTGAGAGTGTTTTTTTTGCAAGACAAGCAAAATATTTCAATAAATTTTGCCTTGATATACAAGCGATGTCTTGATATAAGAGTAGCGTCATGTCACAACTGAGTATAACAAATAAGAGAGGAGCCTCCAAGTGTAGCAATATGGTTACATTTAATGAAAGTACAACATTTAGCAACTTATTGCTACACTTAGAGGTGCCCCTCTTCTCTTTTATACCCTGTAAAAAAAATGCTTTGATATACAAGTGCTTTGGATAACAAACATGTTTCTGGAACAAATTATGCTTGCAAACCAAGGTTTTACTGTACTTCTGTTTATTCTTTACTGAGACATGTATATCTCTGTCACACAGTACATCTAGTGAATGAATACAATGGTGTCCCCTCTTCACCACCAGCTAGCTGACTGCATACAAAATGTCAAAGAAATTTCAAAATTTTCACTCTTTTGCTAAAGTAGGAAAAAAAAAACGAGTGGTGAATAAATACCAACAGAAGAAAGCTCTAGTTGCCTAAAAAACAATGATAACAAGTTCACTTTGACCACGCATTTGTCATTCAAAGTGTGAAAGCCCTGATAGCTGGAAATTGGCCTGGTCAGGAAGGGGGTTAAAGTGCCCAGTATTGAAGTGGTTAAGGAACATCTGTTCAGGAAAAGAAATATGCAGGAAAGTCCTACCTTTCTGAAAATGCTAGTTTCCTTGCTATCACATTGATCCAGTGGATTTATTACTCCATGTCACTTACCCATTGCAAGTATTCAGTATTCAAAAGCATGATCTGTAAGTGTATCAGTTATATGTATCCTGATTGGTGCCTTGTGTCTCGTCACAGGAGGAACAGTCCAGGGCGTTATTTCGGACATCATGCAAAAAAGATCACCTGTCTTGGCTATTAGTCTGGTGTGTGCAGTGGGATCCCTATTTGGATACAGCCGTAAGTCATGTCTCCTCCAATATCCATAGATTTGCAGTGAAGGAATGAAAGTGTGTAACTGTGCAAAACCAAAAAGAACATATTTTTTGTAATCTGTCAATATTAACAGCCGTTTTGTCCCCCTATAACTGTTTTACTATCTGTACTGCTAGTGGCCCACCAAAAATATCAAAAAATGTTCACGGCACACCTGAAAAGATTTAAAAAAAATTGTGGTGAACTTATCGTATATACTCGAGTACAAGTCGACCCGAATATAAGCCCGAGGCACCTAATTTTACCACAGAAAAAAAATGTGAAAACGTATTGACTTGAGTATAAGCCTAGGGTGAGAAAATGCAGTATCTACTGTAAGTGGAAAAGAGGGTCATCAATGCCCATCTGCAGTCTCAGTGCCCATCTGCAGCCTCACTATGTCCACCTGTCTCAGTGCCCATCTGCAGCCTCACTGTGCCAACTTGTCTCATCAGTGCCCATCTGCAGCCTCATTTACCTTTTGATGTCCCGCTGTGTCATGCAACTGCAGTTGGTGTTCTGTCAAAATTTACAACTTATCAAATTCTCCAACCGGGAGTACTGCGCATGCTGTTAGCTGATTTCCTGTTTGTCTCAAGTCCATTTAAAACTACATGTCCTGTCTTGCACTAACCTATCCACATGATAGCGCTGCTGTGCAATTTTTCTGCAGAAGGAAAAGCGTTGTACAGATCTACTGGCAGGAAAAGCAGGCAACAAAACTGTTACAGGGGGAATTCCGAAAAACCTTTCCATATTGATATTTGTGACAGACTGCATAATATGTTTTTGCTACTTGACTGCATAAATTTAACAGCAGCCCAGAGTGGGACTTTAAAATACAACTTTTCAGCCCTGTAATGGCCATTCTAGACATTGATCTGTCTTTCACACATTATGTAAACTATACTTTGTGTGTGTGTGTGTGTGTGTGTGTGTAATATATATAATTTTACTGTTTTAGAGTATAATTGTTTTTCTCTCTCTCTCTAGGCTCCCCAAATAACAAGCCCTTGAATGCTTTTTTAATGGCAATCACTGGTAAGTTCTAAAGTCCAGCCCACCAAAAACTGAGATTTCAGTGTTGCATGCCTTCTGACAACTTGAATTGCATGCGCTCTTCTTATATCTCAAGGATTAGTAGCAAATTATCCATACCAGCAACTTCCAGATCTGCCCAACCATTACATCTATTACAAAGCTAAATGATGCTGTCTTTCCCGTTGATTTTTCATAATGTAATATAAACCAGTATGGAGTTTAGCTGTGCTGGAACAACACTGTAATAGCATTGTGGGCAGGGCAGAGACACAAGCTACCATTTTCAAATCTTACCATTGTGACCTCTGAGAAATAAGGGGCTGGTGAGTAATTCAGTCCTCAAAATAGCTTTTGCTGCAATGCTGACTTCAATCAGGAGCTATCTCCAGCACATTTCCACCACTAGATGTCCTCAGTCTTTCATGTTGCATGATAGTCGGCATCATTCAACCCACTTTCCTTGAGCTCAGGCTGTCAGAGACCTGCCCCCAGGCTGTGACTGGAAAGTGAGAGTTACAGTAGACTGAACTCGTCTGTCACACTGCTCTGTTCTATCAGAATGTCCCTTTTCCTCACATGAACTAATTGGCTCCTTGTACTGCCTCTTCCTGTCTGAATTATAATGTATAGGTACTTTTAATGCTTGCATTAAAAAAAGTAAAAAAAATTGTAATGGTGTATTAGTGAATACAGAATTCTATTAGAATGCCTAGGGATCAACTTGATTACTTTTTTCGTATCCTAATATAGAAAATGTCATGATTCTGTTTTGAGATATAAAGTAACCCCTTTCATTTAATAGCACAATTGCCGTAATAGAATGTATTTACTTGTTTCCTGTAACGATAATTAGTGGTGCATTTTTGTCCTCTAGGCTTTTTCATTGGTGGTCCCTCAAACATGATCAGCTCAGCGATCTCTGCAGACCTGGGCCGACAGGAGATGGTGAGAGGCAGCAGTGAGGCCCTAGCCACAGTAACTGGCATTGTAGATGGAACTGGAAGCATGGGAGCTGCTGTGGGCCAAGTGAGTACGAACATGCTGAGTAAAGGTTTGTGATCTTAAGAGGGTGCCAATTCATTGCAGAGCTGCTATATAGACACACATTTGGTTTTACCTGTCCTTTTTGTGCTTGTTGTAGGAATTGATCTGAATCTTAATGCGTAATTGATCTGGTACCCCCATGAACAACCTTGGCTGTCAGCTGCAAATTATATTGAATGTGTAGATTGCCAAATTATTATAGTGACAGAGCTGACTTTTTTTTTAAATCTTTATATTTGACCTTCCTAAAACATTGATGGGGGGGGGGGGGGGGCTGCACTTTTAAAAACTGAGAAAACAAAGCACAACTAAGCCTAATTAACAAAGAGGTGCAAGCCCTTTAGTTAGTGGTAATCTTCTCTGTTTACTATGCGTCTGCGCTAAACCTAGCATATTGAGCAGATTGGCTTCAGCTGCTTCTCTTGCATCCTTTAAATGTGGCACACATCTCTTGCACCAGTTTTCTGGCACAACAAGCACCAATTTCTTCACATTCATATGAAAGTCTGACAACTGCCGCTTTTCAAACTCACTGACATCTCAGACTGTCTCTGAGCTCCTGACAGTACATAACAGAGACCTATAACGGAGCCTTTTAGTGTTGGATTTCTCTTTACTATATGCCTCTGTTATTGGACTTATTCCAATGCTAGGGGGATAGGATGTGAGGTCAAGCAGTTTTTATGACAACAGCTGTCAAACTTCACCTCAAATCTCTGGCCTTCTGAAGCTAAAGTGTCAGCCTCAAAGTAAAGCTAAATAAGCCAGTATGTAAACACGGCTTCCCCGTGCTTCACTGTGGGGGCTGCATCGATCGAGTGATCCCTTTTATAGGGAGACTCGATCGATGACGTCAGACCTACAGCCACACCCCCCTACAGTTGTAAACACACACTCCCAAACTGCAACTGTCATTTTCACAATAAACAATGCAATTTAAATGCATTTTTCTCTTTCGTTCATAGACGGACACAGCATCCTTTGACCTTAGGGTTATGCTTCTTCCTACCAGGAGATTTAGGCAGAATTCTACAGCACTTAAGGTGTTAAAAACTTTCCTTCATGCCGCTCCTCCCAGGGGGCGTGGCTCCCCCAGGCATAACCCCCACTCTGCTTCAGCAGCCTCAGTTTGTTTCTGCCTAACCGTCAGGAGAGTCAGGCTCTCTCTGGAGTCCTGGACTCTGGAGTTTTTTCTTGCAAATTTTTTTGCTTTTTGCGAGTTTTTCCTCGCTTTTTTATTTTATTTTTGAATCCTGCGATTCTTCTATCAACAGCCGACTGGGTGACAGGCTGGGTCCTCGACCCTTGTAGTCCCCCCAGGTTCGGCCTTCGAGCGTGTGCCGGCCCTCAGCTCCGCTTTGGGACGTCCACGACAGGCCCCATTGCTCCAGGGGCGGCCGGGGAACTTCGGTTCTAGGGCACACATATGACCGGTCTCTATGGCCTTGTCACAGTGTGTCTGGCTGACAACCATGCCGTTCGCGGACGTTGGTTCTGTCTGGGATACCTCCAGCCGGGTAGTCGCAGGACAGGTAAGTAGTGGCCCCTTACTCAGGTAAGTGGTCTGGCTGGAATGTTTTCCCTTGGGAGGTCGACTGAGGGTTTTTCCCTGCTTTCCTCTCTCCCTTATTCCTCTCCCTCCTTCCCCTTTTGGGTGACGGCTGTGCAGGGTTTTTTTTTCTCTGGGGCTCATTTTTTTCACTCGTGGTATGGCTGGGGCTGTTCTGTGTCACTGCAGGGGACTGTGGTGGACATTCTGGGCATTTTTGTGTGTGCTGTGTGCTGTTTTGGTGTACTGTCATTTTTGGGTACACTGTCTTTTTAAAACTGCGCAACGGCGGCCATTTTGCCGGAGCCGCGCTTGTATTATTCGGCGGCCATTTTCTTGTGGCCGGCGCCGTTTTCAGCACTAGTTCGGCCTCTAGTGGCCGTTTCGGCGGGGAAAAAAGACCGCGAATTATCTGAGGGGACAGACGCAGCGCTGCAGCTTCTCCTCAGCACACACTTGCCTTCACAGACCGCGCTGTACGAGAGGGTGGTGAGTCTCAGGGGGCCCCATACTGTGCTCTAGCGGCCGGGAGGTGACCTGTGGGGGACTTTTTTCCTGCCATTGGCAGTGGGGGTGACACGGCAGCTGCAATATGGAGCCTGAATCAGGCCCCTCATTCCTCACAATGCCGGAATTAACCCTTAAGCGCCCCTTCCCCTGCCACATCTGTTGAGTCGGTGTCGGCTGTCCTGGAGTCTTTTTCTCACCAGGTTTGGAGCAGCCAGTGCTCGGTTGGGGGGTAAAAAAGCGCCCCCCCCGGAGGCTGTTTCTGGGGATATCTCTGACGCAGAATCTGATGCTTCTGGTTCTGTCATGTCAGAGGATGCGGGCTTAACCCACATGGACAGCGAGGATGACTCTGCTGCGGAGTCTGCTGACAAGGAATTTGTTGGAGCTCTTATTACTGCGGTGCGTGAGACTCTTCATTTAGAGGATGTGGCGGAGACACCAGCGGTGTCAGTCCCTTTTGGATTCCGCAAACCACCGCGTACCGCTAAGGTATTCCCTTGTGTTCCTTATTTGGACAATTTGTTGTATAAGGAATGGGATACACCGCAAAAGGCTTTTACTATTCCTAAAAGCTTTGCTACCCGTTACCCCCTGGAGGAGGACTTTTAAAAAAAAAAAAAAAAAAAAAAAAAGTGGGTCACTCCTCCGTCGGTGGACCCTCCTGTGTCCAGACTGAGTAAGGCTACTATGTTGCCTGTGGAGGGGGCTCCTGCTTTCAAGGACCCCGCTGATAGGAGAGTGGAGGCCGTGGCCCGCTCCCTGTTCTCGGTGGTGGGTTCGGCGGTAAGGCCGGCTCTGGCCGGCGCCCTGGTTGCTCAGACGCTAACTGAAAGGGCGAAGCTCCTGCTGCAGGATCTGGAGGTCTAGGGTGCTTCCGAGTCCTCTAGGGACCTGGCTGAACAGTTGATTCAGGGTCAGAAGTTTCTCTGCGAGGCGGATATGGATTAGATTCCTTTGCTTTCCAGGGCTTCTGTCTACGCAGTGGTTCTGCGCCGCCTTATATGGCTGAAGTGCTGGTCGGCTGACCAGTCCTCAAAAAAGGCCTTGATAGATTTGCTTTTTAAGGGCGGACGGCTTTTGGGGGCATCCCTGGATGACATCATTAAGGATGCCACTGGAGGTAAGAGCACCTTGCTCCCTCAGTCGGGGAAGGGTAGGGAACCTCGCCGCAAGCAAGGTCCTACTTTTACTACCCCCTAAGCGGTTTTTTCGTGCGGCTGGAAAAGGTCCGCAAGGTGCAAAAGCCCTTGCTGCCGGGCGTAAGCGCCCCTGGTTCAAAAAACCGAACAAGCCTGCGGACAAGCCTGCTTCCGCATGAAGGTCTGCCCCCGCCCGGGTCTCGGGTGGGGGGACGGCTTCACGACTTCGTGGATCGGTGGAATTCTCTTCTATCCGACCGTTGGGTTTGCGAGGTGGTCGCCTCGGGGTACAAGATAGAGTTCCTTTCTTGTCCCCCAAAACAGATTTTTTCCATCCAACCTCCAGCTTCCTCCGGATCGTCGGCTAGCCCTGTCCGGGGCTGTCCAGGATCTTCTGGACAGGGGGGTGGTTGTGCCGGTCCCCTCGCTGGAACGGTTTCGGGGGTTCTACTCCAATCTGTTCGTGGTCCCCAAGAAGGGAGGGGTTCGCCCTATCCTGGACCTAAAGGCCCTCAACTCCTTTGTCAAGGTGCAGCGATTCAGGGTGGAGTCGGTCCGTTCTATCATAGCGTCCCTCCACCAGGGGGACTTCATGGCGTCCTTAGACATCATGGACGCATACCTGCATGTTCCCGTTGGCACAAGCCACCAAAGGTATCTGCGCTTTGCGATCGGGGAGGACCACTATCAATTCGTGGCCCTCCCGTTCGGGCTGGCGTCGGCACCACGGGTGTTCACCAAGGTGCTCGCCCCGATCCTGGCCTTGCTACGGCAGCGAGGGATCGCTATCGTGGGATACCTGGACGACCTTCTCCTGAGAGCTTCTTCAGGCTCAGAGTTAGAGGAGGACGTGTCCATCACGTGTCGGACTCTGCAGGAGTTCGGCTGGTTTTCTGAATCTCAGAAAATCAGTGTTGGTTCCGTCCCAGAGGCTGGAACACCTGGGGCTGGTTTTGGATTCGGGGGAGACAAAAGTGTTCCTCCCATCGCAAAACCTGCTGACCCTGCAATCTGCAGTGAGACAGTTGTTGACCCAGAAGTGGTCATCTCTTCGCTTCTGCATGCGGGTTCTGGGTCTGATGGTGGCCTCCTTCGAGGCGGTTCTGTATGCCCAATTCCACACCAGGGTACTACAGAAGGAGATTCTGTCACGATGGGACAGGGTCCCATCTTCTCTGGATCGCCAGATTCGGTTGAGCCATCTGGCCAAATCTTCCCTGGCATGGTGGCTGACGTCTCCGGTGCTTCGGTCCGGGAAGTCTTTTCTTCCGTGCCGCTGGACAGTGGTCACGACGGATGCCAGCCTCTTCGGCTGGGGGGGCGTCTGGGGCACCCAGTCAGCCCAGGGGCGCTGGACTCGGGAGGAGTCCCGCCTGCCGATCAATATCCTGGAGCTCCGAGCAATCAAGCTGTGCCTTGTCAGGTGGTCGCTGGAGCTACAGGGCCGTCCTGTCAGGATCCAGTCCGACAACGCCACGGCCGTGGCGTACGTCAATCATCAGGGCGGCACAAGGAGCTCGGCCGCGGCGACGGAGGTCGCTCACATACTTCGGTGGGCCGAAAGGTCCGTTCCGGCCCTGTCGGCGGTATACATTCCGGGAGTTCGGAATTGGCAAGCCGACTTCCTGAGTCGCACGACTCTGGATCAAGGGGAGTGGTCTCTCCACCCGGAGGTGTTTCAGATCCTGTGCCAAAAAATGGGGCACTCCAGACGTAGACCTTCTGGCGTCCCGTCTCAATCGGAAGGTGCCACGGTTTGTGGCCAGGTCAAGGGACCCGTGGGCAGACGCGTCAGACGCGTTGGTGGCTCCCTGGGGTCAATATCACCTGATTTACGCCTTCCCTCCTCTAAGGCTCCTACCCCGCCTGCTGCGCAGGGTGGAAGCCGAAGGGATTCCAACGATCCTGATCGCCCCAGATTGGCCGCGTCGCTCTTGGTACGCGGACCTGGTACGTCTGGTGGCAGACGCCCCCTGGCGCCTGCCTCTGAGGGAAGATCTCCTGTCTCAGGGCCCGATCTTCCATCCTGCTTTACGGTCACTGGCTTTAACGGCGTGGCTGTTGAGAACCAGGTACTGAAGGACCGGGGCCTGTCGGGCCCGGTAATCTCTTCCATGATGCGTGCACGGAAGTCCACTTCTCGAAAAATTTACCATCGTACATGGGAAGCATACATCTCTATGTGTGAGGAGATGAAGTGGCACCCCCGTACGTACGTGGTGTCCCAGATCCTGCTGTTCCTACAGCGGGGAGTGGACCAGGCTCTTGCCTTGAGCACGATCAAGAGTCAGATTTCTGCTCTGGCTGTTTATTTTCAGCGTCCCGTGGCAGCGCACTCTTTGGTTCGCACGTTTGTGCAGGGGGTCCGGCATGTGGCCCCCCCGGTGCGCCCTCCGCTACCTTCTTGGGACTTGAACTTGGTCCTCTCGGCGCTTCAGCGTGCCCCCTTTGAGGACATTCGGGAGATCCCCTTGCTGACTTTGTCGCAGAAGGTGATCTTTCTGGTAGCTATTACCTCTATCAGACGAGTGTCTGAACTGGCGGCCTTGTCTTGCAAGGCCCCCTACTTGGTCATCCATCAGGATAAGGCGGTGCTGCGCCCGCAGCCCTCTTTTCTTCCGAAGGTCGTTCGGCCTTTTCACATTAACGAGGACATTGTTGTTCCATCATTATGTCCTCAGCCGAAGAACCCGAAGGAAGCCTCTTTACATTCTCTGGATGTGGTTTCGGGCCCTTCGAGTTTACTTGTCGGCGACAGCTCCGTTCCGGAAGTCGGACTCGCTGTTCGTGTCTGTGTCCGGTCCCAGTATGGGCCTGGCAGTCTCGTCGGCCACCATTTCCAGGTGGATCCGACAGGTTGTGCTTCAGGCCTACGTCCTGAAGGGGCGGGCGCCTCCCTTTCGGGTCATGGCGCATTCGACCAGGGCGATCGGGGCCTCCTGGGCTTCCGACACCAAGCCTCTGTGTTACAGGTGTGTAAGGCAGCGACCTGGTCGTCGTTCCACACTTTTTCAAAGTTTTATAAGGTGGATGTGAGTGCATCTTCTGATGCCTCCTTCGGCCGCAGGGTGTTACAGGCGGCAGTTTAAGGTTGGAGTTCCTCCGTTGAGTAACTCCGGTTTTGTTTGGGGTGTAACCTGTTTTTGCTGTGTTATTTTCCCACCCCTCGAATTTTTTTGACACTGCTTGGGGACGTCCCTAAGGTCAAAGGATGCTGTGTCCGTCTATGAACGAAAGAGAAAAAAGGATTTTTGTACTCACCGTAAAATCCATTTCTCTGAGTTCATAGACGGACACAGCACCCACCCCTCCTTTGTTTGTACTGCTTGTTACGAACTGAGGCTGCTGAAGCAGAGTGGGGGTTATGCCTGGGGGAGCCACGCCCCCTGGGAGGAGCGGCATGAAGGAAAGTTTTTAACACCTTAAGTGCTGTAGAATTCTGCCTAAATCTCCTGGTAGGAAGAAGCATAACCCTAAGGTCAAAGGATGCTGTGTCCGTCTATGAACTCAGAGAAATGGATTTTACGGTGAGTACAAAAATCCTTTTTTTGCTGTGAAAATGACAATGGTCCCAAAAATGTGTCAAAATTGTCCGAAGTGTCCGCCATAATGTTGCAGTCACGAAAAAAATCGCTGATCGCCGCCATTAGTAGTAAAAAAAAAATAATAAAACTATCCCCTATTTTGTAATTGCGCAAACCAATCGATAAACGCTTATTGCCATTTTTTTTTTTTACCAAAAATAGGTAGAAGAATACGTATCGGCCTAAACTGAGGAAAAAATATATTTTTATATATGTTTTTGGGGGATATTTATTATAGCAAAAAGTAAAAAATATAGCATTTTTTTCAAAATGGTCGCTCTATTTTTGTTTATAGCGCAAAAAATAAAAACCGCAGAGGTGATCAAATACCACCAAAAGAAAGCTCTATTTGTGGGGAAAAAAGGACGCCAATTTTGTTTGGGAGCCACGTCGCACGACCGTGCAATTGTCTGTTAAAGCGACGCAGTGCCGAATTGTAAAAACCCCTTGGGTCATTTAGCAGCATATTGGTCCGGTCCTTAAGTGGTTAACCACTTCCATACCAGGCACTTACGCAGCTTCCCGCCCAAGCCAATTTTCAGCTTTCAGCACTGTCGCTCTTTGAATGGCAATTGCGCGGTCATGCTACACTGTACCCAAACAAAATTGGCGTCCCTTTTTCCCCACAAATAGAGCTTTCTTTTGGTGGTATTTGATCACCTCTGCGATTTTTTTTTTTTTTTTGCGCAACAACTAAAAAAAGGCTGAAAATTTGGAAAAAAAATTACGTTTTTATTTTTTCTGTTAATTTTTTTGTAAATAAGTTTTCTCTTTCAATTACGGGCACTGATATGGCGGCACTAATGGGCACCGATGAGATGGCACTGATGGACATCGATGAGGTAGTACTGATGGGCACAGATGAGGTGGCACTGATTGGCGGCGCTGGTATGCGACACTGATGGGCACTCATAGGTGGCACTGATGGGCACTCATGGGCGGCACTGGGCACTCATAGGCGGCACAGATGGGCACTCATGGGCGGCACTTATGGGTGGCACTGATGGATACTTATGGGTGGCACAGATGGGCACTGATAGGTGGGCACTGTGGGGTGGCACTGATGGACACTGTGGGGTGGCACTGATGGACACTGTGGGGCAGCACTGATTTTGCCAGGTTGCCAGTCAGTGCCCATTTGTGGGCACTGATTGGCATCTTTTTTCTTTTTTTGAATGCTTTTTTTTTTTTTTTAACGTCTTTTTTTTTTTTTTGCAGGCTTTTTTTTTTGCCCTCCCTGGTGGTCCAGGGTGGGCATCCCTGGTGGTCCAGTGTGGCGATCCGAGGGGGGGCTGCGCTGATAAACAATCAGCGCGAACCCCCCCCCTGTCAGAAGAGCCGCAGATCGGCTCTCCTCTACTCGCGTCTGTCAGACGCGAGTGAGGAAGAGCCATCAACGGCTCTTCCTGTTTACATCGTGATCAGCCATCATTGGACACGGCTGATCACGTGGTAAAGAGTCTCCGCCGGAGGCGCTTTACCGAGATCGGAGATGCAGGGTGTCACACTGACACCCCGCATCACCGATCGCCGCGATGCGCGCCCGCACGGGCGCGCGCGGCATGAAATACTGCAGGACGTTGTGGAACGTCCTGTCAGGATTTCATAACCACTTCCCGGACGTAAATCGGCTATAGGCCGAGCGGGAAGTGGTTAAAGGAGAAGTATTGCTAAAGCTCTTTTGGCCATACTTCTCCTGTGGGTAATAGTAGTGCACTTTCTGCGCTCCTGGGACTCAGATTCCACTGACAGCGGGCTAAAGTTTATTGTTGGCAGACATCACAGAGCCTGCCCAGGCGCTGCAGAGATCCAGACAATAATGTCAGGATCTGCCCAGATGTCTGGCTCGGCTGCTCAGCATGCCGCTGAAAGCCTGAGTTGGCCACTTCAGTTCGCTCTACAGTCTAGTGAGCGTTGGAGGGGCTGAGCAAAGATTGGAAACTGACAGTCGCCAATCTCTGCTCGGAATAGACCTGATTACTGAGTGAGCAGTGGTCTTTGATTGCTCAGTTCTTGATGTAAAGCGGTGGCGGGACAGCTGCAGTTCTGATCAATGCTGCAGCCATCTAGGGGAGTATGCATATTTGTTTTTTATTCCTGCACTTCTCTTTTAATCTTTTTAAGACTGGTTCTCTTTTAACGGAGACCAGAAAATTGTAAGGTTGGTTTGTACTTTGAATTCCTTTAGGAAGTTAGATTAATACTGTGACAGTGTGAACTGTAAGACTGCACACCAAAACTGGAGAAAGGGGGAAATCCAACAATTTTGAGTTGTCACAAAAGCAAGAATAGAGCGGGAATCCTCCAATGGGGACATGTGGTGACAATCATCTAGGGTTTCTCTCACTTTCAATGGATTTTCCTGTTTCTGTTTAAATTAAGATAGATGGATTTGAGAGGAAGTTTCCCCAATGAGACCCAGGCAGCAAGAAAAAGAAAAACCTGATGGGTTTTAACCCTTCTATATGCTATTAAAACCAAACAAAAATGTTTTAGCTTTAGATATACTCAATTCTTCTGCCTGAGTATACCAGGTTTGCCGAATGTGAAGGAGCATTTTTGTTACGTGTACACATTTTACTATGAACATCATAGAATATCAGTCTTTGTGGGTCTCATCACTGACTTTGCTCTAATTTCTAGGTTTTGGTGTCGGTGATCCAAGGAGGACTGGGCTGGATGTGGGTCTTTTATTTCTTCATTCTCATGGTAAGATTGCATTTCACCCATGTTTGTGGCACAGCAGGGCTGAATGACAAGTGGAATAAATGGGGGGAAAAAATGGCTGGAGACCTGTTTTGTGTGTGCTGTACATCCTCTCATGCTGTTGGACCTTATAAGGGCTGGGGACAAAAAGTACTGTACCATTCAAGACCTGACCAAAGCTTCAGACCTGCTACTGTCCATCCATTAGGAGTGTTTGATTCTACAGACAAAGGTTCCCAGCTCTGCCCCTTAGCGTCTAACTGCACTCCCATGGGACATGGAGATCCAGAGGTCTTCTGTCTCATTCATTTTATATCGAGCATGAATTAAGGTGAAATTAGAGGACTTTGATTTTTACCACAACGCTCCCTTGTTGAATGAAAAAATTGGCTATTAAGATTTTATTTAGTATAGAGCAATATTGGCTTGGGTATATTCCATCTGTACTTCATTAAAGGATCACTAAAGGAAAACCTTTTTTTTTTTAGCTAAATAGCTTCCTTTACCTTACTGCAGTACTGGTTTCATGTCCTCATTGTTCGTTTTTGCTTTGAAGTTGCTGTAATTCTGCTCTGATCTCCACACTTCCTGCTTGTCTGGCTCCTTATGAAAAATCTCATGGCAGCTTTTCACTGTGGTCCAAGCTGTGTGTCTAAAACTCCTCATCAGATTCATTTTAAAAACAAAACACTGCCCTGGATTTGTTTGTTTTTGTTCTGTGTCTCTCTCTATTTCACAGAAACATGAAACCAGTTTAAAAACGAAAGTGAAACTGTAGGCACATTATAGGATTGATTTTTATCTAATTTTAATCATTTTTAAAAGGAATCCGTTAACTTTTATGTCTCTATACCCTGTAAACAGTAATTTCAGCAAAACATTTTTTTTCCTTTAGTGACCCTTTAAGGTGTTTTGCTTGCAGAAGTGCTAACTAGGGACATGCTGATAGGAGGAGTGAGCAAAGACAGAAGTGGAATACCTTCAACAATCTTCTTTTCACTATCTAGTCAGCAGTCTGATATGAAGACATCACTGTATTCCTTCATTTTTTAAATGAGAAAGTGTCTTCAGCCTGGCTGATCTGAGGACTGGGTGGATAGAAATACAAATGATGTGGCACTCAAAACTGTTGCATTCTATTTCGTCTGTGTCTTTAGCAGTTTGCCTAGATTACATTTTGTAATGCAGTCTCTTCTGCTAATGCTTTGGGTGCCTGTTAAAGGATAAGATCACCTTTTGACAAAAAAAAAAATAAATGCACATTTTTTTGCAGGTAAAACAAAAATGCATTTATTTTTGGGAACCTGTAAAGCATTGTACCAGCTATCAGCAGTTTGCCGATGCCATACGGGTCTCCTGCAGATCTGTCAGTGTATTGGCTTGACCTTACCTCGTACGAGGAAGCCAATACATTCTGACAGACTCCATGAACTACCACAGCGCTCACAATGCCATGGTAGTTCATTGAAAACGACAAGCCGACAGCCACAACGACTGCCAGACCACGTCGTTTTCCATTCATGGAGGACTGTGCATGAGTGCCGAAGCCGGGTGAGCAGCAGACACTGGGAGAAGATCCCCCAATCTGCTGTCACACCGGGATCGGACGGAGGGGGGCTGGTGCATTCATAGCATGTTACACTCTGAATATGGGTGTAACATGTTTATGAATGGTGAACTTATCCTTTAAGTCCTGTGGTCACTTTTTAGTGATGATCAGATTCTCCCTAGTCCTGGCTATGACCTGTAGTCTGTCAAGGATCGAAAATATCTCATTGTACCCTTTTATCCTGAAGGGGTTTGTAGTGTTTTGTTCATTTTGGAGCTTGCAAGCTACCTTGGAATTTTGTGTATAAGGAGCAGCCAAGTGGTATGCAGATAACTGCACCAGAAAGTAAACCTTTTGAGGACAGATTGTGATCACAATATACAAAGGTTTGTTTACTCTTCCACTATGTTGGGTCATGGTGTCCCTGTTAAATTGAAAGCAGGCGGCTTTCAGACTAAACAGTTCAAGTAATGCAGATGCTTATCAGTGTTTGGGATTGCAGCTTGTCAGCTGTGTCAGTATGGCCTGTCTAAAGTGAATGGATAGGCTGCATTCTCAGTGATGTCACTGGTTTTTATTGAATGGATAGGCTGCAGTGATGACACTGGTCTCTTCAGTTAGTGGATAGGCTACGTTCTCTGTGATATCATTGGTCTCTAGTAAAAGATAGGTTCTATGCTCAGTGATATCATTGGTCTCTAGTAAAGGATAGGCTCTATTCTCGGATATCATTGGTCTCTAGCAAAGGATAGACTCTATGGTTAGTGGATAGGCTGCTTTCTCAGTGATGTCGCTGGTTTCTAATGAGTGGACTAGCAGAGCCTAACTCCAAAAAGTTAGTTGGTTCCATTTAACACTCCCTTACTCCCCAAGAAGTATTGCTGGAAATGTAAAAAAAAAAAAAAAGAGTTTTTTTTTTTTTTGCCCCGCACTATTCCAGCTCAGACCAGAATGACACGTACATGGTCCTACAGCCTCCTGGGATACTTGCATCACTTCTTCTGGGAGGCTGCCAAATTGGCACACAGCAGCTCAGGGTTGGGCCAGGGGGGTGCATGCAGAAGAGGCAGCCGGCTGAAGGGGGAACTAGATGGCAGTGCAGGTCCTATGGCACCTGAATGGTGGCTTGCAGTGAGGCAGTGCTGGATTCTCTGTGTGTGTTTTGAAGAGAATGCAGCACTACAGGCAAGAGGGGCAAAACATGGGTGGGGGAGAGGTGGGTAATGCTGTAATTATGTCACTGGTTTCTAATAAATAGGCTGCATTTTCAGTGATGTCACTGGCCTCTAGTGCAGCCCTCAATTTCCACAGTGTAGAGCTGGAGGGGAGGGGAGGTGGGCACCGCCTGTAGGCGAGGTTAAATGCGAGACGGTTTTCTCCTAGCAATCTGCCAGGAAACTGTGGGGAAGGCGAGAAAGAGGAGAACCAGCCAGATCGCTTCCTGGACCAGCTCCTATGATAGAAAGCACACTGGTCCAATGCTGGGAAAGTGAAGTAATGTGACATCTATGATAGGAGGCCGGAGTTTGTTTGACAGCAGGCAGCGTTACAGATCCAAGGGAGATCCTCTTCTTCTTTTTTTTTTTTTTTTTTGGTCCGGCCGACTCTCCTCCCGATTCCTCCATGTGATCCATGTGCACTGATGAAGCTTTTAAATGTTTTATGCAGAATTTAATTTACAAAAATAAATATTAACAGTGTCATTTCATGAGATAATGTATGAGGGCGTGCATCCCATTGTCCTAACTAAAGCTTATGCCTTTTTGTGCCCGCAGACTTTACTTACCCTCTTATTCATCATTCCACTCCTGGTGCGGGAGCTGAGACCAGCCTGGAGGAACCGACGCAATTCCCGACTGGCAGGGTGACAATTACATCCACTGACACCTGTTCACATCCACATGAGACAATCAGAACTTGCTTTGGGAGTCAAGTAAAGACCGGGGATAAGGAGGACAAGAGTTTGTTGTGGATTACGTCTGTCAGTTTTAGTAATCTATATTTTTGTAAAATGTGTTGCTTTACAGACATGCTACAACAATCTGCGATTGCTTTTAGCTGTTATTTCTCACACTGGATTTGAAGTGTTGTGGGGAAAAAAAACCTTTGTTATCAAAAACAAAAAGAAGAAAATTCCAGGTTTGACCTCTTAAAATGCCCTGCAATCCACATCCTTTTCTGTGCTTTGTTTTTGTACTCATGTTCGTACTGTGATGTCACACTCACCGTACAGACGGCACCTGGCAATGTAAGCCAAAAAAAAGGGGATTTAAAGCGAGAGACACTACAAGCAGCACTTTATCATCCGTTATTTGTTAAATATTCTTTCACTTGAACAGATTTGGTACTATGATGACTCGCTGTGCCTAGAAGACTTACATTTATTCAGATGCAAAGCTAACTTTTTTTAAAAACTTGCCTATTATAAGACTTATTTTTACCCACAACCCCCTGCCCGCTTTTAATCTTCAAGAGCCATTTGCCATGGGGTGGTTGCCTACCTCCTATATTCATTTTTGTATCTCTGACAAAGCTGCTCTTCGAATGGATGGGATCTGTTTAAATGGATTCTCTTTCATGCTTTTTCTGCTTTTGGACTGCCTCTGCAAGGCCAGTGCAAAGACATCTCATCACACTGATATTTAGGATCCTGATTGAAGTTTTGGATAGTGCCATGTATCGATGTATGGATCTGTTTTTACGCTGCCAGGTAGCAGACTGTGTTCAGCGGCTCTGTAGTTTATTTCTGAACAATGAAAAGGGAATTTTTTGAACAGGTCTGTTGTGTTAAGGTTCTTGGATGCTATTATTTTATTTGTATTTTTTATCATTGTCAACTGTTAAAGCTGGACTCCAGGCAAATATACAGATGTCCTACTGGATAAAGCAGACCACATATATATAAATTGGCCGTTTTGGTGTTCTACATACAGCCCAATACCAACTTGTATTTCCTTTTTTAATATTGCCCATGCAACAGCAGCTTCAGGCAATTGTTTAATTTTACTGGTGCTGGGAATAAAAGTGGGGGAACTCAGTCCCCAACCCAGAATCCCATGTTCTAAAAAAAGCAATTGTACAATGAGAAATGCTGTGTCAGAAAATTAATGTAATGTTTGTATAACCATTCACAGGGAAATAGGATCACAAACTGTAGCTCCTTTAGAGCCCATTTACACAAAAGCGACTCGTTGGAGGCGATAGCCACCTGACAAGTCGTGTCCCGCTCTGTTCAATAGCGGGAAAGGAGTTATCGGTGTCTATCCTGTATAGTGCCACATCCAAATGTAAGTCAGAAAAAAAGAGGAAAACTAGAACCCCTAACTGGACTTTTAAGGCACTTGTGGTGAACAAATTGTGTATAAGGAAAAGTATATCTTTATATAATATTTATTAGAAAACTCAAAACAATTAATTCAATAAAAATGAACATGATCGGAGGTACAAATATCTCATGTCTACCTCCGATCATGCAAATTTTTTTTTAATTAATTGTTTTGAGTTTTCTAATAAATATTATATAAAGATATACTTTTCCTTATACACAATTTGTTCACCACAAGTGCCTTAAAAGTCCAGTTAGGGGTTCTAGTTTTCCTCTTTTTTTCTGGCTCTGTGCAATAGAACCATTCTAATAGGAGCGACACAAGTCGCTCCGATTCGGAAAAAGGTTCTTGTACGACTTTGGGGGCGACTTGCATTGATTTCTATACAGAAGTTATTTTGCAAGTCTCCTCTGAAGACCTCTTCAGGTCGCCTTGCCGAGTCGCCCCCCAAAGTCGTGCCGCCCCTGTGTGAATGGGCTCTTGGGCTCGGTTCACACCTATGCAGTTTGCTTTTGATCTGTTTCTGCAGTGCGTTTTTGCACACGTGATTTTACCATGTTTGCGTTCTTTATGCTTTTTTTTTTTTGGCCAATTTGTTGTTGACCAGATTAAAAAACACACTACGTGCTTTTCTGCAGCTTTTCCATTGAAGTCTGTTGAACAAAAAAAACTCTGTTTTGCTATAATAAAAAGTCCCTGGGCCCTGAGAATGGGGTTGCTGTGCAAAATCTGGTGCAGCTCTGCATAGAAACCAATCGATTTCTAAGTTCAGCTTGTTCAGTTAAAGGAACACAAAAGGTTAGTTTTTTATTAGATCCATTGATTGCTGTAAGCTAGAGCATTTTAATATCACTTACCTCGTTTTTCCTTTTGACCTCCAAAATACAGTAATCCAGGTCTGAAAATGCCATTACCTGTCACTCCTCTTCTTGCTTTCCACCAGCATCTGAGCTGTTTTGCATGGTGGAAAGCAGAATGTGCTCACCCCCTCCCTATGACTGTAGCCCTGCGTGAAGATGCTCTCTTATCCCCCACAGGCATGGAGGCTAAGCCTAATGGGAACTGTAGTTCCCATTAGGCCGTGATGTAGCAAGAATGAATGCGCACCGCAAACCAGGAAGTCAGTGAGAATAATGATTCAGAAAAGCTGGAGGTGAATAAAAGAGCTCGATTTCAACAGGTATCAAACTAGTTATAATGCAAAACATTACTTTTTACTTTATCAGCTACTTTAATTTAAGAGGAACATATTTTTGTCTTTACAACCCCTTTAAGCTTTGACAGCCTAGAAGCTGATTGGTTTCTATGCAGAGCTGCACCAGCTCTGCATAGAATGGGCAGGTCTTGGGTATACTGGTTTGAAAGATAATACATGAGCCTATTCTCTGCATATACACTCCACCTTTGCCGCAATCTTTCTAATCACATTTGCCTTAAATATTGTGCCACCAGTGAGAATCTCACTGATATGCATAAACCTCAGAACAAGGGGGGAGGGGAGGGGGAAATTAAATTCTGCCCTTACGTACCGTATCTTCTGCATACTGAATTTAGATTGAGAGCCATTACTTTATACTGAGCCTACTTAACAGGAAAACCACCTTAACATTCAGGGCTGGTCACTGGCGACCAATAACTGTATGTTGCTGACTTTTAATAATAGGACACTTACTGGTCCAGGAGTCCAGCAATGTCGGCATCGCAGATGATGTTTCTGTCAGCTGTCGGGTTCTGCCGCCACCACTGCAAATAAGGGAACCCGGCAGTGTAGCCTTACGGCTTAATGCCAGGAACCCTACTGTGCATGCGCGAGGCTCCACTTCGCTTTCCTATTGGCCCGGCAGGGGGGGAGGAGGAGGGAGCTGAGCAGTGACATCAAGGGCCATGGCACAGGCTCCCTGTAAGTGGGGACAGGATACCTGTGAAAGACAGGTATCATTTTATGTACTAGAATAAGGACCAGTATTTTTTTTTTTTTTATGTGAACATTTTAATAAAGTAAGTTTAAAAATACATTTCTCATCGGCTCGCATAATTTCGAACACTTACAAAAGTTAAATGTTACTGGGAGGATGTTTTTTAATATTTCATTATGCGGTACAATTAATGAATGTAGCCTGATCTTCACATATCGGGAAATTTTAAAGTGTGTGCACATTGAGTAAATACATGATGTATCAAACATGATACTGCAAGGTTCTAGGTCGCCTCAGAAAAAGAGTTTGAAAAATAATCCTTTTCTTCCACATTGAATGAGGACGGTTTAGTAATCCTGGCTTTATTTTAGCTTTTGTAATCAACACTGCAGGGCTGAGAGAGGGAAGAATAACCGTGCCTGCTAATCTGGCTCTACGGCATTGCACGAGTGTTGTCATTCTAACACTGGTAGCTTACTGACCCGGTAGAAAGCACATCGAGGCCTTATCGGTTTGCTGCTGCTCCCTCCTTGTCCAGTCACAGGACAGGAAACAGTGGAGAAAATGCTGTACGCTTAAAGTAAATTGGAGAAAATGAGGTCGCTGTATGTGGAATTAGTCCTGGCTGTGCAGCTCGGAAGAGGTGACTCCGAAAAATGACTGCATTGAAAGAATTTGTATGCATTTTAGCTGTGTATTTTGCTTTTTGCCTGGAGTTCAGCTTTAATAAAACAATACAGAAATGGGTGACGTACATACAGATTATGTGTATATTATTTTTCATTATTTAATTACTTGAATTTTTCTGCATCAAGGGAAAAAGCTGCATCGCACCTAGTGTGATGCAAAGCAAACAACATTTTTGTGTACAGGATAATTGGTGAAGCATCAGAAATGTTAAATTCTGTATGCCATATGAACAGAAAAGGTATACAAGAACACTACAGAATAAGCAACGCTATTGAATAAATGACCAGAATCGATACCTCTAGTAGTTTGTGTATGTATTAATGTATTGGATCTCCATTGACAGCTGTGTTTATCCGTTTTTGTCACTGCCGACTCTGGGCAGAATCATATGTACTCTTGTATATTTGTAAAGGAAATGGTTCTTTTTTACCAAACTTTTATATTGCATTCGCTCAAATTGTAAACCGTGAAATGTAAAGGGATATGGCTTATATTGGGTTCATTTTAAAGCATTCATGTCATGGATTTGTTTGTTTTTACCTAAGGGATCGAGATCTTCTTTTTTGGACCACATAATAAAGTATTCTGTTGAGCAAAGTATTGTCAGTTTTTGTGATTCTATACAGTTTGGAAAAATTACAGAATGTTTGTGTGTGGTTTTTTTTTTTTTAGCGTAACTCCAATTTTGTTAAGAAAAAAAAAAAACTTTTCCCTCTGGGTGATCTATATAACGACCTTTGTTGCAGATTCCTACCTTTTTTGTTATTCTGAAGTAATCCGTGTGTGTTTGTCTGTTCCTCTGTTCTAAATGCGTCTAATGGGCGTGGTTTCATAATTAAAGTGGTTGTATACTTGTTTTTTTTACTTTTACCTATAATAAGGCTTACCTGTAAGTATAAAGAATATCTCCTAAACCTGTACGGTTTAGGAGATATTCCCCCCCCCCGCAATGCGCCGCTGATTGCAGCGGCGCATGCGCAGCGGAGATCCTTGGCTAAAGGGCCGGCCCGAAGTCTCCCGCGCGCATGCGCGGGAGTGACGACATCGCTGCTCCAGCCAATCACAGCGCTGGAGCGGCGATACCCGGAAGACACGCCAGGCAAGATGATATCTCGCTCGGCGTGGACCAGGTAAGTTCCCTACACCTCGTTTTAAGGTAAGTATTTCATAATGAGCTAGTATGCGGTGCATACTAGCTCATTATGGCTTTTGCCTTACAGGTGAACAAAAAAAAGATATATATTTGCGGGTATACAACCGCTCTAACTGTCAGGCGTGCAGCTGCAGGGCACTAATGAGGAAATCTGCTGGGCCTGCATCCCTTTTTTAGAAGTGTTCCTATTGAAAGAATCTTGCCAAAAATGACATTTTTGTTGCAGGGGATGCCTTCCACTGAGGAGACTTTAAATTTTAGAGTTAGGACTGCAGTACACAGGGAGCCTTGGGGCCTGCAGCTTACGCATGTATTTGCAAATGCGTGAAACTAAACCCCTGTTTTTAACGTACTGTTAGACAGGTGAATTTGGTTGGTTAGTAAGGGTTTTTTGAAATACTTTCGCCCTTTCCAGCGCTCTTTGCTGTGAAGACCAGTCATAGGTAGGGGCAGTGACAGTTGTTTTTTGTATTGATGCCTGAAATCTGACTTATTAGGCAGACTTCTGGGAAAATTGGTGAGCCAATCACACAAGCAGGAAATGTTTCTGGGGAGTGGTCAGTACAGAACAACTCCAGGTAGCCATATTACAATGCATTCTCAGAAAATTACAGTGGCTGCAGATTGAAAAGGAAAGGTCATTTTTAATAACATTCAATTGCAATATGATGAGTGTCGCAATTATATGTGCTATATACTTTTTCTTTAGTTGCAATTTTTTTGCCCACGAGAGTAGAGTTACCTTTTTAAGTGTATGCGGAATAATGTACTACTATAGAATAGGGAAAGGTAAAATTTCCCCTCGCTTTCTGTCCCTTTTAGCAGTGATATTAAGGGGAGGGGGGATAGCCCCAAAAGAGCTTGGTTTAAAAAGTACCTAAAAACCCCAAACGTTATATATTTTTATAATTTATTATTATGTATATTAGATAAGTAGAGATCCTAGTGAATATAATGGTGGTAGTTGCAATTTGTTTACACAATTTGTGAACAGCAGTTTATCAAATGCAAATTTTCTGGAAAATATACATATCAATTAATTTTAGCGAAATTCTCAATATTTTTGTAAGATCTAAAAGATGTTATGCCAAACATGTCACGCTTTAAAATTGCACATGCCCGTGGAATGAAGACAGAATATGGTACATCAAATTATTCATAGGGAACTCTTTTAAAGCATTTACAGGTTACCAGTTTAGAGTTGCACAAGAAGTCTGGTGCTAGAATTATTGCTCTCACTCTGACATTTGTGGCAGTACCTCACATGAGATCACCATTCATATATGTATGCATAGTCACATTTGTGTGTGAGCATGGGGGGGGTGTTGGCATTAAAAAAAAAAACTTTATTTATTTATCTTATTGATATGGGCTTTTCTTTTTACACTGCACCTCTAACTTTTTTTTAATTTTTTTGATTAACTTTACTATCACAAATGATGAACAACATCCCTTGTGATGGCATGGGCCTTGATAGATCCTCTTTTGGCGAGATATTGAAAACCAAACCCTTTTAGGTCTGGTTCACCCCTATGCATTTTTTTAGTTTTGCAGAAACACACTACAGTCTATTTAACATGGTTTCCTATGGATGTAGTTCACATCTGTGCATTTTATGGAAAGGGCCAGGGTTTTTATTTTTTTCTGGTTTTTGGTTCCATAGAGTTCATAGAATTTGCCACACTTCGAGCAATTCATTGCTGCTATACCATTACTATGGGATCGGTTTGGGTCATATGTTTAAAAAGCTTGATCCGATTATGTCTTTCTATGTGTTTATGAATGTTTTTATATATCCTAGGTGTAGCCTTATCTAGACCTTAATGTTGAGGTTCACATCTTGCTAATGCTGTAAAAAGGATGCTTTAGGCCCCATGCACACGAGAAGCAAATGCAAACTCATCTAAACACAAGTTTTCAAACGCAAAAACCGGCGTTTAAAACGCCCGTTTTTGCCGCGAATTTCGCGGCGTTTGCGTTTATAAGCATTTGGTTAAGAAACATCATAAGACCCTCCCTAAGCTCAAAAAACAGTATTATTTAACCATTTCAGCCATTTTGTGAGACCAGAGCAGCTGAGAGAGCAGCAGTGTACGTGTATTTAGCGCGTCACTTGCCACATCACCTGCCTCAAGTTGTGAATTGTCATCTGCCACGTCACCTGGCCACGCCACCTGCCACAAGTTGTGGATTGTCCGCTGGCCATGTCGCCTGCCATGTCACCTGGCCACATCACCTGCCAAAAGTTGTGGATTGTCCACTTGCCACGTCACCTGACCACGACACCTGCCACAAGTTGTGGATTGTCCACTTGTCATGTCACCTGCCACAAGTGGATTATCCACTTGCCACGTCACCTAGCCATATCACCTGCCACATCACCTGCCACAAGTTGTGGATTGTCCACTTGCCACGTCATCTGCCATGTCACCTGGCCACGCCACCTGCCACAAGTTGTGGATTGTCCACTGGCCATGTCACCTGCCACGTGACCTGGCCACGTCACCTGTCACATCACCTGGCCACGTCACCTGCCACAAGTTGTGGATTGTCCACTGGCCACATCACCTGCCATGTCACCTGGCCACGTCACCTGCCACAAGTTGTGGATTGTCCACTTGCCATGTCACCTGGCCACGTCACCTACCACAAGTTGTGGATTGTCCGCTGGCCGCGTCACCTGCCACAAGTTGTGGATTGTCCACTGGCCACGTGACCTGCCCACGTCACCTGCCACATCACCTGGCCATGTCACCTACCACAAGTTGTGGATTGTCCACTTGCCACGTCACCTGGCCATGTCACCTGCCACATCACCGGCCACAAGTTGTGGACTGTCCACTGGCCACGTCACCTGCCACGTCAACTGGCCACGTCACCTGCCACGTCAACTGGCCACGTCACCTGCCACAAGTTGTGAATTGTCCACTTGCCACGTCACCAGGCCATGTCACCTGGCCACATCACCTGGCCATGTCACCTGCCACAAGTTGTGGATTGTCCACTTGCCACATGACCTGGCCACGTCACCTGCCACGTTACCTAGCCATGTCACCTGCCACAAGTTGTGGATTGTCCAATGGCCACGTCATCTGCCACATCACCTGGCCATGTCACCTACCACAAGTTGTGGATTGTACACTTGCCACGTCACCTACCACATCACCTGGCCACGTCACCTACCACAAGTTGTGGATTGTACACTTGCCACATCACCTGGCCATGTTACCTGCCACAAGTTGTGGATTGTCCACTGGCCACGTGACCTGGCCACGTCACCTGCCACATCACCTGGCCACGTCACCTACCACAAGTTGTGGATTGTCCACTTGCCACGTCACCTGGCCATGTCACCTGCCACAAGTTACGGATTGGCCACTGGCCACGTCACCTGCCACAAGTTGTGGATTGTCCACAATGCAATGCAAGCAATTACATTTTTTTATGGCTTTTTTTATGGTTTTTCATCATTTGCCATCATTTTTGAGATTTCTAATGTAAAAAAATAGGTCACCTTTAAAAATGCCTATAAACGAAATCGCAGCAAAACGCCGGTACCGCGTTTTTCCGCGATTAGCAGCGTTTTACCGCGATTTGCGTCTGAAACGCGAAAACTGAACGCTTCTGAACCCAAAATTTTGCGTCTGAAAAAACAGACATAAACCCAACTGCTTTAAAACGCCAAAAAACGTGATTGTGTGCATGGACACATAGGATAACATTAAATGTGTTCAGGGGCAGTTGAAAAAAATGCCCAAATGCCTCTGAACTCGAGTTTGGCAGCGTCTCGTGTGCATGGGGCCTTAGGAATAATGTTTGATGTTTTGGTGGGGGAAGAGCCAAGTGTTGGGACAAACCAACTCCCATCTGCATGTACAGGAATTCCCTCATCCAGATAGAAGCCTCTGGCCCAGAAGAAAATTGGGAGCTAATGGCAGCGGCAGAATGATGAGGGGGAGTGCGGACCTTTCATTGCACAATATGGCAAGAGTGCTGGAGCCCCACAGCCTCACATCTGCTTTTAGGCTAGTAATGCATATAACATTTATTTTAAATGATGTCTCCAAACATTCTAAACAAAGGATCAGTTTACTGTCCTTTAAACTTTAGAGGAGCTGGACTCTGGTCAGTGGGAGTTAACGGCATCTCCTATTTGGGGGTAGGAATAGTGCTCCCATCATTGGTGTCAGTGAGAGGAATAGTGCCCCATCGATGTCAGTGGGAGGCATAGTTTCCCATTATTGGTGTCAGTGGGAGGCATAGTCCCCCATTATTGGTGTCAGTGGGAGGCATAGGGCCCATCATTGGTGTCAGTGGGAGGCATAGTCCCCCATCGATGTCAGTGGGAGGCATAGGGCCCATCATTGGTGTCAGTGGGAGGAATAGTGCCCCATCGATGTCAGTGGGAGGAATAGTCCCCCATAATTTAGTATCAGTGGGAGTAATAGTGCCTCATTGTCAGAGGCAGGAGCTATGCCCCATTGTTGACAGTGGAGGGAATAATGTCCCATGGGCCGGATAAAAGCAAGCAATGTGCCGCCGTTTGGAGACCACTGCCCTAATGTCTGTCTCACCCTGCTCTGCACAGGCTAAGTTGCTCTCTATTTTTTGGCACTGTGCCAAAATGTAGATCTGCTGACAGCATATTTACTGCTGCTCGGGGGCTCTGGGCTTCAAAATGGTAGCCTCAAACATTTACAGCACAAATTCATTTTGGTAGCAAAATGGAATAGTGGAATCTGCTTCTTGCTAAAGAACATTTTTTTTTCAAGCTTTTATGGGCAAAGTCCTGCTTTAAGCTGGGCATATAGTAGTAGATTTTCAAATAAACATTCATACCAAAATTCTTAGTACATTTGATGAATATGATTCGAATGTACTTCAAAAAACATTTGCCTTCAACATTCGATTTTGGAGTGAATAGCGTTTCCCAATCAAACCACATTTTGTTCATTTGTTTGAGAAAACTGTTCTTGTCGTTACAAAAACAAATGTGGATTTGACTTCACTAAGGAATGGAAAATGAAAGATTCTTAAAATTCTACTAGTGTATGGCCAGCTTTAGTTGGTAAAAACATGAGAATGGCAATACGTGGCTACCAATAACGAGTGTCTTCTGATTGGTTATTGAGTTTGTACATTGCGTATGCTATGTGAAAGTGGCTGCATGGTTTTTCTTTTACTGTAAAATTTTATATTTGAAAACAGATTAATGTTATTTTCCTCACGATGAGCTCCTCGTCTGCATTCTCTTTTTGTAATAGTTTTATTATGATAGTTGGGAGATCCTGCTACACTTCTTTACATAATGATGCTGGTCTGTGTCTGCATATTACATTGGCAATAGGACCCTTATTTTATCCAGGAAGAACAAAGGACTTGTGTTTATTTGCATGTCATTGCACAGTGTGACCAGCAGAGGGAAGATTACATAGTCATTATATTGTGAAGGAGTGCACAGTAGCTCATGAGTGCAAAAGGCATTTATTCTCTCATTACAGTCTAAACGCTAATCTAGAACGACAATTAGCTTTATGCATTCAATAATAGGCTGCAAATGGTTACGTGAAATAAATGTGCATAATTGCACTACCAAGAGTGCATTCTTCTCCACTGAAAGAAACAATAGCAATCAGCTGGAAAAAATCATCAGAACAGTGACTTGGGCCTGTTCACATCATTGGCACACTACCACAACACACGCTTTGGTGCAAATGTAGAGATATTCATTCCAAATGGCAGCCCAATGCACCTTGCTGACCAACGTGCACTGCAGCACACCACAATAAATGCTAATGCACCACCATGCATTTAAAACACTACTGTCCCCAGAGATCCTGAGTGACATTTGATGATGTCAGTACTGTGCTGCTCACTGTTCCCCATGCTGGAGAAGAAACTAACTGAGGAGCTGCAGTGGCATCTCTCGGGTATCGTGTTTCACACTGGTATCATTGTCTCACTCTGGTGTCATGGTGTTGCCACGATACTGTGCATCACTCTGGTGTCATGGTGTTGCCACGATACTGTGCATCACTCTGGTGTGATGGTGTTGCCACGATACTGTGCATCACTCTGGTGTGATGGTGTTGCCACGATACTGTGCATCACTCTGGTGTGATGGTGTTGCCACGATACTGTGCATCACTCTGGTGTCATGGTGTTGCCACGATACTGTGCATCACTCTGGTGTGATGGTGTTGCCACGATACTGTGCATCACTCTGGTGTCATGGGATCACTCTGGCATCAGTCTGCTGTCATGGTGTCATACTGTTCCCCTGGTATCATGGCATTACTCCAGTTTTATGGCATCACTCTGGTTTTATGACATCCCTTTGGTGGCGTGGCAACACAGACCTGAGGTAAATCGTCAGTCTCACCCCCTGTTCCGTTCGTTCCACTCTTCACTTCAAAGCACTACACACACGGTCGTCGGTATTCCAAACGTTTTCCTGGAACACGAGTAGTGTGCCGTGTAACCACTCCTAGACCAGTTTCGTCGCTCAGGACTTCTTCAATAGGATTGGTTACACGGTCTCATAACCTCCCCTTTATACACCGTCCGCTCGTTAACCCGGACGTATGTCACGTAACATCTGCATTTATTTTCACATTTATTTAGGATTGTTCAAAATAATTTTTGCACATAGCGCTACTATTTTGTTCATTCAGAATCTTTCACATGTCATTCACATTTTTTAAGTAGCTGCTTTTCTTTGGGTTTTTACATTGTTTGGCGCAGTGGGGTGGAAGAAGGTTGAAGGGCGCATATAAATTCCTTTTTTTCACTATTTGTTTAGAAAACCTCTATGAACAAACAGCATTATGAAGGTCAAGTAACACACCAGACAGGTCAGGGATAACGTTGTGGAGAAGTTTAAAGCAGAGTTAGGTTATAAAAACCATAATCCAAAAATGGAAAGAGTATGGCACAACTGCAAACCTACCAAGACATTGGGCGTCCACCTAAACTGACAGACCGGGCAAGGAGAGCATTATTCAGAGAAGCAGCCAAGAGGCCCATGGTAACTCTGGAGGAGCTGTAGAGATCCACAGCTCAGATGGGAGAATTTGTCCACAGGACAACTATTAGTCGTGCACTCCACAAATCTGGCCTTTATGGAAGAGTGGCAAGAAGAAAGCCATTGTTGAAAGAAAGTCATAACAAGTCCCATTTGTAGTTTTCGAGAAGCCATGTGGGGGACACCGCAAACATGTGGAAGAAGGTGCTCTGGTCAGATGAGACCAAAATTAAACTTTTTGGCTTAAAAGCAAAACGCTATGTGTGGCAAAAAACTAACACTGCCCATCACCCTAAACACAGCGTCAGCAGGGACATGGAAGCTGGTCAGTTGATGGGAAGATGGATGGAGCCAAATACAAGGCAATCTTAGAAGAAAACCTGTTAGTCTGCAAAAGACTTGAGACTGGGGTGGAGGTTCATCTTCCAGCAGGACAACGACCCTAAACATACAGACCTACAATGGAATGCAGTGGCGGCTGGTGCTCAACATTTTTGGGGGGCGCAAAAATTGCAGCCTCACTGTGCCCATCAAATGCAGCCACTGTGCCATCAATTGTCACCACTGTGCCATGCCATCAAATGCAGCCACTGTGCCATGCCATCAAACGCAGCCACTGTACCATCAATTGTCACCACTGTGCCATGCCATCAAACGCAGCCACTGTACCATCAATTGTCACCACTGTGCCATGCCATCAAACGCAGCCACTGTGCCATCAATTGTCACCACTGTGCCATGCCATCAAACGCAGCCACTGTGCCATCAATTGTCACCACTGTGCCATGCCATCAAACGCAGCCACTGTGCCATCAATTATCACCACTGTGCCATGCCATCAAATGCAGTCACTATGCCATCAATTCGCACCACTGTGCCATGCCATCAAACGCAGTCACTGTGCCATGCCATCAAAGGCAGCCACTGTGCCATGCCATCAATTGTCACCACTGTGCCATGCCATCAAACGCAGCCACTGTGCCCCTCAATTGTCGCCACTGTGCCCATTGTCACCACTGTGCCCTTTAATTGTCGCCACTGTGCGCATTGTTGCCACTGTGCATGTCACTGTGCCCTATAATTGTTGCCACTGTGCCCATCGTCACCATTGTGCCCATTGATGCCACTGTGCCCTTTGTCACCACTGTGCCCCTCAATTGTCGCCACTGTGCCAATTGTCGCCACTGTGCCAATTGTCACCACTGTGCCCTTTAAATGTCGCCACTGTGCGCATTGTTGCCACTGTGCATGTCACTGTGCCCTTTAATTGTTGCCACTGTGCCCATTATCACCATTGTGCCCTTTGTCACCACTGTGCCCATTGATGCCACTGTGCCCATTGATGCCAATGTGCCCTTTGTCACCACTGTGCCCATTGATGCCACTGTGCCCTTTGTCGCCTCTGTGCCCATTGTCGCCGCTGTGCCCTGTAAAATGCACTTACCTTACTCCTTCCACGTCCATTAATGTCTTCTCCCGCCTTGGTGACGCTTCAGCCAATCAGGTTACCGATAACTAGAATCGGGGAACCTGATTGGCTAAAACGGCCGTCAGTCTTATCCAAGGAACGCACCCCCCGTACGTCCCGAGGATAAGACATCCGGGAGCCGAGGGCTGTACTCGGAAAGCCTATCAGAGCCGCTGGCTCTGATAGGCACTTCCGCACAGCCAACCAGCTGCCGTTATTCAGGTGGCCGGCACTCAAGTTCCGGCCATCTCTGAATAGACCAGCGGCAGCTGGCAACAATAACATACATTCATGCAATACATGAATGTATGTTATTAGACTCAGCGGCGGGCGAGAGCCAGAGGGGGAGGCGCTCCAGCGCCCTCTATGGACGAACCGCCACTGATGGAATGGTTTAGATCAAAGCATATTCATGTGTTAATTGAAAACCATTTATCATTTTCCTTCCACTTTACATTTAATTTTTTTGTTGTAACAAAATGTGGAAAATTGCAGGGGGTATGAATACTTTTTCAAGGCAATGTACCTCCTTTATGAAAGTAGCTTGTTTGTGTAATATAGAGCACTGCTACACTCGTTTATTTGATCACTCTAGTAAGTGTCCTTATCTGTATAACATGTTGTCACGCTGCTGAAATGATTTACTATCATCATATGGGTAACTTTGATAGAATGGAATTATGCGGCTATAGCAATGCAATCAGCTCGGTACCCCTGTAGTACTCTAGTAACAAATCTTGCTATGCTACCTCTGTGTAACCTTCATGTTTATTATGCCGCATTTCAAGCACCCACCAGGCCTCACTGGAGGTCCAAATAAAACTTTGCCTTAGAGCCTGGAGTTTAGGTGACCTTTCTTGGCTGATAATTGGCTGGGGGTAACGGCGTCTTTTCTCACACACCCTCCTTCCACAACTTTTTATAAAAGGAGCCTACTGTCACAAATCTTCAGCATGGCCTGAACTGCCTCCAGTGTAAACACCGGCCTACAGAGGCGGCCATTAGCAGAGCCACTTAGCCTGGAATGGCAGTTTCTGTGGTGCCCGCAATTAGCCTTCAACCTGAGAGAGACGTGGGTCCAAACAAGGGGCTCTTGACAGGCCTTGTTAAACCAACTAAAAAAGTGCATTGTTTCAAGAGGACTGATTGCCCTGCTGACCTGAGCTTCCTAAAATAAATCCCTCTGACCTCTGGTCCAGACGGGGTAATGGAGACACAGACAGGACACAGAGGCTCATGTACAGGGCCTGGTGATGGATGTCTTCCGTCCCTTGTGTTTGTTTATCGGCCTGTCCTGAGGGTTTGGGGAAGTGCTTTAGGAAATATACGTCTGTTTGGCTGCACAAACATGGGACTCGCTCCCGCAGGTGTAAATGGGCCATCGCAGACAATGACTGGCTACAAACAGGCTATATTCTACAAATGTTTTGCAAAAATGTGTAATGAAAGCTAAACTTCAGGCAAAGCATTAAATATAGGGTGACCAGATATCCCCGGTCTCAGGGGACAGTCCCCGGATAGAGGACACTGTCCCCGGACCAAGTCTGTCCCCCGTTTTGTCCCCCGATTGGATGTGAACAGGGGCTGGGGCCATTTCAAAGACAGTCAGTGCAGAATTGAAGAAAAAAATTCAGAATTACACACTAGCTTAGGGGATGTATTTTTCTCCATTATCTGAGCCCCTTTCTGATCATGTGCTGGTCGAAGCGGAGGGACCATTTCTTCCGTTTCGGGCGCATGCCCATTCAGTTCCGCTCGCATTTTCTTCTGCCTTGGCTCAAGTCCCGAGCAGCCGCCTGCCTGCTTATCTCCTTGCCGTCCCTGGCGGGGTGATCTTCCTCCGCTCCCCACCCAGTAGTAGCCGGGGGGCTGGAGAGTAAGACTTGACAGGCTGTGAGGCGGGCGGCGACGGGCAGAAAGTCGCTGATTGCAGCCATTACTGGTAAAAAAAAAAAAACGTCTCCGGATTTCATTTTAAAAATCTGGTCACCTTAATTAATTAAATACAACAATGAAATATATATAAGAAAGCTGCATTATATGCAAAGAGAGTTGTACATCTGGTCATCCAGCCCTGGGATTTATACAGCTTTGCCACACGGTACAGTCCTGTCTGGAAGGAGACCTGATTTTTTCTTTGCGGCAGTTCAGTAACACTTAGGCCGCGTACACACGATCGGTTAAACGGATGAGAACGGTCTGATGGACCGTTTTGATCGGTCCAAACCGATCGTGTGTGGGCGTCATCGGTTATTTATCCATTGGTTAAAAAAAAGCCAACTTGTTTTAAATTTAATCGATGGATTCCTAACCAATAGAAAAAAAAACAATCGTTAGTAGGCACAACCATCGGTTAGAAATCCACGCATGCTCATAAAAAAGTCGACGCATGCTTGGAAGCATTGAACTTCATTTTTTTCAGCACGTCGTGTTTTACGTCACCGCGTTCTGACACGATCGTTTTTTTAACTGATTGTGTGTGCGCACGACGGACCATCAGTCAGCTTCATCGGTTAACCGATAAAAACGGTCCATCAGACCATTCTCATCGGATGGACCGATCGTGTGTACGCGGCATAAGGCCCCTTTCACGCGGACGGCAGTTTTGCCGCAGTTAAAAGCATGTACATTTTCTGTGAAATTCAAGGCTCCGGGCACTGGGATTAGCTGCATTTGTACATTGCCATTACGTGCAGTTACATGCGGCCGCGTTTAGCTGCGGTAGTCATTTCCATAGCAACCCTTCTTATTTTTTTTGATTATGATGTGCTGCTTATCTTCTACAGCTTGTTTTAGCAACTTCTTGTCAACTGCATGCCATTGCATTAGACCCGTTTCCTGAGGGCCAGTTCACGCCACATGCAGTCCAGTGCTTTTTTTTTTTTTTTTTTCATCAAAAACACATAGAAAGTAGGTTATATGGCAGTAATGTCGAATCTTGGCACCCCAGATGTTTTAAAACTATATTTCCCATGATGCTCCAGTACACTGCAGAGTGGATGAGCATCATGGGAAATGTAGTTCAAAACATCTGGGGTGCCGAGGTTCGCCATCACTGTTATATGGTTTTCATTGGCATAGTTGACACCAGTGCTTGCAGTTCTAGTGCGTTCCAGTTTAGAAACATAAGTAGAACATGCTGCATTTTTCATGCACTGGACTGTACTGGAACATTGTAAAACGCATATGAAACGCACTGGAACCCACATGTCCTTATTTAAGATTAAGAAAAAAAGAGGAGGAAAATGCACTGGACTGCTTAAAAAAATGCACCAAAAAGCATTGGAACCAGTGGCGGCTGGTGCTCAAACTTTTTGGGGGGACGCAAACAAACGAAAAAAGCTACTGTGCCCATCAATTGCTGCCACTGCGCCCATCAATTGCAGCCACTGTGCCCATCAAACGCAGGCACTGTGCCCATTAATTGTCACCACTGTGCCATCAAATGCAGCCACTGTGCCCATCAATTGCCGCCACTGTGCCATGCCATTAATTGTCGCCACTGTGCCATCAATTGTTGCCACTGTGCCATGCCATCAAACGCAGCCACTGTGCCATGCCATCAAACGCAGCCACTGTGCCATCAATTGTTGCCACTGTGCCCAACAATTGTCACCACTGTGCCATGCCATCAAACGCAGCCACTGTGGCCATCAATTGCTGCCAGTTTGCCCCCTCATAATCCACCAGTTCGCCCTATAAAATGCTGCCAGATTCATCCCCCCCCCCACCCCCGCCTCTTCAAGCTGGCTGCTCAGTGAGAGATTCTTTCTGCTACGATCACATATTAAGTCTCACAACTGTATTACCAGAAGCAGTAACTGGTCCTAATGCCAACGTAATGGCATTTGCTAAACAGTTGCTATTTGTAAAAATACTTGTTTAAACCATATTGATTCTTTGTTGCATCTTGGTGCTGCTGATCTCCTGCATGCTTTTTGCAGCCACTTCCTGTCTACATCCACTCTAGCAATGGCTGCATGGCATTTCTCAGGGCCGGTTTCCAGATGGTGACCACAGTGGACCATACCTGTGTAATGTGTGTTGAAACAAACACTTGCAATCTTCATTAGAAGCCTTTGTGACAAGGTGACAACACAGGAGCACAATCGGGAGACAGGGACAGAGCGTTGTCACTTTATAACAGGAAGTGCCTGTACAAGGACATTCATGGCAGGATCACCAGAGGTGATTGAAAAATATGATTGAATCTATAGATTCAATCATATTTGCAATGACATTAACAAGTAGAGTTTAAGCTTATGACATTTGAATGATTGTGAAGAATTGTATGAATACACTGAGACATAGGAAGAAGGGTGCAGAGATAAGTCGCCAGGGACCTCAATCCCATGGAAGCAGCATATTGCATGCATCACTGGGGGTAGGTGTTTAGAGGCCGCACATCAAAGAGGTCAGGCAGAGTTCAGGCATGTTTCAGCAGATGGAGCTGAGACTCCCTAGAGAAATAATCAGTCTTCCAGCAATAAGGGAAGAGATTTCATGCCATACCCGCTATTACTGCTGGAAATAAAACCTTGCATAGTAATCTAGATTTGTAACACCTGTATTAATATATTAGGGGTCATAAAGAGCTGTTACCCCTGAATGTGTATAAAGGATAATTGTCATGGGGGTTGTGTTTTGACACCTGTGAGCAATGTGAAGCCCCCCCGGGGGGTGTGGTCACTTTTCTCCAGGCTCTGCTCTTTCTATAGGACTGTGTACATTGTTAGCTTTGGGTAATGATTTAGGTGCACACAGGAAAAACAAAGCCTGGATAGGCGATGGGTGACCTGGGCGGCCCACCCGCCACCTGCATCCTGCACTGACCCACACAGGGCTAAGCTGACACATTCCTGCCCTCTCAATGGCCTTTGTGCAGGTGTCTGACCTGTAAAAGGATCCGACAGACACACCTGGGAGTAATCACACCGGGGGATCCCTGGGGACGTGGGATGGGATGGAGAAAGCTGGTGGCTTCTATGACAGATCAGGGAACGGCCAAAGATGAACAACTGCCATGTAATCCGCAGATCATGCAAATACACTCCTCTCACCACCTGGGTCTTTGCTAACTGATAGAGCCCAATGTAATATCCACCACTGCCGCCATGTCTGAAGCTCCTGGACAGCGATGAGCCAATAGATTTGCAGATCAAGTGATCAGTGAATTGTAGATTTTTTGCCTTAGGCCCCTTTCACATTGGTCCTGTAGCCGCGATGGTGGTATATCGCCACTAAAAATAGCGGCGCTATACCGCCGGGATTGCCGCGGGATTCGGCCGCTAGCGGTGCGTTATTAACCCCCTCTAGCGGCCGATAAAGGGTTAATACCGCCCGCAATGCGCCTCTATAGAGGCGCATTGTGGGCGGTATTGCCGCGATTTCCCATTGTTTTCAATGGGAAGGAGCAGTGAAGGAGCGGTATACACGCCGCTCCTCTCACCGCTCCAAAGATGCCGCTGACAGGAGATTTTTTTGTCTTCCGCCAGCGCATCGCCTCAGTGTGAAAGCCCTCCGGCTTTCACATTAAGGTAGCTGGGCAGGAGTTTTTCAGGCGGTATAGCAGCGCTATCTTTAGCGCTGTACCGCCTGAAAAACTCCTCAATGTGAAAGGGGTCTAAACATACCAAGCTATAAGGTATAGAGGGCTGCAATGACATGGGGCTGCACAATAAATTCAGTATATATAACGTTACCGAAGACTGTCAGAGACCGCAGAGAAATAATTTAGGCATAGCTCCCAACTGTCCCTGATTTTGAGGGACTGTCCCAGCTATGGAACAAAGTCCCTCTGTCCCTCTTTCCTTTGTCCCTTAGGCCCCTTTCACACAGAGGAGTTTTTCAGGTGTTTTATCGCTAAAAATAGCGCCTAAAAAACTCCTGCCCTGCAGTCTCAATGTGAAAGCCTGAGTGCTTTCACACTGGAGCGGTGCGCTAGCAGGACCGCTCCAAAAGTCCTGCTAGCAGCATCTTTGGAGCGTTGTGTGTATACCGCTCCTCCACCGCTCCTTCCCATTGAAAGCAATAGGAAAACGCGGTAATACCACCGGCAATGCGCCTCTGCAGAGGCAGGATAAACTCTTTCCCGGGCCCTAGCGGGGGTTAAAAC
This sequence comes from Rana temporaria, assembly GCF_905171775.1. Classification (NCBI taxonomy): domain Eukaryota; kingdom Metazoa; phylum Chordata; class Amphibia; order Anura; family Ranidae; genus Rana; species Rana temporaria. The sequence goes on from NC_053491.1 coordinate 387,003,733, forward strand.
CGCACCACTAGCGGCCAAAAACCTCCGCAATTCCGACGGTATAGCGCTGCTAAAAATAGCGCCGCTGTACCGTCAGCGCACCACTCGCCCCAGTGTGAAAGGGGCCTCATTTTGGTCTGATCTATATAGGCTGGGTGAACCTCCCAATGAGGTTATTGTATTCTGACAGCCTGCACCAGCAGCCATTTCCCATAGACACCAAGGGGCAATGAAAGCTGAAAATTGGTCTGGACACGAAGGGGGTGAAAGTCCCCTGTATTAAATTTGTTAGGGGAACCCTATGATAAAAAAATGGTGTGGGGTCCCCAAAATCCATACACGCCTCTTTGGGTCTAGTATGGATTTTAATAGAAATTCCACGCCAAAACATAAAAAAAAAAAAAAAAATGGTGTGGGGTCCCCTCCAAAATTCATACCAGACCCTTATCTGAGCATGCAGCCTGGCAGGCTAGGAAAGGAAGGGGGGAGCAAGCGCCCCTCCACCCTTTCTGAACCATACCAGGGCAGGCCCCTTGCCCTCAACATGAGGAGGGTGCTTTGGGGTGCCCCCCAAAGCACCGTGTCCCCATTTTGATGGGGACAAGGGCCTCTTCCTGACAACCTTGGGCTGTGGTTATTGGGGTCTGTGGGCGGGGGGCTTATGGAAATCTGGAAGCCCCCTTTAACAAGGAGGCCCCCCAGATACCACACCCCCTATTTGAATGGGTTTCGGGTACATCAAGGATTTTACACGTGCCCCGTTCCAACAAGCTCGTGCACAGAAGCGAACCCATGCGTGAGTAGCACCCGCGTGTGTAAACTGTGTTCAAAGCACACATGTGAGGCATCGCCGCGATCGTTAGAGCAGGAGCAACAATTCTAGCCCTAGACCACCTCTGTAACTCAAAACATGCAACCTGTAAAAAAAAATTTGAGCAGGCACAATTTTGAAGCGTGACATGTTGGGTATCAATTTACTCAGTGTAACATCATCTTTCACAAGATTAAAAAAAAAATCAGCTAACTTTACTGTTTTCTTATTTTTTCTTTCTTTTTTTTTCCAAAAAAAGTGCGCTTGTAAAATCGCTGCGCAAATACGATGTGACATAAAATATTGCAACCACCATCATTTTATTCTCTAGGGTGTTAGAAAAAAATATATATAATGTTTGGGGGTTCAAAGTAATTTTCTAGCAAAAAAAAACAGTTTTAAACCAGTAAACACTGGTTACAAATTATTGTTTTAAAAAACTTTTTTTTGCATTGATACATGTCTCCCAGGGCACTCCTCAGGGCCCCATACACTTCTTTTTGGCAATAACTTGCATATAAGCCTTTAAAATTAGGACTTTTGATTGTTCATGTTCGTGTCCCATAGACTTTGGCCCAGATTCACGTCCAGCGGCGTATCTCTGCGGCGGCGTAACGTATCCGATTTACGTTACGCCGCCGCAACTTAGACGGGCAAGTGCTGTATTCTCAAAGCACTTGCTCCGTAAGTTGCGGCGGCGTAGCGTAAATCCGCCTAATTCAAATTTGGATCAGGGGGGCGTGTTTTATGTAAAACTACTGTGACCCGACGTGATTGGCGTTTTTGCGGAACGGCGCATGCGCCGTCCATGGAATTTGCTTCATGCATTGCTTCAAAGTACGCCGCAAGGACGTCATTGGTTTCGACGTGAACGTAAATGACGTCCAGCCCCATTCACGGACGACTTACGCAAACGACGTAACTTTTTCAAATTTCGACGCGGGAACGACGGCCATACTTAACATTGGCTGCGCCTCATATAGCAGGGGCAACTTTACGCCGGGAAAAGCCTAACGTAAACGTCATAACTTTACTGCGTCGGCCGCGCGTACGTTCGGGAATTCGCGTATCTAGCTAATTTGCATACTCAACGCGGAATTCGACGGAAGCGCCACCTAGCGGTCAAAAAAAAAATGCAGTTAAGATCCGACGGCGTAAGAGACTTACGCCTGTCGGATCTAATGGATATCTATGCGTAACTGATTCTAAGAATCATTTGCATAGATACGACTGGTCGGATTAGGACTTACGACGGCGTACATGGCGCTGCGCTGTCGTAAGTCCTTTCAGAATCTGGGCCATAGAGTTTGCATGTTCAGTAGAACTTTTTCCCTGTTCTAAATATTCTGGTGTGAACCGAACTAGGGGGATGGTCGGCCCATCCCTAACTACAACTAGGAAAATCAACTATACGGCTACAGCACACGGATATCGCTTGTCTAATGCCTGTAAATTGACACTTAATGTAGAACAAAAGCCAAAGCTGTTTTTTTTAGATTTGGAAAGACTGGAGAGGGATTAGAACACCTGTCAGGGGGTTTTATTGCTGTCTGGTTCTCCATTAAGGAAAATCACCCTCTCTATTTGTCCGGGGTCACTGAGAGTGAAAGTGAAAAGGATCTCCATCAATCTCCAATGAAGAGCCGCCTCAAGCTGGGGGAAACCATAGTTTTACTTACCTGAGCCGTGGAATTCACTCAGCGGTGACGCGCTGTCCCTCTCTTCACGGGGTCCCGGCTCTTGATTGGATAGATTGATAGCAGTGCAGCCATTGGCTCCTACTGCTGTCAATCAAATCCAATGATGCAGGTGCCGGGGGCGGGGTCGAGGCATACATTCGGCTATGGACACCAAATGAATGAATCGGAAGCGTGCCCGCAAGGCAACCCCCCAGGAGAGTGCTTCTCCTAGGGGGTTATCTGATGTGGGGAGGAGCCACGAGAGCCGTTGGCAGTAGAAATTATCCTGACACCAGTGGGAGTAAACAATGTGGCCCGAATTCAGATAGAGATACGACGGCGTATCTCCTGATACGCCGTCGTATCTCTGAGTTCCGATGGTCGGATCTATGCGGCTGATTCATAGAATCAGGTTCCGCATAGATCTCCCTAAGATCCGACAGGTGTAAGTGACTTACACCGTCGGATCTTAGGCTGCAATTCCAGGCCGGCCGCTAGGTGGCGTTTCGTTTTTTACACGCGCCGAATATGCAAATGAGGATTTCCGCCGATTCAGAAACGAACGCCCGCCCGTCGCTTTTTTTTTACGTCGCTTGTGTTCGGCTTTTTCCGGCGTATAGTTACCCCTGCTATGTGAGGGGTATCCTATGTTAAGTATGGCCATCGTTCCCGTGCCGAGTTTTGAATTTTTACGTCGTTTGCGTAAGTCGATTCAGAAAAGAGCTGGATGCAAGTTACGCTCACGCCGAAACCAATGACGTCCTAGCGACGTCATTTGGAGCAATGCACGCTGGGAAAATTCGCAGACGGCGCATGAGCTGTTCGATCAGGGCGGGGACGCGCCTGATTTAAATTGTAGACGCCCCCTAGCCGCGGAATTTGAATTCCGCCGGGGGATTTACGATACGCCGCCGCAAGTTTTGAGGTAAGTGCTTTCTGAATTAAGCACTTGCCTCAAAAACTTCCGCCGGCGGATCGTAAATCAGATAGGTTACGCGGATCTAAAGATCCGCTAACCTATCTGAATCCGGCCCCTTATCTTTGGTATTAGGGGGAGAATAAGGTGCCCTATCAGTGGTGTTCGTGGGAGGAATAGTGCCCTGTCATTGCTATCAGTGGGAGTAATAGTGCCCCATCATTGGTGTCAGTGGGAATAATAGTGCCCCATTGTTGATGTAAGTTTGGGGAATAGTGCCCTGTCATTGGTGTCAATGGGAGAAATAGTGCCCCATTGTTATTGTGAGTAGCAGGAATATTGGCCCATTGTTGGTGTCGGAGGGGGGAATGGTGTATTTTATCAGTTGAAAAAAAGTGCTCCAAGGGCCGGATAAATGCAGGCAAAGGGCCGCATCTGGACCCCGGGCCGCAGTTTGGAGAAAATGGGTGAAAGAGTCAGAGTGCCAGGCCCTACAAAGGGCTTTTGTCATAACATGTCTCAGACACTGGGAGCTGGAGAGGAGGTGTTAGGGCAACTTACAAGAAAGGGAGGGCAGAGGACATGCATTGATAACTCAGGCTATGTGTGAAATGCACAAAAAAATGCATGCACCATTGGGGTGCCATTCATCGTTGATGGCACCCCAAATATGGCAAGCAGACGTACTGTTTTTTCTTTTTGCAAAAAACAGCAAAACATGTAGCTCGTAAGGCAAACAAGTGCGTGAGCTACTTTTCCCCAATTGTCGCATATAGTGCAACCTATTAATGGCTGCCCAAAATAGGTAGCGCAACAATGTGCAAAAAATCACACATACGCGTCACCTGTGTAAACAAGGCTTCATACTTAGTGAGAAGGTTGAAGAGGGCGAGGAGACACCAGAAGCTGCAGGCTGTGAAGAGTGGTGTCACTATCTGTATGGCCGTGTCCAGGGCCGTTTGAAGGAATTTGGGGGCCCCAAGCAAAATGGGGGCCCCCAAGAACCCCCCTGCACGCAAAGCCAACGTTAGCGCTACACAAATTTTTTACACCCGTGTTCTTACTCCCCCCCCCCCAGTCCCTACGTTTTTCTATTCTCACCTCCCCTTCTTCTCTGTAGGCTGCCGCTGTAGCGTGGCCGAGCTCCTCTTCCTCCTGGCAGTCCGGTTTTCTATCATTATGGGTCCCCAGTCTCCTATCAGATAGTGCCCGGGCACTGCGCGGTACAGGAGATTCAGTTTCCTGTGTTCCCAGTGTGCACTTCCTGTCAGTCTGGCCGGGAATAGGAAACAAAATCTCCTGTACCACGCGCGGTACCCGGCCGGACTAACAGGACTCCAGGAGGAAGGAAGAGGAGCTCTGCCACGTTACAGCCTGGGAAGGGGAAGTTGGGGGCCCCATGCCAGCTCTGGGCCCCAAGCAATTGTTTGTTTTGCCTATCGTGTAGCGACGGGCCTGGCCATGTCAATAACAGGACTGGCTGAGCAAAACAACTGATATTTTGGCAAACAAACCGAACACATCTATTGTAGACTGTTCAGTTCAGAGTCCTGCTTTAGGCTGGAAGACTTTTGTGGGATTTTTGGCATTCCATATTTTGTGCCTCTTGCACACAATACATCACACAGAACGTAGCAGGCATCCATCACTGAGGGGGCTCATTTCAAAGCATGGCTGGCAGCCTGCTCTCACCGGGGCCTCCTCTCGCTCCCGTCAGATGTATGATTAATGAGACTACAGCACGGAACTGTCTCGCAGGCCACATGACATCTTTAATGTAGATGAGTCTCCAGGCTTCGATTGTCACTTGCATGTCTAAATGAGGCGAGAGTCAGCTCTGAACACATCACCTCCGTATTTTGTCAGCAATAATTATCTGTGGGGATAACTGGGACGCGGGAAAGTAAGCGCCATTCTTGATTTCAATTTGCCGGCTTGGAACGGTGCCCGAGTCCCATCAGACACCCCTCCCCACCTTCTTTGTCTCGCCGCCTTTGCAGGCAGGTGAGTCGGTCTTTGCACGCTTGTTAGACAGCTGCAGAATTGTTGGGGCAATAACATTATACCGAGCCTTGCCTGTCACCGGGCCTGGCTGGTTATCGAATTCTGTGCCTCCGGCGTTTAACCCCTCGCTTACCCAAATGTCACAAGATGCCGGCATCTGAGAACTGAGCGCTACCCAGTTCTAACCTAATGTCACATAAATACAGAAAAATAAATAAAACTGGAAAGTTTACGTTTCATGGCCCTGGGTTCCGTATCAGAAAGCTGAGGTTTAAATCTGCTTATATTTTGCATTCCCTGGTCCCATCTTTCAACCCTCATCAACATGTTAATAACATTCTTAAAGGGGTTGTGAAGGTTCGTTTTTTATTTTCTAAATAGGTTCCTTTAAGCTAGTGCATTGTTGGTTCACTTACCTTTTCCTTCGATTTCCCTTCTAAATGTTTTTTTTCTTTGTCTGAATTTCTCACTTCCTGTTTCTCCTCAGTAAACTTGCCCCCATCATCCATGGTGGTTAGTCGGCCAGAACAGCTTACTGAGGAGGAACAGGAAGTGAGAAATTCAGACAAAGAAAACAAAGAAAAAAAACATTTAGATGGGAAATCGAAGGAAAAGGTAAGTGAACCAACAATGCACTAGCTTAAAGGAACCTATTTAGAAAATAAAAAACAAACCTTTACAACCCTTTTAACTCTGACTTTCCTTTTGGTCTTACACAGTTGTACAGGCTCCTCTCCTGTATTGAAATTGCTTAATCTGATTTCATTCATTTTTTTTTTTTAGGGGTCCGTAGGTCCCCAGGGGCCCGGAGGCCTACAGGGCCCCAGGTGGCAACTCCCCTTTTTTTTATTTATTTATTATAAAAAAAAATTCTAATATATTTTTATTTTATTTTTTATTAAAGAGCCAATTTTTTTCTTTAGGGGTACGGGGGGCCCAGAGATCCCCAGGGCCCCGGATGTACAACCCCCCTTTTTTTTATAAAAAATTTAATAATTTTTTTTATATATTTTTTTTATTTATTTTATAATATATATATATATATATATATATATATATATATATATATATATATATATATATATATATATATATATATATATATATATATATATATATATATATATATATATATATATTATTATTAAAGGGCCCAGAGGTCCCAAGGGCCCTGATGGCAACCCCCCTTTTTTTATAAATAAATAAATAAATAATTTATATTATTTTATTTCTTTTTTTTTCTTTTTTTATATATAAAATGGCAAACTACCTTTTTTTTTATATAAATGTTTATTTTTTTATTTTTGTTTATATATATTTATTTTTTATTTTTTTATTAAAGGGCCCAGAGGTCCCCAGGGCCCTGGATGGCAACCCCCCCCCCCTTTTTTTTTTTTTTAAATGTTCATTTTATTTTTTTTATATTTTTTTTTTATTAAAGGGCCCAGAGGTTTATTTATTTTTTATTATTATTAAAGGGCCCAAAGGTCCCGGATGGCAACCCCCCTTTTTTGTAATTTCTTTTTATAAAAAAAAAAAAAATTGTATATATATTTATTTATTTTTTATTAAAGGGCCCAGAGGTCCCCAGGGCCCCGGATGGCTACCCCCCTTTTCTTATATTTTTCTTTATCTTTTTTTGTAAAGCCCCCCCCCCGCTTCTCAAGTCGCAGCACAGCCCCCCCCCGCTTCTCAATTTCAGGCGGTAGCACCCCCCCCCCCCCCGGTTCTCTGCTCCAGGGGGCCCATGCCTGAAGCTGTGTAAGGCCCAATAATACAATAATACCTGATGGCTGCCCTGACTGTATGTGCCATGGTCATTCTCAGTGTGGTGTTTGGAGTGCCATGTCTGGATCCCCACTTGTTTGGATATTACAGGGCTAGCTTGGAAGTGACCTTTGGAGTCCCACATAGGGTGCTTTGCAGGCCCCATTCTGGAAACAAGTTAGCTGCCTGCAAAGCTCTTTTCAGGTCTAGAGCCATTGGTATTGCCCTTTCTCCAGAGACTCACTTTGTGAGTAGACTGATCGGGCTGAACACTGCTACCTCACGGCAGGAAACTGACATCATCCATATAGGGAGTGTCTCATGTGAGCACTCTGCACTCTCTTTCCCACCATTCAGCATTAAGGAAGCATCTCTCAAGTGCTTGTTCTGCATTGCAAACAGTCACATGGAGCGCCAATCCTCTGGCCATCTGACTCTCATTTTCTATCAGCTGTTTCATGAGGTTAAAACATCACAACTGAGGTCTTGACTCTGAGCTGAGAGACTGGGTGCCCCCAGGCTAACACCAATGCAACCAATGTCTGCAGCCTGGAACCATTTTGACCTCTTGTTTTAGATTACTTCCCATCTGTAGAGTCTCAGGGCAGCTCCTGTACTCTTCAACTGAGGTATTTACTACAGTCATATACAACCTTATTGCCCAAAATCTCACAGTTATGCCCCATACACACAAGCGCAATTTCTGCCAGCAAAAATCTGATGTGAGCTTTTCATCGGAAATTCCGACCGTGTGTATGCCCCATCAGACTTTTGCTGTCGGAATTTCCACCAGCAAAAGTTTGAGAGCTGGTTCTCAATTTTTCAGACGGAAAAAATTCCTGTCGGAAAATCCGTTTGTCTGTATGGAATTCCGACGGGGAAAAACCATGCATGCTCGTAAACAATTCAACGCATTCTCAGAAGCATTGAACTTATTTTTCTCGCCTTGTCATAGTGTTGTATGTCACCGCGTTCTTAACGCTCGAAAGTTCAGAGAACTTTTGTGTGACCATGTGTATGAAAGCCAAGCTCGAGTGGAATTCCGTCGAAAAAAAAACATCCGACTTTTTTCCGACGGAATACAAAGTGTGTACAGGGTATTATTTTCTGACTTTGACCACACAGGCCACAAGTACACTCCTGTGCATTCTTCTACAGATTCCTTATCTAATCTGCATGCGGCCTTTGCAGCCACTGAGCCATCAGTCACTGGAACTCCCCATTACTTACTCAAAGAGCTTGTCTCTGGTGAGTTGCAGTCATTATTCCCAGATGTAAAGAGACCATTTCAGCTGTCATTGATACACCACTCTAAGGCCCCTTTCACACTGGAGCGGAAGGTGCGGTGGGGGTAAAGCGCCGCTATTTTTAGCAGTGCTTTACCGCTAATTTCGCGCCACTATTCGGCCGCTAGCGGGGCGGTTTTACCCCCTCTAGCGGCCGAGAAAGGGTTAAAACCACCCGAAATGCGCCTCTGCATTGCCGGTGGTATAGCCTAAAGACCCACCTCTTCTGAAGGACTGGTACGACTCTGGATGTCAAGCGCCTTGAGGCGATTAAGTTCGCATTTGTTGCGCTATATAAGTCACTCACTCACTCATAGCCGTGCTGTCCCATTGATTTCAATGGGCAGGAGCGGTGAAGGAGCGGTATACACACCGCTCCTTCACCGCTCCAAAGATGAGGCTAGCAGGATTTTTTTTCCCGTCCTGCAAGCGCACCACTCCAGTGTGAAAGTCCTCGCATGCTCAGAATCAAGTCGACGCATGCTTGGAAGCATTGAACTTCGTTTTTTTCAGCACGTCGTTGTGTTTTACGTCACCGCATTCTGACCCGATCAGATTTTGAACTGATGGTGTGTACACACATCAGACCATCAGGCCACTTCAGCGGTGGACCGATGAAAACGGTCTGTCGGACCATTCTCATCGGATGAACCGGTCGTGTGTACAGGGCCTAAGGGATCGGCATGTTGCTTCTACCAGTGCTGTTCCCTGTCTTCCATTGTCTTGTCCCTTCAGAGTCCCTAAGACCACATCCACTGTTAAAAGTCTTCCTGTACAGAAACTGGAAACACCCTGACACAATCTTTGCTCCCCCAAGACCTTTTTAGCCTTATACCTCTTTGTAGAGGATTTTGTTAAGAAGTTGTTTGCCCCCTCTGGATCCAGGAGTCTCCTACCCTAACAAAGCAACCATCATACTGGTGGAGTATGCATTTGTTTTTAATGCCCAATCAATAAGTGGTTGGAAGGTGCCTTGAGAGCTTTCCTCATACTGGCAGGTTATGCTCTTCATCCCGTCTTAGCTGTGATTTTGCTTTGCCAAACTCTGCTTGACTGGCCTTTAGAAGGAATCCTGTAACTGTTACTAAAGACTTCCTCAGCAGACAGCTTCTGGACCTGGAAGATTGGTCTCTACATCCAGAGGTGTTCCAGGACCTATGTCACAGGTGGATGATGTCGGATATGGACCTTCTTACCTTCAGTTTCAACCATAAACTGGACAGGTTTGTCTCCAGGTACAGGGATGCTCTGGTGAATCGGTGGAATCAGCACACCCTGATTTATGACCTCCTCCCCTAAATCTTGTTCCATATCCATGGATTTTGTCAGATCATCCAGATCTTCTGTCTCAAAGACAAAGTTGCATTGTGCTTCACAATCACTGGCTCTAACCGCATTACTGTTAAAGCCCAGGTTCTGAGAGACAGAGACATCACTGAATCAGTGATCCCCACAATTTGAAAAGCTAGATAGTCTACTTTCTGCAAGGTCTTATGCAGTGTTTCTCAACCTTTTTCCAGTTGGGGCACCCTTAAAAAGTATTTTCAGTCTTGAGGCACCCCAGTCCAAGGCTTGGTTCACATTACGGTGTGTTGCAGAACACGCGCAAAATCGCGCTCATTCCTGACACACAGAATAATGCTCTGCTCTTTAGAGGTACCATTAATTCTTAATGGTACACCCACACATTGGAAAATGTGGGGTGCTTTTGCTGCAGTCCAATTAAAAAAAAAGAAGAAGGTTGGGGACTTGTTTCCCTGCATTTTTGTGGGTACAGAAGCCCATTGAAATGAATGGTCTGCACAGATGTGAACCAAGGGCTTGTTAACATGTCAAAGGGGCGGTAAAACCCACATGGTTGAGCCATTTTTACCACCCCCAACTTCTCTACCTTTAGCTGCAGAGGCAGCAGCTGGGGTGTTCACATGCTGTGGCTGCAACTGGAGGTATATCGAGGGTGAATGGGGGTGCACTGCAACTACCCCGCAACTGTGTGCATTGCCCGGTTGCGGTGCAGTGATGCTGCATTTACGGGCTTAAAACAGGTAGTAAAGAGGCAACATAATGCCTCTTTACGGCCTGTCAAATGCCTCTGAAAAGCGATCTGTGCATGGATTGCTTTTCAGAGAAGCAGCGGTCCTTGCTATCAAACAAGCCCTACAAAATCCATTGTCATGGTACAGGAATGGGGGGGGGGGGGTCAGGATTAAAAGTAACATACATATAGACACAGGCTTACACATGCATACACATACATACCAGGGTTGCCAACTTTCAGTAAATTTACGAACAGTTTGTAAAATCCGTACTTTTTATATCTGTCCTTGAATGTCCATTGCGGACATGTAGGCTGCATGTCTGTAACTGACATTCATGGACAGATGCAAAAAGTATGGATTTTACAAACTGTTCGTAAATTTACTGAAAGTTGGCAACCCTGATACATACATACACATAAACACACACACACACACACACACACACACACACACAGACACATACACACACATACAAACAGACAGACACATGTGTGCACACACACACACACACACACATACAGGCAGACAGTCTACATGCGCACACACACACACACACACACATATAGACAGACAGTCTACATGCGCACACACACACACACACACATACAAACAGACAGTCTACATGCGCACACACACAGTCACATGTGCACACACATACAGACACAGTCACATGTGCACACACACATACAGACAGTCACATGTGCACACATACAGACAGTCACATGCGTGCGCACACACACAGACAGACAGTCACATGTGCACACACACACACACACACACATACAGACAGTCACATGTGCACACACACACACACACAGACAGACACATGTGCACACACACACACACACACACACACACACACACACAGACAGACAGTCACATGTGCACACACAGACAGTCACATGTGCACACACACACACACAGACAGACAGACACATGTGCACACACAGACAGACAGTCACATGTGCACACACACAGACAGTCACATGTGCACACACACACACACACACAGACAGTCACATGTGCACACACACACACACATACAGACAGACAGTCACATGCGCGCACACACACACAGACAGACAGACAGTCACATGCGCACACACACACACAGACAGTCACATGTGCACACACACATACAGACAGGCAGTCACATGTGCACACACACACACACACACAGTCACATGTGCACACACACATACATACATACATACATACATACAGTCACATGTGCACACACACACACACATACAGACAGTCACATGTGCACACACACATACATACATACAGTCACATGTGCACACACACACATACAGACAGTCACATGTGCACACACACATACATACATACAGTCACATGTGCACACACACATACAGACAGTCACATGTGCACACACACACATACAGACAGTCACATGTGCACACACACACAGACAGACAGTCACATGTGCACACACACACATACAGTCACATGCACGCACACACACACATACAGACAGTCACATGTGCACACACAGACAGACAGTCACATGTGCACACACACACATACAGTCACATGCACGCACACACACACATACAGACAGTCACATGTGCACACACACAGACACATGTATAAAGCCATTTAAAAAAAAAATAATGTAGCTTCTAGCTCAGTACCTTTCCAGATTTCTCTTTAGCCGGGTACTGCACTCTAGGGGGAAGCAGAGAGCACAGCACACTCCTCTGCACTTTACTTTTTTTTACTCATTTTTGAAGCCGACAGAGCTTCTCACAGTTCGGCAGGAGAGCTCATCTGACAGCCTTCTCTCCACTGACCCCCGCGGCACACCTGAGAGCCTCTGACGGCACACCAGTGTGCCGCGGCACACTGGTTGACAAAGGCTGGTCTAATGAACCTTTTTTGTGTTTTAGGGACAAGGTGATGTTGGGGCAAAGGCCTTCCTTTCTACCTAAGGTAGTCTCTCCTTTCACCTCAACCTGGACATTGTTTTTCATCCCGCTGTCTGGCTTCAGTTCGACCCAAGGAAATTTCACTCCACTGTCTGGATGAGGTTAGAGCTTTGAAAATGTATCTCTCAACCACTGTTTCTTTCAGGATGATTGATATCCCTTTTCTTAATTTCAGATGGCCCTTTAAGGCTGCATTCACACCTGAGCGTTTTGTCGTCTGAAGCGTGACGCTCAAATACGCTAGAGGGGAAAAAATACATTATTCTCTATGGAGATGGTTCACATCTGCACGCCAATACGCCTGACGCCGAACGACTGAAGCTCCAACAAGTTCCGGACCCTTTTTTGTCGCGCGTATCAGGCGGTTTGGTAGTTTTTGAGCGTTTCCATTTCCCATAGAAAGTAATGGAAAAGCTGGATTCAAGCGACTTGCGCGACAACGAGCGTTTGCTATGGGCGTTTCGTCACTTTAATCAATAGAACATTTCACCGAAGCAGAAGATTAAAAAAATCTACCAACATAGCAACAAGTGATGAAAAGATGATAATTTTTCCTATTGGCTAAAATAAAAAACGTTGAAGTACAAAAACGTCGGACGACGCTGTATGCAAACGCGCAAATAAGCATGAATACTATTTCTCGGTGGCACATGCAAACCTTCATACAAGCATATGGTTTTAGGTATTGGGTTCTTCTCTTTCATGGCAAGATGCACTCTACTTGGTTGGTCGGTGAGTCTTCGTTTATGGGCATCAAGCTACTGTTTCTCAGATTTGCTAGGCTGCCATCTGCTCTTCTGTTCACAAGTTCTCCAAGTTCTACCAGGTGGATTATGAGACCTCATTTATTGCCAGCTTCAGGTATGAGGCCCTGTACACACGACCGGTTCATCCGATGAGAATGGTCCGACGGACCGTTTTCATCGGTCCACCGCTGAAGTGGCCTAATGGTCTGATGTGTGTACACACCATCAGTACAAAATCCGATCGGGTCAGAACGCGGTGACGTAAAACACAACGGGAGAGCTTAAAATAAGTACAAGAACCAAGGGGTGTTGTCCATTTTTAGGATGTTGATTCTACCGAATCAAGGCAACCTTTTGCAATCAAAGGTTTGAAGATCTCTTACTGTTCTCTTAAATAAGGGGTCTCCAAACTGCAGACCGAGGGCCAGATGCGGCCCTTTGATAGCCTTTATTAGGCCCTTGGGACATTATTTCTCCCTCTGATATGAGGCACTATTCCTCCCACTGACACCAACAATGGGGCACTATTTCTTCCACCAATAACAGTGATGGATACTATTCCTCCTAATAGGGGCAATACTCCTCCTCTTTGACCACCAACCCTGAGTCCATATTTAGTCTCACTGATTCCAGGCCCGTTACATTTCTGCCCCTGCTGGCCACAGTCTCTGGCCCTCCCAAAGTCGGAAGGACAATAAACTGGCCCTTTGTTTGAAAAGTTTGGAGACCTCTGTCTTAAATAAATGGTTGGTAGCTAAATATGATCAGTATGGACAAATCATAAAGGATATGGATTCCAAGGTATTTTAGTGCATTGGTTGCAGGGGAAATGTAATTGGATTGAATCAATTGCAATAGTTGGGGTGGGAGTGACACATTTAGGATTTCTGATTTTGAGTAGTTGGGGTGGGAGTGACACATTTAGGATTTCTGATTTTGAGTAGTTGACCTTAAAGGCACTAAAACTTTGACATTCACTAACTATAGAAAGGCATGGAAATATGAGGAATAGTGACATATATTAGCAAGACACATGCGAATAATGACAGTTTCACCTGTGTAGGACCTATTTGAAGACCTGCAATGTCTGGGTTTTGACATATAGCTAATGCTGAATGTTCCATAGTTAGTATGATCCAAAGGGGAGATAGGGGACATCTCTGTCTGGTTTCTATTTCAGATATTAAGCCTAGGGGATAGAGACCAATGTACACTGAGATGGAGGTGAATATAGGGCCATGATCATTTTGATTAACTTGCCCCAAAGAAACAATCAACCAACCAATCAAAAGCGTTTTCTGCATTTACAGATAAAAGGCACATAGGACATTTTGGTGCTTAAAGGGTCACTAAAGGAAAACTTTTTTTTTGCTGAAATGACTGTTTACAGGGTATAGAGACATACAAGTTAACTGATTCCTTTTAAAAATGATTAAAAATAGATTAAATTCAATCATATAATGTGCCTCTAGTTTCACTTTCGGTTTTAAACTGGTTTCATGTTTCTGTGAAGTAAAGAGACCCACAGAACAAAAACAAACAAATCCAGGGCAGTGTTTTGTTTTTAAAATGAATCTGATTGGTTCTGTTAAGTTTTAGACACACAGTAATGACAGCTTAGACCACCGTGAAAAGCTCCCAGTACTGTGGTTATAAGGAGCCAGACAACCAGGAAGTGTGGAGATCACAGCAGAATTACAGCAACTTCACAGCAAAAACGAACAATAAGGACATGAAACCAGTACTGCAGTAAGGTAAAGGAAGCTATTTAGCTAAAAAAAAAAAATCCTTTAGTGACCCTTTAAAGGGACACTAAAGGTTCAGGGTTTATAAAAAACAAAAAACAAACATGTCATACTTACCTCTACTGTGCAGTTAGTTTTGCACAGAGTGGCCCTGAACGTCCTCTTCTGGGGTCCCACGACGGCCCTTTTTGCTGCTCCCCACAAGAGCTAACCCCCTCTGGGGTGGTATAGGATGGCATGGGGTGGGGGTGGAGAGGGATGGGATGGGGTAGGATGGGATGGGGGTGGGGTAGGATGGGATGGAATGGTATGGGGTATGGTGGGGTGGGATAGGATGGGATGGGATGGGCTACCTGACATACATGGACCTACCTGACATACACAATGACCTCACCTACCTGACATACATAGACCTACCTGACATACATGGACCTACCTGACATACATGGACCTACCTGACATACATGGACCTAACTGACATACACTGACCTCACCTACCTGACATACATGGACCTACCTGACATACACTGACTTCACCTACCTGACATACACTGACCTCACCTACCTGACATATATGGACCTACCTGACATAAACAATGACTTCACCTACCTGACATACATGTAACATGGACCTACCTGACATACACCCATCATGTGTCACGGCAGCCAGCCAGAAAGGAGGGGAGGAGAGGAGAGCCGCCCGCCCGAGCCGGTGTGTTGTCATATTCTTCTCCCTATCGCACCGGGATCTTTCTTTACAGGGGAGGCTTGTAATTGCCGCCTTCTGGAGTCTGCGGCGCCTATGATGGATGTCCCGCGATTGGATCTCCAGGACGTCCATCATAGGAGCCGGGTGTACCAAGATGGCCGACCGCTCCGGAGCTAGGTCGAAGCCGCGGCCTCTCCTAAGGCTGAGGCAGCGGTGCGGATCGCGGATCACTAGTGGCAACGGACAGCACGTTGCGTGGGCCACATGGCAAGGTCTGGCGGGCTGGATTCGGCCCGCGGGCCTTGTGTTTGCCACCCCTGTTTTAGAATATAATTTAAGATTGATCCCTATTAATGATATGGACCAATAGATGGAATAGAGTGTATCTGGTTTGGGTATAAAAACATACTTTAACTTCAAGTGCTTGCAGAGGAAAAGAAGAATCCTGGGCAATAGAGTTAAACACTTTGGTAAAAAAAATGGCAGTGCATCTCTATATATTTTATAAAATTTTACAGTGAACCCATCTGTGCCAAGGTTTTTACCAGCTGGTGTATCACTTATTGCAGGGCTCAAAATTTCAAGTCCTGAGCTACTAGCGAGGCCTCAAGAGTTACTGGCCACCAGTTTCCCCACCTAATTCATACACTGCCCTGCGCCTAATTGCACCCGTAAACACGCCCTCGTAGATTATCTCATGGAATGACAATTTTTAATGCAGAATCAAGTTACAAAATTAAATATTACCAGCAACAACTTTAATAAAATGGGACAGGGCACTGGGGGCAGACCAGAGGGACAGGGCACTGGGGGCAGACCAGAGGGACAGGGCACTGGGGGCAGACCAGAGGGACAGGGCACTAGAACTGGGTGTCTTCCCCATTCTCTTGCTGTCTCCTCTGCAACTCCCATCCATCCTCTCTCTCTCTCCCATTCATCTCATCATCAGGAGCCTGTGTGTGCGGCTCTACGCTTGCATGTCCCCACTTCCCCCTTTTAATCAGGCTGGCAGAGAGGAGAGGAGCTGCAGCACAGCGGGAGGGAGTACAATCCAGCGCTGAGATCCACACAACTGCACAGCCCTTGACACCATAGCACAGCGCACACTGACAGCGCACAGCACACATTGAGACCAGTCTGTTCACAGTGCTCAGGCTAAACTGTTGGACACTTACATAGAGCACAAGGAGAAGAAAACTGCACAAACTAGAAGGCTGCCGCTCTCATGTCAGGGCAACTTTCAGTGAGCGCTGCACCGGAGTGGTAATTTTTGCAATCCTCCACCTCACTCATTACTTTCTGCTCTCCAGCTACATTGGTCGGGGCCCGGGGGAGGGGGGCAGGCTCAGAGAGGTCATACTGTTAGGTCCCATGGCTTAATGAGAATTGTAAGGAGAGCACCTGTGTACTGCTCTGCCTGTGCGCGGCTCACCAGACTACTTTTCCCGAGCATGCACCTTTCCTCTTCGGCCGCCAATCTCATCGGGACTCTAAGTGTAGGCACAGATTGGAGGGAGATTGGTCATGCAGCCCTGTCATCACTCGCCCCCGGCTTAAATCCACTCGCCAAATGCTAGTAGGCGAGTGGAAATTTTGAGGGCTGACTTATTGTAGCTAAATTTGTTTTCTGTAAAAGAGGCCCCTAAAAAGGCTTTAGCGTGGCTATCAATAGTGGGAAGGGGGATCTGCGCAATATAGTCAACTATTCTTAATTCTCCCTCTTCACTAGTCTCCTTTGAATTTGGAGCAGGGAGGTTATACAAATCTGAGTAGTAGGTACTAAAAGCCTCCTATATATCAGTTGGGGAGTGGACACTGGGATGTAGAATGAATCTGATGTATATAAGTGTGGTTGGTCCAGGGGTGTAGTATATGTCAATGGTCTGCCACACTTGTTGCCGAATTTGTCTTTTCTTTGAGCTAGTTTGTCCGAGAATTTTTGTGCAAACGAAAAAAATAACTCCTACTTTTTAACAATGTAGTATATACAAATCCAATTTACATTTCCTTTTACATAAATTCACAGGCATTGTTTTTCCAGAAAAAGTATTGACAGTTGTATTCTCATTGGTTGCTTGATATTAAAAAAAAAAGCCTCTTTTTCCCTTTTTCTTCATTCCTTATCTGCCCAGATTCACCATCACAGATGCCACCAGCTGTGTGACTGTTGAGTTAGCGTCGTCTCGTTACTCTGAATTCCACATCACCTCAGCCTTGACTATAATTAGAAGGGAAATGTCAAAAAGGGACGATCGTTAAGCTCCGTATTACAATTCAGAAGGGAGCCAGCATCTGGCTGTCTGCAGAAATACAAAGCTCAAGAAGGTCTGGAGACAGAAGAATATTAAGAGGCAGTAGAGGGGACTGACTATCTGATCCATCTTGACAGTGTTCTCACCCATGTGGAGTATCAGAGTCCCTGTGCAATCTTTCCCAGAATGCTTTGCAAGTTTGACACAACTCCAAGACTCTCCATTGGCTTGTGAGTGATATGTCATGAATGCAGCATGTGTGCTGCCAGTTTCTGTGATGTTCTGGGCTAATCCTGACATGAGAAAAGGTTATACAACTTTATCCTGTGTTGACATGTGCTCTGTAGAATGTAAAATGGGTCCCACGCTTCCATGGCTTGTTGGCAAACAAAAAGTTGTATTTATAGTTTGCGTTGCCCAAGGCTGCTGTAATTAAACATGTCATCATTTGCCAGTTGCTACCTGCGTATGGTATGCTTTCTTTCTTTTCCAAAGGCCTCTATAAAGAGTGCCTGATATACCAGGCAGGCTCAAAGGGCACATTTTCAAACGATCTGACCAAGATTCCAAACACAATTGCAACATTCTGCTTACAAGATTGGCTACTACCAATGGCAAATGAAGATACCATAAGGCCCCTTTCACATTGAGGAGTTTTTCAGGCGGTACAGCGCTAAAAATAGCGCTGCTATCCCGCCTGAAAAACTCCTTTACTGCAGACTCAATGTGAAAGCCAGAGAGCTTTCACACTGAGGCGATGCGCTGGCGGGAGATAAAAAAATCTCCTGCCAGCAGCATCTTTGGAGCGGTGAGAGGAGCGGCATGTATACCGCTCCTTCACATTGAAAACAATGGGAAACCACGGCAATACCGCCCGCAATGCGCCTCTATAGAGGCACATTGCGGGCGGTACTATTAACCCTTTATCGGCCGCTATTTGGAGACAAGATTGGTGATGTAGCTCGGGGCAGAGTTGTAAATGGCTTTGTATGTTGTGTTTAGTATTTTGAATTTAATTCGCTGGGCGATCGGGAGCCAGTGTAGGGATTGGCGGAGAGGGGTGGCAGACACTGATTGGTTGGTAAGGTAGATGAGTCTGACAACAGCATTCATGATAGATTGAAGAGGGAATAGCCTATGAAGAGGTAGGCCAATGAGACGGGAGTTGCAATAGTCAGAACGAGAGATAACAAGGGAGTGAAGTGAGTAGCTTGGTGGTTTCATTTGTTAAAATAGGGAATATTTTAGAGATATTACTGAGGTGAAGTCTAGATGATTTTGACAACATTTGTATTTGGGGCTGAAAGGACAGGTCAGAGTCTAGAATTACCCCTAGTACCCTGGCATGAAGGGAGAGATTGATGGTTACATTATTAAAAGTCATGCAGGGGGGCACATGTGAGGGGTAATATTACCAGCTCGGTTTTAAAGAGATTTCGTTTAAGGAAGTGGTGAGACATCCATGCTGATAAGTCTTATGCCGCGTACACACGATCATTTTTTGTTATGAAAAAAACGTTGTTTTTCAAAAACGTCATTTAAAATGATTGTGTAGTGGGCTACACATAATTTGTTAGGTTCTGAAAAACTAAAAAAAAAAAATTCGAACATGCTCCATTTTTTAACGTCATTTTAAACTATGTTGTTTTTAGGGTTGTAAAAAATGATCGTGTGTGGGATAAAACGACGTAAAAAACCTGCACATGCTCAGAAGCAAGTTATGAGATGGGAGCGCTCGTTCTGGTAAAACTACCGTTCATAATGGAGTAAGCACATTCATCACGCTGTAACAGACAGAAAAGCGCAAATCGTCTTTTACTAACACGGAATCAGCTAAAGCAGCCCAAAGGTGAATGGAACTTCCCCTTTATAGTGCCGTCGTACGTGTTGTACATCACCGCGCTTTGCTAGATCATTTTTTTAAAACGATTGTGTGTAGGCAACGTCGTTTTAATGATGAAGTTGGGAAAACGTAGTTTTTTGGACATGCTGAAAAACAACGTTTTTTTTTCATGCTGAAAAATGATTGTGTGTACGCGGCATTAGTAGTGCGAGAGGAGACAAGGAGAGAGATGAGGAGTAGACAGATAGATTTGGGTGTCATCAGCGTATAGATGGTATTGGAAGTCGTAGGCAGTTATCAAGTGACCAAAAGAGGAGACGTAGATAGAGAAGAGGGGGTCCAAGAACAGAGCCTTGGGGGAACCCCACAGAAAGGGGGTATGGAGAGGAGGAGACAGAGTTGTAGGTAACACTGAAGGAGCGCTGTGATAGGTGGAGAACCAGTACAGAGCAGAATCTTGGAGGCCAAGGAGACAGAGTTTATTAAGAAGGAGCGGGTGGTCAACAGTATCAAAAGCCGCTGAGAGGTCTTAAGTTGTTCAGGTTGGTGGGGTCCAGTGAGAGCTTTTTTAGTATGGGAGTGATCTGCGCATGTTTTGGATGTGGATGGGAAGATGCCACTAGAAAGGGAAAGATTGAAGGTGTGAGTGAGGGAGCATAGGACAGAATAAGAGGGTCACCATAGTAGTTGTGAGAGAACAGAGTCCAGGGGACAATTGGTTAGGTGGGCATCTGAAAAAAGCTTTTTAACCTCTTCAGTAGTAGCCAGTTCAAAAGAACAAAGTGTTGACTGTGCTGTTAGGCAAGGTATGTTGAGTGGGGAAGATTTACGTACAGTGGAGGTCAGTGGTGTATTTAGGTTTTGTGCTGCCCTAGGCCTGACGAAACTCGCGCACCCCTTACTTTATATATGACGCACCCCTTCCTGTCAAGACTACACCCCTTCCTTTTTAAGACCCGTCCTGTCATTTTCATGAGATGAGGACAGAGGAACAGGGTGGGATGACGACAGAGGGACAGGATGGGATGAGGACAGAGGGACAGGATGGGATGAGGACAGAGGGACAGGGTGGGATGAGGACAGAGGGACAGGGTGGGATAAGGACAGAGGGACAGGGTGGGATAAGGACAGAGGGACAGGGTGGGATGAGGACAGAGGGACAGGATGGGATGAGGACAGAGGGACAGGGTGGGATGAGGACAGAGGAACAGGATGGGATGAGGACAGAGGGACAGGATGGGATGAGGACAGAGGGACATGATGGGATGAGGACAGAGGCACAAAGTGGGATGAGGACAGAGGGACAGGGTAGGATGAGGCCAGAGGGACAGGGTAGGATGAGGCCAGAGGGACAGGATGGAATGAGGACAGAGGGACAGGATGGAATGAGGACAGAGGGACAGGATGGGATGAGGACAGAGGGACAGGATGGCACGAGGACAGAGGGACAGGGTGGGATGAGGACAGAGGGACAGGATGGGATGAGGACAGAGGGACAGGATGGGATGAGGACAGAGGGACAGGATGGGATGAGGACAGAGGGACAGGATGGGATGAGGACAGAGGGACAGGATGGGATGAGGACAGAGGGACAGGATGGGATGAGGACAGAGGGACTTTTTCGCCGCCCCCCGCAAAGTGCCGCCCTAGGCCTGGGCCTTGTCGGCCTAGGCCATAATACAGCACTGGTGGAGGTGTCCTCACGTATTGCATCAATCTTGTCTTTGAAGTGATTGGCAATCTCTTGGGCAGTGAGTGACTTAGTGGGTAGAGGGGGTGGGGAACGAAGCAGAGAGTTAAAGGTCTTCAGCTAGTTCCTGCTTACCTGCGCCTTAACCTGCTGTACTTGCCTAGCCGTGTATGACCCAGCTTGCCCCTGACCTGTCTCTGGATTTCTGCCTGTCTGCTGTGACCTCAGCTTGTACTCTGACTCTGCTCCTGTCTTGTGCTCTTGTACCGCACTGCCTGGCTGTGTACTGATCCCGGCTTGTATCTTGACTCTGCCTGAAACTCTTGTACCTTGCTGCACTTGTGCTGATGACATTTTGGCTTTGTACTAGCTATGCTCATGTCTGCTGATCAAGTGTCTACGTGTTTAAGCTCTTGGTTCCTGCCTGGTGATCTATGATCATTTGCTTCCTGCAAACACCAGCTGTTGCTGTCTGTTACACCAACCCTCGTGCCACTCTGTGTCCTCACGCCTCCTGTCATCACTACTAGAGGTGTTGGACAAGAGGTGCAAGAGAAGCCCCCTCTCCAGCTCAATTACTTCCACTTCAACTTGTTCTTCTTTACGATAAAGACAGTTCTTAATGACACTGGCTGTATGTTTGGGGTCGTTGTCCTGCTGCATAATACATTTGGGGCCAGTCACACACCCTACTTATGGTATGAAATGGTGAATAAGTATCTGCCTGTATTTCTCCACATTGAGGACACCATTGATCAAGCAACTTTGAGGACAGTAGATGTAGTGGTCAGACCCGGTGCACCTGATTGGCTGAGAGGCAGGTCAGTGTTAGGGAAGCAAATCCCTACACACAGCACTGTTTAACCAGAGAACGCACAGCCATGAGCCCTCCGGTTAACCATTTGGAAGCCGATTAGAGCCCAGAGACTCTAATCAGGAAGCCTATTAGAGCCTCTGGCTCTAATCAGGCACTTACAAAACACACCCACCACTTTTATTCAGATGGCCGGTGCTCAACAGGGGGCCGGACACCTGAATAGTGGGCGGCGGCGACAATACATCGATTCATGCAATGCATGAATCAATGTATTGTTGATTGATGGGTGCAGGAGAGACGGGGCGGCTCTTCTGCGCCCACTATGGACGCACCACCACTGCTTACTACCCTTCAACATCGGAAGATGGCCAGCAGTGCCATGAGCACAGAACTGGTGGAAACCAGTGGGACTCAGGTACACCCAGCTACTGTCCAGAGAAGTCTGACCAGAAGTGGTTGCAGCTACAAAGCCATTACTCAGTTGATGACATATACCGTATTTATCGGCGTATACCGCGCACTATTTTGTCCTGAAAATCAGAGCAAAATCGTGGGTGCGCGATATACGCTGATACCCGCTTTCCCGCGCCGAGTTTGAATACTGCGCCGGCATATACAGAGCGCAGTACACTCGTGTATAGTCGGGCAGTCTCGGCTACACTCGCGCTCATGTCCTGTACGTCCAGGACGTCAGCACGAGAGTAGCCGAGCATTGCCGACTATACGCGAGTGTACTGCGCTCGGTATATGCTGGCGCAGTATTTAAACCCGGCGCGGGAAACGAGCGGGGAGGACGCCGCAGAAGGATGCCGGACCCGACGAAGAGGACACCCGAAGCCGCAGTAGGATGCCGGACCCGACAAGGCCGCCGATGGACGCCGTGCAAGACACCAAAACTGTAAATACAAAAAAAATTTCTGGGCAAATTTAGGGGTGCGCGCTATACGCGGGAGCGCGCTATACCACAATAAATACGGTACTTTGAACCTCTTTGTTGTGCTTTTCTTTTTCTGCTTGGCAATTGTAAAATTACTTGCACATTGTTATACCTGAATAAAATATTTGAACAAGGAAAAGCCATACCTCCGACATGGAAATGAGGCTTTGTGACTCAACTATGCATGACAACATAGGAACCGGGGTGCAGAAAGATAGCAACAGGTTCTCTGGACTGATGAGTGAAAAAATTGAAATATTTGACTGCATCAGGAGACAGTTTGTTCACCGAAGAGCTGGAAAGCGGTATGATAATGAGTGTCAGCATGAAGCAGGGAAGCATGGTGGAGGCTCCTTGCAAGTTTGGAGCTGCATTTCTGCAAATAAAGTTGGGGATTTGGTCAGAATCAGTGGCGTCCTCAGTGCTAAGAAATACAGACAGGTACTCATCTACCATGCCATATCATAAGGGAGGCATGTGATTACAATGACTCCAAACATACAGCCAATGTCATTTAAGGCGGGGGTTCCAACCACAATTAGCATTTTTTAAATATCCTTTCATCATGTGTTTTTATAATATAAATCCAGTCACTTACTATTTTACAATCCGCCGCCACTCCGCATAGTTATTCAAAAAAGATGTCCACACCGTTGTCATTTTGCTTGTGGGCATTGTGAAGCCTACAGGCACAATGGGCCTGATCCTCAAAAGGGATACGCCAGCGTAACTGCTGTTACGCCGTCGTATCCCTGTTTCTAACTATGGAACTGATCCACAGAATCAGTTTCCCATAGTTAGACAGAAGATCCGGCATGTGTAAGGGACTTACACTGCCGGATCTTAGGATGCAGTACCGCATCCGCCGCTGGGGGCATTTTGTGTCGAAATGCCGCCTCGGGTATGCAAATTAGCACTTACGGAGATCCACGAAGCTTTTACGCTTCGTTTTTTCTCCGTAAGTTTTAGTTTGCAAACGCAAAATTAGGGCTGCTTTTACAAAGTGTAAACTGTTTACACCATGTAAAAACAGACCCTTCTGTCCAGCGACGCAAATTTTTTTTTTCCCGCTGTATCTTTTTTTTTTCCCGACGCAACTTTATTGACCCGACGCGATCCACAAAGCTCGGAGTAACGTAATTTCGCGCTATGCACGTCGGGAAAATGACGTCACGAGCATGCACAGTACTGCCGGCGCGGGAGCGCGCCTAATTTAAATGGGAATCGCCCCCATGAAAATAGGAACGCCTTGCGCCGGCGGAATTTAAGTTACACAGCCCAAAATTTCTAGGTAAGTGTTTTGTGAATCGGGCACTTAGGTAGAAATTTTAAGGCAGTGTAACTTAAATGGAAAAATTTACTTTACGCCGGCTCTTTGTGGATTTGGCCCTTACTTCCTGGAAGTCTTGGATGGGGTGTGATAATTGGACAGCGCACTGCATCCTGGGAAATGATGACACACATTTCCCAGGAGCATTAGAGGGAGATGATGTCAGAATCCTAGGTGATTCCAAAGGCAGATATCATGGGACCGCATAGCAACAGGCATTTCCAGATAAGTAAAAAAAAAAAAATGTTCTTTTTTTTTTTAGGTCTAATGAGCACAATAATGAAAAAAAAAATTGGGATGGAAACTCCACTTTAAGAACTATGGGCCAGATTCACAAAAGGGATACGAGGGCGTTTCTCCTGATACACGGTCGTATCCCTGTTTCTATCTATGCGACTGAAATTTAAAAAATAACGTTGTTTGCGTAAGCCGTCCGGGAATACGGAATTACGCTACGCGCGTCGCCGTTCGAAAAAATGACGTCACTTCGCGCAAAGCACGGCGGGAGTTCGGAAACGGAGCATGCGTGGTAGGTCCGGCACAGGAGCACGCCTCATTTAAATGGCACACGCCCATTTAAATTGGCCCGCCTTGCGCCGTGCTTGGTGAATCAGGCACTTCCTGTTCTTCTGTCTGTAACTCCACACAGTAATGCAAGGCTTTCTCCCTGGTGTGGAGTGTCGTTCTTGCCCCCTCCCTTGGACTACAGTAGAGTCAGGATGCCCACTAACACACGGCTCCTTTATCTATCTGCAATGTAGAGAGCGTCCTGACTCTCCTGTAGTCCAAGGGAGGGGCGAGCACGAGCACGACACTCCACACCAGGGAGAAATCCTTGCATTACTGTGTGGAGTTACAGACAGAAGAACAGGAAGTGAGGATTTCTCAGAAGAAATAAGGACATTTAAAAGCAAAATCGAAGGATGAGGTAAGTGAAGGAGGACTGCACTAAGGTAAAGGAAGCTATTTAGGAAATAAAAATTGTACCTTTACAACCCCTTTAACCACTTCCCGCCTGGTCAATAGACAATTGACGTCCGGGAAGTGGTTGTGAAATCCTGACTGGACGTCTATTGACGTCCTGCAGGATTACATGCCGGCGCTCGCCCGTGGGGGCGCGCAGCACGGCGATGCGGGGTGTCAGTCTGACACCCTGCATCTCCGATCTCGGTAAAGAGCCTCCGGCGGAGGCCCTTTACCACGTGATCAGCCGTGTCCAATCACGGCTGATCACGATGTAAACAGGAAGAGCTATTGATCACTCTTCCTCACTCGCGTCTGACAGACGCGAATAGAGGAGAGCCGATCGGCGGCTCTCCTGACAGGGGGGGTTCGCGCTGATTGTTTATCAGCGCAGCCCCCCCTCGGATGCCCACACTGGACCACCAGGGAAGGGGGCAGTGAAAAAAAATGAGAAAGATGCCAATCAGTGCCCACAAAGGGGCACTGACTGGCAACATAGGCACTGGGATAAACAAGTGATGCCCAGTAATGCCCTCAGTGCCACCCCTCAGTGTCCATCAGTGCCACCCCTCGGTGTCCATCAGTGACACCTCTCAGTGCCCATCCATGCCCAGTGCCCACCTATCAGTGCCCATCTGTGCCACCCATAAGTACACATCAGTGCCACCCATAGGTGCCCATCAGTGTCGCCTATGAGTGCCCATCAGTGCTGCCTATGAGTGCCCATCAGTGCTGCCTATGAGTGCCCATCAGTGCCGCATACCAGCGCCGCCTATCAGTGCCGCCTCACAGTGCCCATCAGTGCCACCTCACTGGTGCCCATCAGTGCCACCTCATCCGTGCCCATCAGTGCCGCTATATCAGTGCCCGTAATTGAAGAAGAAAACGTAATTATTTACAAAAAAATATAAATCGCAGAGGTGATCAAATACCACCAAAAGAAAGCTCTATTTGTGGAAATACAATGATAAAAAAATTGTTTGGGTACAGTGTAGCATGACCGCGCAATTGTCATTCAAAGTGCGACAGCGCTGAAAGCTGAAAGTTGGCTTGGGCAGGAAGGTGCGTAAGTGCCCGGTATGGAAGGGGTTAAACAACCTGGTCACATTACTATTTCTTATGGGGAAATTCTCTTTAATATACAAGTGCTTTGGATTAAAAGCATGTTTCTGGAATAAATTGTGCTTGCAATCCAAGGTTTTACTGTATATATATATAGTAAAATAAACATTATTAAAAAAAAAAAAAAAAGGTATAAAAAATGTTTTTATAAACTTTAATGTCTTCAGCTAATTTTTCCCCAATACATCACATTGTGTAGAGATAGGATGACGATTTCATATTTATGAATACATTTAGATAAGCCCAAAAGAAATCAGAAAACTGATTAGCTGTCATGTGTTGTTGCATATTTCAGCTATTTATCTGCACACACTGTACAAAAACAATGGCAGCCCTTTTCTCCATAATCCCGCAATAATGCTAATGCACCGCTATAATCCTTGCAAATCGCGCGAGCTGGCTGTACTTCTGACGCCTTTCTTCTCACATAAATCCTTATATTAACATATTTATTAATAATTATTGTCCTACATGCTGATGCCAGGCTAGAGACACAGGCTGAGAAATAAAAACACAAGCTTGCTCTATACAAAGGACAAGGCCCGCCTGCACGTACCTGGCCCGGCCTATCTTTGTATACACCAGCGCGTCTGTGTTTAGTCTCCGAGACTTTTGTCGGCCAGCCTGCCCTTATCTGTGGCCGAACAATAGGCAGTCTGCTGCCGCTTTATTTGTAAATTCACTTGAGTAGAAAGATTATGATTATTGTGAAAAATAGATGGAAGACATCATTTTAATGTTCGGGAGAGAAAATCAGCCTACATAGCATTGGCGGCTAGGCAACTGCCTCTATAGCAGTTATTGTATGGCAACAATGTACACCGCGTATAAGGGGCTGCAAAACACATCTGTATCTTCTATCTATGCGGTCCTGAGAATAACACAGCCCTGTCTGGTAGGGGAGGGAGACCTGCTTTCTCTCTGCTGCAGTCCAGGAACAGCAGTAATGCCGCGTACACACAATCGGACATTCCGACAAGAAAAGCGTGGATTTTTTTCCGACTGAATTTTGGTTAAACTTGTGTTGCATACACACGGTCTGAAATTCTGACCGTCAAGAACGCGGTGACGTACAAGACTACGATGAGCCGGGACAAATTAAGTTCAATGATTCCAAGCATGCGTCAAATTAATTCCGAGCATGCGTGTTTTTTTTGTGCGTTGGAATTGCATACAGACGATCGAAATTTCCGACAAGAACTTTTCTTGTCGGAAAAATTGAGAACCAGCTCTTAAATTTTTGCTGTCAGAAATTCTGACAGTAAATGTCCGATGGGGCCTACACATGGTCAGAATTTCCGACAGTAAAGCCTCGTACACACGATCGGTCCATCCGATGAGAACGGTCTGAAGGACCGTTGTCCTAGGTTAACCGATGAACCTGACTGATGGTCCGTCGCGCCCACACACCATCGGTTAAATAACCGATCGTGTCAGAACGCGGTGACGTAAAACACAACGACTTGCTGAAAAAAACGAAGTTCAATGCTTCCAAGCATGCGTCGACTTGATTCTGAGCATGCGTGGATTTTTAATCGATGGTCGTGCCTACTAACGATCGGTTTTGACCTATCGGTTAGGAATCCATAGGTTAATTTTAAAGCAAATTGGCTTTTTTTTAACCGATGGTTAATTAACCTATGGGGCCCACACACGATCGGTTTTGACCGATGAAAAGGGTCCATCAGACCGTTGTCCTCTGGTTAACCTATCGTGTGTACGAGGCCTAAATGTCCGATGGAGCCTACACATGGTCAGAATTTCCGACCAAAGGCTCACATCGAACTTTTCTTGTCGGAATTTCCGATCATGTGTACGCGGCATAACAGTAGCATGCTTTCTCCGTTTGGCTCCTTGTGCTACATTTCCCACCCCCCAATCTGAGGCTGATACAATGCTGATGCCATGTCAAAATACATATACAGTGGATCTGGAAAGTATTCACAGCGCTTCACTTTTTCCATATTTTGTTATGTTGCAGTAGGGTTGCTACCTGTATGGAATTCACCCGGACAGTTTGGGTTTTGAATCATGTGTCCGGGTTTCAGGTGGACTGAAACCCGGACACATTATTGAATTCAGACCAGGCTGTGGCTCCCCAAGTAACTAAGATAGTCACACACAAATCTGTTGCCGTCCGAGAGCTGCAGTGGCCATCTGGTGGCAGGTTTGGCATCACTGGAGGGCAGGGTGATGATGTCAGGAAGAGTAATTTGGCCACACCCACCATTCGCTGCGGCAGGCTATGCGCACCGCATTACTACTCTCCTCGGGGCACCCAAAGGTGTCCCACACAGCTAAAGTGTTCGGGTTTGGCTTAAAGAATGTTACAGCCTTATTCCAAAATAGATTGAATTCATTCATTTTCTCAAAATTCTACAAACAATACCCCATAATGGATAAGCATAAATAAATGATTAGCGCTAAAGTCAATACATACATACATATAATGCTAACACCTTGTGACGTGGTGCTGATAAATCTAACAGGCAATATAATACAAATGTGTAGAATCAAATGTATATAGATAAATATTAATATCAATATAAATAAATATAAATAACAAATGTAAAGTGCTCCTGTGCCAAACAGTGAGGTAAAAAACGTGAACTGTTGCTGAATGCAACGACTATAAAAGTGCAACACGTGCCTCCTTGACCATCAATGTCCGTGATGGATATGGTTCAATAATGCAAAAAAAGTGAAGATAATAAATTGTGTAATTATTCCCATGGATGAGAGGGTAAAAAACCTCCTGAGGCCCAGTACACACGACCGGATCTGTCCGCTGATACTTGTCCGCGGACCAGTTTCAGCAGACAAGTTCGGTCGTGTGTACGGCCGACCGGACAGGTTTCCAGCGGACAAAAATTTCTTAGCATGCTAAGAAACATGTCCGCTGGAAGCCTGTCCGTCGGACATGTTCGGTCATCTGTACAGACTCACCGGACATGTCCGATCGGCCGACATCCCTCGCATGCGTCAAAGTGATTCAACGCATGCGTGGAAGTATTTACCTTCCAGGGCCGCGCACGTCGCCGCGTAATCGTCGCGGCGACGGCGCGGCCACGTCACCGCGGATCGTGTACGCGTGGATTTCTGTCTGATGGTGTGTAGAACCATCAGACAGAAATCTCCGGGCGGACATGTCCGCTAAAAACGGTCCGGCGGACCGATTTCAGCGGACAGTCCGTCCGTGTGTACGAGGCCTTACAGTCCAAATTTCCGGTCCACCCCTGGTTTAGTTGTAGTATTGAACGATAATGGTGATCCTCCACCTGTCTCCCAAAACTCTCACCTCCCTGATCTGTGTATTAGGCACATAAGAGTAATGTCAGCCTCCTTGCATCTGTGGAGTATCCAAACGAATGGTCCACTGATCTCCACGATCCGGTGTCCTAAAACTGGTAGCTTAAATATGGGGAGGGGGGCGGTGGGGGATCGCTTCAGCCCAAAACCCAAAAGGAGGAGAGGAGACTACTATAGTGTAGTATTTTCGGTAAACTTTTAATGTATTATAAAAAATTGGACTCTGACAATTAAAATAAATAGAGCAAGCAGGGTATGATTGCAGTGTAATCACACTGTCTTACTGTGCCCTCCGCTGCTCCCGGTCTGCGCTGTCAGCCTCAATCTCCCTACGGCGTTACGTCACACTCCACGTGACTTCTTCAGGGGACCCCATAATGACAACCTGAAAGAAGTTGGTTTATAACCTTTGCAAATTTAAGTGGTTAAGAGGTCCTGCGAAGAAGAATGGGAATAGAAGAGCCAGTCACGGTGATTACTTGTTTTGGAACCCTCCCCTTTATTCCTTTTCTCCTCTGTGCGAAAGTCTTTTAAAAGCAAAAAAAAAAGCAAAAAACAAAAATACAATAGTTAAATCCGAAATAATTCTGTCAATTTAACAGTTTCAAAAAACAGTTACATTCGGCAAGTGCTGAGAATGTAACTGTCCCATTTGCTTTTGGGCTCAACCAAACTGTCAAACCATCAAATGGCTGGAGTCATAACTGATCACATGGCAGGTGAAGATCAAACAGAGGCCAAGATGGCAGCTTCCTTGGTTGAAAACAATAGAGTTTAGTTCCACTTTAAAGGGGTTGTAAAGGTAAATGTTTTTTCACCTTAATGCATCCTAGGTGCGCTCCCACGGCATCACTGAAGTGCCGATGCGCGTGCCTGGTGGCCGCGATGTCCGCCAGGCACCCGCGATCGGCGGATACACAGACAAGGACGTGGATCTGTGTGTAAACACACAGATCCACGTGCTGTCAGGGAGAGAGGAGACCGATCTGTGTCCCTTGTACATAGGGACACAGCATCGGTCACCTCCCCCAGTCAGTCGCCCCCCCCCACACACACAGTTAGAAACACTCCCAGTTTACACATTTAACCCCTTCCTCGCCCCCTAGTGTTAACCCCTTCACTGCCAGTCACATTTATACAGTAATTAACCCTTTCATGCCTATGCCTATGTATGACATTTGGTGTTTACAAGTTAAAATCCATATTTTTGGCTAGAAAATTACTTAGAACCCCCAAACATTCTATATATATTTTTAGCAGAGAATCTAGAGAATAAAATGGCGATTGTTGCAATATTTTATGTCATACGGTATTTGTGCGGCGGTGTTTTAAACACAACTTTTTGGGAAAAATTTACTTTCATGAATTTTAAAAAAATGAAAAAGTAAAATTAGCCCAATTTTTTTGCATAATGTGAAAGATGATGTTATGCCGAGTAAATAGATACCAAGCATGACACGCTTTATAATTGCACGCACTCGTGGAATGGCGACAAACTACGGTAACTAAAAATCTCCATAGGCGACGCTTTAAACTTTTTTTTACGGTTACCAGGTTAGAGTTACAGAGTAGGCCTAGTGCTATAATTATTGCTCTCGCTCTTACGATCGCGGCGATACCTCACATGTGTTATTTGAACACCGTTTTCATATGCGGGCGCGACTTCCGTATGCGCTTTCTTTGCTGCGCAAGCTCGCGGGGAGGGGGGCGCTTTAAAAAAAAATTTTTTTGTTTTCTTATTTATTTATTTATTTTTTCTAATATTAAATTATTATTTTTTTTTTTTTACATTTTGATCACTTTTATTGCTGTCACAAGGAATGTAAACATCCCTTGTGACAGCAATAGGTCGTGACAGGTACTCTTTATGGAGGGATCGGGGTCTAAAAGACCCCCGATCCCTCCTTTGCACTTCAAAGTATTCAGATCGCCGAAAACGGCGATTCTGAATACTGTATACTTTTTTAAATCCGGCGCCATTGGCATCTGAGAAACCCGGAAGTGACGTCATGACGCCGCTTCCGTGGTTTCGATGCGGACACTGAATCAAAGCCGTTTACGGCTTTGTTTCAGAGCGCGCCGAGACGCTGGAGGCGCCGGATCGTGGATCGGGTCTCCCGGTGGGACGGGAGGCCCGGTCAGAGCGGCGAGAGGCGGCGGGAGGGGGGGGATGTCCCCTCCCGCTCCTCCGGCATAACAACCGAGTGGCTTTTAGCCGCATCGGTTGTTATGTTTGGAAAGCCGATCGCCGGCTCTAAACAACGGTACCGGGATGATGCCTGCGGCTGCAGGCATCATCCCGGTATAACCCCTGAAAGCCGAGGACGCATATATGCGATCCGTCGGCGTGAAAGGGTTAATGC
Source organism: Rana temporaria (assembly GCF_905171775.1). Classification (NCBI taxonomy): domain Eukaryota; kingdom Metazoa; phylum Chordata; class Amphibia; order Anura; family Ranidae; genus Rana; species Rana temporaria. The sequence continues at coordinate 387,035,989 of NC_053491.1, forward strand.
ATTTTATAGCAGTGATCGCTGTATAAATGTAAATGGTGCCAAAAATGGGTCAAAAGTATCCGATATGTCCGCCGTAATGTCGCAGTCCCATTACTAGTAAAAAAAAAAATAATAATTCTGTCCCCTAGGTGTATTTTTATTTAAAAAATCGCAATAAGCGAATACGTTTGCGCAAACTTATTCGCTTATTGCGATTTTTTAAATAAAAATACGTACAAGAATACATATCGGCCTAAAATGAGAGAAAAAAATGTTTTTTTTTTAAAAATTGGGATATTTAATTTTAGAAAAAAGTAAAAAATATTGTGTTTTTTTTCAAAATTGTCGCTCTTTTTTTGTTTATAGCGCAAAAAATAAAAACCGCAGAGGTGATCAAATACCACCAAAAGAAAGCTCTATTTGTGGGAAAAAAAGGACGTCAATTTTGTTTGAGCGCCACGTCGCACGACCGCGCAATTGTCAGTTAAAGAGACGCAGTGCCGGAAGCTGAAATTTCGCCTGGGCACGAAGGGGGTTTATGTGCACAGTAAGCAAGTGGTTAAGCTGTCCAGCGGTCTGAGCAAAAACAAAAACAAACAGATTTTTCCAGTCACGCGAATGAGGTGGATGGCGGAATCTTCCCTGCTGGAACATGGCTCAAACAATAGACTTCTGTTGAGTAGGGACAGCCGCCGGGCCACATACTGATTGAAATTAAGCTGCTCCCTGCTGAACCAGCATTTTAATCACAGGATGGCCAGCTTTTAGTATACCCTTTGTACCAAGAGATACAATGTAACAATAATAGGGAATACTAACCAATGGTTACATTTATTTTCAAATTTTTTGTAGCATTCTCTTTAATTGTTACATTTTTTCTCTTGTTAAAAAAAGGTACATATTTCCTATACTCCTCTGCTACATCTAGTGGGCAAAATGTGGTAATATACTGCTGCACATAGTAAAAAAAAAGGTACATATTTCCTATACTCCTCTGCTCCATCTAGTGGGCAAAATGTGGTATTATACTGCTGCACATAGTAAAAAAAACATTCGCTCAGAAGAGAAAATAGTCTATAGAACATTTGTTTTTGCCCAATTCGCCAAAAAGAAATTATTATATTCACTCTGGATGAATTGCTAAGCAAATATTTTAGAAAATTACCGGAAAAAAAAAGAACGACGATAAGGAAAAAAAATTGACGATACAATTGAGAGATTCAGGGTACTACAGGATTACGGAGGAATTATAATGTATTTGGATGAATTTTATTATTTTTGTGAGTTTACATATTTGTATCCTGTTGTATCACAGTTTTTATAAAATGTTTGCTTTAAAAAGGAACATTTTGGCCTCAATCACACCAGCAGACATATTAAACTGTGGCTGCCTGTGTGTGACGTGAAGAGAGCCCTGCCAGATGTGTTATCATTTGACATCTCACTGCTTACATTTCATTTATTTTTGTCAACTTTGCTGGAAAATGTGGTGATGCTTACTCCCAGCAAAATATCCACTCCCACCACCCACAGTCCGACCCCTCTGTAGAGATTCTCCATAATGCGTGGTATGTGTAGAGATTCCCCCATAATGTGTGGTATGTGTAGAGATTCCCCCATAATGTATGGTATCTGTAGAGATTCCCCCATAATGTATGGTATCTGTAGAGATTCCCCCATAATGTGTGGTATGTGTAGAGATTCCACCATAATGTGTGGTATGTGTAGAGATTCCCCCATAATGTATGGTATCTGTAGAGATTCTCCATAATGTGTGGTATGTGTAGAGATTCCCCCAAAGTGTGTTGTATGTGTAGAGATTCCCCCATAATGTGTGGTATGTGTAGAGATTCCCCCTTAATGTATGGTATCTGTAGAGATTCCCCCATAATGTATGGCATTTGTAGAGATTCCCTATATGATATCTGTAGAAATTTCCTAAAATGTATGATATCTGTAGAGATTCCCTCATAATGTATGGCATTTGTAGAGATTCCCTATATGATATCTGTAGAAATTTCCTAAAATGTATGATATCTGTAGAGATTCCCCATAATGTATGGTATTTGTAGAGATTCCCTATAATGTATGATATCTGTAGAGATTCCCCATAATGTATGGTCTCTGTAGAGATTCCCCATAATGTATGGTCTCAGTAGAGATTCCCCATAATGTATGGTGTCTGTAAAGAATACCTATAATGTATGGTACACGTAGAGATTCCCTATAATGTATGATATCTGTAGAGATTCCCTATAATGTATGATATCTGTAGAGATTCCTTAAAATGTGTGATATCTGTAGAGATGCCCCATAATGTATGGTACCTGTAGAGATTCCCTAAAATGTATGATAGTTGTAGAGATTCCCCATAATGTATGGTACCTGTAGAAATTCCCTAAAATGTATGATATTTGTAGAGATTCCCCATAATGTATGATATCTGTAGAGATTCCCATAATGTATGGTCTCTGTAGAGATTCCCCATAATGTATGGTCTCAGTAGAGATTCCCCATAATGTATGGTGTCTGTAAAGAATACCTATAATGTATGGTACACGTAGAGATTCCCTATAATGTATGATATCTGTAGAGATTCCCTATAATGTATGATATCTGTAGAGATTCCTTAAAATGTGTGATATCTGTAGAGATGCCCCATAATGTATGGTACCTGTAGAGATTCCCTAAAATGTATGATATTTGTAGAGATTCCCCATAATGTATGGTACCTGTAGAAATTCCCTAAAATGTATGATATTTGTAGAGATTCCCCATAATGTATGATATCTGTAGAGATTCCCATAATGTAGGGTATAAGTAGAGTTCTCCCATAATGTATGGTATCTGTAGAGAATCCCTATAATCTGTAGAGATACTCAGGGGAATCTCCACATATGACATACATTATGGGAGAACTCTACTGAGATTATATAGACCATACAGGTCTATGTAGCGCTCTCCCATAATGTATGGTCTCTGTAGAGATTCTCTATAATGTATGGTATCTGTAGAGATTCCCCCATAATGTATGATAGCTGTAGAGATTCCCCCATAATGTATGGTATCTGTAGAGATTCACCATAATGTATGGTATTTGTAGAGATTCCCCCATAATGTATGGTATCTGTAGAGATTCACCATAATGTATGGTATTTGTAGAGATTCCCCCATAATGTATGATATCTGTAGAGATTCCCCCATAATGTATGATATCTGTAGAGATCCCCTATAATGTATGGTATCTGTAGAGATTCCCTATAATGTATGGTATGATATCTGTAGAGATTCCCTATAATGAATGGTATCTGTAGAGATTCCCCATAATGTATGATATATAATGAATGTATGGTATCTGTAGACATTCCCTATAACGTATGGTATCTGTAAAGAATCCCTATAATGTATGATATCTGTAAAGAATCCCTATAATGTGTGATATATAATGTACGGTATCTGTAGAGATTCCCCATAATGTATGGTATCTGTAGAGATTCCCCATAATGTATGGTATCTGTCGAGATTCCCCATAATGTATTGTATCTGTAAAGAATCCCTATAATGTATGATATATAATGTATGGTATCTGTAGAGATTACCTATAATGTGTGATATATAATGTACGGTATCTGTAGAGATTCCCCCATAATGTACGGTATCTGTAGAGATTCCCTATAATGTATGGTATCTGTAGAGATTCCCCATAATGTATGGTATCGGTCGAGATTACCCATAATGTATGATATCTGTAAAGAATCCCTATAATGTATGATATATAATGTATGGTATCTGTGGAGATTCCCCATAATGTATTGTTTGCTGCACACCCCTCCCCATAGATCTCTCCTGAGTCTCCTCCCCTCCTTGTTCCGCTGGCTCCTCCCTCTTTAAACGCAGCCAGTCCCCGTGTCCTCACGTTCCCCCTGCCCTGGCGTCCCCCTCTCTATGGTAACCACGAGCCCCCAGCCAATCAGTGCCGACCGCACGTTCAGCACGTCCCCTGGCTGGCAGCGGAGTCTGCCCTCCAGTGTATGAGGCGGGAGGGGGAGCGGGTCAAACCATTCCTTCCTGAGGGTAAGCCGGTTATCAAACAAAAACTTCCCTTTCCTTTATTTACTATAATTTGTTCATTTTTATTACACAGATTTAGAATAATTTAGTATTAACAGAAAACTCCACAAAACACTCACACCTATAAAAACGAATCCCCAAGAGCCAGATTTGCATTGCTATTTACCCCTCAGTTGTAGTTGGTACGCTCCAGCGGGAGTTCCGCTCTAATATGTTCATTTTTATTAATGTGTGCTATTTATATATATTGTGAGGACTTTTATATATGAGGCTATTAGAGTTTTCTTGTTTTGCTTTTGGTTTTCTGTGCTGATGCCTCATACATCAGAAACGCCACTCTGGGGAAGGCAGAACTAAGCAGAAACCTGACATTTTCTCAATAAAGGTTTCTGCTTTACCTCCCAGTTAATATATGAGAGAGCCTGGAGACTAGCAATTACCACAAAGGGAGAGATATGTCTGCTCAGCAAGGATCTGCCTGGTCCCAGGAGGAAGAGGGAAAATCTCGTCATCAACACCTTCATAATAATAATAATAAAAACACAATAATAATAAAACATAACATAATAACACAATAATAATAAAACATAACAATAATTTAAATATATATTAAAATATATAAACATTATAGTAATATTCAACATAGCATAACATTATTAAAAAATTGTATTAATAAATATAAAATAATAATTACAAAAAAATAAAATAACACTAACAATGAACCAAAAATTATTATAACTACCGTATTTATCGGCGTATATGGCGCACTTTTTTGCCCTGAAAATCAGGGCAAAATCGCGGGTGCGCGATATACGCCGATACCCGCTTTCCCGCGCCGAGTTTTGAATACTGCGCCGACATATACCGAGCGCAGTACACTCGGGTATAGTCGGCCAGTCTCGGCTTCTTCCGCGGTCACGTCCTGGACATACAGGACGTGAGCGCGACAGTTGCCGAGCCTGCCCGAGTGTACTGCGCTCGGTATATGCTGGCGCAGTATTCAAAACTCGGCGCGGGAAACGAGCGGGGAGGACGCGAGGACGCCGCAGAAGGACACCGGACCCGCCGAAGAGGACACCGGACCCGCCAAAGAGGACACCGGACCCGCCGCAGAAGGACAGCGAAGCCGCAGAAGGACACCCGAAGCCGCAGAAGGACGCCGGACCCGACGAGGCCGCCGATGGACGCCGCGCAAGACACCAAAACTGTAAGTACAAAAATAACTTTTTTTCCACAGGATTGGGGGGCACTTTAGGGGTGCGTGGTATACGCGGGAGCGCGTTATACCGCGATAAATACGATAATTACAAATCTATATACTGTATACATTGAGGCAATTGTTGGTGAAACTCAAGAAAAATTGTGAAATGAAGAACTGTTATCTTCCACCTACTTACACTTGTATTTTGGCACAATTATGTGGTCTTTTGAGAATGACGTCTTTGGTTTCTTCCAAATACATCTGAAGTATGAAGGCAACAAAGATTGCCCACAAATCTTAAAGAGGAAGTAAACCCTCTCTAAAAAAAAAAAAAACCCTGCAAGACAAAGGCATAATGAGCTAGTATGCATATCATACTAGCTCATTATGAATTACATACCTGAGAACGAAGCCCCCCGCAGCGGTCCACGGACACCTCCTCAGTCGCCGCCACGATACCCCCGCTTTAACTAAGCGCAGTTCATAAACATATATTAACATTTACTAATTACCAAAAACAGTAAAGTATTCCAGTGCCACGTTGTTCAATGAGTGCATAATGTAGCATGGTTAAAGTGGTTGTAAACCCTTAGACCCGGTTCACACTGGGGCGACTCGTCAGGCGACGCAGCCGCCTGACAAGTCGCGTCCCATTCTAGTGAATAGAACCGTTCTAATAGGAGGGGGCGACTCAGGGCGACCTGCATTGACTTCTATACAGAAGTCATTTTGCAAGTCGCCTTTAGATGTTGTCTTCATGTCGCCTGGCCGAGTCGCCCCCGAAGTCGTGCCGCCCCTGTGTGAACCGGCTCTAAGGCCTCGTACACACGATAGGTTAACCAGTGGACAACGGTCTGAAGGACCGTTTTCATCAGTCCAAACCGATCGTGTGTGGGCCCCATAGGTTATTTAAACTTAGGTTAAAAAAATGACAACTTGCTTTAAAATTGAACCTATGGATTCCTAACCGATGGGTCAAAACCGATCGTTAGTATGCAAAACCATCAGTTAAAAACCCGCGCATGCTCAGAATCAAGTCGACGCATGCTTGGAAGCATTGAACTTCGTTTTTTTTACGTCACCGCGTTCTGACAAGATCGTTTTTTTAACTGATGGTGTGTACGCACGACGGACACCTCAAACTCACTCATCCATGTCTTTATAGACCTGACTTTGTGCACTGGTCCAAATCATTTGGTGGAGGAGGGATTATGGTACAGGGTTGTTTTTCAGTGGTTGGGCTTGGCCCCTCAGTTCCAGTGAAAGGAACTCATAAGGCAGGGGAGCCCTCTGATGTGGCCCGCGACCTCCTGCTCTGGAATGGAATAAAATAGAATGGAATACTGTTATTAAAGGTAAGTTTGTTACTACACTCACATGGGTAGATTCAGGTAGGGGCGCCTAAAAATAGGTCGGCGTAGCCTAGCGTGTTTACACTACGCCGCCTTAAGTAAGAAAGTACATGATTCAGAAAGCACTTACCTCCTTACTTAGGGCGGCGTAGTGTAAACACGGCGGGCGTAAGGGCGCCTAATTCAAATGGGTAGGGGGGGGCGTGTTTAATGCTAATGAGGCTTGACCTCACGTTTTTTGAAGTTCCTTCTTACTGCGCAGGCGCCGGGCGCCTACATTTCCCAGGGCGCATTGCGGCTAAGTACGCCGTACTGGCCTATTGATTTCGACGCGGACGCAAACGACGTAACTCCCGATTCACGGACGACTTACGCAAACGACGTAAAAAATTCGAACCTCGCGGCGGGAACGGTAGCCATACTTTAACATTGTTATTCCACCTCATAGGTGGAATAACTTTAGGCCGCCTAAGGCCTTACGGAAACGACGTTAATCGACTGCGGCGGGCTCGCGTACGTTCGGGAATCGGCGTAAAAGCTAATTTACATAATCTACGCCGGCCGCAATGGAAGCGCCACCTAGCGGCCATCCAAAAAATTGCAAGCTAAGATAGAACGGCGCAAGCCGTCCTATCTTAGCTTTTTTTAAGCGTATCTCTGTTTGAGCATACGCTTAAACAAACGCCGGCGTAGATTCAGAGTTAGGCCGGCTTATCTACTGATAAGCCGGCCTAACTCTTTGTGAATCTACCTAATAGTGTATATATGGGCATATCTGTTCTTCAGTGGTTACTGGGCTGCTTTCAAACTGATCCACAGGTGCAGAGAAGTGCACCTGTGGGTTACCTGCACTGACCTGTAGACTGTTACTACCTGGGAGTTTGGTGTGCTGTGAGTAGAGTGGGCTCTATAGATCCGAGTGGGCTGCCATCCACTCGCTCTGCTTATTGTGGCCCGTGACTGGTTACCAAGTCGCTTAAGTGGCCCTTGCTCTTCAAAAGGTTGGGCACCCCTGTCTTAAGGCGTCGGCATACCAAGGCATTTTGGACAATTTCCTGCTCCCAACTTTGTGGCAATAGTTTGGGGGTGGTCCCTTCCTGTTCTCCAACATGACTGCACACCAGTGCACAAAGCAAGGTCCATAAGGACATGGATGAGCATGTATGGGGTTGAGGAACTTGACAGGCTTGCACAGAGTCCTGACCTCAACCCAATAGAACATCAGTGCCTGACCCCACAATTTTTAATTTTTTTTTGAAAAGCCTATGGCGTGTGAACACACCCAAAAACTCCACCCTGTGCAGAAAAATGTGCACACACATAAAGGGCCAGATTCACAAAGAGATACGACGGTGTATCTACAGATACACCATCGTATCTCTGACTTAGACAGGTCCTATCTATGCGCCTGATTCATAGAAGCAGTTATGCATAGATAGGGCGAAGATCTGACAGGTGTAACTGTGTTACACTCTCGGATCTTTTTTTTGATTTAAAAATGGCGCCGGGGGCGTTCCCGCTGATTTACACTGAATAATATGTAAATCAGCGAGATACGCAAATTCACGAACATACATGGACCCGACGCTGTGTTCTTACGTCGTTTCCGTAGCGCGGTACCCGTCGTATACTTACCCTTTCTAAAAGCAGGCGCAGCCAATGTTAAGTATGGCCGTCGTTCCCGCGTCGAATTTGATTTTTTTTACGTAGTTTCCGTAAGTCGTTCTCGAATACGGAACTACGTAGTTTACGTACGCGTCGCAACCACTGACGTCCTAGCGACGTCAGTGGGAGCAATGCACGCCGGGAAATTTCGCGGACGGCGCCTGCGCATTTAAATCGGCGCGGGAACGCGCCTGATTTAAATATGACACTCCCCTAGCCGCGGAATTTGAATTCCGCTGGGGGATTTAGGATCGCAAGTTTGGAGGTAAGTGGTTTGTGAATTAGCCACTTGCCTCCTAAACTTGCGGGAGCGGATCTTAATTCACGTAGATCGAGCGGATCTATAGATCCGCTGAGCTACGTGAATCTGGCCCAAAGAGTTTTCACAAAAACGTGCAGACGGGTGCAACGTCAAGTGGTCCTCCTGTGAAGAGGGACCCAAACACTGATCCCCCGGGGCGTTAGGCTCCAGACGGGGACTGAGGTACTGTGGTCCGAGCAACCGAAGCCGACACGGACCCAACTTCCTCGGAGGGACTGCCGAAACAGAACCCTCCCAGTACTAGGTGGGGCTCCCCCGAAGGGAGACCCCATGAGAGCAGGCGAACTAAGCCAGAAGGCCATGTCCACCCACTCCCAAGACGTTCAGGGCTGGCCCGAGGACCCGCACCCTACTAATCACACAGTGACACAAAACGTGCACAACAAAAAAAAGACAAAAATGTGACAAACATAGGCTTAAATTAAATAAAGTGGGGGAAAGGGATAGTGGAGAGGAGAGTGAAGAAGTGGTCATTGTGTTCAACAATGACCAGGCCCTCCGGCCAGGAATAAAAAATTCCTCCGGTCCTAGCCAAAAGGCCCGGCCCAGGAGGCAGGTGCTAAAAAAAGCGTGTATCTGGTGCAGTGACCGTGGTATCTTAAATCAATGTGTCCCTCACACACAGTGATCTTCAGATACCCCTGGACTGCCACTCCAGGGGCACATGCACCATAGGCTTTTCGTTCCATATCCGACCCCCCGACCGGCCAGTGCAGCCCTCCACCCCTGCCAGCTAGAGAGCCCTTCAAGGTTTTCTTGGGGAGAACTGCCTCTCAGGTAGCAGCCTTCGCCAATACTAGCCCTTCCAGACGCTCCGTCAACCCGGCGGATTTGCATGGTTCTACCCGTCTTACCACAGGGCATTACCAGCTCCTCCAACCAGGTCGCTGACAGAGATAGCACTTACACCAGCCAGCCAGAAGGCCAGACTAGAACTCGGCAAAAAGACCAGGACCAAACGCAGCACCCATCCTCACCAGGAGCACCCTTCCAGATGGCCCCACAAATGCGCTTCTGGAAGAATGGTCAAACATTCCCATAGACACACTCCTAAACCTTGTGCACAGCCTTCCCAGAAGAGTTGAAGCTGTTATAGCTGCAAAGGGTGGGCCAACTCAATATTGAACCCTACGGACTAAGACTGGGATGCCATTAAAGTTCATGTGCGTGTAAAGGCAGGCGTCACAATACTTTTGATACTATAGTGTATACACTGTATATACACACAAATGCAATTATATAAATACCTTGAGGTTGCCTTTGAAATGCATGATGGGTAAAGTTTCAGCTTTGTCAGCACAAGATATAAAATATCAGATTCCATATAATGAAGGCGAGTCTAGTAAAACTACAAATGGCATTTGAGCAATTTTGCCATCAATGCATGCAAGAAAATAAAAATAGTTACTGTATATATTTCTGTCAGTAAATTAATGATCACCCCACCTTACTAAAACATTTTGTAAAAAAAAAAAAAAAAATCTTATCTACAATGTAGACAAATGGAGAGAAAAACAAGTCAAGCTGGATTTTCTCGTTAGGCGCTCTTGCATATCAGAAACAAGCAATCTGTCAAGAGTCGCATACCTGGTTTCGGCGTCTAACGGCTACAGAAAATATTGACATGCCATGAGCTCAGTAAGCAGCATATTATTCATAAAGATCTGTCAGGTGTAAATGTTCAGCTTTAGAAGATGTTGTGTTGTCCTGTAGCAACTGATAAGATTATAACTGCCTTTTCTTTACAGCACGGATTTGAAAATTGAACAGTTTGAAAGTGTATTTAAACCCAAGGACCGTCCCTAGATGCAGTGGCTGCACTCGTTTCAGTTTTTATGTTTTTTTCTTTCCTTTAATTTCATCAAGTAATCCCCCCAATAACACGCTTCCTGTCCTAGTGTGACAACGTTCATTTACTGTACTGTATCTGTGCGGGAGCAGTGTCGTCAACCTCAGTGGCGGCTGGTGCTCAAAAGTTTTGGGTGGGCGCAAACAAACTGAAAAAAAACCCCACATCAATTGCAGCCACTGTGTCCATCAAATGCAGCTACTGTGCCATCAAACGCAGCCACTGTGCCCATCAAACGCAGCCACTGTGTCCATCAAATGCAGCCACTGTGCCCACTAATTGCCGTCACTGTGCCATCAAACGCAGCCACTGTGCCCATCAAACGCAGCCACTGTGCCATCAAACGCAGCCACTGTGCCATCAAACGCAGCCACTGTGCCATCAAATGCAGTCACTGTGCCATCAAACGCAGCCACTGTGTCCATCAAATGCAGCTACTGTGCCCACTAATTGCCACCACTGTGCCATCAAATGCAGCCACTGTGCCCATCAAACACAGCCACTGTGCTCATCAATTGTCGCTAATGTGCCCATCAATTGCTGACATTGTGCCCATCAATTGCTGACACTGTGCCTATCAATTGCTGACACTGTGCCCCATCAATTGCTGACACTGTGCCCATCATTTGCTGCCAGTGTGCCCATCATTTGCTGCCAGTGTGCCCATCATTTGCCGCCAGTGTGCCCATCATTTGCTGCCAGTGTGCCCATCAAATGCTGCCAATGTTCATCCCCCGCCTGCCCGGCACTTACTGTACCTTGTCTCGGTGAGGCAGCGGTGTCCTCCATGCTCCTTGATGTCTTCTCTCATCGTCTCTTTCTGTCCTCTGCGATAGGCGTCCAATCACATCGCCAATCACATCGCCACAAAATAGTAAGATAACAGCTGTACCAACCTTCTGTCATAGGGCTTGAAGCGTCTTGAAGTGAAAAACACTTTTTTATTCATTTTTTTGTAACCACTTAAATACAGGGCACTGGGGAAAGCCAATTTTCAGCTTTCAAGACTGTAACATTAAGTAGAGTAAAAAAAAAATAGGGGGTACCATCATCCGAGTAGCAATAGTGGATAATTGAGTGCAAGGAGACTGTTCCCCACAGAGGGTCTCCAAAGCAGGGAAGGGAAAAAAGGGGAAAAAAATGGACTATCTCGATATCCTGAACAGATTACACATCAAGTAAAAAACATGAATTTTATTGATACATAGTTAAAGTGGCAGTAAACCCATATGAAAAAAAAATGCAAGACAAAGGCATAATGAGCTAGTATGCATCACATACTAGCTCATTATGAAGTACTTAGCTTAGATCGACACTGTTGGAACGGGTTAGGAGGCTCGGGCACTGTGATTGGCTGGAGCTGCGCTGACGTCACTTCCAGGCATGCACGTGGGAGCCGCCGGTTATGGCGCAGGCCCTTTAGAAACAGCACCATCGAGCTGCTTCTTCAGTGTGCATGCGCCGATGATGCCGGCCCAAGCGTATATGGTGAATATCTACTAAACAGTGCAAGTTTAGGAGATAGTCACAGTACCTACAGGTAAGGCAAGTCTTATTATAGGTTTACCTGTAGGTAAAAGTGGTAGTACTGGGTCTACAACCACTTTAAAACATAATGAAGTATCCACATACAATTTATAACAAAAACTACAGATGTAGATAAAACTATACAACGTTTACATTACACTGGTACTCAGTATACAACATGATGAAAAACAGGAGTTATATATTCCACAGTGCACGAACATCCTCTACATGTTTCGCGGCTCTAGACCGCTTCTTCAGGAGGAACAGAGAATAAACTCTACAGATAAAGTAATAAAGTTTACATGTTAAGCACCAATAAATACTGCATATAGGCAAAGTGAAAAACAACAAATTTGGGGAAATTCAATCGCTTACCAGTGAGGGCCCATAGAAAGATTAGGGACCAAACAGCAGTGTCACTAGAACCCTGTGGTGGACATGGGTGATTGGATAGGTGATGGATTTGCTAGGGCTAAACAGCCACTAGAAAAAAGGATTTTATACAAAGTTTATATTAGTACAGAGATATCCATATAGAGAATAATGTATGCAGAGGAAAGGGGTACGAATGTAATACGGATAACTAACCTGTAAGGCCAGAAATTCTGTATCTATATCAGGGGGGAGAGAGGGCAACCAATATGAGGCTGGGGTCGGGTATAGATACCCCCACAGGCAGATCCCGACTTTATTGTCGCAATGACACGGTGCCTGGACTGATTCCAGTGACATCAGCAGAGAGCGGACTTCAGAGCGCTCTCTGCTGAAAACAAGTCACAGGAGTGCAAAAGGAATTGCACTCCTGTGATCCATAGGAGAAACAAGCTCAGGCTGGACTTCTACTTTATTGTACTTCTTTTGCAAAAATAAAACAGCTTTCCATTTATTCTACACAGGCTTACCTTACTCTCTTCATAGCTGTTGAAAAACACATATCCATTACTTCTGCCTGACTTCCTGGACAGACTTTAGGTCATGACACAGGAAGGAGTTGACCAGCTGATCTCATTAGCACACACCCTTCATCATCCACCCTCAGCTGGTCAACTCCTTCCTGTGTCATGACCTAAAGTTTGTCCAGGAAGTAAGTCAGAAGTAATAGATAATGGTTTTTAAACAGCTACTGAAGAGAGTGAGGTAAGCGGGTGTAGAATAATTGGAAAGCTGTTTTATTTTTACAAAATAAGTACCTTAATGCTATATTGGTACATAGGGGGGCTGGAATAAAAAAAAAAAAGGGGGAACAAAGGTGAACTTGACCTTTAAGATTTAGCAAAAACCAAAATATCGATCCTTTTTGTAGCCTTTCTTTGTGAGTAGCATACTCGCAAAATAAGTATTCTTTTATTTATATGTCCCAGTAATGCGAGTCGAATCACGGTCCATGAAAATGTGAATCAGTTGACTGACTCACCTGTGCTCACACAGGAACTGTTCTGTGTCTGAGACAGGAAAGGCGGTCGCTGTACCATGGCGTTCTTCTACTGTTGTAACCTGTCTCAGGTAACAGATAAGGTGTGTTGTTATTATTACCATTTACCATGTTTAAATAGAAGCGACATATTGCACAGTATTTTCTATACAGGTTATGTAAGATCTATTGTGTAGGGCGCTCTGATTCCTCCAGTATTGAATCGTATTGTAACTGTACTCTCTGACCTCATGTAGTAAAGCGCTGCACAATCTGTTGGCGCTATAAAAACCTTGTATAATAATAATATTTCTTTCCTATCGCCGACCAAATAGATTGGCAATAAAGAGAAGGGAAAATTAGTTTCTGTGGCTGATGAAGAGCAATTAAAGTGAACCTGTTGCTTTGTCATCTAGTAATTGATGGAAAGACAAACCGATTAGGTTGCACTGAGGTGGAGGCACTAAAATGCTGCACTGATGGGGAACTGATATGCAGCAGTCATGGGCATTGGTAGGCAGCACTGATAGGTGGCACTGATGGGCATTGATGGGCAGCACTGATGAGCACTGAAAGGCAGCACTGACTGGCATCACTAATGGGCACTGATTAGTGTCACGGATGGGCACTGCTGGGGCTTTACCGTAATCAGTGCACTGATGGTCAGTGTCCTGATTACCTGTGCTGGTCTCCCCTGCGAGGAGATGCCGCTGATCGTATCTCCTCGCCACACACTCTGTCAGTGTGAGGCAAAGAGAGCCCATAAACCGCACTTCCGCATTTACATGTGACTGGTTGTGATTGGACACAGGCGATCACATGGTTAAAGAACCACGGCTCTTTACCAAGATTGGGGTCGCGCCGTGTCCTAGGGACAAACTCTTTAGCTATACACACCAAACTGAGCATGTGCAGAGTGCCCCCGGGAGATGGATTAGGGACTGGGGAAGATCAGAGAAGACAGGATCAAGCAGTCTTTTTTTACAATACGGAAGATTAACCCCTTAGGTTCCACAGTGAGTATAACAAGCATGCTGTACTGCATATACAGACTGATTTTACTACTGTGGGTTTAGTGACACTTTAACATGAAAGAACACATCTGCTGCTAGGACCAATTTGCATGTACAACAACAGTTAAGGATATCAGACACACATAGGGCAGCTGAAGACATCAATCATTGTCAACACAGTGGCTCAGTGGTTAGCACGTCTGGGTTCCTTGGTTCAAATCTTGGTTAGGACACCGTTTGCATGTTTTTGTTGTGCTTGTTTGGGTCCCCCCCACACTCTAAAGACATGTAGGTCGGTTAAATGCTTCCTGTCTAAATTAAACCCTAGTATGTGAGATAGGTACCTTAACCCTTTCACGACTAAGCCTATTTCTGACATTTGGTGTTTACAAGTTAAAATCTGTATTTTTTGCTAGAAAATTACTTAAAACCCCCAAACATTATATATACATTTTTTAGCAGAGAATCTAGAGAATAAAATGGCGATAGTTACAATATTTTTTGTCACATGGTATTTGTGCAACTGTGTTTTAAACACACTTTTTTGGTAAAAAAGCGAAACCGTAAAGTTAGCCCAATTTTTTTATATAATGTGAAAGATGATGTTACGCCAAGTAAATAGATACCAAACATGTCACGCTTTATAATTTGCACGCACTCGTGGAATGGCGTCAAACTACGGTACCTTAAAATCTCCATAGGCGGAGCTTTACATTTTTTTTATGGTTAGAATTATTGCTCTCGCTTTGACAATCGCGGCGATACCTCACATGTGTGATTTGAACACTGTTTACATATGCGGGCGCGACTTCCGTATGCGTTTTCTTTGTTGTGTGTTTTTTTCTTATATATTTTATTTATTTTTATATTATTAAATTGTGTTTAAAAAATAAATAAAACATTGATCACTTTTATTGCTGTCGCAGGGAATGTTAGGCTGCATTCACATCTAGACGGACGAAATCGCGGCGTTTTGTCGCCGCAAATCGCGGTAAAAATAGCGGCGTCTTGTACCGCGATTTGCGGCGACAAAACGCGGGTATTGTCCGCCTAGATGTGTCCCAAGATGACCCCCTCTATGGAGATGATTGCCATCTCCTAGCCGAACGCTCGAAGACGCCTGAAAAAAAGGTCCGGGACCTTTTTTCACGCCGCAGGCGACAGGCGTCCGGCGTTCGGCGTGGAGATGTGAACCATCTCCATAGAGGGACATGTATTTCCAGCCCTCTGGCGGCAGAGGCGTAGCGCTACAGGCGTAAAAACGCCTAGATGTGAATGGGGTCATAACATCCCATTTGACAGTAATACGGTAGGTGGTGATAGGTTTATGGAGGGATCGGGGGTCTAAAAGACCTCCAATCCCTCCTTTGCACTTCAAAGTATTTAGATCACCAAAAACTGTGATTCCGAATACTGTATATTTTTTTAAATCTGGCGCCAATGGCAGCCGAGTAAACCAGAAGTGACGTTGTGACGTCACTTCCGTGTTTACATTCAGGAGACTGGAACAAAGCCATTTACACCGGATCGCGGATCGGGTCTACCGGTGGGACGGGAGGCCCTGTTACAGTGGCGGAAGGCGGTGGGAGAGGGAATGTCCCCTTCCGCTCCTCCGGGATAACAACCGAACGGCTTTTAGTTTGCCTAGATGCAATGCCGCAACGCATAGAAAACCCATGCCGTTTTTTTATAAAAAAATTGGCGTGGAGTTCCCCGTCATGATAACAGCGGCCAGACTTCCCACCCCTCTCCCAGGTGAGCAAATCCGCAGCTAAAACGCAAAGGAACCGCTGAACAACTGTTTGAGAACTTGGCAAAGAAACCGGAGCTCAAAAACACAACGCACAAGTGTGAATCCAGCCTTAAAGCGGAGTTCCGGCCACAATTTCACTTTTTAAATATAAATACCCCTGTAATACACAAGCTTAATGTATTCTAGTAAAGTTAGTCTTTAAACTAAGGTCCGTTTTGTTAGGTTGTTACAGAATTTAGACACTTTATAAAATATAAATTTACTGGGGCCATCTTAAGTGTGGGCATCATGAAGCCAGACTGTATGACTTCCTGGATTTCAGCCTTGCAGATCTCGCACATGCTCAGTGCTGCACAAGCAGTGTAATAGGTTTCAGATCAGGTTTCAGCACCTGTAATGTCCAAGTCACATGATTCTTCGAGACTGGGGAGTGCACAGACTCCTGAAAAGTTACACCCACTACATTCCCAGGAGTCTGTGCGGTGTAGGTTAGGAAGCTTAAGCACCTAGGTGCAGGAAGAGGGAAGATTAACTATTCTGCCTAGCAACAACACTTTGAAGGCATCTAAAAAAAATATTTTTTTCTTAAAGGACTAATGACATTTTTTTAAAACTACTGATGTAATGTTATATTTATGGGTGGAACTCCACTTTAAGTTTTGACCTCATATTAGATGGTTTTGGTAAATCTGAAGACAAAAATCTGCAGAAAATCTAATAGTGTGTATGGGGTCTGAGGGCAGGGACTGATGTGAATGTGCAATATGTAAAGCGCAGCGCTGTGTAAATTGATGGTGCTATAAAAATACCTGTAATAAATTGGCATCCCTTTGAGTATGTGGCATCTAGGGTTATACAGAACTGGCACACTGTAATGTTTTTTTCCCAAATCAGACAACAATTCAGTGAGGAATTCTGATACATATGTTAATGCTCGGTCACCAGCCTGCAAACAATACATTTTTAATACACCCTCCAGGGTTGTGAACAACCGTCGCATTTTCTACGCCCGCCGCCTGGCTCTGCTCTTCCCGCGAGTGTTGTGCTATGCGCACAGAGAGACTCTTGAAAGGGAACATGTGCTAAACGAGACACATAAAGGGGGACCGCCGAGATCTGCTAATACAAAACTCTTTGCACCTGCACTGAATATCCAGAGAGATTAAACCTGCCACATATTCAAAAAGAACAATTCACATGGGGAAAGAGAAGAAAATCTCACCACATGCGGCCCTCATCAAATTTCCTGAGATTGAAACACCACTGTTTCACCCTAGTAAAAAATAAATAATAATCATACATTACATTTTCATCATTTACTTTATTATTGAAAATCACTTTAAATGTAAATTATTGAAATGACTGTATCTACAATGTCCTCTAAATTCTCATATAGGCCTTAACATATTATTATTACTTTTTTTGTAGTTTGAAGTCATTTTCTAAATCTGCAGCTTTTTTATACATTATGGGCTAGATTCAGGTAGCTGGGCGCATTGTTACGGCGGCGTATCGTATCGTATTTACGCTACGCCGCCGTAAATCAGAGAGGCAAGTGCTGTATTCACAAAGCACTTGCCTCCTAAGTTACGTTGGCGTAGCGTAAATGGGGCCGGCGTAAGCGCGCCTAATTCAAATGAGTATGAGGGGGGCGTGTTTTATGTAAATGGATGGTGACCCGACGTGATTGACGTTTTTTACGAACGGCGCATGCGCCGTCCGTGTACATATGCCAGTGTGCATTGCTCCAAAGTACGCCGCAAGGACGTATTGGTTTTGACGTGAACGTAAATTACGTCCAGCCCTATTCGCGAATGACTTACGCAAGCGACTTAAAAAATAAAAAATTTGACGCGGGAACGACGTCCATACTTAACATTGCGTACGCCTCATAGAAGCAGGAGCAACGTTACGCCGGAAAAGCCTTACGCAAACAACGTAAAAAAATTCCTCCAGGCGCACGTACGTTTGTGAATCGGCGTATCTATGTCATTTGCATATTCTACGCCGAAAACGACGGAAGCGCCACCTAGCGGCCAGAGTAAATATGCACCCTAAGGTACGACGGTGTAATTGACTTACGCCAGTGGGATCTTAGGCTAATTTCGGCGTATCTTGCTTTCTGAATACAGGAAGAAGATACGCCGGCGCAGCTTTGAATTTACACGGCATATCTATAGATACGCCGGCGTAAATCAATGCTGAATCTAGCCCTATACCTTTTGATCCTGCCATGTTTAGGTACTTCCTGTTATAGGGTGACAATGTTCTGTTCCTGTCTCCCAAATGTGCTACTGGGTTTTCACCCTGTCACACAGGCTTCCAATAAAGATTACAAGTGACCATTTCGACACACATAATGCAGTCACGGTCCATTGTTGTCCCCATCAGGAAACCCTGCTCTGAAAAATGCCATGTAGCCACCACTTGGCTGCACGGAGACAGAAAGTGACTGCAAAGAGACAGCAGTAGATGAGCAGCACTGAGATGCAACAAAGGATGAAACATGGTGAAAACTCCCATTATGTCCTGTGCACACGACCGGCTTTCCCGTCGGAATAAACTCTGACGGTTTTTCCGACGGAGTTTCAACGGAATTCCGCTCAAGCTGTCTTGCATACACACGGTCACACCAAATTCCGACCATCAAGAACGCGGTGACGTACAACACTACGACGAGCCGAGAAAAATTAAGTTCAAGCATGTGTCGAATTGATTCTGAGCATGCGTGGTTTTTAGTCTGTCGGAATTGCATCCAGACGATTTTTTTCATCGGAAAAATTGAGAACATGTTTTCTATCTAATTCCTTCGGAATTCCTGATGGAAAAAGTCTGATCGGGCATATACACGGACGTAATATCCGATAAAAGGCTTCCGTCTGACTTGGAGGAGATCGTCGAGTGCCGTTCAGACAGGAGAGTATTTCCTGTTTACACAGCGACCCGTGTAAAAGGTAGTCCCGTCTCTTGTGCTGCCATTGGACAACTGTTCTGTCCATCACAGGAGGCGGGACTTTCAATTAAAGAGCCCCGTCGAGAAAACAGGCATTTCTCCTGTTTGTCTGTTGGCACTTGTCCCGCCCCATCCTCTGCAGGCTGCACTGACGGCAATGGTAAATCTGTATTCATGGCATTACGGTGGGTTCTGCATTCATGGCAATACGGTGGGTGCTGCATTCATTGCAACACGATGGGTGCTGCATTCATGGCAATACGGTGGGTGCTGCATTCATGGCAATACGGTGGGTGCTGCATTCATGGCAATACGGTGGGTGCTGCATTCATGGCATTACGGTGGGTTCTGCATTCATGGCAATACGGTGGGTTCTGCATTCATGGCAATACGGTGGGTTCTGCATTCATGGCAATACGGTGGGTTCTGCATTCATGGCAATACGGTGGGTTCTGCATTCATGGCAATACGGTGGGTGCTGCATTCATGGCAATACGGTGGGTGCTGCATTCATGGCAATATGGTGGGTATTGCATTCATGGCAATACTGTGGGTATTGCATTCATGGCTATACGGTGGGTGCTGCATTCATGGCAATGGAGTGGGTGCTGCATTCATGGCAATGGAGAGGGTAATGCATTCATGGGAATGGAGTGGGTGCTGCATTCATGGCAATACGGTGGGTGCTGCATTCATTGCAACACGATGGGTGCTGCATTCATGGCAATACGGTGGGTGCTGCATTCATGGCAATACGGTGGGTGCTGCATTCATGGCAATACGGTGGGTGCTGCATTTATGGCATTACGGTGGGTTCTGCATTCATGGCAATACGGTGGGTTCTGCATTCATGGCAATACGGTGGGTTCTGCATTCATGGCAATACGGTGGGTTCTGCATTCATGGCAATACGGTGGGTGCTGCATTCATGGCAATACGGTGGGTGCTGCATTCATGGCAATACGGTGGGTGCTGCATTCATGGCAATATGGTGGGTATTGCATTCATGGCAATACTGTGGGTATTGCATTCATGGCTATACGGTGGGTGCTGCATTCATGGCAATGGAGTGGGTGCTGCATTCATGGCAATGGAGAGGGTAATGCATTCATGGGAATGGAGTGGGTGCTGCATTCATGGCAATACGGTGGGTGCTGCATTCATGGCAACAGTGAGGCTGTGATTGGGCACTGATTAGGCTGCATTGATGGGCACTGACCCTTATTTTGCTTCACAGTTCTTTATTAAAAATGTAAGATTTTTTTTCCTAAAACTTCCTTTTTAAAGTGAAGGTGCGTGTTATACGCCGATAAATACGTCATATCCAAATAACACGCCCAAGCTCATCACTTCACTACACACAGCCACAAAGGCAAGAGAATTCTTGTTGGGCAATGTATTTGTGCTCAGATGAACACACTTAGACCGAATTTTAATGGTTTAAAGAATGTCAGGCAAAATAGTCGGCCCTCATGCACGTTTACTTCATCAAATCTGGCCCTCTTTGAAAAAAGTTTGGACACCCCTGATCTAGGCTATCATTACATTTTGTACATACAAAGGGCCAGATTCACAAAAGAGATACGACGGCGTATCTCCTGATACGCCATCGTATCTCTGTGATCCGCCCGTCCTAACTATGCGGCTGATTCATAGAATCAGTTACGCATAGATAACCACTTACGCTGTAAACTTGCGGCGGTGTAACGTAAATCAGATACGTTACGCTGCCGCGGAGCAACGTAAATGTACCTGAATCTGGCCCAAAGCTTTTATAACATGGTCCAGTATTGTAATGAATATATAAATGTGGTTTGTCTCTTTTACATGTATATAATACATCAGAAATATTATAAAATTCCCCGTAAATGTACAACATTTCCTGTTTCAGAAGAAAATGATATTGTACTTTTTTTTTTTTCCTTCCTCCGAGCTCCTATGTATGTTTTACTAATGCATTCTTGGAATGAAACGGTTTGTGCCAACCTTTGCATTTACCAGGCTAATGTAATTAGGGGGTTCCAGGAAAGTGTTTTTAGATTAATAGTTTCACTATTACATGACTGATGGAAATGAATGAGCAATTAGTGCAGAGGTGCAAGCAATACCGGGTAAGCCAAAGCATTACGAAAAATAAGTATATTGAGAATAGTAAAACGCAGAAAGCAAACGCGGCTCGGAAGCCAGGAACGTCGGCTAAGACAAACAAATGCCATATTGTGTGTAGGAAGAAACGTGAATGGAAAAGGGGTTTTAATATTTAGTTGCTGAGCAGGCAGTGAGATTTCTCCGTCACGCTGAAACAGGTGAAATTGCTGATCCTGCGTGTGTGTCGCTTTGAAAAAAGAGCCTGGCAACCAAATGTGTACTTTAAAAGCCATTTAAGATAAAAAGGGGAAAAAAAAGAACACTGTAGCTAGGCAACCTTTATAGTTGGAAGCTGGATCATTCTATGTGTGCATACCTTCTAACACTTTAAGGTGGACCCTTTAGTAACTTGATAAATCTGCATGAATATATTCCTGACATGTCTCAATATACAGTAACTGTATTTTTTTTTTTTTTTTTTTTAACTCCAGCTTTAATGATTGAAAAGCTGTCCTACAGTGCCAGACCGGTGATTTTTGCCTAGGCTGCAGGCAAGAGAAAGCATTTCCTCCATTTCCTCTGTGATCAGACTGCAACGGTGTTGCCTTGTAGCAAGTCATAAGGTGAGAGGTCGCAAGAGGGCCTAAACTGTGTCAGCAGGGCCGGTGCTACCACAAGGCAAACTAGGAAGCCGCCTAGAGTGCACTGCTGCCTAGGGGCGCCCGGCCACTGGTTTCCCTCCACGTCTGCATGCTCTGCAGGCTGCAGCATGTAACTAACTCAGTCTCAGGCAGCTGCTCCATCCGAACTGTAATGTACCGTATTTATCGTGTATACCGCGCACTCCTAAAGTTGCCCCGAATCCTGTGGAAAAAAGTTTTTTTTGTACTTACAGTCTTGGTGTCTTGCGGGGCGTCCATCGGCGGCTTCGTCGGGTCCGTCTGCGGCTTCGGGTGTCCTCTTCGTCCGGCGTCCTTCTGCGGCGTCCTCGCATCCTCCCCGCTCGTTTCCTGCGCCGAGTTTGAATACTGCGCCGACATATACAGAGCGCAGTACACTCGTGTATTGTCGGCAATGCTCGGCTACTCTCGCGCTGACGTCCTGTACGTCCAGGACGTCAGCGCGGGAGGAGCTGAGACTGCCCGACAATACACGAGTGTACTGCACTCGGTATATGTCGGCGCAGTATTCAAAATTGGCGCGGGAAAGCGGGTATCGGCGTATACCGCGCACCCACGATTTTACCCTGATTTTCAGGGCAAAAAAGTGTGCGGTATACGCCGATAAATACGGTAATTAGAGGCGCAGTGCAGCACTGGAGCTAGCACTAGAGGAAGCAGAGCCGATGCTTCCTGTATAGTGCCGCCTCCTATCACATGGGCAGGGCAAAGGGGGTGGAGTCAGGGGTGAAGCCAATGGGGGCGGCAAAATGAGTTTTCGCCTAGGGTGTCAAAAATCCTTGCACCAGCCCTGTGTGTCAGTCATTTATGAACACAGGCAGTAACTGTATAGACAACAGGATTATCATAACTGTGCCTGAGCCAGCATCTCAGTCCAGGAAGTAGATGATGTCTCTGGGTGATGCCTAAACAAAGTTACTTCTTGAGATCAAATCACTTGAATCACATTGTCAGGAGGAGTACTGTGTTCACTGTGAGGTAATAAATTCTTGCAAAGTGTACACTTATCCCACGTACACATGATCAGATTTTCAGATGAAACAAGTCCGATGGACTTGTTTCATCGGAAATTCCGATCGTGTGTGGGCCCCATCTGACTTTTCTTCCCTTAAAAAATAGATCATATTTTAAATTCTTCTATTGATAAAAAATCCGATGGGAAATTCCGATCGTCTGTGTGGAATTCCGTCGGAGAAAAATCCATGCTTGCTCAAAATCAAGTCGACGCATGCTCTGAAGCATTGAACTTAATTTTTCTTGGCTCGCCGTGGTGTTTTACGTTTTACTGCGTTTTGGACGATCGGAATTTAGTCTGACAGTGTGTATGCAAGACAGCTTAAATGAAATTCCAATGAAAAAATCTGTCGGATTTTAGACCATCGGATACTCCGATAGTGTGTACGCGCCATTACACAGTACCTAGCATGCATGTAGATAACATAAAAAATATCAGCTGCTAGGTCCACTTTAAAATAAACTTGACACAAAACTGAGCAGTTCAAACTGAGAATATGATGAAAATAAGAATATCAAAACTGCAAGTTCAAATGATCAGAAGATTCAGAGGTAGAGACAGGTGAAGGTGTCTGCAAAGCTTAAATACTACTGAACTAGGCCCACCCCTCCTATGTCTTCTAAATGGTCCAATAATGTGATGGGTATCATTGTTGACCAATAAGAAGGTTTTAGAGGTGGGATGAAGGCCAAGTCTTTGACGTTTTACAGAAGTCACGTTTTATGTACATCTCTGGATTTAGTGTATTACAGTTTTTCTCTATTGTTTTGGCTCATTTCTTGAAACAGAAATTACATTCTCAAAACTCTAAGATCATTTGGCAAAACAGTCTTAGGGCCATATTCTCAAAGAATCTCCGCCTGCCTCGCTTAGGGCACTTACACTCCGCTGTCCCAACTTACTGGAGCAGGTGTTGTATTCCCCAACCACTTGCTCCATAAGTTGGGACAGCGGAGTGTAAGTGTCCCGGCGTAGCCTGGCGGATCTCCAAGGGGGCGGCTTCTATTCAAATGAAGCGCGCCCCCGATGCAAAAGAACTGGGCATGCGCCGGGCTGCAAAAAGCCCAGTGCGCATGCTCCAGTTCTCGGCGGAAAACGTCAATGACGCCGACGTGTGCGTCATTGACGTAAAGTCGTATTCAAGAACGACTTACGTAAACGACGTATCCGACGAAAAAACACGACGGGGACCCGACGCCATCCGTAACATGGCCTACGCGAGACTTGCGGAAACTTACCCCTCATATAGCAGGGGTAAGTTTCCGCTTACGCAAACGACGTTAGCGACGGTTACGCGACGCAAACTCGTTCGGGAATCGGCGTAGAAGGATCATTTGCATATGCAAATGACTCCTTCACGTAAATGCCATCTAGCGGCGGCCGGCGTCATTGCATTTAAGATCCGCCAGTGTAAGATGGCGGATCTTAAGTGTATCTATGCAAAAATGATTCTGAGAATCAGGAGCATAGATACACTGGCCTAAAATGGGAGTTACGATGGAGTATCTGACTTACTCCATCGTAACTTCTCTGAGAATATGGCCCTTACAGTTTAGCACAACACTATAACTCACGTGCAAAAGCTCATATCTCTCCCAAAACTGATCACTCATGCTTCAAAACCGTATTCATTTCCCATATAAAGAGTCAGTGCCCTCAAAATGGCAAATATTTTTCTCAATTGCTTTGGCTCATTTCTTGATACAGACCGGACGTTCTCAGCTCTCTTGGTACTTTTGCCAAAATAACCTGGATGGTTCGGCACAACACCATGGTTCACCTTCAAAAGTTCATATCTTTCCCAAAACAGTTCACTCATGTGTCAAAACTAAATTTCTTTCTCATTCAAATAGTCAGTGCCCCCAAAATGCTTCATCCCTTTGGCATTGTATAAGCACTGCAAGTCAAAATGTTTCAATGTTTTCTCTCTATGGCAGAGAACCATTGAAATATCCCTCATGTCCACCTTTCAGTCTTAGCCCAGTCCTTTATTGACAATGGTTACTGTACAGTTTTTGTCTAGCTAACTGAATACAATTGTGTATAAAATTGAAAAAAAAAAGAAAAGATTTTAGGGTAAGAGTCGCCTCCAAGGTTTGACATCACACACTGCACTCATACTGCCAAGGAAAAATTACTTTACAGTATTGTAACCATTATCATTCACACACAAAGTACCGTATTTATCGGCGTATACCGCACACTATTTTGCCCTGAAAATCAGGGCAAAATCGTGGGTGCGCGGTATACGCTGATACCCGCTTTCCCGCCACGAGTTTGAATGCTGCGCCGGCATATACCAAGCGCAGTACACTCGTGTATCTTCGGGCAGTCTCGGCGCCTCTCGCGCTGTTGCCAGTATTCAAACTTGGCGCGGGAAACGAGCGGGGAGGACACGAGGATGCCGCAGAAGGACGCCGGACCCGACGAAGAGGACACCCGAAGCCGCAGACGGACACCAGACCCGACGAGGCCGCCGATGGACGCCGCGCAAGACACCAAAACTGTAAGTAAAAAAAATAACTTTTTTCCACAGGATTCGCGGCAACTTTAGGGGTGCGCGGTATATGCGGGAGCGCGTTATACCGCGATAAATACGGTAACTTCGATACTTCAGAGTAAAAAGAAAATGTATACAGCATAATAAATACGGAAATATAAAAACACAAACATGAAACAAGGAAAATTAAATTTAGCCTACAATGCTGTAAATAAAGCTGGAGTTTTACAACTACTGTAAAATCTCTTCACTGGTCGCTGTCCTCACCCTCCCTCTCCTGTCCACCGTCCTCACCCTCCTGCCCATCCACACGCTGCTGTCTGTCTGGCCACAGATTTTCGTCAACATCACAGCGTATATTCTCCCTTGCGATGCAAAGAGGGAAGAAATGGCGTGCATGTTGCAACCATCCCCTACACTGATCTGTAATATCCTCACAGGCAGCGTCCATTGCATGGAGCAGGGACCTCTGATCTTGAGCCAGATGCTCATACACTCTCCACCTCCAAGCGGAGAAAAACTCCTCAATAGTATTGAGGAAAGGAGAGTAAGGTGGTAGGAACACCATATCCATCCTTGGATGAGCAGTGAACCAGGCCCTGATAAGCGGGCCATGGTGAAAATTCACATTGCCCCATATAATTATATTTTGTGGTAGGTGAGGCCCTATGAGACCTCTCTCATTTTCAGGGATCAAATCCAAATGAAGGTGGTCCAAGAAGATGAGGAGCTTCTGTGTATTGTATGGGCCAAGACAGGGGATGTGAGTGGCCACACCATTCTCAGAAATGGCAGCACACATAGTTATATTACCCCCTCGCTGGCCTGGGACATCCATCGTGGCCCGGTGGCCAATAAAATTACGGCCACGTCTTTGGCCCTTGGCCAGGTTGAAGCCAGCCTCATCCACATACATGGGTATGTGAGAGGTCTCGTTTCCTTCCAGTGCCATTATTCTCTACAATAGAGTAAAAAAGGAAAACATCAAATCAGTCATACAGAAGAGTCATACACTAGAGTTACAGACAGCTACATAGGAATGTTCTATGTTCCACAAGTTCAATATACTAATGGCCAGTATTCCAGTGGTTCCAAACCTGGGGTACATGTTCTTCTCAGAATTGGGGACCCAGTCGAATACTGGGGCCCCGCCACAGCTTTAAATGTTCCGGGCCAACATGGTCCCGGAACCAGGAACACCGCGTGGCACGCGCACCCCTGTCTGGTAGGCCATCTCGCCCGGGGGCCGTGATGTGTGGTCACCCTAAAGGTGGGTGTCACCTCAGGAAAAGAACCCCGCCTCAATGGCGTCTGCTCCAGAAGTACCCTCCCCCAGCATGCCCCGCGAGAGAAACTCCCTCCCGATTGACTGCTGGCAAGAGGCACCCCAGCCTGGACTCCACTGTCGGTGGTATGACACTTCAGCAACCACAGAATGGACCCGCAGCACAGCCCAGCTGAAACAGAGACCCTTTGTAAAATTGCAATCAGAATCAGAGTCAACTACACTCTGATTATCCCTTAACTTTTACAGTAATAGCACCGGTACATGGAAGTACACAGGCGCTACATCTACAATATTTTTCTTGTCATTGTTAGTATCATACGTAACATCCCACTGAGGTAAGATACTGTTATACTGTAGGCCTATCACACACACACTAAATGAATATGTAAATGAAAAAACATATTTGTTGCTCTATGCACAGTGTCCTGTCCTATACATTATATAATTCCATCATTGATTGTGAGGCCATGGTTGATGACATGGTCTATAATTGTGGCCCGAATTTCATCAGGGACAGCATGGTGTCTTCATGCTCCTCAGCTTCTTCCCCCTATTCCACCACCACACACCCTTACTCCTCCTCCTCCTCCTCCTCCTCTTCTTCTTCCTCGAGCAGACAGTTGCCATTGTTCATTTACTTGGCCAGGTGACTCCATGTTCAGAAATTGTACTGTTCCTGCATGGTCAAGCTCTATATATACATATTTGGCAGCATTCACAATCATGGACAGCACCTGTCGGGTACAGTAACTAAACATACTGTTTGATTGGTCATCTGAGACCAACTCCTCCTTCGTTAGTCAAGTTCTAGTTGCACCCGACTGTCAATTGCTGTTATCATTTTATCAAATGTTCCAAGAGATTCATATATGGTATTCATGGTATTATGTTCCTGAATAATTTTGACAATTGAACAGACTATTGTGCATGTGATGACTTAAACAATGAAATGACGCTGACACGTTTTGGAGAGAACGACCATTAGACTGAAGAAATGACAATCAGTTTAGATCAACAAGATCTATTCAATTGGAAATTGTGCTAAATGTAGGCTACTTGTACTAAATCATTTGAAAAATGTACTAAGACATGGAGACATGTACTGAGACATTTGCAATTTGATGAAATGAATGAGAAATGCCATTCAGTTGTGAACAATTGCGAAGTGGTTTGGAGATTTGTCCATGTTGTTTTGAGAATGTCATTTCTGTTTCAAGAAATGAGCCAAAACAATGGAGAAAAACTGTAATAGAGAAAATAGACGGTATAAGGGGTTACACATCCAAGCAGTAAATAGCAACATTTAGTGAAAGACCCAAACACAAAACAAGTAGACGGGGCATTGAAGGTGCAATTTAGATCACACATAATATAAAAATGTAATAATAAATGTTATCTTGATTCAGGTTAGAATGTACAGTATAAAGTTAAAAGCTCAAGCCACAGCCCATATAAAGAATAAACTTGTGATATACCATTACATATGCCCCCCCATATACAGGTGTCCTATTATCACCAGTGTTCCCTCGTACCAATTTTCAAATTATCCTATAGAAATACAAAAAATACACTATGCTATGGATTAACCGTGTTCTACAGTGAGTAATGGAACACCTTCTCGACGCGTTTCACACAGCTTTGCTTCCTCAGAAGAGATGGAATGAATATCAGATGTAATATCTGAAAGAAGAAATATTGTAGCCACTAGGTGAAAAAATTGTCTCCATTATGGATACACTACTGGATGTACCTATGGTTTAAACCAGGAGCTTTCACTGAAGGTGTGGGTGGAGCTAGGAACAGGTGGAGTAGCTGCACTGCTTGGGTTGGCTCAGCTTCAGGGAGGTAAGCCGGCAGTACTGCTTTGTAAGTGGGCACACAGGGCAAACCGGACAGCAGGTGGAAGGGGGTGCAGATAAAAGAACAGATCCTCCTGCAGCACAGCCAGAGGGAGAAAGCCAACAGCGCTTCAGGGGAATCTACAAGGCAGTAGTCACAAGGCAGTACAACCAGCCCTCCACAAAGCAGTACAACCAGCCCTCCCGTTCAGGTGCCTGGGTCCCACGTTTGAACTGATTGAGCCTGGGCCCAGTACAGGAGGGCCAACTGTACTGCCTTATCAGCGACTCTGGTTATAACCCCAGTCAAATTTTTTTCACCATCTGTGTCCCATTGCGGAGGTTTCCCTTCACTTCCTGTCCCAAAGTCAAACAGGAAGTAAGGGTAAATACCTGAAAGTTAGGGGAATTCCTTGGGGACCCCTAGGTCACAGAACTAGTGACCCCATTGGAAGATTTGCCTTCTTTTACTTTTCTGGGGATAACACAAAATTTGGGGATTTTCTTTTACTTTCACTTTCAATGACATATAGAGAGGGTGGATCTCCCTAATGGGTCATAGACCGCAATAAAAAACTGACAGGTGTCCTAATCCATCTCCACTCTATTCAAAATTAAAAAATTATACTTTATGCCCCCATTCACACTGAACAAGTAGGAACCTATGGAGATGAAGAGTCTCCATCGCTCCCATTGCTCCCACCTAATTATATTCGGCGGTACCGGCCAATTCCCCTTAATAACACCGAAAAGAGGCAGGCTTTCCCAACCGAAAAACTGAAAGGGGCGTATACTACACCAATCCAGGCCAGAAGGCCAAGGATCCCGGCCCTTCAGCTTCGACCTCATGTTTCTCTGTCCCGATCAGAAGGCTTTCACCTCCATGCCAGCAGGTTCTGCATCTGCCACTGCAATCCCTTTCCACCTCGCCGTGTACTAAGGACGGTTAGAATAGCGCCCCCCCTACTGGCAACTGATAAGAACAGATACTACACTTGATCTTAGCCAAAAGGCCGAGAAGTATTTGATAATGAGCTTGTATGCGATGCATAGTAGCTCATCATGCCTTTGTCTTGCATCTTTTTTGTTTGTTTTTTATATGGGTTTACAACCACTTTAATGTACGAGAGAAAGCCCTGTGTAACCTCCAAATGAATAGTACCTCTCTGACCCAGCGCTGGGCTCCTGGGTAACCAAATTCTAAGCACCAGAGCTGTAACTTGGGAGAAAGGTCATTGAAGCACCTGCTCCATGGCATCTGGTAGCCAAATGGAACTGTAGGACTTTGAAGATCTAAACCTAGTAAAGGTATTTTAATTGCTACCCGTGTACATTTGGGCAGGAAATTCCCCTTACTTCCTGTTCGGACACCTGTTCAACAGTCAGGAAATTTACAGATTTTCTTCTCACTTTCTGTTAGCTAGACAGGAAGAAAGAAGTCTCCCAAATAGAATGCTAACCTTTTTTCAATGCCGGGACCAGGTCATCCAGTGCCCTGGGCAAAGATGCCAAACTGTGCCCTCCTCCTTCCCTTCGTCCGTCAAGAACGCGGTGACGTACAACACTACGACGAGCCGATAAAATGAAGTTCAATGCTTCCGAGCATGTGTCGAATTGTTTCCGACCATGCGTCTGAATTTTACGCGTCGGAATTGCTACAGACAATCGTATTTTCCGGTAGGAATTTTTTTCCGTTGTAAAATTTAAGAACCAGCTCTCAATCTTTTGCTGGCGGAAATTCCGACAGCAAAAGTCCGATGGAGCATACACACGGTCACAATTTCCATTCAAAAGCTCACATCGGACTTTTGCTGGCGGAATTTCCGATCGTGTACGGGGCATTAGGGTCAGGGTGCCCCCATCCCTGCAACAAACCACCCCGCCCAGGGCTGCCGTTCCTCCTGCCCACCCCTGTCCATTGCCACTTATTTCCGAAAATAAAAATAAAGAATTTAATTAGAGTGAACTTTATTAGTGGATAATTATAATAAGATTTCTGTCTAGTAACACTAAATCCCGACCACAGCACTACCTGCATGGAGTTTGCATGTTCTCCCTGTGTGGATTTTCTCCGGGTACTCTGGTTTCCTCCCACACTCCAAAAGCATGCTGGTAGGTTAATTGCCTCCTAGTATATGTGTATGAATGTCAATTAGGGACCTTAGAAGGTAAGCCCCTAAAGTGACATTAACCACTTCCTGGCCACCATATAACAAAATGACGGCCGGAAAGTAGTTTTATTATCCTGACTGGGCATCATATGACGTCCAGCAGGATAAGCCACTAGCGTGCTCCGGGGGGGAGCGTGGTGATTGGTGGTTTGACACACCGCATCTTCGATCCAGGTAAAGAGCCTATGACGTAGGCTCTTTACCATGTAATCAGCTGTGTCCAATCACAGCTCATCACATGGTATTCAGGAAGTGCCGTTTATCGGCTTTTCCTCTATTCATGCTGACAGGCGCAAGCAGAGGAGAGATGATCGGCTGCTCTCCTGACGGGGGGTGGGGGGGTCTGCACTGATAATCAGCGCTGAAAGATGAAAATCGGACTGGGCAGTAAGGGGGTAAGTATTTAAGTGGTTAAAGTTTTTTTTTTTTTTATAACAAACATGTTATACTTACCTGATCTGTGCAGCGGTTTTGCACAGAGCAGCCCCAATCCTCCTCCTCTCGGGTCCCTCACTGGTGCTCCTGGCCTCTCCCTCCTGCCTAGTGCCCCAGGAGTAAGCAACTTGCTATGGTGGCTAGGGCTTGGGAAACAATCGGCTTGAATCGTGAATCGAGATGCAAAGTCAAATCGATTCAGATTTTCAGAAAATCAAATTTTTTCCCCCCAGGACCGGCGCTGACACCGCGCAGGTCCTAGAGAGCTGCGGGCAGGAGTTTTTAGGCAAGACTGCGGCTTCGACCTAGACTGCGAGCCCGGACGCCGTGGACTAGGCCGAAGTCGCGGCCTCGCCTAAAAACTCCTGCCCGCAGCTCCCCAGGACCGGAACGGTGTCCATAAAAAAAAAACTAGATTTGAATCGTAAATCGAATTTTTTATAAAAAAATCCCTGTTTTTTTAGGGGAAACATATCGGCCAGCTCTAATGGTGGCACCTGAGAAGGCTCGCTCCCGAGCCGCTGCTCTGTGTGTCCATTCACACACGGCACACAGCTTGGCCCCTCCCCTGCTCTCTCTTTATTGGCTCACTGGCTGTGATTGACAGTAGCGGAAACCAATGGCTACCGCTGCTGTCTCAGCCAATGAGGAGGGAAAGACCCGGGAGAGCCAAGGCTTTCGTGCACATCACTGGATCGAGAAGGGGGCTCAGGTAAGTTATGGGGGGGCGGGGTTGCACACAGAAGTTTTTTTTATCTGCATGCATAGAGCCTTTACAACCAATGGCAGGGACTGATGTAAGTGCATAATATACTGCATATGTAAATAGCTGTGTAAATTGACAGCTGTATATAGGTAGCTGTAATAGTAATTGGTATATAGTTATCAAGAGATTGATATATAGATAGCTGTAATAATAATTGGTATATAGTGAGGTATATAGATAGATAAATAATTGAAGTGTAGATGGATGATGAGACAGATAAAGCACACTTGATGATAGTTATTAAGTGATACAGAGAGACAGATGGATGAACTAGGAAGGGAGGATGGATGAAGACGGAGAGACAGATCAAGCGATAAAAAGATAATTGATAGATGGAAGAAGAAGAGAGAGAGAGAGAGAGATAAAGTGGACTTGAGGATAGTTGTGAAGAGATAGAAGGATGGATGAAGGAAGACATAATGAATAGATGGATAGACAGATATTATCTGGGTCATAGTGCTGCTATTTGATATCTAGATCTCTTAAAAAAACCAGTAACAGCTGTCCTTTCATATCTGTCATTACTGGCGCTCGCTGACAACACCGCGCTCCGACGCAGTAGTAAACCCAAAAGCAAACATTTACTATATTGTAGCTTACCAACAATTAGAAATTATGGCTGCCATAGATTTCTTTTTTAGACTTTCTTTTATTTTCACCTGGTGATCAAGCCAGTAAGTCTGGTGTCTTTTTTTTTTTAACCACTTAATGACCGCCGCATGTATATATACGTCCACAGAATGGCACGTACAGGCATATGGGCGTACATGTATTCGTTTCTAGCCGCCCCCTCGCGATCGCTCCCCGGAGCTGAAGAACGGGGAGAGCCGCGTGTAAACACGGCTTCCCCGTGCTTCACTGTGGCGGCTGCATCGATCGTGTCATCCCTTTTATAGGGAGACACAATCGATGATGCCAGACCTACAGTCACACCCCCTACAGTTGTAAACACACACTAGGTGAACCCTAAGTGTCCATGCACACGATCACGTTTTTTGGCGTTTCAAAGCAGTTGGGTTTAGGGCCGTTTTTCCAAACCCCAAATTTTGGGTTCAGAAGCTTTCAGCTTTTGCGTTTTAGACGATCGCGGCAAAACGCTGCGCAATTCGCGGCAAAAACGGGCGTTTTAAATGCCGGTTTTTGCCTTTGAAAAGCTGAGATTAGAGGCGTTTGTAATAGCGTCTCGTGTGCATGGGGCCTAACTCCTTCAGGGCCCCCTGTGATTAACTCCCAAACTGCAACTGTCATTTTCACAGTAAACAATGCAATTTAAATGCATTTTTTGCTGTGAAAATGACAATGGTCCCAAAAATGTGTCAAAATTGTCCGAAGTGTCCGCCATAATGTCGCAGTCACAAAAAAAAAACGCTGATCGCCGCCATTAGTAGTAAAAAAAATTTTTTTTATAAAAATGCAATAAAACTATCCCCTATTTTGTAAACGCTATAAATTTTTCGCAAACCAACCGATAAATGCTTATTGCAGTGCCCGAGTGCCCAAATGGTCAGTCCGCCCCTGGCTGACGCTGTATATACAGTATATACACACGCGCTTGTGCGTTTGAGCTTTGGGATGCACACCCTAATGCAAGAGTCTGCGCACACCACTGGTTACCGACCAGATCACCAGGTGAAAAAAGAGGGGAAATACCCTTAAAAAAAAACGAATGCAGCCACCAAATCTAAGAATTGGTAAGCTGCAATATATTACATTTTTAGTTTTGGGTTTATTACGACGTTTATTTTTATCGTACATGGGTGTGGAATGGCGACATTGCCAACTAAAATTCTCTATATGAAAGCCCATAGAGCTACGTATATATGGATAAATAAGCGCTTGCTCTTCCTTCCCATCTTGTTCAATGTTTCAGCGACACGGAGCGCGGCGATACAACACACAGTAGATAACACAGTCACAATGAATCCTCTGGGATTCGGCGGCTCGTTGCAACAGAGGAAGTGGCTGCGATGAGAATGGTACATTGAGGAACTTGTAGAGATGACTTAATTCACAGTCTGTTCTCTCCTGACACATTGTGTAACAGAACACTGGGGGTTTGTGTAGGAGGCCGGGGGAGGAACGCACTGCTGACATTTCTGTGTTTGTCTTCTCCACACAACAAGAAAAGTGGGGGAATCCTGAATCACCAAACTGCTCTTTTTTTTTCCCCTTTTTTTTTTTATTTTAGAAACTCCGGCGTGGGCGGTAAAGTGACTCAGTGATTTCCATTCACTTTTAACAGAGGACGGCTCGCGGCGTTTACAGACGGCACGTCAAGATCGCCCAGCTCTGAATACCTCAAAGGATTCATTCACGTTTATGATGGAGTAGAGCATAAAGGAAGATTGTATCAGTCCATCGCCTATTGCTTGAGCAGTCATTGATGCTAATCAGCGGGAACAATAAGTCAAACTGCCGACTTACAGCTGAACTCCAGGCAGATATAAAAGACACAAATCAATTCAGCTCTGTATTCATTAATATATCATTAAATGTATTTTGTTTTTAACACAAATCAGTGTATTTACCTGAATTTGACCTGGTATCAGCCTATTACAGGCCCCTGTACAGCATAGCTCAGACTGGGAGAAGGAGAAGCAGCACAAGTTGTGGTGCAAGAAACATGCTGATAAGAGGAAAGAGCAGAGTGACAGAAAGATGAGCTTCAGTAGATCAGTCTTCTGCTTTTTCTTTCACTGTCCAGTCACAAACTGGGGAAGAAGGACGAGATCTGCAAGTGTAGCTAAAAGTGTTATTAAACCCAGGACCCTGCATTCACTATATCTGGTCTCAGTACACTGAAAATAAGGGCAAAATTGTGGGTGCGCGATATACGCCGATACCCGCTTTCCCGCGCCGAGTTTGAATACTGCGCCGGCATATACCGAGCGCAGTACACTCGTGTATAGTCGGGCAGGCTCGGCTCCTCTCGCGCTCAAGTCCTGGACGTACAGGACGTGAGCGCGAGAGTAGCCGAGCCTGCCCGACTATACACGAGTGTACTGCGCTCGGTATATGCCGGCGCAGTATTCAAACTCTGCGCGGGAAACGAGCGGGGAGGACGCCGCAGAAGGACGCCGGACCCGACGAAGAGGACACCCAAAGCCGCAGACAGACGCCGGACCCGACGAGGCCGCCGATGGACGCCGTGCAAGACACCAAAACTGTAAGTACAAAAATCTTTTTTCCACAGGAATGCGGGTCCACTTTAGGGGTGTGCGCTATACGCCGGAGCGCGCAATACCCCGATAAATACGGTAAATACATTTTCTCATCAGCAGTATACAGCAGTTATCTGACTTTTAATACTGTCTGGTCAAGCACTAGTTAAAGCTTGTAAGAGGAATTTTCATTCTCCTTTGACTGTCCTATGACTCTGCAGGACCCCTGACCCGCCGTCTGGACAGTGCTGATTGGCCATGTGCTAATCACATGCACTCTCCTAGAAAAAAAAACAAAAACCTCTCCAGCAATACACACCAAACTGAGCATGTGCATAGTCAGGGCCATCTTTAACCACTTATCGACCAGCTGCCGTTGTTATACGGCGGCAGATTGGCTCTCCTGCACGATTCGCCGTAACTGTATGGCGGCTCGCACATGCGCAGTTGCGGGTGTGCGCCTTGCGCCTGCTGCACACTGTGGGAGTGTGTCTGCGGGTCGGGTGGACTTGACGTTCACAGGCGACCCGCGATCGCATAGTACAGAGGCAGAACGGGGATCTGCCAGTGTAAACAAGCGGTTCCCGTTCTGCCAGATGACATGACAGAGATCTACTGTCCCCAGTGATCGGGAACAGTGATTTGTCATGTCCCAGGTAGACCATCCCCCCTACAGTTAGAACACACTGAGGGAACACACCTAACCCCCTTGATCGCACCTAGTGTTAATCCCTTTCCTGCCAGTGTCATTTTTACATTGATCGGTGCATTTTTATAGCACTGATCAATGTAATAATGTCACTGGTCCCCAAAAAGTGTCATTTGGGGTCAGATTTGTCCGCCGCAATGTCGTAGTCCCACTAAAAGTAAAAACAATAAAAAAAAACATAAAAGTCCCTAAATCTACCCCATAGATTGTAGACATGATAACTTTTGCGCAAAGCAATCAGTATATGCCTATTGCGATTTTTATTACCAAAAATATGTAGAAGAATATATATCAGCCTAAACTAATGAATAAATGTGTTTTTTTATTTATTTGTTTTTGGATATGTATTA
Source organism: Rana temporaria (assembly GCF_905171775.1). Taxonomy (NCBI): domain Eukaryota; kingdom Metazoa; phylum Chordata; class Amphibia; order Anura; family Ranidae; genus Rana; species Rana temporaria. Next base: position 387,072,086 of record NC_053491.1, read on the forward strand.
TAGCAAAAAGTCAAAATTGTCACTCTTTGTTTATAGCGCAAAAATTAAAAACCGCAGAGGTGATCAAATACCACCAAAAGAAGCCACTATTTGTGAGAAAAAAAGGACATCAATTTTGTTTGGGTACAGCGTCTCATCGGGGCTGAAGTGGTTAATATTGATTGGGCCCTGGGCAAACATTTTCTTGCCCCCCCCCCCCCTCCTCCATTCTGAGACATACAAAAAAATAGCAGGTAGATTCAAAATCAGTTTACTGCAGCAGATGACGCATTGAAATTGGTTGCCAGAGGTTACAGCCTATCTTTACCGCTCACTGATTAGTTGCTACAGGTTACTGCACATTATTATCGCTCACTGATTGGTTGCTAGAGATTACAGCACATCATTACCCCTCACTGATTAGTTTACGAGAGATTACAGCAGATCACCACTGTTCACTGATTGGTTACTACATGTTACTGCACATCATTGCGACTCACTGAGCAGTGGAGCAATCCCAAATAATTGAGCAAGTAAAACGGCACATATACACTTACTTCAGGAGAGGGTCAGAGATTGCAGACATACTACAGGAGAGGGTCAGAGACTGCACATATTGTACAGGAGATGGTCAGAGACTGAGGACATACTGCAGGAGACAACCAGCGACCGCGGACATACTAGAGGAGATGGCCAGCGAACTTTCAGCAATGCATACCTTTACAGTTAAATGACACAGCTCAAGGTTTTAAGATAACAGTCAAGTATTCTATGGGTGTAAGGACATACCTGGCCAGCCGTCCAGGGGTGGGGCTCCCACTCTGATCTCTGCTCATACTACTGCTGCTCCCTTCCGAGCATACATGCTGCATGGTGCGGGGTTGGGGCATCAGTTGAGCTACCAGCCCCGCCTCCTCTATACTGGCTCGGGAATACAGAGATCTGGGGGTGGGGCTCCCACTCCGATAACTGCTCTCACTACAGCCGCTCAGTTTAGAGCATACAAGCTGCGTGAGGCGGGGTGAGAGCGCTAGTGAAGCTCCCGGACCCGCCCCCTCTGCTGATCAGGCTCAGGAATACAGCCTCTTGTGTCCTGGCAAGTGACACGCTCAGGGCTTCCACTGATTCTGCATTATGGTGAGTTAAACTTATATTACAATGTAATAATATAAATAATGCGCTTCAATCATCTTGACACCATATTAACCATGGTGCCGTGATGATTGAAGCGCCAACACCAGGTGTTTGGAGTATGTTTATCTGTTGATTGTTAATCTTTCTTGAATACACATTGCTATTGTAGTGTAGGATCTGGGCCTGCTGTCCTTCCATTCCTCTTTCTTTCCTTCCTTCATTCTCTCCTTCCCTCCCTATCTCTTTCTTTCTCTCTCCCTTTCTTTCTCCCTCCATCCCTCATTCATCTCAGACTCTAGCCACATCCCTTTAAGCCACGCCCAATATTTAGTTTAAACCAGGACCATTTTTAATAAGACTCCGCCTACAGACAAAAAAGTGTACCTATAAAGTATTTGATAATGTTGGAAACTATGAGCTTATCTTCTGCTATTTACTTTAAATTCCAAAGGACTACATATCCCATGGTACCTTGCTGTTTGTTAGCAGTCATTCCTATACTGACTCTGCCTCCTCTCAGCTCCTCCTCTCAGCTCCTCTGTAGTTCAGAAGGCAGGCTCTGTGAAATGTGTGGCACAGCAGTGCCCACCCACAAGGAGTGGTAAATACGTGTCACAGAATTTGAGAAAGTAAATGTGTAGGATCTTCACAAAGTAAGTTTACAAACTTTAAAATTGTTCAGATTAATAGATGTAGGCTAAAAATAAATGAAATATAATGCGGAAATGAATACATGATTTTACATTATGTTTTAGGAGTTGATTAAAATGAATATATTAAAATAAGCTTCTAAAACAACTAACAAATTGACAGTAACTACAACTCTGAGATGAATTATATGGCTCTATAACCTAGCTGCCGACAGATTTAACATTTTCAGTTTCCGTACAATGTTCATTGCCCCCTTATGGCAGCAAGCTCAAAACAGTGTGCATTGCCGCTGTGTGCAGAAGCTGGCTGGGTGATCTATGTAAAACTGTGTAGAAAAATTATTCGGAAATGATAAGAGCTTTGCTTAAGCATAAAAAGCATAATTAAAATAATATGTTATGATAAAGTTTGCACTTCCAGCAATCAGCGAGCTGTAAATCTGGCGATGTGCCCGCTGGAATGGGTGTAATGTATACGCGGCAGAAGAAGCTCCCCCGGGGACCAGCAGATGCATGCTACAACGAGTGCGCACAACAGGTCCTCCCTACGGGGCAATAGGCAAAATCTGAGATTCACCAACTCAAGATGGTCAATGCTCAAAGGTGGATTGGGACCCACAGCTGTAACATTTGTTGTAATATACTAGTGCACATGTTGATGTGAAATCTTTTGGTCCCCCAACTGGTTTAAAAATACTCATATTCAATCCAGAGCTGTCACCCACAGTACTTCTTCTCCGCCACAAGAGGTCCTCTGTCTTTCAGGTTGACTAAGGCTGGCCATAAACTATTCTATTTCCTTTAAATTTAGCAAAACCATATAATATGAGGTCAAACCTAAATACTTTAAGTTTGTATGCAATCAGGCAGGCCCTTGTACTAAACAGATGAAGGTAAATCTAAAGGAAATTGAATAAGAAAACTGTATAGTGTATGGCCAGCCTTACGATGTTCTCTATCTAAACTCCGATGGAATTCCTCTGAAAAAAGTCCAATGGGGCATACACATGGTCGAAAGTCTGTCTGACTTTTTCCAGTGGAAATTCCGATCGTGTGTACGGGGCTTTAGAGCAGGGGTGGACTGGCCATTGGGACTACAGGGAGTTTCCCGGTGGGCCGATGGCTCAGTGGGCCGGCTTCAGTGACAGTGGACCGCTGCCCCCCCCTCCGGTCCACTGTCTCTCCCTTCCCGCAGCACTCACCTCCTCTCCCTCCCCACAGCGCTGACCTCGGGGGAACAAAGTAGCAAGGGGGAGGACCAGAGGAGCAGGGACGACGACAGAGGAGCATGGGGGAGGGGACAGACAGCTGACTCAACATCTATGGCCTGGGAGTTTCTCCCTTCTGCCTAATATTGTCCCATGAGGGGGGGCACCGAACTGATTCTTTGACCCGGGTGAAATAATGTCTAGCTTCCCCACTGGTACTGCCTATAAGAGTACCAGTACCAACCGTTCTACTCTAATGAAGTAGAACGGCTAGTGGCTAGTGAAGGGGGAGAGGGGGCTTGGGTGGCCGGGGGGGGGGGGGGGGGGGTGCGGGAGTTGTCCGGCCACCATAGGAGAGACATGTCAAAATAGGCCAGTCTGGATGAAGTCCAGGGCCAAATTTCTGTCCCAGTCCAGCCCTGCTTTAGATTGTTTCCAGTGCAAGACCTAAAAAGGATCTTCAGTCTCTAGAAAAAAAAGTAAAATTCAGCAGCTACAAGTAGTGTAGATGCTGACTTTTAATAAAAGGTCACTAAAGGCCCATACACACGATCGGATATTCCGACAACAATTGTCCGATGGAGGTGTTTTGTCGGATAATCCGACCGTCTGTATGCTCTATCAGACAATTGTCGGAATTTCCGACAACAAATGTTGGATGGTCATGCTCTCAAATTGTCCGACAACAAATGTGTTCTGTCGGATTATCCGATCATGTCCGTCGGACTAAAATCCAAAGTACAAACACGCATGCTCCAAACCAATGCTAACCATCAGACAACATTAGCAGAAGTTGCCCAAAGAGTGGCGCTAAAGAGCTGAAAAACAACGTAGTTTTGAGTATGTTGGCTGAAGAAGTTCTGCCGTCTGTATGTAGAACAAGTTCACGGCCAATGCCCTTGGCACAAAATTCCACGGATTTGTCCGATGGAAGTCTGAACGTGTGTACGAGGCTTAAGGCTACATTCACACTTGTGTGACTTGTCACGCAACTTTGGACATCAAAGTTGCATGACAAGTCGTTCCCTCGTGTTTTGCAATGATAACCATTCATATATGCACGACTTGAAGTTGCAGCAAATTCGAAGTAGTTCATCCACTACTTTGGTCCGACTTTCATGCAACTTGAGGGCCATAGACTTCAATGTTAACCCTCAAAAGTTGCATGAAAGTCGTACCTAAATGTTATACAATGCAACTTGTGTGCAACTGTTGTCCATTATCACTGGTCAAAGCCAAAGTCGTATCCAAATTGCACCCATCTAAAGTTGGGTCAAAGTTGCATCACAGTTGCACCAATGTTGCACTCCAAAGACAAGTCCTGAGTCCTGAGTCGTAGAAGTGTGAATGGAGCCTTACTTGTCTTGGCATCCAGCACTGTCCTCACCCAGGCCGGTTTTTCGCCACCCTTTGGGTTCCCGGCTCAGGCATGTTTAGTGTTAGAAGACATTATAAATGGCCCTTCAGCCTCTTGGGACCTGTGACATGTCCCTAAGAGGTTGCGGGAAGTGGGGGAGAACATCCGCTGGGAAGCAGGAGCAGGGGGATAACTTCCGGAAGAAGGAACGATCACCTGCCAAAACTAGGTACCCACTCCCCCCAAAAATATAAACTTCCAAGATTATGGGTGGGGATGTAGGATTCCTATAAACGTAACTTCCTGTTCAGGATGAGTCAGTATTTTTCCTTCAATCAGCAGGTTGAACAAAAAAAAACTGACGCTTTCCCAATCTACACATTTGAAGTGAATAGGGGAATCCTCCCCTCTTTGTCTTATTATTCTGGCTGTGGGGAGACTTCCTCATCATCACAATACACCGATCAGCACTGCAGGCTACAGCCTGCAGTGCTAATTGAATGTTTTTTTTTTTTACAGGGCTGTTGAGCAGAAATTAATCAGCAGATCGATTTCTGTTCAACCACAGTGGCCCTACATGGATTGAAATTTGGCCTGGTTCCTACTAAACTTGGTTGAATTTTGATCCAGCTTCAGGGAAATACTGTGGATGCAGAACATCAATGGACACCATGGAAAGCCTAGGTATCCAAAAGGGACACTTAGTGGTGGGGAAGGGGAACAGCATGTTGCCAAGCAGGTACAAGTAATCAAGCAACTGTAACTCACTTCTAGTGCATACCTGGCAGCCAGGAGAAAGGATGTAAACAAACTCCAGGCAACTGGTATACCTAAATGCAAAACTTTGTTTTAGTTTTGGATAGATTGCAGAGGGATCAGAATGCTTGTCAGTTTTTATTGCTGTCTGGGTCCCTATTAGCATACCTCCCAACCGTCCCGGATTTCGCGGTAAATCCCACGGTCCCGCGATCAGTGCTCGAGTCCCGCGGAATTCACCCCCCCCCCCCCTGCCTATTAGGGAGATTCACCCTCTTCATTTGCCCTGTTTAACATTAATATTGAAAGTGAAAGTAAAAGAAAACCCCACATTTTGGGTCATCCCCAGAAAAGTAATAGTAATCTTCCAACGGGAACACTAGTTCTAGTGACCTGGAGGTCCCCAAGGAATTCCCTTCATTTGCAGGGATTTTCTCTGACTTCCTGTTTGGCTATGGGACAGGAAGTTAGCTGCTTCTGTGCCAGCCGCCGCAGTTTTACTGTGGCAGGTTGGCTCCCCTGGGCAAAAACGATATGACCTTTTGGCCACTAGGGGGTGCGCGCACCCGTGGCTCGCCGCCAGAGCTTATGCGAGTGTCCGGTGGGCGCGATCGCTCGTGGCAGAGCGAGAACGGGGATCTGTGTGTGTAAACACACAGATCTCGGTTCTCTCAGGCCTTGTACAGACGAGCGAACATGTCCGATGAAAACGGTCCGTGGACCGTTTTCATCGGACATGTACGCTCGGAGATTTTGGTCTGATGTGTGTACACACCATCAGACCAAAATCCCCGATGGACAGAGAACGCGGTGACGTATACGACACCGACGTTCTCTGACGCGGAAGTTCAATGCTTCCACGCATGCGTCGAATCATTTTGACGCATGTGCGGGATTTCGGGACGCTGGTTATACGTCATAACCAGCGGACATGTCCGATGAGTCATACTAACCATCGGACATGTCCGACGGACAGCTTTCCAGCGGACAAGTTTCTTAGCATGCTAAGAAACTTTTGTCCGCTGGAAACCTGTCCGCTCGGCCAGGAATCCGGTCCGCTTGGCCAGGAATCCGGTCCGCTAGGCCGTACACACGGTCGGACTTGTCCGCGGAAACTGGTCCGCGGACCAGTTTCAGCAGACATGTTCGGTCGTGTGTACGAGGCCTCAGGAGAGAGGAGACTGATCATGTGTTCATACTAAGTATGAACACAGAGCTCTCTCTCCTCCTAGTCAGTCCCATCCCCCCACAGTTAGAACACACCTAGGTAACCCCTTGATTGCCCTCTAGTGTTAACCCCTTCCCTGACAGTGACATTTATACAGTAATCAATGCATTTTTATAGCACTGATCGCTGTATAATTGTCGTTTGGTTCCAAAAATGCGTCAAAAGTGTCTGATCTGTCCACCGCAACATCTGTTCCCCATTGAGGAGATTTCCCTTCACTTCCTGTCCCATAGCCAAACAGGAAGTGAGAGGAAATCCCACTAAATAAGGGAATTCCTTAGGGACCCCCAGAACTAGGGTCCCCATTGGAAGATTTTCACATTATTACTTTTCTAAGGACAACCCAAAATGTGGGATTTTCTTTTACTTTCACTTTTAATGATAATGGTAAACAATACAAATAGATAAAGGGTGAATATCCTTAATGGGGGCAAAAATAGCAACAAAAAAAAACTGACAGGTGTTCTAATCCATCTCTACTCTAGCCAACAAAAAAAAAGTTTTGCCTTTAATTATACTTGAAGCAAAGGCAGCGTTATTAGCTCACTGGCAAGACTCTTCCACAAATGCAAGGCACATTCAGAAAAATTGCAGTGCATTTCTCATGTGTATTCATAAAATATTACCACTGTGAAGATGAAACACGCCCAATGATGCAAGAGTCGTTCTTATGTAACAGCTGGCAGTGCCATCCTCTTCTTCCGTAATGACATACTGTACTACAGTGTTTATATTATCATTCAGATATAAGCGTCTGTGAAAGAGCAAGAGCTGGATGATTCCCCCCCCACTAGGAAACATCATTTTGGATAGATTTATTTCTGCATTTTCCTCTGATTTCTGGGTGTCCTATAAAGTAGATGATCATGTAACAATGCAACACTGGGGTGGGTATGACCTGTTCAATGGTTGAACAAAGGTGGAGAGAAAGAACAGCCTTGGCACAATGGGCTAAAAAATAATATTAAAGTGTACCGTAATCATGACAAAGCACAAGCACCATTTGTGGATACAACCAATACATGAAGACACGGTAGGGCGTTACAGGGCGATGTCATGCCCAAAGGCTGTAGAAACTGTTTTAAAATCACTGATCGTCCTTAGTTTTATGACCACCCAGCTAATATTAAGTAGATCCCCCTTTTGTTGCCCAAATGGCATCCTGACCCATCAAGGCATGGACGCTACCAGACCCCTCAAGGTATGCCGTGGTAACTGGAACCAAGCAGTCTGTAGCAGATCCTTTAAAAGAGAAGTACAGTGGAACCTCGGATTACGAGCATAATCCGTTCCAGGAGAATGCTTGTAATCCAAAGTACTTGCATATCAAAGCGAGTTTCCCCATTGAAGTCAATGGAAACTAAAATAATTTGTTCTGCATTGACTTCAATAGCATGCAATACCGCATGTGGCCAGAGGTGGGGGGGCGCCACAGCCTCAGAAACACACGAAAAGTCCAAAGGACAGTTCGGCTGACCTCGGAAAGGCTTGGGAACTGAGTATTTCCAAGTCTTTCCGAGCATTTCCGAACGGCGCCCCCCCACCTCAGGCCAAATGCGGTACTGCACACCGCTGTGGCTTGAATCCTGCTCGTTTTGCAAGACAACATCCGCAAACCGAGTCAGGATTTTTAAAAATACAGTGCTCGTATTGCGAAAGGCTCGGTAACCGCATTACTCGCAATTTGCGGTTCCGCTGTATGGGGTTTGGCTTTTTTTCAAAATCACACTTACCTAGGTGAATGCTGCATCTGTCCAATGCTGAATTTGTGTCACGTACCTGGTAGTAGAGCCCAACGTGCAGGGAGCGGCCTCTCATAAACCTCTGGCTCAAGAACCCCTGGTAGAGTAGACAGGAGCCTGAGAGTGCAAAGGGGCACAAGTGCCTGGCAGGTAAGCTGGTGTAGAGGGCTGGATGCAGCAGCAGGGAGGTGTACTGTAGTCCAAAGCAGGATGCAGGCAGCAGTCTGAGAACTGTAGACAGTGGCACGGCACTCGTGGAATATTAGATTGGCAGGTGAGGACAGGCCTGGTCAAACACAGGCGGGCAGATCGGGTACAGGAGCAGAATCCAGAGAATAGTCAAAGTCCAGGCCAGGTCAGTTCATTAGGGAGGCAGCAATCAGGTTAGAAGGAAAAGCAAAAGCGAAGTCAGGGCAAGCCGAGATCAAAGACAGGCAGCAAGCAGGAGTAGTGAAGGGAGAGCCGGATCAGGTAACAAAGTCAGCAAACAGAATCACAGGTAGCAGGGGTCTCAGGAACACTGTAGACCGGACAGCAAGGCAGCAAGGTGTCTGATCTCTTTAAATAGCTTATTTTGGCGCCAAGTGCTGTCACAGCACGCGCGCCATTGCTCGTTTGCCGAACGGCTCATCCACGCACGGGCATTCTTCTGACACTGCTGTTGCTAGGCAGACTACCTGAAACGCCTTTCCTGACAATTTGTTTCTCGTCGGCTCTAACACTGAGAACCGAGCGATCAAACACTGCAGATCACTTGATTCTCAGGGCTCCCAGAGCAGAGAGCTTGTGACTGTCAGTCACTGCTTTGCCCCACCCACGCTCACTGGAGCTCTGGGCCGTGGAGGGGGTGAGAGGGGCCAGCTCAGACGTTTGCTTATATTATATTAACCAATTTTATATGTGTAGCGCTCACCCCCGGAGGAGCCGCTGATTAGTTTGGGATCGGCATATTGAGTTACCTTCTTGGCTTGGTCTAGGGGTGACATCCAAGAGTGTAGATGAAGAGCAAGTGTGCAGACACGAAATGAGTTTTCAATGCTTTATTCCAAGGCCCAACATGGCCAACATCAACATGGCACACAATAGAGAAAGGTTGATGAGCATAGAGAAACTTTAGTATCAGGCCTTGGATACGAAAAAGAGCAAGCCTGCTTTTAGCAATAGTGTAACTCAGTTCGTCGCCACCCCGATCAGGGTGGGTAAAGTGCCCCCGGAGAGACGACTATCACAGGCCTGGCAGCCGGAGCGCCACTTAAAGATCACCCAGCAAGTCGCTGGGGCCCCTCTCAATGTTAGGGTGAGGCTCCGCATGGTGTACAACCTCATTGAAGCAGGCCATGGTGGGGCCCATGGATGCGCGTACCCTGAAGGTGGATACCGCACATGGAACTCGGGCCCCCGCACAGAACAGAACCCAATGGCGGTTGCCACAGGTATATCTCCCCCCAGCATGCCCAACGAGGGCAGAACTCCTCTGATTGGCTGCTGGGGAAAGTGGGTCGGTCAGAACCCCTCTAGCGCCAACTGCCGCCCAGGGGTGACAACGCACCCCCGGAGCGCAGACCGACCCACAGGACAAACTCTGAAATTGGCAACAACCCAAATTTCCACAAATTGTGAATGGGAGTAAACTAACCCTCCCATTCCCCATCAACTTCGGCACAGCGCCCACACTGAAAGCAAGGGGGCGCTACATATGGTTAAACAACAAGTGCTTTTTTTTTTATAATAATAATAATACTTTTAGGCCCCATTCATACCTGTGTGACACAACATGTTTGCTGCGCAGCAACATAGGGCAGGATGGGCTGCCCTATGTGTGACAAACACGCCAAAGTAGCTCCTGCACCTTTTGTGGCAGTGAGCCTGGCGTGTTTCTTTACCTGACTGCTACCCACGTTTGGTGCGCCATTAGGAAATAATGGAGGCACAGGCAAAATGCGTGCTTTGGCACTTTGTTTGTGCGTTTCCAGGAACGTGTGCAGAAATGCGCACTTCTGAATTCATTCCCAGAATGCAAAGGTGTGATCGCAGCCTTAGGCCCCTTTCACACTGCCGGAACATTATAAACTGACAGGCGGACCTAAACAGGCGCTCCATGCTTGTCTATGGAGCATCGGATGCCAGCGGTGACCATGTCCGGATTGGGTGCGATCTGATGCTATCCGTTTTCGTCCGATCTCTCCATAGACAAGCAGCGGCGCTGGACAAGCCCCTCCCCGCTCAGTGAGCAGAGAGGGACCTGTCCTGTCATCCGCTGTTCAGCGGAGATCAACGGACAGCTCTACTGCTGAGCTGGCGGGCGCCGCTGTTGGATCCGTCCCCGTGTGTAAGGGGCCTTAAAGTGTTACTAAACCCAGGACTCTGCATTCACTATATGTGGTCTCCCACAGTACACAGAACATGGAAATGCATTATTTTTGTAAATATAAACTGATAAATACCTTTTCTCATTAGCAGTATATAGAAGTCTTGCAATTTCTATCAGTGTCTGGTTAAAGCTTGTAGGAGGGGTTTTCATTCTCACACGATTGTCCAATGAGAATGCAGGTCCCCTACCCTCTGTCTGGACAGTGCTGATTGGCCCTGTGCTGATCACATGCACACTCTCTTATCCTCCCTTCTAGATTGTAAACTCTAATGAGCAGGGCCCTCTGATTCCTCCTGTATTGTCACTGTACTGTGTGCCCTCATGTTGTAAAGCACTGCACAAACTGTTGGTGCTATAAAAACATTGTATAATAATAATAATACACACCAAACTGAGCATGTGCAGAGTGCCCCCTAAGGCTCTGTAGACATCGGCTATTTTTGGAGACACTGGAAGAAAGGGAGGATCAGAGAAGACGGGATCAGGCAGCCTTTTTACACAATGCAGAGGATCAACCCCTTAGGAACCGTAGTGAGTATAACACGCATGCTTTACTGTATATACAGACTGATTTTACTGTTGTAGGTTTAATAACACTTTAAGCTGGATTTCCAAGATAACAATGGGTAATGATTGAAAATGAAAAGTTTCTGCTGTTTTTTGCTTGTAGACAGGTACTCTTCCATCCGGAGCAGTGTGTATGTTGTAGTATTGGTGATGAATAGCTGATGACAGGGTCACACTTCCTCCTCTCTCCGTACGCTGTCTGCAGAGAGATCACATTAAACCACACGTTCATTCATAATTACTGCTGCGTACCCTTTAAGTGGAGACGTCAGGAGGCTCGGCTATTTCCGGAACTCTTCGGAAAAAAAAGAAAAAAAAAAACCTCCGAGGCGATTGCCCCTTTCGGTTATCACTAACCAGGCTCGCCGGCCGGCCACGCCTACGGGACGAGCGAGCGTCCAATCGGAAGGCAGGAGCTAGGGCAGAGTGAGTGTGTGTGTAATTGCACGGGGGACGAGGTGGGCGGGGGAAATGAGAGAAGATCCGGCACATGCGCAGTGACTCCCTCCCCCGCTCCGTGCTGTGTGTGTGATGTCTGGGCTGGAGAGTGGATTTTAAAGATGGCCGGAGCGGCTCCCGTCTACTGTGTCTGCCGGCAGCCTTACGATGTGAGCCGGTTCATGATCGAGTGCGACATCTGCAAGGACTGGTTCCACAGCAGGTGAGCGGGGGGCTGGGGCTGCCGGTGGGCCCTGGGAGAGGGGACGGAGGAGGGGGGAGCTGCCCGGAGACTGCTGGGACAGGGAGGATCATAACAATAAGGTGGTCTGGGGCAATGGAGTGAAGTCCGGGCCGCAGACACACTTCAAGGGACTGTCCGCCTTCACTCGCTGTCCTCCCCCCGGGACCCCGCTGTGATTGGAGATCTGCAACTTATTCGGGGGTCCTAGAAATAGTGGGGGGCACACATGTCACCCCCACCCCAAACTAGTCACGTGTTCAGGGGGTCAGGTGCCAAGCAAAAAGGGGGTGACCTGGACACAGTCACGGGTTCTGTCCATTTTGGGGGTCACCTGTCACCCCCAAAAGTTGTCACCTATATCACTGCCCCCCCAAAGTGACATGATGGGTCCATCCACATTGGGGACCCTCAAAGTGCTGCCCCTTTACCAGCTATTTCACATCACAGGGGTCCCCCAAAAGTGCCTGGGTAGGTCATGGCTCCCCAAAAGTGCTAACCTACCCCAATAGTATGGTCATGTTAGGGGGTCACAGCTGCCCACCACCCTGATAGCTGACCTTCTGGACAGGCACACCCCATAATATCGGAGGCACCCCAATTTATTTTGACCAACTGGGGTTATAGCCCCTCCAAACATTAACTTGTTGGGTATCATCTTATCTGAAAAGGTACTTCCATGCCAAGGTCATAGCCCCCAGTTTTAACTGACCCCCAAACTATTGACAAGTGTGGTCATGCCAGGGTCTAATGAACCGCTCCCCAAGATAGGGGACCTCTTAGGGGCACCCCAAACTATTGCCCAATATCTACCCCCAAAAATGCCCATAATACCCTCAAATTACACCGCTGTTAGGCGTTAACTTGCCCAATTCTAACCCCAAAAAGTGTGGACATGCCAGGGTCTAACACCCCCCCCCCACTTAATATAAACGCTGTCGGGGGCACCCCAAACCTATGCAATAAAATTCAGCATACCCCCAAACTGTTGGCACACGCAGTGTTAAGCTTTAAATTACCCAATCCTAACCCCCCAAAAAGGTCTCATCACCCCACTTCCCCAAGATAATTGACATCGGGTGGGGGGGAACCCTAAATTATTGGGTCACATCCCCAACGTCACACCAAAAATGCTGCAAATATTGATTCTCCCAGATTTCTGACACCTCTGAAGTGCTTGATGCCCCCCGTATCCAAACAGTGTCCCCAACACCCCAGTCTGTAACCCCCCCCCCCCAAGTAATCATTACGGAGCTCAAATGTGCCCCCCCCCCCCCCAAGTCCTAGCTGGTAGTGAGCAGCCCATAACTCCAAAACTTTTCCCCTCCCCCTCCAAACAAAAACCCACGTGTCCTGGGCCGATGTGTATGTGATTGGCATGTTCCGGCTGTCAGTGCGGCTCATTGTACACACCGATCACATCTGCCGGCCGATCCGATCTGCAGGACAATGGATCTCCTCCTCCGATCACCCCATTGGCTGTCACTGACAACAAAGAGGTGACCCCGCTGTGTGCAATGGCCGGACGGTGTCACCAGACTTGTGGAAACTTTGCTGTCTCCGTGTTATGATGGGAGGGGGGGACATTAAACAAAGGATGTGTGATCGCTCCCCTCTCCCCCGTACGGTACGATCGCACGGTGTCCCCGGTTATCATTGTGTGTGGGGCGCTCTCCAGCTTTGTTTCCAGTCATCAGGCCGGGTGATGTGCTCAGACGCCGGAGGGGGGAGAAGGAGGGGGATGTGAGTGTACAAGGAGGAGGAGGGGGGGGGGGTGATTGACAGCATGGCTCCGAGGACATTTAAATCCTCCCATTCAGCTGCGCGCTCTCTGCTGCCCCCCGCGGCCACACGCTGCAACTGCACCCCGAGGTGACAATTCTTGTTCTCTGGATTGAGGAAAACACTTTGTTTTGTACGGTGACCTCAATCCGTGTCCTGCTCTGCCTCTGTTCTTCCTCTGCGACAAGAAAAACAAACATTACTGCCCCCATTTAATGGAAAAACCTTTATCTGCACATCTGTATTTTATCGGATTTTGTTTGTGCTTTTGGGGCTTTTTGTTTTGTTTTTGTGTTTTTGTTTGTATCTACTATTGTTATATAATTATATACGTTACTGTTGATTGTCCACCCTTTGATCATAAATCTTTTCTGTACATCTGTCCTTTCTAATTTGGTTCATACTTTTTGGGGTCTTACTGTTTTTTTTGTTTTTTTTGGTATTTGTTTTGCTCTGGTTGTTTAGCTGTATCTGCTGCTATTATAAAAAGTTTGCCTTGATTTTCCTCCCTTTGATGGCAAATCTGCACGTGTATACTCCTTTTTTTTCTTTTTGTGCATTTTGGGTTTTGTTTTGCTAAGGTTGTTTTTGTGTTGCTTGGCTTTATCTGCTAGTATAACAAAAATAAACATACTTTTTGTTGATTTTTTTCAATTTGATTGCAAATTGCTCTGTATGTTTGTGCTTTTTGTTGATTTTTTTTCTTTTGGCCCTGGTTGTTCAGCTGTGTGTGTGATAGATAATAAATAAATAAAAAATATATATATATATATATATATATATATATATATATATATATATATATATATTATATATTCTCTATTTCTCAAATGTTTTCCCTCTTGATTGTAAATAGTCTTTATCCATACAGCGGTATTTTCTAATTGCGTTTTTGTTTTGCATGTGTTTGGCTGTGTCTATTAGGCTGCATTCACACTGTAATGCGGCGTATTTTGCCGCGATTTGTTTAACTTTTTTTTTCACAAATTATTTCCATTGCTGTCTATGCCGAAAGCCGCCTGAAAAAAAGGGTTCGGGACTTGTTTTCAGGCGTACGGCGTTCGGCGTGAGATGTGAACCATCTCATAGACAGCAATGGAAATTCGCCCCTCCAGTGGCACGAGTGTCGCGCTTCAGGCGTATATACGCCGAGGTGTGAATGCAGCCTTAGTTTATCTCAAGTCAAAACTTTTGTTGTATTGGTTAGACTAGAAGAGCATGGGCGCTCCAACTGCCAGTCCCCGCATTCTTCTTCTGCCTTTGGGAATCATGTTTGTAGCTGTCAGCGGCATGCAATGCCTCATGGGACTTGTAGTTCTGAAACAGCTGGGTGGCTGCAGGTTGACCACCCAATGGGTTATAGACCAAGGGGATTAGAGGGCCAGTTCTTAGGTTGGGTTTTTTTTTTTTTTTTGCTATCTGTACCCATTGGGGAGATTTCTCTACAGTCCTTGTTCTAGAGGCACGACAGGAAATAGAAGGAAATTGGTCCAAAGTAATGAGAATTTGCCTCTTGGTTTTCACCAACACAAGTGTCCCCATCGGAAGATAACTATCACCTTTTTGTTCCTATGACAACTGCTGGATTTGGAATTGAACCTCTTCTTCTTTTTTTTTTTTTTTCTTTTACTACAAGGACAATAGTGATTAAGATAGATGAGATTCACCAGCGGGGTCACAGACCGCAACAAAAACAGGACACTCCCCATGCTATCGTAAAGTGATTTTTTATATATACCGTATTTATCGCGGTATAACACGCTCTGGCGTATACCGCGCACCCCCAAAGTGGCCCCCAATCCTGTGGGAAAAAAAGATTTTTTGTTGTTTTGTACTTACAGTTTTGATGTCTTGCGCGGCGTCCATCTTCGGCGGGTCCGGTGTCCATCTTCGGCGGGTCCGGTGTCCATCTTCGGCGGCGTCCTTCGGCGGCGTCCTCCCGCTCGTTTCCCGCCACGACTTTGAATACTGCGCCCGCATATAGCGAGCGCAGTACACTCGTGAATCTTCGGGCAGGCTCGGGCGCCTCTCGCACTGACGTCCTGTACGCTCAGGACGTCAGTACGAGAGGCGCCGAGACTGGCCGAAGATTCACGAGTGTACTGCGCTCGCTATATGCGGGCGCAGTATTCAAACTCATGGCGGGAAATCGGGTATCGGCGTATACTGCGCACCCACGATTTTGCCCTGATTTTCAGGGCAAAATAGTGCGCGGTATACGCCGATAAATACGGTATATATATAATTTTTTTTTTTAAATAACAGTCATACTTGCCTCCACTGTGTAGTTTGTTTTGCAGTGTGGTCCCCGATCATTGTTTTTCTGGGGTCCCCGGCAGCACTCGTGGCTCCTCCTCGCATTTGTAAACCCCCTGGGAGAAACGCTCTCCCTGGGGGTTACCGTGAGTGTGCTCCCAAGTACAGCATTTGCAGGCATGAACAAACAGTCATTGATTTGATTGACGGCAGCGGGAGCCAATGGCTGTGTTGCTATCAATCTATCCAATCAAGTGCCGAGAGGGTCTGCCCGTCTATGCCCAGGGAACGAACCGGCTCAGGGGGAGGCTAGCGGGCCTCTGTCAATAGGACACACTTAACCCCTTTTAGCGCCCCCTAGTGGTTAACCCCTTCACTGCCATTGTCATTTTCACAGTAATCGGTGCATTTCTATAGCACTTTTTGCTGTGAAAATGACAATGGTCACAAAAATGTGTCAAGTGTCCGATGTGTCCGCCATAATGTCGCAGTCCCGAAAAAGATCGCTGCCATTACTAGTAAAAAAAAAATATTAATCTTTAACCATCCCCTATTTTGTAAACGCTATAACTTTTGCACAAACCAATCAATAAACACTTATTGCGATTTTTTTTTTTTTTTTTTTTTTTTTTTTTTTTTTTTACCAAAAATATGTAGAATACGAATTGGCCTAAACTGAGGGGGAAAAAAAATGTGTAAACCCAGTTGTCTGTTTACACCCATCTACAGTGGGTGTAGAAAAGAATCGCCGCCCTTTATAAAAACAAATTTTGTTGCTTTGCAGTTTGAAATGAAGACAGTTTTTGATTTATCCCCCTGTATTAACATGTCAGGAAAAACATGAAAAAATCAAACAGAATCACTGCGTTGGAAAAAGGATTACCCCCTCCTAAAATGGCTTGTAAACTCAATCGGGTATAGCTAATCACCTTCTCAATGACACACCAAGCCATTTGACTTTCAACTGTGATTAGCTGTGGTCATTTTGATTAGCTCAGCATGAAAAGAGCTTTCCTGGAGCATTTGAGTCTCTGGTAGTGCAAATGAAGCAAACAATCAACTATGGGTGGTAAGGCACTGTCAAAAGATCTCCGGGAAAAAGTTGTGAACAGGCACAAGTCAGGCGATGGATACAAAAAAACAAGTCGAATGCTTTATCAATGTCTAGAAACAGAGAAGTTTTAAGAAGTGGAAGGTATTTGGCACAACACAGACCCTCCCTGGATTAGGACGTTACCCCAAACTGGATGAATGAGCCAGGAGGAAAGTGGTCAGTCTACCAAGAGGCCTACAACAACTCCTGAAGCCATTGCAGGAATTTATGACAGAGTGGTCATTGCGTGCAAGTGACAACAATATCACAAATACTCCACAAATGTGGCTTGTATAGGATGGTTGCCAGGAAAAAAACACTCGTGTGTGTGTGAGGCGCTCAGGCTGTATGGAAATTAAGTTCTGGTGGGTGCTGGCCAGGAAGGGAGCTCGTCTGTGCTCCAAGCAATAGTAGATAGGGATGGGTGTCCCGGGAGCCGCACATCAAGTAGAGGCTGCTGTTTAATAGTGAATGACCCTTTCAAGGCCACACCCCTAACATGTTTTTCTCCGCCCACCAGAGCGTACTCATGGGGACTTACTCACTTGGATGTTATAAGTTGCGCTGAGTAAACACAGCTGGATAAAACCAAAATTGTGTCTGTCCTAATTTCAAGCTGCAAAGCATCAAGATGCAATTTATTTTAAAGGAAGGGGTGATTCTTTTCTATACCCACTGTACCTCCCATCCGGTCTGCTAAAAACAAACCAAAGGTGATCCGTTCTCCATGTAGGTAGATCGTAGGTAGTCTGATGTAAGCAGACAGTCCACTTACCCCCAGCCGCCCTTAGAGCAGAGCAGGCTTTGTCCGTGTCTGATCTGCAGAAACTGGAGTGGACGTGGACCTTTCATCTGCCCGCTCTGCTCTATGATCTGCAGAAACTTGAGCGCACATGGACCTTTCATCTGCCCGCTCTGCTCTATGATCTGCAAAAACTTGAGCGGACATGGACCTGTCATCTGCCCGCTCTGCTCTATGATCTGCAGAAACTTGAGGGGACATGGACCTTTCATCTGCCCGCTCTGCTCTATGATCTGCAGAAACTGAGCAGACATGGACCTGTCTGCCCGCTCTGCTCTATGATCTGCAGAAATTGAGCGGACATGGACCTGTCATCTGCCCGCTCTGCTCTATGATCTGCAAAAACTTGAGCGGACATGGACCTGTCATCTGCCCGCTCTGCTCTATGATCTGCAGAAACTTGAGGGGACATGGACCTTTCATCTGCCCGCTCTGCTCTATGATCTGCAGAAACTGAGCAGACATGGACCTGTCTGCCCGCTCTGCTCTATGATCTGCAGAAATTGAGCGGACATGGACCTGTCATCTGCCCGCTCTGCTCTATGATCTGCAGAAACTTGAGCGGACATGGACCTTTCATCTGCCCGCTCTACTCTATGATCTGCAGAAACTGGAGTGGACGTGGACCTTTCATCTGCCCGCTCTGCTCTATGATCTGCAGAAACTTGAGCGCACATGGACCTTTCATCTGCCCGCTCTGCTCTATGATCTGCAAAAACTTGAGCGGACATGGACCTGTCATCTGCCCGCTCTGCTCTATGATCTGCAGAAACTTGAGGGGACATGGACCTTTCATCTGCCCGCTCTGCTCTATGATCTGCAGAAACTGAGCAGACATGGACCTGTCTGCCCGCTCTGCTCTATGATCTGCAGAAATTGAGCGGACATGGACCTGTCATCTGCCCGCTCTGCTCTATGATCTGCAGAAACTTGAGCGGACATGGACCTGTCATCTGCCCGCTCTGCTCTATGATCTGCAGAAACTGTGTGGACATGGACCTGTCATCTGCCCGCTCTGCTCTATGATCTGCAGAAACTGTGTGGACATGGACCTGTCATCTGCCCGCTCTGCTCTATGATCTGCAGAAACTGTGTGGACATGGACCTGTCATCTATCCACTCTGCTCTGATCTGCAGGAACTTGAGCGGACATGGACCTGTCTGCCCGCTCTGCTCTATGATCTGCAGAAACCTGAGTGGACATGGACCCGTCATCTGCCCGCTCTGCTCTATGATCTGCAGAAACCTGAGTGGACATGGACCTGTCATCTGCCCGCTCTATGATCTGCAAAAACTGAGTGGACATGGACCTTTCATCTGCCCGTTCTGCACACACTGGTGATCAGAATGGAGTCCGCCCCGTGTGACAGGTCAAAGAATGCCCAGAGTTTAGGCTTCAACAAAGCAATATTTTGGCTAACCCATACAGACTTTGAGCTGAACATTTGTTTGACGTGCAGACCCAGACCATCAGTGCTGTAAACCAACTAAGCGCTTAGCTGCCATGCTGTCACAGCTCTTGTGAATTCCCCCCCCCCCCAACACAGCCCCCCCCCCCCCAACACAGCCCCCCCCCCCCCCCCCCGCCATATAGACAGTATTGCATTGCTCTGCATTCAAATAGCCATTTAGACTGCTAATCAGAGCCCCTCATGTGCAGCGGTTGCTGTGTGTGTGTGCGCGCATTGATTGTCTGTGTAAACGGCACTTGGAATTAATTGCTGTGTAAATATTTAGCAAGCTTGCAAAATGACATCTTATAGGAAATGTGCATTTACATAATGTTCCACCTGCTGAGACTCCAACTTTTTTTTTTCTTTCTTTACTATTTTCTGTTTTTATCCTAAAAACCTCATTACCAATTAATTGTTAAAGCCAAAAGCAATCATCTGATTACCGATTTTACTTGAGGCACAAAATGGCCTTGATGGTTAAACGGAGCTCCACCCTAAAGTGGAACTCCCGCTGATCAGAACACTCCCCCCTCCGGTGTCACATTTGACACCTTTCAGGGGGGGAGCGGGGTGCAGATACCTGTCTAAAGACAGATATTTGCACCCACTTCCGGCCACACAGTCTCAGGCAGACAGTACACAGTGGGAGCCAATCGACAGGCGTAGCGCGACTCGCGAATGCGCCGTAGGGAACCGGGCAGTGCAGCCGGAGGGCTTCACTTCCTGGTTCCCTTAGCGAGGATGGCGGGGGGCAGCAGAGTGACGAGCGATCGCTCGTCCTCTGCTGCGGACGGCGCTGGACTCCAGGACAGGCAAGTGTCCTAATATTAAAAGTCAGCAGCTGCAGTATTTGTTAGTTCTAGCATTCAGAGCCCACCAGAAAGGTATAAAATCAGAACTTCACTCTCCCAAACTACTTTGATTGTTTTTAAAGAGGAAGTAAACACTGATGCCTCTTTATTCCCCAGCAAAGTAAAAGCATAATGGGCTAGTATAGATCGCATACTATGCCGTTATGTGGCACTTGCCTGCAAACAAAGCCTAAGATGTCCCCGTCAGAGGCTGCATCCATCTTCGTCCCACTTCCTTCTGAGGCTGCAGACTCTAGCTCTGTGACTGGCCAGAGTTGCGGGACGTCACTCCCGCGCATGCGCGTGGGAGACACCAGTCACGGCACTCGCTAGTGAAGAAACTGCACGTACAGAGTAAATATCTCCTGAACGGCGCACGTTTAGAAGATATTTACTGTACCTATAGGTAAGCAATAGGCTTAAAATGGAGGTCTACAACCACTTTAATTATTTTGCTTCTAGCATTTGTAAATACACAGGAAAGTGTGGTGTGTGTGTGTGTGTGTGTGTGTTTTTCCCTGCAGAATAAATACTGGCCTAAACTGAATACATCGTTATTTATATTAAATTTTTAAGGAAAGTAAAAAAAAAAAAAAAAATATATATATATATATATATATATATATATATATATATATATATATATATATATATATATATATATATATATATATATATATATATATATATATATATATATATATATATAATCAAAATTGTCAGTCTTTATAGCATAAAAAACGCAGAGGTGATCAAATGCCACCAAAAGAAAGCGCTATTTGTGGGTCAAAAACGGACATCCATTTTGTTGAGTACAGCGTCGCACGATTATCAGTTAAAGCGACGCAGTGCCATATCGCAAAAAATAGCCTGGTCATTAAGGCGGTAAATCCTGCTGGGGCTGAAGTGGTTAAAGCGGTTGTATGCCCCAAAAAAAAAAACCTGTAAGGCAAAGGCATAATGAGCTAGTAACTATGCGCCACCCGGTCATCGCTGAGGGAGCTGACATGTTCCCTCTGTTTCTTCCAGCCCACTCACAGCACCGGTGCCACGATGACGTCACTCCTGCACATTGGAGCCCTCCGTTCTGGCAAGTGCCGGATCTTCGCTGCGCATGCGCTGCTGACATCAGCGGCTGCATGCAAGGTGAATATCTTAAACGTACAAGTTTAGGAGAAATTTATTTTGCCTACAGGTAAGTCTTATTATAGGCTTACCTGTTTGTAAAAATTACCACCCGGACAATCAACTGCTTTAAAGGATATCGCCACCTTCACACCAAAAAATAAAATGTGACTGCTGCCCAATGAGTCTCTTATTCGTCATTGCCGTCTCATGACCAGTGGCCCGGAGCCTGTGCAAATATTCTTCTACACAGCTTCCAGGGCTGTGTACAAATGTTTCAGGTGTATGGCGATGTGACTGTGGGCGGCGTGGTGGATGAAGTTACACAGGACAGATGGGTGCACAAGTGATGGCAACAGTGAAGAGGCTGTTAGGTGGGTCTTAATGGTGCCAACAGTGAATGGGCCGACAAAAGCCCAGGCGCCAGGACACAATTTCTAGTTGCCATGGCCACCTAGCGCCTGGGCTTTGTCAAGCCTTGTTTTAAGAAACGGATTGATTTTGTAATCATTGGTGGAGTCAAATCAACATTTGCGTTCGACTGAAGTGAAAAGAAAATATGAAGGAGCAGGAGGAGAAAACTTCTCGAATGAGCAAATTTCCAACAGTTCCGTTTTTCTGCACAAAATACATGTACAGTGTTTTTCATGTATTCCAATGGCTCAAGTTCACACCATGCAGTCCGTTTCCGGTCAGTTTCTGCATGGTGTGAAGTTGAACTAGAGCCATTGGAATTTTTAGTGCAGAAAAACAGCGCACAGAACTGCATCTGGTGTGAACTGGCCCTAAATGTTTTTCATTCAAGAAAGCCCATTCATTCAAAAACTTAAATGTTAAAAGCAAACTTTTCTTAAAGTGGATGTAAGCCCACTCTCATCCTTTCTAAACTACTGCCATGGTGCTGATCTATAAGGATATACATGCCTCCTGCATGTATCCTTACCTGTCAATTGTCTCCCCTCTGTTTTAAGAACTGAAAAACTGCAGATTCTGTGGGTGGGTCTGTTGTCTGGAGCTCTGTGGGTAGAGATGTGATGTCAGTAGACTCCCCGCCCACCTCTACACTCTCCTTGTCAACATGCATTTTTTCCTTTGTATTCCTTACACTGAATTCTGCTATGATCACCAACATCCAGTCAAAATCCAGAAAAGTAACAACATGACTTCAGAAAAGGAGTGGGGGCAGAATTAAAAAATAATGCCCGTCTCCAGGCTAGTGCATGAGATATGTAAATAACCTGTCACTCACAGCAATGGGGCGCAACGGACTAAGGTTTTTCTCTGTTTTATTTCACTGAACAATAAGAGGATAAGTGAAATTGGGGTGAGCAATTGTAGTACAGCAGAGGAGCCTGTACAACTGTAGGCCTGAGTTTGGCTTTAATGTGTGTTTTGTAGGTAAAGGTTAGAACACCCGTCAGGTTGTTTTCTGTCCAGTTGGGAGAGATTTCCCTTTTATGTAATATCCTGGAAAGACAACAGGAAGTGAGAGGAAGTCTCTACAAAGCAAGGGGGAATCTTACAGTTGTTGCTAGAGCAGGTGTCCCCATTGAAAGATTTCCCCTCACCTCTGCTGACTGTAAATCCTTGGATTTTCATTCGCTTTTTGTCTCAGTGACAATGGTCACCAGGACAAATTGAATATCCTCAGCCTGGGACACAGACAGCAATAAAACCTGGCAGATACTTTTACTTTAATGTAACGCTTCCTAGTCCTGGGTTTATGACTGTTGGAGACAAAGAGATGCCATAAACTGAGGGGTTTTGTTACTTTTCCTTCTGGATGGCACTGGTGTTATGTTAGGTGGCCACTTGAGATGCAAAGTGTGCATAGCAAAGGTCTTCCCCATTAGTCGTCCCAACCCCCCCCCCCCCCCCCCCGGGATTTTTGACAGTGCTGTTATGGGGCTAACAATGGTGAACCAAGTGGGATTGACCCAAAAATTTCAACTTGGCCAGTTTTGCCTATGGTTCTACTTTACCCACTTGCCAACTGCAACATGTATTTATGTTGTGGTTTTCAAAGTGGTTTATCGTGATTGTGGCTGAAGATATTGGCTACAGTCCCGGTATTTTTTCTTTTTTCAGCTGACTGGTTTTCCAAATGTTCCGAGTGGCGATGGGGAAGCCGCTCACCTGTGTGTGTTGGGCTTACCGTTTCCACTGGCTCGCCCGAGAAACGATCTGACGGTGCAGCCGGCTGGTCTCAAAGGCAATTAAAGACCAGATCATCGCCTATATGACCTTGGAGGCCCGTCGTCATGTCACTTCCTGTCCAGGGTGAAAGTAAACCTTTTTTTTTTTGCTTTTAGAAGTAAAGGAGAGATTTGATATCTTTTTGACACCAGATCTCCCCATGAAGAGGACCTGTCATCCTTATTTCTAGTACAAGGGATGTTTACTTTTCTTGTAATAGGAATAAGTGATTTAAAAAAGGAGCATGGGAGTGACTTTTACATTATCAGCTGATGCACTTGCAGTGTTCTAATGAGGAAAGTTGCAGGATCTGCATCCCTTTAGAAGTGTTGAACCATTAGATAGCAGCTCACCAAAAATGACATTTCTACTGCAGGGGATGCCTAAAATCTGACCTGAATCTTGGTGTAGACTTCTAGAAAAATCAGTGAGCCAATCGCACAAGCAGGAAATTGCATTTCTGGGGAAGTCCTGTACACCAACTGTGTATAGAAGGCCTAAAACTTGCCATAGAAAATGACAGTGCTGTAGGTTGAAGAGTAAAGGTAATTTTTGAGCACAAATGTGGTGGCCTGATTTGTTGTCCATTCATACTTCCTCCAGCCCCATAAGCGAAGGTGTGTCTTTTGGTACAGATGTGTGGCTGGAGAAATAGTTTATAGGAGCATCACATCCACAGTTCGGTGCTTTTGCGAATCCTAAGACCCCTTTCACACTGGGGCGTTTTTCAGGCACTTTAGCGTTAAAAAAGACAACATATGCATTTTTTTTTTTTTTTAATTGATGTGGGTGTATTTTCTTGCATAAGGTCTAATATGCCTTTTAATGGTAAGTCCAGTGTTTCTGCCTGATTACATCATAAACTGCCTACTTCAGCTCTTAGAGGCAATTAGTACGCTCTCCATGTCGGGGTCCCTTGTGGTAAACTATTACCTGTCAGTGATGCATGCTCGAGGGAGGCAAAGCTGCGTGTACTTTGCAGATCAGCCCGAGTTTATCCTTTGGTAACCGTTTTATGTCTCCTTCCGGCTGCCAAGTGTTGGTCAACATTTTTTTTTTTTTTGGCGCAACTCCCAGGTGCAAAAATTCTGTCCCAAATGTCTTCTCTTCCAGGCATTGTCTGTACACTACCTCGCAGGATTAGATGGGATAATTAATTTTCAGATTGAATCCCGAGCCGTCCGTCAGACAAAAAGCTGGGAAGACGGATGGTGACAGAGGTTTGTTTGCTTGACGGATAGACCTTAAATCCGCTATTAATAGCCTGGGACCAAGGAGGACTCCTGTGCTTCGGGGAAAAATTCACACCTCTGCTTGTTAGCAGAACTTCCTGCATCTGAAGAACACGGAGACTTCTGTCATTGGCTGGATGGCATTGAAGACTTTTTGTGTAATTGGCTGGATGCTGTCGGACTTATCGGTTTGAATGTTTCGGTTTTGCGTGCAATTCCTGAAAGCTTTTTTTTTTTCCCGTATATATGAATAGCAGTGCACATGATTAAAGCCTGTGTCCAAGAAAATACTTATTATTCATAATTAAAATGTATAAATCTTCCTATATGAAACAGACGGGATCTTAGCCATATATGGACGATGCGGAATCACTGGCAAAATCGCAGCAATTCCAGTTCGTGATGAACACAAAAGGCGATTGGCACTTCAAATGCGGCGTAATAAAATGCGTGATAATCATGTAAAATCGCTCCTGGCTTAAGGCCAAAATTTGGTCCCTGAGCTTCTTTAGAATAGTTCAAGTAAATGAGCTGCCCAATTCACTATTTGCATTTCCATGTAAGAATCGCGCTAGCATAATGCGTGTTGTTAAGGGGGCCTTCATACCCGTGTGCTATGACTCTCTTGCTACAACACCTCAAATACGGTTTTGGCATCATTTCTGTCAGTGAGTCTGGTTCACAAATAATTGTTGCTTCAAGGAAAATTTAGGTCCGGTACATTGAGCTGTCAGAAAAAAGTGAAGAGTGAGCATTTTTTTTTAAAACAATGTGATTGTATTTTGTGACCCTATTGGAAACATTTTCAACCACTTTCTGTTCTATCAGGCTGTGTTGTATTGCCCATGTGCTGATGGTGAGCAGAGGTATGACCTTATCAATATACTGCTGATTCTTTATTGCCAAATCAGCAGATTGGGAATGTGTGTAGATGAGGGCTTTTTTTTTTTTTTTCGTTGCCCACCCCTCCCGCCCCCTCGCAGACACCCCTTTTCTGGGGGTGGCCAGTCAAGTTGGTATTGCTTTAGTGTATGACTTGTAGTGATCTTTCTCGCTTTGCTGAATTGTATTTTATAATAGGGACTGGGTGTACACTGAAGACTGAATGATGGTTCAATAAGCATGATTGTGCCAGTGCAAGTAATGATTCTCAGCACTGGTGTCAGTGGGTGAAATGGTGTACCCCCCCCCCCCCCCCAATACATTGGTGGGATTAATGGTAACCCCCCACCCCGGCATTGGTGTCAGTGAGAGTAATGGTACCCACCCCAGCATTGGTGTCAGTGGTACCCATCCCTGCATTTGGTGTCGGTGGCATTGGATTTGAACCTCCTCCTTTGGTGGTCAGTGGCAGTGAAATTTTTCCCCTTCCAGCATTAGTGGTCAGTGGCAGTTCCTCTTGCATTGTTTTCCTACCATAGCATCTGCACATATGTTTCCAATTCTCTCCCGGGGTGACAGTCAGAACTACAGTTGTACTTTCGGGTGACTGTCAGTCTGCCTACAATTACCATCATCTTGGTGCTGGAATGCAATAGGTGTTCTAGTGCCTGGCACCCTGCTGTTGTTCTACAATCCAAGTGTCCTGGGTTCTGTGGGGTGGGATCCACAATCCTTGATGCCTGCCAATTATGCAAGTGCTAGTACCCATCTCCTCTTTGTCTTGACCAATCTGTACTGTTCCTGCCTGTGCCACCTGGATCACAGGATTGACATATGCTTGGGCGGGTAGAACGTTTCAAAAATGTGTACTGTCTTCAACTGTGCCTTTGTTTGCCTGGAGTTCATCTACCTTGTTGGTTCAAGTAAGGGAGATGTTTTGTGTGGGTTGTGCACAATGCAGACAGGTACAACATTCGCTTTTTTTTTTTAAGTCACAAGTCCCAGCATGCTTTACGTTGGAGGGAGCGGATAAGGCCGCAGTCCTCCCGCAGAGACTTCTCAAGTACCTTGCTTAATGTGTAATTTTCCTTGGCAGTAATGAACAGATCTTTCCTCGCTGGGTCGTTACAGCTCTTAACCCCATCTCCGCACTGCCAAACAGGTGGTGTGAACGAGTCGTAACCTAATCCGCTCTGCTTGGCGAGTGTGCAGGCCTGTCGGAGCACTGCAAGTTCCCACAGCGTGCTGTACACAGGGATTCAAAGGGCTGTTAAAGGGAAAATATACCGTGCTGGGTATACAATGGGTACTAGTACCTGAAGCTGGGTCAAGTCTCCAAACCAGGTAGTCTCTGTGCCAAAAAAGATAAAAAAAATAAAAAAACTGGAACAAGTGCCTATTCTTTTAATCCTTTTCAAGAACTAGTTACCAGTCCTTTGGATATGGTGACATTGGTTTTTTATTTTTTCTGGTTTTATGCTCCCTTTATTTTCAGCTGGTGATCCAGCCAGTGACACACTTCTTAAAGGGGTTGTAAAGGTACAATTTTTCTTTTCCTAAATAACTTCCTCTACCTTAGTGCAGTCCTCCTTCACTTACCTCATCCTTCCATTTTGCTTTTAAATTTCCTTATTTCTTCTGAGAAATCCTCACTTCCTGTTCTTCTGTCTGTAACTCCACACAGTAATGCAAGGCTTTCTCCCTGGTGTGGAGTGTTGTGCTCGCCCCGTCCTTTGGACTACCGGAGAGTCAGAACGCCCATTAACACACAGCTCCTTTCTCTATCTGCAAAGTAGAGAGCATCCTGACTCTCCTGTAGTCCAAGGGAGGGGGAGCACGACACTCCACACCAGGGAGAAAGCCTTGCATTACTGTGTGGAGTTAGACAGAACAGCAGGAAGTGAGTATTTCTCAGAAGAAATAAGGACATTTAAAAGCAAAATGGAAGGATGAGGTAAGTGAAGGAGGACTGCACTAAGGAAAAGGAAGCTATTTATGAAAAAAAATTGTAACTTTTCAACCCCTTTAACTTGACGTGACAATGCTCGCTTAGCCCTCGTTCACACCAGTGCGACTTGTCATGCAATTTGACTGTTCCAAATTGCATGACAATTCGCATCCTATTGTCTGTAATGGAACTGTTGAAATCGGTGCGACTGCGGTGCCGCACAGATTTGAAAAAAAGGTTCCTGCACTATTTTATGTTCAGGTGCGACTTGCATAGACGCCTGTGCAGGAAGTTGTACTGATGTCTGGTGAGTCGCACCTGAAATCGTACTGACCTGTGGCTTTGAAATCGTGATACGTCAAGGGAAGAAAAACGATTTCAAAGTCTCATTCTGTGTGAACGAGGGCTCACTGTACTGCATCTGTGGAGCAGCAGTGTTGTTAAAACTGAATTCAGCTACTTTTGTAAAAATTGAAGGCACACTTGGGTAAGTCCAAGGAGGAACATTAATCCTAGAGCTCTATTATTTAGGCCTCATGCACACAGGACGTTTAAAAAAATGCCAGCTTTGCTGCCAGAAAAAAGCAGCGTTAAAAACGGGCTATTGGTAAAGTTTTTTTGAATAGCGTTTATGGGTGTTTTTTTTTTCCAGTAAAAACACTCCCTAATGTATCTTTAACCACTTGACCACTGGGCACGTAAACCCACTTAATAACCAGACCAATTTTCAGCTTTCGGTGCTCTCACAATTTGAATGACAATTACTCAGTCATACAACACTGTACCCAAATTAAATTTTCGTCCTTTTTTTCCACACAAATAGAGCTTTCTTTTGGTGGTATTTAATCACCGTTGGGTTTTTTATTTTTTCCGCTATAAGAGAAAAAAGACTAAAAATTCGAAAAAAAAAAGAATTTTTCTTTGTTTCTGTTATAAAATTTAGCACATTTCGTATTTTTTCTTCATTCTTTTGCATAAATGTGAAAGATGAAGTTACGCCGAGTAAATAGATACCCAACATGTCACCCTTCAAAATTGCACACGCTCGTGGAATGGTGCCAAACTTCGCTACTTAAAAATCCCCATATGCAACGTTGCAGGGTAAGTGGTGGGGTATTGCAGGGTAAGTGGTGGGGTATTGCAGGGTAAGTGGTGGGGTATTGCAGGGTAAGTGGTGGGGTATTGCAGGGTAAGTGGTGGGGTATTGCAGGGTAAGTGGTGGGGTATTGCAGGGTAAGTGGTGGGGTATTGCAGGGTAAGTGTGGGGCACGGATGGCTGAGCAGGGATGGATGGCTGGCTGGATCTGTGACTGCATTTGTCACAGATCCAGCCCACAGCACTTGTGCTGCATCCGCTCTTTCCCCCCCCCCCCTCTCCTGTCACACTGTACCGTTCGGTACAGAGAGGGGAGGGAGGAACCGGCGTCATCACATGACGCCGGTTTGTTTACAAGTGATCGCGCCGTCATTGGACGGAGCGATCACGTGGTAAACCGCCGCTATCGGCGGCGATGTACCGTGACATTCTCGTGGGCGGTCACGGACATTCTCGTGTGCGCGCCCCAGAGGGCGATTCTGGGAGGACGTCCATGGACATCCTCCCAGAGTTAAGCGACCGCCTTGTAGACGTATATCGTCTATAGGGCGGTTAGTAACTGGTTAAACTTGGGAATTTGACTTTGTCAGGAGGAGTCAATTCCCCTAGTACAGGCTTCTTGCACTTCAAAACTCTCTTCCCCTTGGTGTGTCTAATTACTCTGTGCTGAGCAAGCTCCTCCACACCCTCACCTCACTTCTCCATATAATCTTTTTAAATGTAGCTGACAAAATACACTTTTCCCCACCGCTTTGTTCTCCTTGAATGAGAAAAGAACAAGTTTGTTTAAAGGGAATCTGTGGTTTACATGTAATTGTTTGCAACCTAAATAAGACCTGTGATGAAATGCTGGAGCACATCCCCAGGCAAATAAAAACACCCTTTTATCTCTATTATGCATTCATTAAAATAAGCTACTTTGCACATACAGGGCGAAATGACAGGTTCTCTTAAAAGATAGAAAAAAATCTTCCTCTACCCAGTGAAAACTCTGCTGCTTTATCAGTGCTTGGGTGATGCTGTACTTCCAGGTATAAGGGAACATATGGCATGGAGCTTGCACAGAGATTGGACAAAGTGGCGGAGGGACGTGGCAGTAGAGTGTAGCGTGTGTGTTTGTCCTTTGACTTGGTCGTTTTGCTTTGGATGAAATGAATAAGAATTGACCTGATCAAACAAGCAAAGTGTGTTGCATGAGAGAGGAATGAATTGTTTGGTGCACGCTGATCTTCCTGTTCTGGGTACATCAGAGATGACTGAGGCCTTGGATATGAAGCAGATTTCTTCTTTCAGCCTGAAAAGGATTTTTTTTTTTTATTTCTTTCCCCTTTGTTCTCCTGGGGTGGGATGGTGGAGTCTGACTTAAAAGGCATTTTCACAGTTGTCCTAACAAACGCTGCCCCTGAAAGTGGCCTGATAGAGGCCTTCCCTCCTGAAACAACTGGTTTTCTAGCACTGGGGGAAAGTCTGAAGGGCCGACTTGAAGGAACATCAAAGGGTTGACTTGAGAGAGCAATTTAGGTCAGCGCTCCCATCCCCCGCACCTTATGTTACCGAAGGGAAAAAGGACGCACGTCTCTTCCCTGGTCACAATAACCAGTGCAGGCGCTCGGTACTGTACTCGCTGCTGTGCATTAATCTGATATCGTGCCAGATGGGGCGCTCATGAATTATTAGCACACATCAGTGCCTATTGCTTTTTTCAAGAGCTGCCGTGACATATCCTAATTGTGTGAAAGGACTTCTGTAATTTAGTGTGGGCATGCCGTGTGGGGCCTGGGGGCAGCCATGTTGTGCGTGGCACCAGTGCTTGTACTGTTAAAGCTGACCTCCAGGCAAACTTGTACACAAATGAAATGCATTTAATCGATCTATTTTACCTCATCCATCCATCCAATCCTGAGACTGCTAGAGCCAGGTGGACGAGGCCACTTCCTTAAAGCCGAGCTCCACCCAAACGGAGAAGCTTCCCTTCGCACTCACATTTGGCACTTTTGGGGGAGCGGGTACCTGGTTTTGACAGATACCTGCTTCCACTTCCTGGTAAGATCACACAGCAATCTGTCATGTCTGGCCCCTCCTCCTTCTCCTGCTGCTTCCTGGGATCTGTATGTCCCAGAAGACAGCTGAACCATTCAGACAGCGCATCGCGACTCGCACGATCTGCTGTGGGTATCCATGTTCTTAAAGCGGGAGTTCACCCAATTATGTTTTTTTTTCTCTTTTCCCCTTAGATGGATGCTCGCTGTGTCTAGGGGAATCGGCTAGTTGTTTTAAAATATGAGCCGTACTTACCGTTTTCGAGCTGCATCTTCTTCCGTCACTTCCGGGTATGGGTCTTCGGGAGCGGGCGTTCCTTCTTGATTGACAGTCTTCCGAGAGGCTTCCGACGGTCGCATCCATCGCGTCACTAGTAGCCGAAAGAAGCCGAACGTTGGTGCGGCTCTATACTGCGCCTGCGCACCGACCTTCGGCTTCTTTCGGAAAATCGTGACGCGATGGATGCGACCGTCGGAAGCCTCACGGAAGACTGTCAATCAAAATAGGAACGCCCAGTCCCGCAGCCCATACCCGGAAGCGGCGGAGAAGATGCATCTCGTAAACGGTAAGTACAGCTCATATTTTAAAACAAATAGCCGATTCCCCTAGATAAAACGAGCATCCATCTAAGGGGAAAAAGTGTCCTGTGCGTATGAACCTCCGCTTTAACACCCAAACGCATGACAAAACGCAGTTTGATTGCATGGGTGTAAACACCCTTACAATGCAATTCAGGTGCAGGAGAAAAAAAAGGTCCCGCACCATTTTGGTGCGGATGCGATTTCAGCCATGCAAAATGTATGGCTGTTATCGCACCACACAGACATTGCATGGGATGTGCATAAGAATGTGGTCTGATTCCGGTGCGGACCGCGTGGTGTTTTCCCCCACACCAGTGTGAACTTGGTCTAAGAGTTTACAAACACGAAGGAAGAGGTGGAGAGTGACTACCTTCTGGATTACAGCAATACTGAGAGAGGCAGGGATGAGTGATGGATGTCGATGTTCAGTGATCAGTAGAAGATCCACACCTGCTTGTTAAACACCAATTGGAAGCATCACTCTGACATCAGCAGGTCATTAAACCTCATAGGCAGGTGAAGTGTCCCTGTCACCCTTCCACAGCTGTTCCCTTATCCAATATCCAGCCCATCACAATGACCATACATCACCCCTGTATGTGATGTCACCAATTCACCCCACATGTCTTCTGGTCAGAGCCATTTTAGATTATGATCTGAGCTTAAAGGGGTTGTAAAGGTTTTTTTCCCAAATGGCTTCCTTTATCTTGGTGCAGCCCTCCTTCACTTGCCTCATCCTTTGATTTTGCTTTTAAATGTTATTTCTTCTGAGAAATTCTCACTTCCTGTTCTTCTGTCTGTAACTACACACAGTAATGCAAGGCTTTCTCCCTGCTGTGGACTGTCGTGCTCGCCCCCTCCCTTGGACTACAGTAGAGTCAGGACGTTCTCTACTTTGCAGATAAAGGAGCTGTTAGTGGGTGTCCTGACTCTCCTGTTATCCAAGGGAGGGGGCGAGCACGACACTCCACACCAGGGAGAAAGCCTTGCATTACTGTGTGGAGTTACAGACAGAAGAACAGGAAGTGAGGATTTCTCAGAAGAAATAAGGACATTTAAAAGCAAAATGGAAGGATGAGGTAAGTGAAGGAGGACTGCACTAAGGTAAAGGAAGCTATTTGGGGGGGAAAAAAAATTGTACTTTTACAACCCCTTTAACCACTTAAGGACCGGACCAATATGCAGCTAAATGACCC
Source organism: Rana temporaria (assembly GCF_905171775.1). Taxonomy (NCBI): domain Eukaryota; kingdom Metazoa; phylum Chordata; class Amphibia; order Anura; family Ranidae; genus Rana; species Rana temporaria. The sequence goes on from NC_053491.1 coordinate 387,104,291, forward strand.
AAGGGGTTTTTACAATTCGGCACTGCGTCGCTTTAACAGACAATTGCGCGGTCGTGCGACGTGGCTCCCAAACAAAATTGGCGTCCTTTTTTCCCCACAAATAGAGCTTTCTTTTGGTGGTATTTGATCACCTCTGCGGTTTTTATTTTTTGCGCTATAAACAAAAATAGAGCGACAATTTTGAAAAAAATGCAATATTTTTTCCTTTTTGCTATAATAAATATCCCCCAAAAAACGTATTCTTCTACATATTTTTGGTAAAAAAAATCGCAATAAGCGTTTATCGATTGGTTTGCGCAAAATTTATAGCATTTACAAAATAGGGGATAGTTTTTAATGCATTTTTATAAATATTTTTTTTTTTTTTACTAATAGCGGCGATCAGCGATTTTTTTTTTTTTCGTGACTGCGACATTATGGCGGACACATCGGACAATTTTGACACATTTTTGGGACCATTGTCATTTTCACAGCAAAAAATGCATTTAAATTGCATTGTTTATTGTGAAAATGACAGTTGCAGTTTGGGAGTTAACCACAGGGGGCGCTGTAGGAGTTAGGGTTCACTTTGTGTGTGTTTACAACTGTAGGGGGGTGTGGCTGTAGGTCTGACGTCATCGATCGAGTCTCCCTATAAAAGGGATGACACGATCGATGCAGCGCCACAGTGAAGCACGGGGAAGCCGTGTTTACATACGGCTCTCCCCGTTCTTCAGCTCCGGGGAGCGATCGCGACGGAGCGGCTATAAACGAATAGCCGCGCCGTCGTCCCGGATCGCTCCCCGAGGGGATCCGACCGCCGCATGTAGCGGGGGGGGGCCCGATCGGACCCCCGACCCACGTCTAGGCAGGCACGTACAGGTACGTTGATGTGCCTGTCCGTGCCATTCTGCCGACGTATATCTACATGAGGCGGTCGGGAAGTGGTTAAAGCAGATTCCAGCGGGAGCTGGAGGTGCTAAATTCCCAGCGTTTTTTCTTCTGTATGTGTTCTAATGGAAAGATTTCCCTTTACTTCCTGCAAGGAAGAGTGAGGATATCTCTGCAAAGTGAGAGCAGTGTCCTCTTAGATGTAACACTTTTTTTTTTAAATAGGCATCCCCATTGAACGATTAACCTTCACCTGCCCACACAAGTTTCCTGTGAATGAATGAACTACAAGTACTGTCGGCCATTGCAGCTGACGTCTTGTACTTTTCAATGAACTGCGAGGGTGCAGGTGAGTATTTTTGTAGTTCATTGATCTTCCTTCTCTCAAGTAAGGCTGACCATAGACGGTGGAAGAAATTTGCACAATTCCCCCATCTACACAGACAGTGCTGACAAGGGAATTGACAATTGTGTTCTCCTGGTGGTGGTCGACGGGGGAAGCCGTCCCCACCAGGAGAAGACATTGGTTATTGCTATAGCAGATATTTGCGATAGTCGGAAGCAAATCCAGCAGGCTGGTTATACCCAAGTTGATGGATCGACTTTGTACATTCGGCATGCCCAATAACAGTTTGAATCTGACGCCGGCTCCTGTTGAACCGTGTTTGGCCGGCTTGTCTGACTCCCTGTATCGAAGGTACAGGCAGACCGCTATCCTGAGAGTCTGCAGGAGTCGGACATTGCACCCATGATCTGCTGATCCGTGGGTGCAAAGCTCTGCTAGATTCTCTGGGGATTTTTTTTTTTTATGTTCATCTCTTGTTTGCTTTCACCATGTTGGATGGTTCTCCAATGGTGTGCAGCGATAGCTTTGATGATCAGCATCAAAGCTTTTACACTGTGCAGAAGATAGCACCTTACCTCTGGAGGGACATGGAGAGATCTTTATCTGTACCCCATAGTCTGGGCCTATATCATGCCGTATCTACTGTTTTGGCTGCTCAGCATCTAGGCCTGTGTTGAGGCTGGTTAAATGCACACTCTTCTCATGTTCTGCTCTAAGCAGTGTTGATGGAGCAACCCTCCCTGCTAGATATTGTATTCAGACAGCCACAGCAGTGATTGCTCCCGCAGCTGTCAGAATACCCAAACAGGGATTATCTGGCTGTCAGTTTGGCTCAGTGGTGGTGTGTCCATAAAGGGCGCACGGGTACTGCCCCCTCTCTCCTGCCACCTGTCTATCACCATAGATAGATTCATGCATTGCATGCATGGTATTTTTTGGAAGCACCTGATTAGAGCTGTAGGCATCGAAAAAGGTGAACAGCAGGCGCTATGCTGGGCGTTCGCTGTTCATTTAGCTGTGTGTTAGGTGAATGAATCGCTTGCCTAACACTGGACCCCATCTTAGCCAATCAGGTGCTCAGGTCTGTTACCTGTCACCTGATTGGCTGAAACGACACACGCTGTGATTGGATGCCACCTATCGGGCGTCCAATCATGGCAGAGGATGGGAAGAGATCGAGGCGAGTGTAGGACATAGCCGTGACCCGCTGCCCCACTGAGACAAGCTAAGTGCTGGGCGGGTGGGGGAGACACAGTGGCAGCGTTTTTTTTTTGTTTTTTTTTGCGCCCCCCAACCATTTTGAGCACCAGCCGCCACTAGTTTGGCTCATAATTTTCTTCTAGGCTCCTTGGTTAAGATTAAAGTTTGTCACGCCACGGGGTGCTGACTGAGCCACCCACAGCTTGATTTTCAAGTGATTCGACAAGAATTGGCAGGAATGCAAGCTGTGTATGGCCAACTTTACTCTGCAATGTAGAAGATTTACACAATTTTTCTTTTCTGGCCAGTGGTACCAAACTTGGAGAAAAGTCAGGATTCGCCCCCTACGAGTACCTCGGGTTCAGCAGCTCTTGACATACAGTGAAGGGATTTGGGTGCAACACTTGTGTATGCCGATAAATTGTAGAGCCGTCTGTCTATAATCTACTTTTTCATTACGGTCTCGGGGGGGGAATTGTAGTTTTTCAGTATATATTGTCATCAGTAATGGGTCAGTCTACCCCAAAGTGATATTTTAGTTATAATTGGGCTCTGGTGGGCATAGACTTAAAGGCCTTGAATCATCCAACACTGAGATCTCCCTGCCATAACTGTTCCTGCATGGAGGTTGTGGTGTGCCAACCCACCTTTGTTCTAGTTTTAATATCAAGTTCCTAAAAATATATATCAAGGTTGGCGGAAGGCCATCACATTGAGCACAGCAAGGAACTTGTCACCGAGATCTCACCAGTAGAGTTCCCGAGAAGTAGAGACTGTCATGGAGTTTACCTCTTCAGCATATCGGTTTTGCTTGGACTGACCCTTTAATACAAAAAACGGTAGGGGTGTGTTTGGGAGTATTTCAGATCACCGGATTACCAACAAATGAGGAGCGTGACTTGGTTGGTGCCAATGCCTGGCTGAAGAATTGAAGTTGAAGTCTGTTCTTTGTATAGTCAAGGTTTAAAGGACCACTTCACATTTTGATGAAGTTTTCCTTTAGTTCCCCCACCCCCCTCAATGCAGCCTACCCATTATATTCCTGCCTTTCACCCGATCCAGCGATGTTACCCTTGCCCGGCGACACACACGCTTTGCAAAGAGAAGACAAACGCAAAAAGCATTGCCAGACCTGGCAATCACCAGACCAGACCTCATGAAATTAATGACATCGCTATGCATCTGCTAAAGGGCAGCACGTTTCTGTGTGTGACGGGAAAACATGCAATTTTGTGCACACTACTACCACACAATGCAAAGTTGTTGTCTGGTGACTGCACTTAAGAGCCCTTTCACACTGCCAGGGCCTGAAAAACGCTGGCAAAGCGCTGCTAAAACTTGCAGCGCTTTACCAGTGTTTTTCGAGCGCTAGCGGGGCACTTTTAACCCCTGCTAGTGGCCGAATAAAGGGTTAAAAGCACCCCCTTTGCAGGTGCTTTGCAGTGACTTCAATGGGATGGGGCGCTTTTAGAGCGGTGTAGTCACCGCCTCTGAAGTGCTTCAAAGAAGCTGCTTGCAGGACATTTTTTGGATGCCCTGCCAGTGCAGTGCCTCAGTGTGAAAGCACTCGGGCTTTCACACTGGGATTGCAGATGAGGCTTTTTACGGGAGCCATTTTTAGCGCTAAAGCGCCTCAAAAACGCCCCAGTGTTAAAGTTTGAAAATTCTCAGTGCTTCTTTAAAGTGGAGGTTCCACCTGAAAAAAAAAATTTCCACCAGAAATCTGAAAAAAATAAATGGGGAAAAAATGTTTTTTTTTTTTTTTTACTTACCCTAAATAGCTGTTGCTATGCGGAAGTGCCGAATCTGCCTCTTCATCCTCCACAGCGGGTTCTCTTCCTCCTCCTACACTCGGTGTCTTCTTGTGAATGGGGCGCGCTGCAATGCATTCTGGGAACTGTGTCCCAGAAAGCAGCCGGGCCATTCACAAAGCGCTGCGCTGCTCGCGCATGCGCAGTAGGAAACGGGCAGTGAAGCCGTAATGTGGATGGCGGCGCTAGGATCGAGGATCGGCCTCGGCGAGGGCCGACATCGCTGTGGCTAGGACAGCTAAGTGTCCTTATTAAATTATTATTATTATTTTTTTGTAATGGAACCTCCGCTTTAAGGGCCAGTTCACACCATAGAAACGCAGTCCAGTAGCGTTTCAGGTGCTTTTTCTGCATGCGTGGTTTTAATGCATTCCGGTGCATTTTTTCCCCTCTTTTTTACTTAACCAAGAAAATGCGTGTTTTCCGGTGCATTTTTTTTTAAGCTTTTTAAAATGTTCCAATACAGTCCAGTGCGGGAAAAATGCAGCATGTTCCACTTTTTTTTTTCTCTTCTGGAACGGCAAGCACTCGTGTGAACAATGGCATTAAAAACCATATAACCTACTTTCCATGTGTTTTTGATGTGGAAAAGGCCAAACTTGGCTTCATGTGGTGTGAACTGGCCCTAAATATGTTTCTGCAAAAGCAAACGTTGGCAAATGCATTGCTATTGATTGTGACTGGATGTAGATTCCATTACCATTTATACAAGTTGTCCTCTTCCCTTCCCGTCGGCCTCCTCAGTTAGAAGCAGAGTGTTTTGTCTGTGTTGTTGGGGGTCTTTACAGCTTAAACAGCGGGGGGGGATTTGGGGGGGGGGGGGGGGTTTGGAAGCTGATGGGTGCAGAAAACCTGGCAGTAAGCGATTACAGGCTTATATGGCGGAGATAGCACAGCTGTGAGTGACCTTTCTCGCCAGCGCAAATGCTATATCGCAGCCGGCATGTGCGGATTGGCCCAGGGAAGAGCTGCTGGATTTGTCTGTCGCATAAACACACCAACTGTCAGCAGCGCTGATAATGAGCTTCACATCTCCTTGTGTTTCTGATGTATGTGAATGCAATCGCTGGATGCAACCTTGCCTACCAAAGAAGAAAAAACTATGAATGCAGGTATGTGTATATTCAAAAATGATTAAATGCAACGAACTTAAAGGGGTTGTAAAGGTTGTTTTTTATTTTAAAAAATGGGTTCCTTTAAGCTTGTGCATTGTTGGTTCACTTACCTTTTTTCCTTCGATTTCCCTTCCAAATGTTTTTTTTCTTTGTCTGAATTTCTCACTTCCTGTTCCTCCTCAGTAAGCTTTCCACCAATGGAAAGTCAGTCACAACAGATTACTGAGGAGGAACAGGAAGTGAGAAAAAAAAAGGAAAAAACGTTTAGAAGGGAAATCTAAGGAAAAGGTAAGTGAACCAACAGTGCATTAGCTTAAAGGAACCTATTTAGAAAATAAAAAACCTTTACAAACGCGTTTAACATCCTAATGTAACGTAGAAACCTCTTGTACAGTAACACCCAGAGTGGAAGGGGCAGCACTGGGGGCCAATGGGGTGTCTTGCAAGTTCTCATTGCAAGAAATTAGGGATAGGAGATGAGGGCAGAGAGATGACCTCATCAGTCAGTTTCTGCTCTTGCACTGTCCAGTCACATGCTAAATCTTCCTGTTTAAAATAAATAAATATATACACACAAACGTGTTATCCTTGCTCAATGGTTTTGTGAGGGGAGCTGCATGAAAGTTTTTTTTTTTTTTTTTTTCTTCTTCTTTCTCCCTTAATGCAGAGAATGCATTAACACCGACCATATGCAAATATGCGTTCTCGGCTTGAAGGGGTTATACCGGGGTTATGTATGCAGCTGCAGGCATCACCATGGTACCATTTTTTTTTCTTTTGTAATAACCGATGCGGCTAAAAGCCCTAAGGAGCAGGAGGAGACGTGTGCCGTCTTCCGCGGCTCGCCTGGGCTCTCCTGTCCCACCGGGAAGCCATTGCGACCCACTAGCCGAAGACCTGCATGAAGCCGGAATCTGCTCCGATCGGGTCTCCTTTCTAGTAACCCTGAAGCAATGTCATGACATTACTTCTGGTTTACTCTGACTTTAAAAAATCCCTAGTATTCCAAATTATTTTTTTTAATACATTTAAGTGCAAAGGAGGGATTTGGGGTCTTATAGACACCGGATCCCTCCCTAAAGAGTACCTGTTACTGCCACAAGGGGTGTTTACATCCCTTGTGACATCAATAAAAATAAAATTTAAATTGTATAAAAATTAAATAAAAATACATTTTTAAAGCGCTCCGTGCTCGCGTGCAGAAGCAAATGCATACACGAGTTGCGCCCGCAAATGTAAACTTTTTTTAAATCGCATCACACATGTGAGGTATCGTGATCGAGTGAGAGCAATAATTGTAGCACAGGACCTTCACTGTAACTCTAAACTGGTAACCAATAGACTAGTGTGCGCAATTTCAAAGTATAACATGTTTGGTATCTATTTACTCGGCATAACATCTTTCGCATTATACGAAAAAGTTGGGTCAACTTTACTGTTTTTTTTTGTTTTTAAAATCATGAAAGTGTGTGTGGGTTTTTTGTTTTTTTTTCCCCCAAAAAATTGCACGATCTCCATTTTATTCTCTAGGGCAGGCTTGTCCAAAGACTGGCCCGCAGGCAAATCGCAGCCCACGTTCCGGACGGCCCGTCTGGTCATTTTGACATTTATGTCTTTTGTGGCCCCCAACGAATCCCCGGGGGCCACAAAAGAAATACATGCTGGCTGCCTTGGAGGAGGTGGGACGAGCGCCGAGCATACAGGAGTATTTCTTGTTTACACGGCGACAGGAAGTCCCGCCATTGGACGACTGTTCTGTCCATCACAGGAGGCGGGACTTTCGATTAAAGAGGCAGCAGATTAAACAGGAAATTCTCCTGTATGTTTGTCGGTGCTTGTCCCGCCCCCTCCCTGTCTCCTCCAAGGCTGTAGATGTCCACGAGGCTGCAATAGTGAGTCTGCATTCAGGGCAAAGGGTAGTGACACGTAGGGATGTGACTTCACCCCGCGCGCTACATACGGAATTCTGAGAGATTCTGCTGGTTCTCTGCAAGCTGCTTTAAGGGTGAGGGCAACACCCTCCCCTATGTCTTGGCATTTTTTTTGCATTCCATTTACAACCCATATGTGATTGCTCATGTGTATAATGTAAGTGCGTTTATTTAAAAAAAAATATGCGTGTGTATATACAGTGCCTTGCGAAAGTATTCGGCCCCCTTGAACTTTGCGACCTTTTGCCACATTTCAGGCTTCAAACATAGATATAAAACTGTAATTTTTTTTTTTTGAAGAAGAAGAAGAATCAACAAGTGGGACACAATCATGAAGTGAAAATTTATTGGATATTTCAAACTTTTTTAACAAATAAAAAACTGAAAAATTGGGCGTTCTAAATTATTCAGCCCCTTAAGTTAATACTTTGTAGCGCCACCTTTTGCTGCGATTACAGCTGTAAGTCGCTTGGGGTATGTCTCTATCAGTTTTGCACATCGAGAGACTGAAATTTTTGCCCATTCCTCCTTGCAAAACCGCTCGAGCTCAGTGAGGTTGGATGGAGAGCGTTTGTGAACAGCAGTTTTCAGTTCTTTCCACAGATTCTCGATTGGATTCAGGTCTGGACTTTGACTTGGCCATTCTAACACCTGGATATGTTTATTTGTGAACCATTCCATTGTAGATTTTGCTTTATGTTTTGGATCATTGTCTTGTTGGAAGACAAATCTCCGTCGCAGTCTCAGGTCTTTTGCAGACGCCATCAGGTTTTCTGTATTTGGCTCCATCCAAAGTTCAAGGGGGCCGAATACTTTCACAAGACACTGTGTGTGTGTGTGTGTATGTGTATATGTATGTATATGTATGTATATGTGTGTGTATATATATATATATATATATATATATATATATATATATATATATATATATATATATATATATATATATATATATATATATATATATATATATATATATATATATATATATACAGGGCTCGACAAATCCCGGGCGCCAGGTCGCCATGGCGACTAGAAATAGGGTCCTGGCGACTTGAATTGGAAGGGGGGCAAATAAAAAAAAAATTTTTTTTTTGTGAGCTGGGGCCATCTGGTGGTGAGCCGTTGGTATTAAGTTATTACCACCAGATGTGATCTGGCGCCATCTGGTGGTGGCCGTTGGTATTACAAGCTAAGCATTACAAGTTAAACAGCAATTCTAATGTAATTTTTCACTATTTTCACTGCCATCTTCTTCCCTCTAATTAGAACCCCCAAACATTATATATATTTTTTATCCTAACACCCTAGAGAATAAAATGGTGATCGTTGCAATACTTTCTGTCACGCCGTATTTGCGCAGCGGTCTTACAAGCGCACTTTTTCTCAAAATTGCGTCCGCTCGTGGAATGCCGACAAACTTTTACCCTTTAAAATCTTCATAGGCGACGTTTAAAAAAAATCTACAGGTTGCATGTTTTGAGTTACAGAGGAAGTCTATGGCTAGAATTATTGCTCGCGCTCTACCAATCGCGGCGATACCTCACGTGTGGTTTGAACACCGTTTACATATGCGGGCGCTGCTCACGTATGTGTTCGCTTCTGCGCGCAAGCTCGTCGGGACGGGGCGCGTTTTCTGGCTCCTAACTTTTTTTACCTGGCTCCTAGATTCCAAGCAAATTTGTCAACCCCTGCATATATATATATATATATATATATATATATATATATATATATATATATATATATATATATATATATATATATATATATATATATATATATATATATATATATATATATATATATATATATATATATATATATAATTTTGTGTGTGTATATATATATATATATATATATATATATATAATTTTGTGTGTGTGTATATATATATATATATATATATATATATATATATATATATATTACCAGTCCTTTTTTGTGGCAAGTATGAGCTGTTGGGGAGCCTATTTGACCTTCATATACTTTGGGGGTCACAACTGTAGGTTAGGACAGTTTGGATTGGCGATGGATCATGTGTTGACCAACATGGATTGTATTAATGAAAAGGATTGTCACTTAACTTCAGAAATATGCACTTGGGATAATTTATCCTAAAATATAATTGACCTTGTCAGTTAATATTTTCACATGCCGTATATGGTCTTGGGATAATTATCTCTTCTTTACGATTATCACTGTTGTGTTGTAGTATGTGATTGATCATACCACTATTATGGCGGTAATTTGAGCCGTGTTCTTTTTATGGTGAATTAATATTACACATTACCTGCTTTCAGTGATTCACCAAACCCCAAGGACATCCGCTACCTCTAATCAAAAATGTCGGCATCTCTCGTTTTGTAGTTATGTGAATGATGGTAGATTTCACAATGATCCATTCACGCCGTACTTCATTCCAGGTGAACGCAGAGCATCATGGTAGCTCACACATGTGTAACAAACGCCTGATATTTGATGGAAACCTATTTTCCTTTCTCACGTTACGGAATAAAACGTAACCTGTCTCGCGACCCCAACATCTTCTGTTTCCATGGCGACAGCTGTTTACCTGTTACCTTGGTGAGACTGTGATCTAGAAATGGAATTGCAGAACTTGATTCAATATTCCTTTTATTTCCTTATGAAAAGGAATTAAAGGGGAACTCCAGTGCTATATAATTTTTTTCTTTTTACACACTTCTACAAAAATCTGCACAGCAGTTCCTATTTTCCAGGTGTGTGTGTGTGTGTGTGTGTGTGTGTGTGTGTATATATATGTGTGTATAATATATATATGTGTGTGTGTGTGTGTGTGTGTATATATGTGTGTATAATATATGTGTGTGTGTATGTGTATACACACACTGCTCATAACTTGATATCTAATCAGATTTAAAACATTATAGTAGTAAAATCAAATATACATTATTACATAACGTACATTAAAGTTGTCCCCCTTTTTTTTGCCTCTGCAGAAGAATGTAACCAGTTCACTTTAAAGCGGGGGTTCATCCAAAAATAAATGTTTAACATTACATTCAGCTTAGTTTTCCTAATGACAATCGGCTGTTTTTTTTTTTTCCCCCCCGTACATACCGTATTTCACCGCCGCTTCCGGGTAAGTCTTCTGCGGGACTGGGTGTTCCTATCTGATTGACAGGCTTCTGACCGTCGCATACAGCGCATCACGAGTTGCCGGAAAAAGCCGAACGTCGGTGGGGCTCTATACGGTGCCTGCGCACCGACGTTCGGCAACTAGTGACGCGCAGTATGTGACGGTCTGAAGCCTGTCAATCAGATAGGAACACCCAGTCCCGCAGAAGACATATCCGGAAGCGGCGGTGAAAATACGGTATGTACCAAAAAAAAACCAGCCGATTGTCATTAGGACAACTTGGCTGAATGTAATGTTAAATTTTTTTGGGGCGAACCTCCACTTTAACGTTCATGTGAACCCCAACAATGACCTTATTTTCTTTCTTTTAGCCTGTTCAATATACATAATTGTGTATTTTAATTTTTTCCCCCCCAAAAAAGCCTGTCAAATGATCATGTCAGATATTCAGAGCTGTCTATTGCCCTGTGCACACTTCTATGTTCTCTCAAGTAGTGTAATTAACTCTCCTAGGACTATGGAGTAATTGGTGTCGGTGTTTGTATTGTAAAGAGTTGGAGCCGTTGAGCAGTTTACCAAGACAGCTGAGCAGGGCTGACACCACTCAGTCCACAATATGATCAGCCTAGAGCAGGACTTTATTTGGTTATAGATGGATTGAAATTGGGCCAGTTCAGCAGGAATCGATTCGATCTGTGTGTTCATCCCTGTTTGACCAAAGCCAATCATTGGATAAACAAGTTGGAAAACGTTTGACAATCCGCAACTGCTTCTGACAGTGCCAGGTCCTGTTGTCAGAATAAGATTTCCTATTGGGGATGCTTTCATCTACCTGCGTTTTGTGTGGATGGATCAGTCTGTAGTTTTTTTTTTTATAGACTATTGGCTGAACAAAAAATACAACCCATTTATGTGGCCAGCTTTAGGAGCAAAGTGCATTTCTAGCAGGTATTTTTCTTTTTCTTGTGAGGTATTTTAAATGGTATAAAATCTGGGGAAATGTCCATGTAGTGTAGAGATGTAGTGCATATGTTTTTAGAATTTGTATGATAAATACCTTGCCTTCACCATTTTTAGCACCTCTGTTGTACTGATCTCCTGCAACCGCTTTGCAGCTGCGTGTCATTACTCGGTGTGTCCTGATGGTGGCAATGGTGGAACGTAATGAGCATCAACATGGCCACTTGTGCTTCCATAGACCATGCAGGAACTGGGAGACCAGGGACATAGCACCGTCACCCTATCACAGGATGTGCCTTCATTATGGAATCGCTAAGGGGGCCATTCATCAATGTGTTCACGCAAGATTCAAATTTTTTTATTTTTTTTGTTTAATTCCATTAAAATTCTAACTAAGCTGAAACCTACTCCCTCCCCCATTTGTAATCAATTGTATCTGCCCAGTAACAGAAAAGATACCTACTTACCTATTCTGAAGTTGCATCCAATCCGGTTACATGATCGAGTCCCAGCGCCGGGTTGGCAAGGAATTCAGCCATAGACTTACTATGGGGCCGGCTGTCCGTCCTTTTAGGCTGGATTCACACCTATGCAGTTTTAGTGCTTTTTTGCGGTTTGCAGATTTGCACTACAGTCCGTTTTACATGGTCTCCTATGGAACACGTTGTGTAGTGCAAATCTGCAAAATGCACTAAAAATGCCATAGGTGTGAATCCAGCCTTACACTGAAGCCAGCACTGGGACCTGATCACATGACCAGACTGAAGCACCCTCTCAGTATAGACGGGTAGATAGAATGGGAGAAGGTTTAGACTTGGTTAGAATTTTAACTGGGTTTACACTTTAAATGCATTTTTTTATTTTATTCATTTTGCATTAAAATACTATTCAGAGATCCATTAAAGTGCCAAGGATTCTGAGCGTTTAGTGATAGGATTTACATCCACTTCAAGCGTGTGAGACAGTGTCAGGGCCATTAGATTGTAAGCTCCATTAGCAACCAGGACCAATGTGAATGGCTGATCGTTTGTTTTTAAATGGCTGTAGAGTATCCCAGCTTTGTATGAATGAGTGGAATAAAATCTCCCATGCTGTTGGCAGCGAGCGCTGTAATTGTGCTCCAGTTCCCCAGCAGTATAGCACAATGCCGATCTCATTGTCCTCCTCCCTCAGTCTGTAGCGCTTGAAAGGCTTCAGTGATACAGTGTACCGTCTGCACGGCTTTTTCTTTTCTTTAATGGGAATTGCCCTAATTACATTGTGAAGACTGCTTCCTGTAATTAAGATCAAAGACAAAATGGAGCTGTCCCAGCCATTTCTCGCCTAAACAGGCTCCGGCTTTCCCTTGGCTACGTCTCCCTTTCCGATGCTCTTGTGACGGCATACATGTCCCCCACCTTTGTCATGCAGGAGACGGCGTGCTATTTTTGTAGCTGGACCAAGTAATGCTCATTTAAAGCAAAACTCAGTCAAAAATAATGAAAATTAAATAATGGCAAAATAAAGACACTTTTACTGCAATACTCTTCTTCAATCTGGAGCTTTCCCCAGCAGTACTTCTTTGTTGCAGTGTCATTTATCGCTGAGCCTGGGTCATCCTGGACACACCCCACCTCACCCCATGACTGGACAGTGAAAGAACAAGCAACACATTCACTTATCTCTTGTCGCTTTGCTTTCTCTTCCGTTCAGCATGTCATTTGTCAACACATCAACTGATTGACTTCTCCTGCTTCTTTCTATTAGGTCCCATTCACACTTCAGCATTTTGGAGCCTGAAGCTCCAAAATTCTAAAGGAGAGAAAAAAATCAATTCTGTATGGAGATGGTTATGGAGCTTTTTTTTGTAGCTAGATTGCGGGCAGATTTTTGGAATTTTTCTGCTGCTTTTTTTTTTTTACATTGTTGACCTTTTTGACCTGTACAATATCGCGTGACTTTTTGCCTTAAAACAATACGCTCAGGTGTGAATGCAGCCTTGCACTCCAGCACTGCTGTATAGGGAAAGACAGTGCCAGGTCTAAGGCCCCTTTCACGCGATCCGACTTATTCGTTTTGACGGCGGACCTGAACGGCCGCTCCATGCAATCCTATGGAGTGTCGGATGTCAGCGGAGACATGTCCGCTGACATCCGACCTAATCCACCCAAAATCGGACCGATGGCGTTGCGTGACGTCCATGGCGGATTGGGTGAGATCTGATGAAAACGGACATGCTGTCCGTTTTCATCAGATCTCCCCATAGGAGACAGCGGCGCTGCACATGCTCCTGCCCGCTCAGTGAGCAGAGAGGGACTTGTCATCCGCCGGCTCAATCGGAGATTTGCGGAGAGATCTCCCGCTGAGCTGGTGGACTCTGCTGAGACGGAGTCCGCCTAGTGTGAAAGGGGCCCAATTCTGATACTTGCACTGATTGTACTAAACAAAAAAAATATTCAATAATGATGTACAAATCCAATACTTTTATGTGCTTCTTTTTATTTATTACTGGCTATAGAATAGCTTTAAAGTGGTTGTAAAGCGTTTTTTCACCTTAATACATTCTATGCATCAAGGTGAAAAACCACCTGAGCTCAATGTAATCCAGAGATGTACACAAGCTCAGTGGCTCAAGCCGCTGTCGCTCTACTCATTGGACATATTGATATCACCAAGAGACGTTGGCTCCCGCTGCTGTCAATTTAAAAGCTGCGACATAGAAGGCGTGGCCGAGTCACGCTGTCTGTGTCAATGAACGCAGCAACGGGACTCTGGAGCGAGCATGCACAGGCACCCCCAGTTAAAAATGGCTTTGTGGTGAAGGGGAGGGGCATAGAGTGCCAGTAGGGGACCCCAGAAGAGGATAGGGGCTGCTCCTGTGCAAAACTATTGCAGGTAAGTATAGGCATGTGTGTTTGATAAAAAAAAAAAAAGTTTACAACCATTCACACCTGGGCATTTTGAATCACTGCGATTCGGACCTCTGCTAAAATGATAAATGACGCAATGCAAATTTCAGATGACATTTATTTGAATGGCACCTAAAAACACAATTGCACCATCATTGTCGCGCAAGCAATTGCATCACGTGAAGCTTGTCGTTCATAAAGGGATCAGGAGCTTTTTTTGGGCAAGCTTGGTGTGATGCGGTTAGCCGGACACTACTGTGCGACAGAATTGCACCACATTTTTTAGGTGTCACTAAAATGACCCATGCGCAGTTTAATTTTAGCAGAGGGTTTGCAAATTGTAGGCAGAATGGCAGCAACAAATAGTGTCAAGAATAGGGGTTCTTGTTCCTACAATTTACTGTGTTCACATCTATGATTTATATGGATCAGAACAGAAGGCAGCAGTACCTTTTTTATTCTTTGGGTCCATGCACACTGCTCCACTTTGGTCCTTAGCAGTTTACTGCGTAAACCAAAACTAGAGAAATCTGAGTTCAGTCCTGCGTTAGGACTGTATTTTATGCTTGTGAATATTTGCACTAACCTTGCACTAACATTTTACATGCTTGGAGCTTAATGGACCCTTCTGTCACAGCTCAGGGCCAAAAAATGTAAATGTAGCATGTAACCAAAAGTCGCCACATTTGTAGAATAAACTCGTCCTAAAGTCGTCATACCTGAAGGTCAAGGTCATTCTGCCCATGTGCCAGTACTTCATGAATGACCCATTCAGGGCTGACATGTAAACAATAGTGTTTAAGAAGCCGTCGCCGCTGCCCTTAATTACACACCATTGTTTACATGTCTGCTGCCTAGTGTTTGCCTCGTTCAAATCATTTACTAGGCAGGGGAGATATAAAGGGCCATTATATGGCCATTATATGGGTAAATGTTCAAAAGCGGCATCGGTGTGAGCCCATCATTACATGGTAAAATCACATGTTGCTGCAGCTTGTAGTTCCGATTCCCCTATGTCATGTATTCACCTAGCTTGTCCGTATTCATCAAAAGTATATGCAACGTCCTGTTCTGGGTCTTGCAGTGTCCAGTCCATGCTTTTCTAATTCCTTTGTTGTGTCACACAACTGGACATTCTGATGCAATGAAAACACATTTCTTCCAGCATGGTGATCTGTTAATTGCTTTTTGTGTCAGATCCATTTACTGATTAGCTCTCAACTGCAGAACACTAGACTGAGAGACCTGGGAATTGTGGGATATGTAGTTTCTTCACAGAAAGTGTCGGCTCTCAGACTACAGAGGTAGTGCATTTACCATGTAGCATGCCTCATGTTTTAAACGCAAAACCTACATTTTGTAAGCTAACTTCCTGCGGTTCCTGGATGTGCTGTGCCTTTATTGTTCCTAGCTGTCTTTGTGAATTACAGAACACCTCCAAATGGCTGGTGAGGGGGAGGCATTCTGTAATCGCAAAACTTTTGTCCCTGTTGCCCTAAAGCAGAAAGTGTGTTACTGGCAGGACCACCAGGTGAAAGGGGGAGAAGCCTGAAGAAAAAAAAAAACAATTTAGCCACCACATCTATTGACTGCCAAGCTGCAATTGTTTTTTTTTTTTTTCCTTGGGTTTGGATGCACTTTAATTATGTTGGGTTGTCCGTTTTATATGCATTAATTCTTGAACACCTGGATATAGTCTAACAAAAGTATATATTTTATTGACCACCTTTCATGTAGCTTTGTATTTATTGGGTCGCTAATGGTTTACGTTTTTCCCCTCCGCAGCTGCGTAAAAGTTGAAGAGCACGAGGCAGCCGATATAGATCTCTATCACTGTCCGAACTGTGAAGTGCTTCACGGACCCTCACTGTGTAAGTACATCCTGTGTGTGTGTGTGTGTGTGTGTGTGTGTGTGTGTGTGTGTGTGTGTTTTTTTTGTTTTCTCAGGTCCTCCTACATAAAGATTTTACAATTTATTTAAAAAAAAAAATGGTATATTGAAATGTGGACCTGATTCTGGCCATATCAATTGTTTGTCTGATCAACCATTCAATCCAATAACAGTTGCAGCTGATAAACATGCATCGATCCAATTGCGGTCATTGTACCTATTGGAAAGAGTCAAACGTAAGTTGGCTGCTTCCAAATCTATTGTTGTGCAGTTGGCTTGGGAACAAATGTAATATTCCAGCCCATCTCACCGTTTTCTACTTTGGGTCGATCATGCAAAAACTTCATGGAAGAGTTATTGAAAAATAAGGGTTTGATTCAATCTTAATATTAAAAATCATTGCTTTTTTGAGCCTAACTGGATATAAATTGACTGAGTTTTTTTCGGAAGACCATAACACTACATATATTATATGACGAAAGGTTAATGGAGACCTGACCATCATACATATAAGCGCTTGTTGCATCTCTTTCCTAAGCATTGATATGAAGTTGGCCTTTCTTGCAGCTGTAACAGCCTCCACTCTCCTTGGTAGGGTTGCAACAAGATTTTGGAGTGTCTGTGGGAATTTGTGCCCATTTGTGAGGTCAGATACTGATGTTGGATGAGAAGACGTGGCCCACAACCGGCATTCCAGTTCATTCCAAATGTGTACAGTAGGGTTAAGGTCAGGACTCTATACAGGCATTCCAATTGGTTCCAAATGTGTTCAGTTGTGGAGCTGCGGTGGCTCAACGCGATTGGCACTGCGCTGACAAGCCATTCACCTCTGCAGCTAGGGGTTCGGATCCCGGTCTCGGCTACATGTGAATTGAGTTTGGTGGTCTCAGCCCGGCTCCCGGTGGGTGTGCTATGCAAGGTAAGCCTGCGCTTAGTACGCCCACCCCCCTCCCACAAAAACCACCACACTTACACGCACTCGAAATTGGGTTAACATCACGCACTTTGACCACGCGGTCTCTAAAAAGAGAGGCGAAGGACTAACGGGGCTGGTTGAGCGGGCAAATCCTCTCACTCCCTTATAGGGAGTCCCTCTGCCCCGTTGGGCTTCAAAGCGGAGCAGGTAGGGCGGGCTGTGTGGGAGGACCCCCTCACACACCTGCCATTGCCACCCGGGGCATGGAGAAAGGTGGCAGATTGCCTCTGGGGCAAAAAAATGTGTTCAGTAGTGTTAAAATTTGCACAGAGCAGCCCCAATCCTCCTCTTCCCGGGTGCCTTTTTAATGCGATCCTGGCCTCTCCCGCCTGTTCAGCGCCCCGACAGCACGCGGCCTTCCTGAACGTAAATTTTTTTTTTTTCCGTCCTGTTCCTTCCATTTTTTCTAGTCACTGTGGTGGAAAATGAACATCCACCTGACCCCACTAATAAGAAAATTGAATCAACACCTACAACTAAAAATTTTGAACAAAATTCTACTGGTGTATGGCCAGCTGTAAAACTACTGGAAGCCACCCAAAGAATTCTGTATTTGTCAAGTTTTTAGCCAGTTGGAAATTGTACATTGGTGTGGTAGGGACATTGGATTGGCTTTTTTTCCCCCCATAGGACTTCACTGCATAAATACATTGAATTAAATGCCATAATCTGCTTATTGGTTCTTTTTTGTGTACTCATTATTTTTCCACTGCACAGATGTGGTTTTCTTAACTCCCATCCTTATTCCCTCTCCATGTAAAGAAAACCGTTTAATCTGTGTTATATGCATGTTTTATGCAGTCTGGGGTTAGTTATACTGTTTGGTTTCTTGTTTTTTTCCTGTGTTGACGTTAATTGCGTTGACCCGACCCGAGAGTTTATCTGGCGTTTTGCCTTGTGGCAGATGAAGGCATGTAAGGACAATGTAGGGTTTATGATTACAAAGCGCTCTGGTATTTCAATCCCCGGCGCACTTGCTCAGTTGGGGTTCCTGTGCCGAGCTGTAAGCCACTGTCCGTGGCGAATGGATTTCCAAACTGGGGCGAGCTGATAAAATATCCCCTGGGAAACGGGAGGAGATGCAGGGGGAATAAGGGAGAGAAGGGGATCTATGCACAGAAGACTCTGTGTATTCAAATAAGCCTCTCCAAAAGGAGAAAAGCCTTCTGGGTAAATGCCATATTTACATAAGGGAGTCCAAGTGAACGTTTCGCCCTCTGCTGTTTTTAAAGGAAACCTGTACTGAGAATTTTCTAGTCGGCCATTGCTGGATTTAAAAAAGCTAGTTGTCATGACGATTCAAAGGCTTCATTAATTATACTGTCACTGATTTTTAACATCTGTGTGTTAAAGGCCATGTCACTTGCCTATTTGGGGGCAAAGTGACAGGTCCTCTTATTAAAAAAAAAAAAAAAACAATTGCCCATCTTCATTCCATCAGGGTCCTTGGTAAATGACCAGGGCTTTTTATGTGTGACCACCCTTTAAGAAAGCAATGTTTTTCAAAGGAAATGTAAACTCAAAGCTAAGTGATGTATAGTTTGCTAAAGCACCATGTATTGTACACACAAAAAAAACTCCTTTGTTGAAAAACCAATACTAAGCCTTATAAGAGCGAAAGGGCTTTAAATCGTGTGGATTACTAAAGAAAATTGGCTTTCAAAGGCACGGTCTGCTCATGTCATGGCGCTTCCCTTGTATATAGAAATGGGATTTCACCATAATATACACTGCAGGAAAAGTAGAGAGAGAGGTTAGAAAATATGCTTTACAGCCACCTTACACCCACAGCGCCTGGGTGAAGGTTGAAAATCTTGCTGGAAATGGTTTTGGTCTAAAATCTCACAAGGACCTCCTGCACTTTGCTGGGGCGTCCTTTTGCTTTTTTTGGGGTAATCAATGTTCTCTGGACTTTACCAGAAGGCTGGTGAGGTTGCCCTCTTTATTTTCTTTTCTCTGCATGTGCTTTTATTTTTACTGCCAAAATACAGTGATTTTTATATGCTGGAGGCCTTAAAAATGAGCATACCTTGTCTTCAAAGTTTAATTTGCTTATATTTTCCCTTTTTAAAGCGTAGGTTCACCCGCACATGACCCTTTTTTCCCCCTAGATGGATGCTCGTTTTGTCTAGGGGAATCGGCTAGTTGTTTTAAAATATGAGCCGTACTTACCGTTTACGAGATGCATCTTCTCCGCCGCTTCCGGGTATGGGCTGCGGGACTGGGCGTTCCTATTTTGATTGACAGTCTTCCAAGAGGCTTCCGACGGTCGCATCCATCGCGTCACGATTTTCCGAAAGAAGCCGAACGTCGGTGCGCAGTATAGAGCCGCACCGACGTTCAGCTTCTTTCGGCTACTAGTGACGCGATGGATGCGACCGTCGGAAGCCTCTCGGAAGACTGTCAATCAAGAAGGAACGCCCGCTCCCGAAGACCCATACCCGGAAGCGACGGAGAAGATGTATCTCGAAAACGGTAAGTACGGCTCATATTTTAAAACAACTAGCCGATTCCCCTAGACAAAACGAGCATCCATCTAAGGGGAAAAGAGAAAAAAATATATAATTGGGTGAACTCCCGCTTTAAGTAAACCCTTTTCATTACTTACAGTACCTTTTTTTAATTATAAAGGTCATTGCTGGATCACTGTGCTTCTCTGTGCAAGGCAGATCATTGAGTGAGTGAGACTTACCGTATATAGCGCAACACATGCAAACTGAATTGCCTCTGGGTGCTTAGTATGCATTCCCTGAGTGAACTTTTTGATCTCAGAAGAGATGGGTTTTGATCTTTCTTCTGAAGGCCAAGTGGTTCACCTCCAATAGGATGGTGGTTGGCAGAGCGTTCCACAGCCTTGGTCCTTGGACTGCGAATCTACGTTCTCCTTTGGACTTGTATCTGACTTTGGTTATCTGGAGTAGATTTTGGTTGGAGGATCGCAGAACGTGATTGGGTTTGTGAGCTTTAATTTTTTCGCATAGCTATTGGGGGGGTGATTCCTCTGATACACTTATGCGTTAAGCAGCGTGCTTTAAAAGTGATTCTGTCTTTTACTGGCAACCAATGAAGGGATCCCGGTGAAGGTGAGATTGATTCCCATGTTTTTTTCCCAGTCACTAGTCGAGCGGCTGTATTCTGAACGACTTGCAGACGAGTGATTTGGTATTTGGGGAGTCCGAGATAGAGGGCATTTGCATAGTCGAGTCTGGAGTTGATAATCGTACCCACCACGACTGCTATGTCTTCTTTCGGGATAAAGGGGGTGAGTCTGTGTAGTAGGCGCAACAGGTGGTGCGATCCACTGACCACTGCACCCCATTTGTGCATCCATTGTCATGTTGGTGTCGAAAATGACTCTCAAACTTTTGACTTTGGTGCTAGGGGTGATGGTTTTACCCAGAATGGGCGGGGGTGTCCATGTTGTTGCTGAATGATTTTTTTCCGGTTGGCGTGAAACAGGAGAAGTTCTGTTTTAGAGCCATTGAGTTTAAGGTAACTCTTTGTCATCCACTTTTCTATCAAAGTAAGGCATTTCTCTAGTCCGAGATAATGATCCTTATTGTTGCAGATGCGAAAATACAGTTGTGTGTCATCTGCATATAAGTGGTAAAGTAACTTCTGGTTACTGATGATTTAAAAAAGAGGGTGGAAATAGATATTTAACAGGCGACAGAGGGGATCCCTGAGGGACTCCGCATGACACTGCGTTCTTCAGAAGTGAAAGCCCCCAGTTTCACGATTTGTGATCGGTTTTCCAAAAAGGAGGAGAACCAGTGCCGGTGGGAGAGGCCAGCAGGGTGCTTTTACAGAAGGGTGCCTCCTGAAACATCACATCACCTTGCTCTCAAGAACCCTACTCCAGATGCAAGCAGTGGGGTGGCTCTTGGGAGGAGTGCAAATATGAAAATACTTTCATGGGGTAGAGCTCAGTCTGGAGGAGTGGGCATTCCCAGGCAGGCTGTATTTGCATGCAGATTGCCCTAGGGCAAAGGGTAGGCATCCTTTTGAAAGATGGAGATCTACATGGACAACATTGAAGAGATCAAAGATCACTGGGGTGCAGCGTTTCTGGCAATTCTGTGTCGGCTTTCCACCTGGCTTCACCCACAGGCCTCTTGGAACGAGGAGGGGGGCTAGTGGGGATGAGCGCAGAGCAGGAAGAGGTCGGGCATGTACAAAGAAGAGCATGAACCCTCCCAAGCTATTTCGGAGGCTTTCCCTGCCCCACAGTTGCACTTATGCAAGGGGCTGTGTCCCCAGCCTAGGATTGGGTTAGCACACCTGCGCCACAGCTCAGTAGAAGACCAAGTGGGCAACACTTTAATGTGCTCGTGAGCTACCAGTCACCTGTTGGCGGTCGAGGGGTTGCCGACCCCGGCCCTAGATGCCTACATGTGATGCTGAACCTCAATGTTTTAAAATAATGAAAATCAAATGAATGAAAGGGGAAGACAAAGGATTATGCTGGGTAGACACGGGATGAAAATCGTCCAAAAACGTTCAGCCCGCATGTATAGCGCCCATCTAATCTAGTAAGGTCGGTAGCATACAAATTGTTGCTTTTGTTTACATGTGCATAGTGTACAGAGCTAATGTCCTTGAATGCTGGGACGCATGTAACCTCTGCATCGTAGTGTCTCTAATTGCGGTTATGCATGTGGCTTCTGTTGCTTAGGTGTTTTTTGTTTCTAGGAAGCAGACTGCTCCAGCTTCCTTTCATCCTTTGGTTGCTAGGACGCAGGCGGCTCCAGATACTTGGGCTTCCCTTGTTGCTAGAATGCACGTTGCTCCTGTTTCCTAGGATTCTTGGTTGCTAGGACGCATGTGGCAATTCAGGACCGACATGTAACATTAATAGTGTGTAATCAGCAGGCCCATAGAATTCAATACAGCTGAATTCACATCCGTGTAGTAAAAAAAAAAAAAATGGTGCTTCATGCATCTGAATGCAGCATATTTTCTTTATCGTACATCACGGGACACAGAGCAGCATAGCCATTACATATGGGTTATATAGTGTACCTTCAGGTGATGGACACTGGCACTCTCCGACAGGAAGTTCCCTCCCTATATAACCCCCACCCATAGTGGGAGTACCTCAGTTTTTTCGCCAGTGTCTTAGGTGTTGGTGCACGTTGAAGGTTGTGCCTGCAGTTTGTCCTTGGGACCAGGGCCAGCCGACCGGATCCGTCCAAGGTGCTTCATAGCCAAAGTGGACGGTACCCGGGCCCCAATTCGTGGATGGGGTTTTGCCTATAATGCCTCTCCTTGGAGGGCTGGACTCTGGGTTCCAGGACTGGGTTTTTTAACCTATGAATACCTGCTGCCAGTAGTGCTGTATAGGTCCAGGTGTGTGGTGTTCCTGACTTGGACCCCGGTCCCTGAAGGTCTATGACCATACCCACGGTGAAGGGGGAAGATTGGGCCTCTTGCATGAGCAATACCCTGCGGCGTGGAAAGGTAAGCGGGGGGCCTACGGAACTTGGTTTGTCAGTGGGCACCCCACAGGGGGACTCTGGGGGAAAGCCTTTTTATGCCTCTGTGCATGGGCTAAAGAGAAACCACAAAGTCTGCATGACTGGATGGCTCAAACACCCAGGTATACTGTTCCTCTGGCTGGGCTAATAGACTGCTGCTGCTGCTACAAGGTGTTTTTTTGCTCCATGAGATGTAAAAGGGGAGCATGTCAGGTAAAATACTTACTTCCTGATGTCTGTGTGTGCTTCCAGCAGCTCCTGGGCTCCTCTCCCCACATGGCTTCCTGCAGAGCGGCGTCGGGAGCGCGCGCGCGCGCGCACTGTTATAGGCGCCGACGCTGCGTGGAGGGGGCGGGGGACGCCCGGGGAGTTCCCTCCCCTCTGCACATCAGAGGGGAAAACTCTATTTAGCCTGTCAGTCTGCTGAAGGCTGTGAAGGGACACGGAGCAGCGATGCTGAGCAGGATAGGTTTGCCTATGTTATGCTGACACAGTGACACCTAGTGGCCGTTTTTTTTGTACACACCTTGCTAAAGAGCTGTTTAAGCTCATATTTTCTCCAGAAAGCCGGTGTACTAAGTAGCAGTCAGAGTACTTTTATTATTAGGTACTCTCCTAGCCCAGCATTAAGGGAAGCAATATTAGGATGTGATTAAGCCCTTGGGGCTCAATATTGTTTTCTCTTGTTAGGTTTTGGGAAGTTTAGTTTCTGTCTAACATTACCCTAGCCTAATTTTTTCCTCATTTATGTAAATGTGTGTTTTCCTCCAGCTATTACAGTTAGTTGTATATTAGCGGAGTATCTCAGATTTGTTTATTATGGCTCCTAAGGGTGCAGGGAACGCTAAAAATGCTAAAGGTGTTAAAAAGCCGAAGGGTTCCCCATCGGGCTCGGAGGATATTTCCCAGAATCCACCTGCCCCTACCTCCCCGGAGGATCCGGAGGTTGCTGCCCTGGGTGAGCCATCGGGGTTGCTAGGTGCTATGGCGGGCCCTATTCAACCAACTCCTTCCTATGTCACGGAAGAGATGTTAGCCTCCACCTTGGGTGGATTTGAAAAAAGGATGGCCGCTCTTATTACGGCCTCTTTATCCGGGAAGAAGCGGGCTAGATCCCCGTCTCCCAGGTTTGAATCTCCTGAGGAAGATGTCCTTTCCACTGAGGAATTGGAAGATACAGGAGACCAGGCTGAGGATCACCTGGACCATTTAGGTTCTGAGGATTCTACTATAGAAGAACCTTTTTCAGCTTCTCACGCAGAAAAATTGTGGGTTCAGTCCTTAACGGATATGGTGCGGTCAGCCTTTAAAATGCCTTTGCTCAGCCTCTGGCTTCCGCTGTTTCCTCATTGGGCTCCCTAAAAGCGCCCCAAGCCAACCTGGTGTTCCCGGTCCATCCTTTGTTAAAGGACCTGATATTTCAGGACTGGGTTAAGCCAGACAGGATTTTTTTGCCTCCTAAAAGGTTCGCAGTTATGTACCCTTTAGAGGAGGAGTTTTCAAAAAAATGGGCTGTCCCCACTGTTGACGCAGCCATATCATGTGTCAATAAAGCTTTAACGTGTCCAGTGGACAATATTCACATGTTCAAAGATCCTGTGGATAAAAGGCTTGAGACCTTACTGAAGGCATCCTTTGCCACAGCGGGGGCAGTGGTCCACCCAGCTGTAGCTGCCATTGGCGTCTGCCAGGCTTTAAAAGACCAGGCCAAGCAGGCCCTAAAGGACCTCCCGGCTCAACAGGCTCAGGACTTGGCCGACCTACCTAGAGCTTTATGTTTCGCGGTAGACGCTATCAAGGATTCAATCCAACAGGCGTCCCGCCTATCCCTGTATTTGGTTCACATGAGAAGATTACTTTGGTTAAAGAACTGGTCTGCAGAAACCCCCTGCAAAAAGCTCCTTACAGGATTCTCCTTTCAAGGAGAGAGATTGTTTGGAGAAGATCTTGACAAATATATTCAAAAGATCTCTAGTGGTAAGAGCACCCTCTTGCCGGTTAAGAAAAGGTTCCGGGGTCCCTTTAAGCGTCCAACCTCTCCAGTTCCAGGGCCCTCATTCTCTAGGCAGTATCGACGGCCTCCTGGACGCGCAGCTGCAAACAGGCCACAAGGCCAACCTGCAGGGAACAAAAGACCGTGGAACCGTAAGCCGGTTAAGGCTGCCCCTAAGGCAGCCTTGTGAAGGGGCGCCCCCACTCTCTCGAGTGGGGGGAAGACTCCGGTTGTTCTCGGAGTTGTGGGGGGCCAAAGTTACCGACCAATGGGTTCTGTCCTCAGTGACTCAGGGGTACAAGCTGGAGTTTCGGGAGTTCCCCCCTCCTCACTTTCAAACGTCAAGACTTCCAGGCGACCCTCAAAAGCAGGCATCACTTCTGTCCGCCCTAGAGCGACTCCTATCTCAAGGAGTGATTATGGAAGTACCAGCAGGGGAGCAAGGACAAGGGTTTTACTCAAACCTCTTCATTGTCCCGAAGCCAAACGGCGACGTCAGGCCTATACTGGACCTAAAGTCATTAAACCGCTTTTTAAGGGTCCGGTCCTTTCGAATGGAGTCCATTCGTTCGGTGGTGGCCGCCCTCCAAGGAAGGGAGTTCTTGGCCTCCATCGATATAAAGGACGCATACCTGCACGTTCCGATATTCCCGGGTCATTACAAGTATCTGCGTTTTGCCCTAAACTATCGGCATTTTCAGTTCGTGGCTCTTCCGTTCGGACTAGCCACGGGCCCCTCGGGTTTTTACGAAAATCCTGGCCCCCGTGTTAGCCATCCTAAGGGAACAGGGCATTCTGATCATGGCCTACTTAGACGATCTTCTGGTAGTCGACCACTCAGCGGCCGGCTTAAATCGGGCAGTGTTGCTAGCAGTAAACTGCCTAGAGTCCCTGGGTTGGGTTCTAAACCGGGACAAATCGGCCCTACAGCCCACAAGAAGGTTGGAGTATCTAGGTCTGATTTTAGATACAAGACGACAACGGATCTTCCTGCCCCAGTCCAGAGTGGATTCGATAAGGGAGTTAATCCACTTAGTCCTAAGCAGCACAAGGCCATCTATACGCCTCTGCATGCGCCTGTTGGGAAAGCTAGTGGCCACCTTCGAGGCAGTACACTATGCCCAGATCCATTCTCGGAGGCTACAGAGAGCGATTCTCACGGCCTGGGACAAAAGACTCCAGGCCTTGGATCTTCCCATTTCCCTTCCCTATGCGGTAAGGCAGAGTCTGTGTTGGTGGCTAGTCACAAAAAATCTTCTGAAAGGAAGATCGTTCAGTCCCCCCTCATGGAGGATAGTAACCTCGGATGCCAGCCTATCAGGCTGGGGTGCAGTCCTAGACGATTTAACCCTACAGGGGAAATGGTCAAGGGCAGAATCAGCCCTACCCATAAATGTCTTAGAGATCCGAGCAGCTCGGTTGGCTCTTTTGGGCTGGACGGAGGTTCTGCAGGGCTCCCCAGTAAGGGTACAATCCGACAATGCCACTGCCGTAGCTTATATAAACCACCAGGGTGGCACCAGGAGTCAGGCAGCCCAGAGGGAGGTAGATCGGATCTTTTTATGGGCAGAAGCCCATGTCCCCTGCATCTCAGCTATCTTTATCCCCGGGGTGGACAATTGGCAAGCGGACTTTCTCAGCCGCCAACAGATGTCCCCAGGGGAGTGGTCCCTCCACCCCGAAGTGTTCCAGGACATTTGCCGGAAGTGGGGTACCCCGGAGGTGGACGTTATGGCGTCCAGATTCAATGCCAAAGTAGCAAAGTTTGTCTCCCGAACGAGGGATCCATTGGCCTGCGGCACGGATGCCTTGGTGTGCCCTTGGCATCAGTTTGCGCTAATCTATGCCTTCCCTCCAATACGGATGCTACCCCGTCTTCTTCACAGAATTCAAAGGGAACGCAAGCCAGCGATTCTAGTGGCCCCAGCGTGGCCCCGAAGACCTTGGTACTCCTTGATAAAAAGGATGACCGTAGAGGAGCCTTGGGTCCTCCCTCTACGTCCGGACCTCCTCTCACAAGGGCCATTCCACCACCCTGCCTTACAGGCCCTAAATTTAACGGCCTGGCGGCTGAGTCCCTGATTCTCAGAAACAGAGGCCTTTCAGGGCAGGTCGTTTCCACCCTTATAAACGCAAGAAAACCAGTTTCCAGGTTAATATACTATAGGGTGTGGAAGGCCTATATTACCTGGTGTGAAACCAGGAAATGGGATCCCCGCAAATATACCATTGGGAGAATCCTGGAGTTTTTACAGTTGGGAGTGGAAAAAGGTTTGGCGGTCGGCACAATCAAGGGGCAGGTGTCTGCCTTGTCGGTCTTCTTCCAGAGACCTTTGGCTGCCCATTCCTTAATGAAATCCTTTTTACAAGGTGTTATTCGGGTGAATCCCCCGATTAAAGCTCCCCTGTATCCTTGGGATCTAAATTTGGTTCTATCGGTCTTGCAAAGGCAGCCTTTTGAGCCCTTGTCCGCGATCCCTTTGGTCCTTTTGACTAGGAAACTAGTGTTTCTGGTGGCCATGGCATCCGCCAGAAGAGTGTCGGAGTTGGCAGCCTTGTCATGTAAGGCACCTTATTTATTAATGCATAAGGACAGGGTCGTTTTGCGGCCACTTCCGTCCTTCCTGCCTAAGGTGATATCGAATTTTCACCTTAATCAAGATGTGATTCTTCCATCATTTTTTCCAAAACCTTCTTCTAAGGAAGAGAGGTTACTACATTCCTTGGATGTAGTTAGAGCTGTAAAGATTTACTTGGAAGCTACAGCCCAGATTCGTAAGACGGACGTCTTATTCATTCTGCCGGAAGGGCCCAAGAAGGGCCAGGCAGCGTCTAAGGCCACTATTTCTAAGTGGATTAGGCAGACGATTATACAGGCCTATGGCCTGAAGGGGAAGAGTCCACCCTTGTCGGTTAAGGCTCATTCCACTAGAGCTATGAGTGCCTCTTGGGCAGCGTATCGCCAGGTCTCTATGGCCCAGGTCTGCAGGGCAGCAACCTGGTCATCTGTCCACACATTTGCAAAATTTTATCAAATGGACGTTAGGAGGAACGCTGATTCAGCTTTTGGGCAGGCGGTACTACGGGCCGCAGTTTAATCTCCTCTTGTCCGGTGGCACCTCCTGTTTGGTTTTTTCTGGTTGTCTCCCTCCCCTCATGGAGCATTGCTTGGGGACATCCCATATGTAATGGCTATGCTGCTCTGTGTCCCGTGATGTACGATAAAGAAAAAGGGATTTTTAATAACAGCTTACCTGTAAAATCCTTTTCTTGTAGTACATCACGGGACACAGAGCTCCCACCCCTCTTATGGGGAATTTTGGGATGCATATTGCTTGCTACAAAACTGAGGTACTCCCACTATGGGTGGGGGTTATATAGGGAGGGAACTTCCTGTCGGAGAGTGCCAGTGACCATCACCTGAAGGTACACTATATAACCCATATGTAATGGCTATGCTGCTCTGTGTCCCGTGATGTACTACAAGAAAAGGATTTTACAGGTAAGCTGTTATTAAAAATCCCTTTTTTCACCCATGTACATGGGCTCTTTATATGACTGTGCTGACCACGCTGCCTTTTGCACTTTGTAATCTGACATACCCCCTTTCTAACTCTGCAGGTCTGTGTGTGCACACTTGGGGTGGTGGGTGTGGCTGGTACTCGGCTCTGCCACCACAGAGGGCTAGTGTGTAACACCAGGGACCACATTTAAAGCGGGAGTTCACCCATTTAAAAAAAATAAAAAAATCTCCCCTTAGCTTCCTGCTCGTTCGGTCTAGGGGAATCGGCTATTTATATTAAAATATGTGCAGTACTTACCCGTTTTCGAGCTGCATCTTCTTCCGTCGCTTCCGGGTATGGGTCTTCGGGAGCCGGCGTTCCTTCTTGATTGACATTCTTCCGAGAGGCTTCCGACGGTCGCATCCATCGCGTCACTCGTAGCCGAAAGAAGCCGAACGTCGGTGCGGGTCTATACTGCGCCTGCGCACCGACGTTCGGCTTCTTTCGGAAAATCGTGACGCGATGGATGCGACCGTCGGAAGCCTCTCGGAAACCTGTCAATCAAGAAGGAACGCCCATTCCCGAAGCCCATACCCGGAAGCGACGGAGAGGATGCGTCTCGTAAACGGGTAAGTACTGCACATATTTTAAAATAAATAACCGATTCCCCTAGTAATAACGAGCAGGAATCTAAGGGGGAAAAGTGCCCTCTAAGGGTGAACCCCCGCTTTAAGGCCTATTCAGGCAAAATTGTGCAAGGCATCAATTGAGCTTTCAATTTTTGCTTGCTGTAGTTCCTCTTAAACCCAGCATGTTCAGTCACTTGTAATGCCATTTACCCACCTCTCTCCCGTTGCAGTGGCTTATTTGCCCGCACTTCCCAGGGAATGTCCCATAAGTCTCCTTACTTGTTAGTGCTCTGCTGACCTATCGCGTAACATAAGCTCGCTAATGTGCGTATCCTTTGGAGAGCCAGACAGCCTCATTTCCATTTTTTTCTCTTTCTTTCCAAGTAAAATTGATTGGGGGTGGAAAGGGGGGGAGCACTCTGCTCTCTAACGAAGATCCTTGGTAATGGAGAGATAACTGCATCATTGATCGGGCACCATGTGGCTCCGCTAATGACAGGCCAGTGATGTGGCTGGATATGAGTCCCGTGCCTCTCAGCGGTATTGCTTTTAGTAATTGTATCTGCGCAAGAGAGGCGTTTGCCTTTTTTTTTTGTGTGTAACTGGTTAAAGATATATCAATACCACAGAACAGCAGCAGAGGTCTTTGCATGCCTAACTTGCAGCACCGGGGTCTTGGGTTCAGTTCCTTGTGGAGACTGCCTGTTAAATTTTTTGGATTGTCACCATTTGTTTACATTGGGTTCTCCTTGGTTTACAGTGGGGAAAAAAGGGATACAAGTGCACGTATGTAGGTCAGTTTAGTGTTTCCTGTTAATTTGAGCAGAAATGTTTAAAACTTTATGAATAAGTGGCATTAAGGAGACCCTATCATTTTTGATTTTTTTTTTTTTTTTTTTTTAAACTCACCAGGCGCTTTTTTTTTGTAAGAAGAACTTCCCACTTGCTGACGCGTCTGTTCAATCAATTTCTATGTTTTCTCTTCCTCCTCATGTTAGATGCTGCTTATTGGGTGCTCAGGCCCAACTGTTTGCTTCTGGGAGGGAACCATGTGCTTCCTTTTACCCAGAAGGCCTATGGATTTACTTGCAGCATGGCAAGGGTGAGTACCTGCGGATGGGGGTATCTTCCCTAAATGGGCAATGTGAAGATTCTCCGGATGAAAAGCTAAATGTAAAGTCCAGGAGCAAGTATGTGTGTGGTTCTGTTTAGCCAACCAGGTGATACATAAATCCCTACTATAGCAGATAGCATTGTCGGTTCCTGACTTCCAGTACAAAAAAAGTGGTCATGGATCCACTGAATCACTTGCAGATATAAGGGAGCTAAAATGTCTGACTGCTCAATTCAAACTTTTTTTTTTTTTATTACGTTTCTGTTCAAAATATAAAAAGGAAGCCCAGTTATTGGTGGATTGGGAATTTAGGAATTTGGAGGCCTTGTTCTTCTATTATAATTTTAAGTGCTGATTTGCAAAGGTTGATATCCTTTGCAGATACACAGGAAGTCGAATTACTCTTGAACTGCGTGTTACTTTTTTTTTTTTTTTACTATATTTATCCTTCTCATCCCGGCCAGGAAGCCACATTATGGACATCACAAAGGAAGTGAGATTTGCTTTCACAGTATTGTAGTCCCTTTTTTTTTTCTTTACAATGCCCTGTCCTTCATACATTGGGGATGTAGAAGAACTTGGAGGTCACATGAAGGGCTACCTGTTGTACGCACCCAAGTTGTGTATGGGGTACTCTGTGTATCTTATATGGAAAGTTTTGTAACATGAACTGCTTTAGCATGCATGCTCCTAGCATGAATAATATATCTGATGCTGGGTCCATTTTTTATGTATGCCTTTTTATGCTGGCTGTATGCTGTACTAAAGAGAAGTGAAAAGCAAAAAACCACCACACTTACACGCACTCAAAATTGGGTTATCATGCACGCACTTTGACCACACGGTCTCTAAAAAGAGAGGCAAAGGACTAACGGGGCTGGTTGAGCGGGCAAATCCTCTCACTCCCTTATAGGGAGTCCCTCTGCCCCGTTGGGCTTCAAAGCGGAGCAGGTAGGGCGGGCTGTGTTGGAGGACCCCCTCACACACCCGCCATTGCCACCCGGGGCATGGAGAAAGGTGGCAGATTGCCTCTGGGGGAGGCCTGCCTACTCCCAACTCCTGCAGTCCGGCTCCTCTCTCGAGTACACGCACAAAAAAAATACACAAAAAAAAGAGAGAGGAAAAAAAAAGAGAAGTGAAAAGGAAAGGTGTGCTGGTTGACATGACATCTTCAGGACTTCAGACATGTCAGTTCATGGTATGAAGCATGCTGTGGTGGCTTGTTTCTGCCTGCTAAGTAATCATTTGCCTGCAGCGGCAGACTGATGTGTCCTGCAGACACTTCAGACATGACTAGGGAATAGGAGCTTAGCGCCAGTGACTTGCTCAGCCATTGTGACTGGCAAGGTCATATAGTACTAAAATATCTACCGCTGACATTACAGCCTGAGGAAAACCAAGATTGGGGAGTTTGACTTCATTCCACTTTAAGTTGAGGCCAGAAGAGAGCACTCAATGCAACCTCACTGGGATTGACAAATTGCTAACACCGAGACTGAGAGCGCAAATGCCGGGGAACACAACTGAGCTTTTCAAAAGTCATCTTTCAGTGATGGGTGGGATCTAATTGCCGGAGTCACCTGCAATTGTGCACGCATGTGTGTTTGTCTTTTGTTTTTTTAATACAATAACCACAGTGGTACATTTCTTCGCCCTGTATAGCATCAATAGATGAATCTACATGGCCAGCTTTAGAGTCAGAGCCCTTAAAGCAGGGGTGTCAAACTGGCGGCCCTCCAGCTGTTGCAAAACTACAAGTCCCATGAGGCATTGCAAGGCTAACAGTTACAAGCATGACTCCCACAGGCAGAGGCATGATGGGACTTGTAGTTTCGGAACAGCTGGAGGGCCGCCAGTTTGACACCACTGCCTTAAAGGATAACTCCACTGTCAAGACCATGTTGGACCCATATTTAGGGTGCCAAGCGGTCCCCCATGTGACAGCATGTAGTGAATCATCTCCTCCATGAAAGCTGACGCTTTTAAATTTTGCAAAGCTCTGCAAATTGAGAGAAGTAGTTTAGGATTTTTTTTATTTTATTTTACAATCCTACTTACCTAAAGTGGATGAATCATTGCTCCAGTGCTGCATCTGTCCCCTGCAGGCTCTAACACTGAGACCTGAGCGATCCAACACCGCCGATCGCTCGGTTCTCAGAGCTCCCTGAGCAGAGAGCTGGTGACTGTCGGTAACTCTGCTTCAGCCCTGCTGAAAATGGGTCATGGGAGTGCAGAACGTACTGTGATCCACAGGAAAAGTACAACCAGATGAGCTTTGGCTGTACTTCTCCTTTTTTATAATGTCCTGTCTGTGGCACACAATTGTGTAAGGAAGAGCACCTGGTACAAAAGTTCATCTCGCTGTAAAGACTTTTTGAAAAACCTTAAGCCCAGGGTCACACTGGGCTGCGGGAGTGAAGCTGTGCGAGTTCAGCTGAACTTGCACCATTTCAGTCCAGATTTCCGCCGCGATTACAGAAACTACTTTTTGAAAATGGTGTGGCGTCGCACAGATTAGGACTGTGCCATTGCTGGCAAATGCCTCTGATTTGACATGTCTTCCTCACACATTCAAGAATCCTCTATTTGGTGAGCGGTTCTTTGTGTCGCTGTCAAGAGGTAGCAGCTTAGGACTAGAACGTGGTTTACCTACACCAGACTTCAGTCACAGATTTTCTTCTGTTGAGGAATAACTTCATGTTAGATCCATCGGCACTGATTTGTACTTTTTTTTCCCAGACCAATGCAACACAACCGAGTTGATTACTGCACTTGGTCCATTGACAAGTCCTCCAGCTCAGTAATGGAAAAGCCTGTACCTTGGTACCTACAGGAGCCTGGCATTGCACCTGTAGCCAAGTGATCAAGGTTACAATGCTTTTGCAGAAAATATTTTTTTTATGCTGCAAATACATGTGCATTTAATAGTTTGTTTACAAAAGGTGGTGCCTTCAGTATAGACGGCACACCTGGTGGCTTGGAAATATCAGTAGAGTCCCCCGGAGCTGCTGAAAAAGAGAAGGGTCTTCCCCAAAATGTAGCTGCATGTTGGAAAACGCACGTTTTGGTCTAACTAGCTTTGTATGTTGGAATGATAACCGTACACTGGAAACATATTTTTAGCCGTATGTAGTGGGTAGGTGTGATGGTCAAATGTCTACAAAGTTTTAGCCATATGATAAAAGAAGCCCTTAATCCGTATCTGTACAGCACATGCAAACAAATGCCAAGTCTGTGTCCAGGATCATATGTCTGTACACAAGTACCCTGTACAGCTATTGATTTCCATGAGTGTGGCTCCCTGGGCAGGGAAATATCAACTGATTTTTTTTATCATATGGCTCCTGGCGCCCAAATTTTTTTTATTTTTTTGCTGACAACCTGGATTTCTTATCACTGTAAATTTATCGATGGCTGGCAACCAGGTAATATGTTAAATTGAAGTCTGAGACAAGTTGAACAGCTGGACCAGGCCTGACTTGTAGGAACAGCTGGGCCCTTTTTATGAAAACGTGTAATATGCGAGTCTGAGGTGGAAGTAATCTTAGAACAATCCCCTGGCCCCAGCTGAAGGGAAAAGGAAGAAGAAAAAATCATGCCATTTCTCCAATGTCAGGGTAACTGCATTCACCCCACCTAGTACTTGGCTGTGATTGTCACCACCTCTGTTGACGGATTTCGGAGGCATGCCCATCACTTCACCTTGTACATTGTTTTCGCAGCCTCTCGCCTTGAAACGGGTGGATTGTTGTTGCAAGGATCTAGGCCATGTTCTGCGCTCTGACCCCTCTGGAGAGTTGTAGGAGATGCGTGCTTCAGAGTGTTCAGTTCAATGCTCGTTTTCTTGACCTCGGCTTTTGTATTATGTACTTAATGGCTGATGTGTATACCCTTCTGCAGAATAGAAAGATATTAAGGCTACGGGAATAAATACATTAAAGCACAAGGCCGCAGGGGCTGAGTGGGCTTTTATACCTGTCCTGGAACTTCTAAGGTGACCCTGAAATCCTATTACTATTATATCGAGCGAGTAAATTATTATGAAAAGTCTGGATATTTATTTTTTCAAAGTGGGATGTAACCCAAACTTTCCTTTTTAAAAATTGTGATGGTCCTGCAGCAGACTTTTCTAAATGATAATTTTTTTTAAGTGTTTCTGCAGGTTATTGCTGTTTTTTAAAAGTTGGATTTCAGAAGCAAAAACTTTTAATCCAATCAATTTTTATATAAAATCCACTTTGTGTTCACACATCTTGTAACCTAGCCATTACCTTGTAAAAGTAGCAGTGACGTCATCACTTTGCTGTACATAGCCTGTGCAGAGGGAAGAGCTCAAACACTACAGGCTGCCTGCAGGTAATTACAGGAAGGGGCGGAGACCTGACCAGTCGCCCTGCACAAGTTGAGAGAAGTAACTGGTCTTTATTACAGAAAGCTCCTGCACAGAGGTAACATTTCACAAGTACACTGAGATTTAAAGTGGGAGTTCACCCGTAAAAAATTTTTTACCCTTAGATTGATGCTCATTTTGTCTAGGGGAATCGGCTAGTTTTAAAATCGAAGCTGTACTTGCCGTTGTAGAGAGCGATCTTCTCCGCGGCTTCCGGGTATGGTCTTCGGGAGTGGGCGTTCCTATTTCTTTATCGTACATCACGGGACACAGAGCGGCATTCATTACTATATGGGTTATATGGAGTACCTTCAGGTGTAGACACTGGCAATCTCAAACAGGAAATGCCCCTCCCTATATAACCCCCTCCCATAGGAGGAGTACCTCAGTTTTTCCGCCAGTGTCTTAGGTGTTAGTCATGGTTTAGCTTGCCTCCACATCCTTGGGATTAGGTGAGCTAACCGGTTCTGTCCAAAAAAGCCTCAGCGCTAAAGTGGTCAGTAACCGGACCCCAAACCCTTGGGGTATAGCCCATAATGCTTTTCTTTTTAGAGAGCTGGACCCTGGGCCCAGAACTTAGAAACCTTTGGGTGCCTAATGTTTCTGTTGCCAGAGTGCTATATGGGCCCAGGACAGTGGATCCTTCATAGGAACCCAGGGCCTGAAGGTCTAGACATCCCCACCGAGATGGGGGAAGATTGGGCCTCTTGCTTGGCAAAGTCCTGCGGCATGGAGCAGGTAAGTGAGGGGAAAAACTTGCGGAACTTGGTTCTTAGCAGGTTTTTTCTGGGGGGTCACAGGGGACATGCCTAAAGTTATGCACTGCATCTGGCAAACTAGTCACATATCATAAAGATAGGATGGCTCTATATGTATTATTCCCCATAAGATGTGACCTCCCTTGTAGTGTTGGAAAAGCATTGAGTGGGGCCTGTGATATAAAAGTATATGTGTGTGTCAGAGAGCTGTGCTTACCTGCAAGCCTCCAGGCGATGCTCCATTCAGTCTTCCTCCTCACGGCCTGCAAAGCAGGCAAAACGCCGACCTCCTCATGGTTCCAGGCTGCAGGCTGCAGTTTGCTGGAGCAGAGAGGTCCCTTCCTCCCAACCCCACCCCCCCCCTGTCGGGAGGGGCATTTCCTGTTTGAGATTGCTGGGGGGGAAGGGCGGGTCAGTGGCTTAAGGAAGGGGCGGCCCTTCCTTGTTTGTTCCATATAGCTCATTCAATACTTTGGAACTGAGGAGGAAAGACCAGAACGGCAAGCACGGGGCGCCGAGGACACACAGTGGCCAGAAAGAATATTGCAGTCTTCAGAAAGACTGTTTTCAAGCCTAGGAATAGGCTGTTTCTTTTCCATCTCATAGTTTTTCTTGCAATACTACTCAGGGGGACAGAATGTTTTTTCTTTCCTAGATTTGAAAAAAAAAAAAAAAGATTTTTTTTTTTGAAAAAAAAAAAAAAAAAAAAAAGTGTCATCTAGGGGAGAGGAAGCATTTTTTATCCCCCAAACAGGTGTTTGGGCATTTAACTATTTATAAGTCCCAGGTACCAATAAGTAGCAGGTGTACCTCGGTATTGTACCATGGCATCAAAAAACAAGGGTACAAGAGGTGGGGATTCCCCCAGAGAGTCTGAGGTCTCGGACAATGCTATGCCGCTGCTTTCCCCACAGGGAGCCTTGGGGCCATCGGGATCTGGGGCTGGAGCTGACGCGGGTCAGTCCAACCCTAAGATGGTCACGGAGGAGGTATTACTCACCTCTTTAAAAGAGATGCAGAAAAGCATGGGTAAAATGATAGCCGCAGCTATGCGGGGCAGTAAGCGGAATAGATCTCCGTCGCCCGAGCGCGGACCCTCAGAAGAGGAGGTCCTTTCCTCAGGGGAATTGGACGACCTCTTGGACAAGGACCAAGTAGGTTCAGGGATCGAAGATCCGGATACAGAGGAGTCTGGGGCAGTCTCCCTGAGGGAGAGCTGGTGGATTCAAGGATTGTCGGACTTGGTCCATAGGGCATTCAACTTGCCAGTACCAGATCTCCAGGTATCAACGGTTTCAGCTTTGGGCTCACTGAGGGCGCCTCAAAGCAATGCTGTGTTTCCGATCCATCCTCTATTAGAGGGAGTTTTGTTCCAAGATTGGAACAAGCCAGATAAGATCTTCTTACCACCTAAGAAGTTCTCTGTCCTATATCCTATGGAAGAAAAATTTTCCAAAAGATGGGCTACTCCTGCAGTGGACACAGCCATCTCATGTGTTAACAAATCGTTAACATGCCCTGTAGAAAACATACAGGTGTTCAAGGATCCAGTTGATAAGCGCTTGGAAGCACTACTTAAGAACTCCTTCACTACTGCAGGGCAGTAGTACAGCCAGCTGTGGCTGCGATTGGGGTCGCTCAAGCATTATCGGATCAATTTAAGCAGATGCTTAAACTTATTCCTGCCCAGCAGGCAGAAGAATTTTCGGATGTCCCTAAGGCCATATGTTTTACGGTAGACGCAATCAAGGATTCTATCCAGCAAGCGTCTCGTTTATCGTTATCCCTTATCCATATGAGAAGACTCTTATGGTTAAAAAGCTGGGAGGCTGAGCCCCCATGCAAGAAGCTCCTGGTAGGGTTCCCCTTCCATGGAGGACGACTCTTCGGAGAAGACCTAGATAAATACATTCAGACCATTTCAAACGGCAAGAGTACTCTCTTGCCAACTAAGAAGAAGGTTCAGGGGCCTGCGTTTAAACGACAGTATTCCCCTGGGCAGGGGCCCTCTAATGCCAAGCAGTATCGACGGCCTCCTGCAAAAGCAAACTTCGGCTTCAACAGCAAATCACAAGGACAGGCTGTTAGAGGCAAAAGGCAGTGGTTTCGCAAACCAGCAAAACCAGCCCCCAAGCCAACCTTATGAAGGGGCGCCCCCACCCACGAAGGTGGGGGGAAGGCTGCGACTCTTTTCAGAGATTTGGGAAGCCAGCATTCCCGACGAGTGGGTACGGTCTTCCGTGGCCACAGGCTACAAATTAGATTTCCTAAGGTTTCCTCCTCCTCATTTCCAGGAGTCGAGGATTCCAAACGATCCGCCTCGGATTCCGGCCAGTCCTGGAACAGGGGCTGGGTTTCTACTCCAACCTATTCATCATCCCCAATGGAGATGTCAGGCCAATTTTGGACCTAAAGATGGTAAATGCATATCTAAAGATCCGCTCATTTCGGATGGAATCCGTGCGGTCAGCAGCTGCCACACTCCAGAAGGACGACTTCATGGCGTCCATAGACATAAAGGATGCCTACCTTCATGTTCCAATTTATCAGCCACATCAAAGATATCTACGCTTCATGGTGGCTTCGCGTCACTTCCAATTCGTGGCGCTTCCCTTCGGGTTGGCTACGGCCCCCCGGGTGTTCACGAAGGTCCTAGCTCCGATCCTAGCCAAGCTAAGGATCCAAGGGGTCACGATCCTAGCATACCTGGACGACCTCCTAGTCATAGACCACTCGTCTCCCGGCTTGGAGCGAGCAGTGGCCCTCACGGTCCAATACCTCGAGAGGTTCGGCTGGGTCCTAAATCGAGAAAAGTCAGCTTTCCAGCCCACAAGGCAGTTGGAATATCTCGGCATGAGATTAGACACAGAACAACAAGGAGTGTTCCTACCTCTGAGGAAGGTAAAAGCCATCAAGGAATTAATCCTACTGGTTCTAAGCAAGAAAGAACCGACTATTCGCCTATGTATGAGGTTACTAGGCAAGATGGTGGCCACGTTCGAGGCGGTACCATACGCCCAGAGCCACACTCGCATCCTACAGGCAGCCATCCTGTCAGCATGGAGCAGAAGGCCACAGGCCTTGGATATCCCGTTGCCGCTCTTATCAAGAGTCCGACAAAGTCTTGTGTTGGTGGTTAGACCCTCAGAATCTACTGAAGGGGAAGTCTTTCAGCCCAGTGGCTTGGAAGATAGTGACCACAGACGCCAGCCTGACGGGCTGGGGAGCAATTTTGGATGGTTGCACTCGCCAAGGTACTTGGGCAAAGCCAGAGAAGCAGTTGCCCATCAACATCTTGGAGCTCAGAGCTGCTCGACTAGCCCTCAGGGCTTGGACGTCAAAATTGCAGGGGTTCCCGGTGAGAATTCAATCAGACAATGCCACGGCCGTGGCATACATAAATCACCAAGGGGGAACCAGGAGTCAAGCCGCTCAGAGAGAGGTGAGCTTGATTCTCCTATGGGCAGAGGCGCATGTGCCCTGCATATCGGCAATATTCATTCCAGGAGTGGACAACTTTCAGGCGGACTTCTTAAGCCGCCAGACTCTATGGCCGGGGGAATGGTCTCTGCATCCACAAGTCTTTCAAGCACTCTGCCAAAGATGGGGAGTGCCGGACGTGGATATCATGGCATCGAGACTCAACAAGAAACTAGACAGGTTCATATCCCGCTCAAGGGATCCGATGGCCTGCGGAACCGATGCGTTGGTTTGCCCTTGGCATCAGTTCAAACTTCTTTATGCGTTTCCCCCGCTCCAGTTACTACCCCGCCTGCTGCGCAGGATCCGG
The DNA here is from genome assembly GCF_905171775.1 of Rana temporaria. Lineage (NCBI taxonomy): Eukaryota > Metazoa > Chordata > Amphibia > Anura > Ranidae > Rana > Rana temporaria. The sequence goes on from NC_053491.1 coordinate 387,143,054, forward strand.
GTGGAACACATACCAGTCATCCTGGTAGCTCCAGCATGGCCCAGAAGGGCATGGTACTCACTCATCCTAAAGATGGTAGTGGGAGACCCTTGGACTCTTCCTCTACGGCCAGACCTGCTATCGCAAGGTCCGATCCTCCACCCTGCCTTACGGCATCTAAATTTGACGGCCTGGAAGCTGAATCCCTGATTCTCAGGGGTAGAGGTCTGTCTCAGAAAGTAGTCTCTACCCTAATCAGAGCCAGGAAACCGGTCTCTAGGGTGATTTATTACAGGGTCTGGAAGGCCTATGTAGGCTGGTGTGAGTCCAAGCGATGGCTTTTCTCGCAAATTTACCATCGATAGAGTATTAAGTTTTCTCCAGCTAGGAGTGGATAAAGGATTGGCATTAAGCACAATCAAAGGACAGATTTCTGCTCTGTCAGTGTGGTTTCAGCGGCCGCTGGCCACCCACTCGCTGGTTAAGACCTTCCTTCAAGGGGTCTTACGTATTAGACCTCCAGTTAAATCCCCGCTTTGTCCGTGGGATTTAAATCTTGTTCTGTCAAGTTTACAGAAACAACCGTTTGAGCCGTTGGCTGAAATTCCTTTGGTTCTACTGACAAGGAAGTTAGTATTTTTGGTTGCCATAGTTTCCGCAAGAAGAGTTTCGGAGCTAGCGGCCTTATCCTGTAAGGAACCATATCTTGTTTTTCATAAGGACAGGGTCGTTCTCCGCCCTCATCCTTCCTACCGAAGGTCATATCCAGTTTTCATTTGAACCAGGATTTGGTATTACCATCCTTCTTCCCTAAACCTACTTCCAGAAAGGAAGGGTTGCTGCATACCTTGGATATTGTCAGGGCCATGAAGGCCTATCTTAAAGCTACAAAGAAGATCCGGAAAACAGATGTGCTGTTCATTCTACCGGAGGGGCCCAAGAAGGGGCAGGCAGCTGCAAAGTCCACCATTTCTAGGTGGATTAAGCAATTAATCACTCAGGCCTACGGCTTGAAAGGGTTGCCTCCTCCAGTATCATTAAAGGCTCATTCTACTAGAGCCATGGGCGCCTCCTGGGCAGCACACCACCAGATCTCTATGGCTCAAGTTTGCAAGGCGGCAACCCGGTCTTCTGTCCACACGTTTACAAAATTCTACAAGTTGGACGTAAGAAGGAATACTGATACTGCCTTCGGGCAGGCAGTGCTGCAGGCTGCAGTTTGAGACCCTCGGATTCCGGGGGCTCCTCTTTTTTTGAGTTAAATTTAAAATTTAAAATTATTTTTCTCAACTAAGTTGGATTTATTATGATTTGAGTATATCTCTAAATTAAATCCTTTTGTCTTGGAGATGTTCTCCCTCCCCTCATTGTAAGCATTGCTTTGGGACATCCCATATAGTAATGAATGCCGCTCTGTGTCCCGTGATGTACGATAAAGAAAAAGAGATTTTTAATACAGCTTACCTGTAAAATCTTTTTCTTGGAGTACATCACGGGACACAGAGCTCCCACCCCTCTTTTTTGAGGACCATTTTGGGAGGCATACTGCTTGCTACAAAACTGAGGTACTCCTCCTATGGGAGGGGGTTATATAGGGAGGGGCATTTCCTGTTTGAGATTGCCAGTGTCTACACCTGAAGGTACTCCATATAACCCATATAGTAATGAATGCCGCTCTGTGTCCCGTGATGTACTCCAAGAAAAAGATTTTACAGGTAAGCTGTATTAAAAATCTCTTTTTTGATTGACAGGCTTCCGACGGTCGCATCATCGCATCACGAGTAGCCGAAAGAAGCCGCGCGTTGGTGCGGCTTTATACTGCTCACCGATGTTCGGCTTCTTTCGGAAAATCGTGACGCGATGGATGCGACCGTCGGAAGCCTGTCGGAAGACTGTCAATCAAAATAGGAACGCCCAGTCCCGCAGCCCATACCCGGAAGCGGCGGAGAACATCGCTCTCTACAACGGTAAGTACAGCTTCGATTTAAAAACTAGCCGATTCCCCTAGACAAAATGAACATTATTCTAAGGTTCAAAAATGTTAGTTCCGGGTGAACCTCCACTTTAATTAAGAATACATGGGCTCAGGCCCGGACTGGCCATAGGGCATACCGGGCATATTCCCGCTGGGCCACGATGGCCCGGGGGGTCTATAATGTAGAGGAGGGGGGGGGGGTTCCATATTGTAGGGAAGAGGGTCTGTATGGGCTGTATTGTAGGGGGGCTCTGTAATGTAGGGAGGTCTGTGTAACATGCAGAGGGTCCAGAACTGTTAGGGGGGTATCTGTGTAACAAACTGAGGGGGGGGGGGGGGGGGCGGCTGTGTAATGTAAAGGGGTCCAGGGTGTTGTGTAATGTAAAGGGGTCCAGAGGTGCAAGGTGCTGTATAATGTAAAGGGGTCCAGAGGTAGAAGGTGCTGGAACCCCACATCCCATCATTAACCGCTGCTGCAAAGCGCCACCCCGCGTATACATCAATGTAAGGTGCTTTAAATCAAACATTCTGCCGTGAAAAACCCCTTCTGAGCTGATGAAATTAACTTTTTGAACAGCTTTCCAGACACAGAATCAAATACCCCAATCCCTTTCCTTATTGTATTTTTTTTTTCTTTTTTTCATCAAAGTAATTAACACACCAAGTCGCCGTTTGATGTTTTCAGCAGGCTCCTCACTGAGGTGTGATTAAATCCTAAAATTCCCCTTAGTAGCTTTCTGCTCTGCGCTTGCAAAGAAAGGCAGCTAGACTCGGGGCACTTGACCTCTGGTGTACCTTGACCCGAGTTTGCCTTATCGAGTAGAGCTGCTTTAACTCAAAAAAAATCTCCTGTTCTGAAAACTCCAGTGCAGAGTGACACGGGATTAAATTACTCTCCTTTAACTCCTAGGCGCCAGCATGTTTAAACGTTTGCAGTGGGCTGTGTGCCAAAAAAGCAGGCTGCTTAAAGAAAGGGACAAACTTTTTTTTGTTAAATTATAAAATTACATGGTAAGTGGGCCCCCTCCCTCCCACTGCCACAGTAGTCTGTTTATAGAGATAATGTGCTACTTCTTGTATCTTGCTACTACTTTGGCTGCTGAAATGTTGTGACGGCTCTCCGCAAAACTAATTCTTTAAATATGTACGGTTTTATTAGAAACAGCTCTGACTTAAAGGGAAGCCAATGCGATGGTTCGTGTTTTATGCATTTTTTGTTTAGTATCACCTTATTAATTTTTTTTTTTTTGAAAATTATATTAAAATATTTTATACATGTCCCTTACAGGAAGCAGATTTCAAGGTAAGGTATTACTGTTGCTGTGAGAGATCGGGTATAATAAAGTTGCACGTGAAGTTAAATGGCTCAGAGGGCGGCCAATCTTCCCCTTCATTTTAACCACTTCAGCCCTGGACCATTTTGCTGGTCAACGACCGAGCCACGTTTTGCGATTCGGCACTGCGTCGCTTTAACTGACAATTGTGCGGTTGTGCGACGTGGCTCTCAAACAAAATTGGCGTCCCCCCCCCCCCCCCCCCCCACAAATAGAGCTTTCTTTTGGTGGTATTTGATCACCTCTGCAGTTTTTATTTTTTGCGCTATAATTAAAAATAGAGCGAAAATTTAGAAATTTTTTTGGCTGTAATAAATACCCCCCCAAAATATATATAAACTTTTTTCCCTCAGTTTAGGCCGATACGTATTCTTCTACATATTTTTCGTAAAAAAAATCGCAATAAGTGTTTATTGGTTTGGTTTGCGCAAAAAGTATAGCGTCTACAAAATAGGGGATAGTTTTATGGCATTTTAATATATATATATTTTTTTTAATCGGTACTGCGACCTTATGGCGGACACATCGGACACTTTTGACACATTTTTGGGACCATTGGCATTTTTATAGTGATCAGTGCTATAAAAATGCATTGATTACTGTAAAAATGCCACTGGCAGGGAAGGGGTTAACACTAGGGGGCGAGGAAGGGGGTTAATTATGTTCCCTAAGTGTATTCTAACTGAAGGGGGGGTGGGACTGACTAGGGGAAATGACAGATCGCTGTTCATACATTGTATGAACAGACGGACGGTCATTTCTCCCCGACAGGACCGGGAGCTGTGTGTTTACACACGGCTCCCGGTTCTCACTCTGTAACGAGCGCTCGCGGGTGCCCGGCGGTGATCGGGCACGCTCGTCTGCAGCAGGGGGCGCGCCTCCGGCGGTGCGCGCGCCCATAATGGCTGCAATTCGAAGTGATGTATAGCTGCGTGATTCGTGCAGCAGAGCCGACCTGCCGCTGTATAACTGCTGGTCGGCAAGTGGTTAATAGTAGGGATGGGATTATCCTAAAGTGGGAGTAAACTATGAGGCTTACCTATAGGTACTGTAAATGTCTCTAAGTTTACACAGTTTAGGAGGTATTTAATGTAGATGTTGCTGATGTCACCGGCGCATGCGCTCTAAAGGAACGGGCATTCCTTCAGAGCCATGCCGTAAACGGCGACTCCCTTGCGGGAGTCATTGCCGGCACGGTCAATCAGATAGCCGAAGCCCATGAGCCCGGAAAGAATACCCGGTGAAGATGGAAGCGCTGCTGGAACGCTTAATTTTCAGGTAAGTCTGTGATAATGTGCTTGTATGCGATGCCCAGAGGCCAATGTGTTTTTTTGATAGAGCGAGAGCAATAAAGTAATTTTCTATCAATCGTGGCGATACCTCACGTGTGTTTAAAATACCGTGTTTTGACTGTATTAAAGCACATTCGCCATGGGCAGCTGACCAAAAGGACATTGCACAGGATTGTGACCCATGCATGAAGAGTGGTATCGGATTCCATTATCCACCATTCAATACTTGCATGTGTCAATTCCCAGGAGAATTTAGGATGTATTGGATGCCAAAGGTGAGAAAAAAGGGGGTTTTGGGACTTTGAATGAGAAATATGTAAACATGTATCTCCATCCCTGTTATATGTACAAAAAAAGAGGCTGCCAAAGGGGGTTCAACACCAAATTCGATAACCATTTAGTTTTTACCATACTTGTTTTCATAATTTTGTCCATCCCTCGTATTTCTTAATGGCACACCAAATACAGTTGGCAGTTGAACACAAAACAAGCTTAGTTCAGGTCCAAAATTTGGTGCATGAGCCTCTTTAGAGCATTGTTGGAGTGGAGGGAAGCCATTCAGATGACTGGTGCGAGGCCAAAGTGCAAAAACCCCACTAAACATGTGACACAATAAAATGTTAATGGGGGCCCCGTCATTGAATGTGTGTCTTAGGCTGAGATGATGTCATCAGTTTGCTGCAGGCAGGAGAAAACATTTTTGTTCCCCTCACCCCTGTCCTCCCAGTGATCAGACTGCAACATTATAACTTTGGAGCAAGTCACAAAATCAGGGACTGATCTATGTCAGATATTTATGAACACAGCCAAGAACTGAATTAGATGGTGACTCTGGCTGGTGCCATCCCTCCGGAGAGATAAGATGTGTCAGGGGGAGTACTCTGATCTCTGTGAGAGGTAATAAATACCTGGAAGTGTGTGACGAACACTTGAACATTACTTGGCATGTATGTGCTTACCATAAAAGCATGTATACTTTGTCCACTTTAGTCAACTGCCAGTAAAAACGCAGCATGCTTTGCAAACAAAGTTGTGAATGGCCCCTGTGTTGCATTGTTAATCAGGGGTCTCCAAACTTTCTAAAGAGATGGCCAGTTTACTATCCTTCAGACTTTAGGGGGGAGCCGGACTGTGGCCTTTTGGAAGTCAAACATGTCCAGGTGTCCAGTGGGAGTAAACAATACCATATCTTTGGTGTCAGTGGGAGGACTAGTGCCCCATAGTTGGTGTCAATGGAAGGAATTGCACCCTTTTGATGGTGTCGGTTGGAGGAATAGTGCCCCACTGTTCGTGTCCGCAACAAAAATGATTCCCCATTGTTGCTGTCACTGGAATAGTGCCCCAAGGGCCGGATGAAGGCAAGCAAAGGGCCACATCCGTCCCCAGGGCCGCAGTTTGGAGACCCCTGCTTTTTGTTAAAATTTAAATGTTAATTATCTAATTGCCATCATATTGCAGCCTAAGCTTGGCAGATTATCAGAAATTAAGGTACAAGGTATACGGCTGTTTGTTGCATGGTAATAAGACCTATGGTCCTGGTGGCATTGGATGGTATAAATCCTCTTGGGTCATAGAAAACTGAGATTAAATCATCAATAACGTGTTTTCTATTCTTTCTCCTAGGTTCTTAGTGTGTTCTTAATTCTGCAGTGCCCCCTACTGGAAGTTGGGACAGAATAACTGCAAGCTTCCCCCATCACTGACTAGTACCTACCGGAGGGTCTTTTACTCAACTGTGGGACTGTGCTGGTAACTCCAGGCTGGTTTATCTTCACTATTAAGTGGACCAATATACACATGACCAAGAATGCTTGGACTTCTAGCACAGTATTTAAAAAAAGGACAATTTTAAATTAAAGGGCATTTATCCTGTTGGCATTTAAAGGTAAGCTCCAGGCAAGTGACTGAATTCCATTATGTGGGAACCAATTAAATTTTTCAGCTAGTCTTGTGATCCAGGCACCGCTGCCAGTCAGCACATGCAGGTCCTGCCTTGTAATCTCTTTGCAGACTACCTGAAAGTGGATCATTGCAGCCAACCACAGGTTGGTATTGGTCCCAGACAAAACTGTATTGTTGCTCTGTGCTCTCCTCTTGTCAAGAAGTTTCCAGGGGACTGGACAGCACTGTGCATACTGGTACATTGGCTCAGAGTGCTGCCCTCCCTCTCCTAGACTTGGGCTGGCCATATATGGACCTTTTTTATTATTTTTCCATCAGCTAGCAGGTTGAAGAAAACAATGTTTTTTTTTTTTGCCCATCCACACAAGCAAGGTGGATAAAGGAACGGTGTTGTATTCTGACAGCAGAGACACTTGTGCTGTCAGAATTGATCAGCGCTGCTGCCGATTGGCTGCAGGCACTGATCAGGTGGAAGTTTTCCAACAGTCCCTTTCGAGATAAGTTGATCATTAGATTGAATTCTCTTGAGGGAATGGTCCTAGATAGATCAAAGGCCGGCCTCTGCTGACCTGGTTGAATTTTGATTCCATCTATGGCCAGCTCAAGTGCTGCTCTGCAGGGGAGACTGATTCAAAGGAAAATTTATGTACATCTGCCAACACTTTAAAAAAAGTGTTTTTTTTTTTCATGAATCGTTAACCTAGATTATTTATTTGGATCTGCCTGGAGTTGTCTTAATGCCAGTGTAATTTTGTAAGAAAAGATCCCCTTCACCTACACTGGAGGTCAGGCTTGGCTCGCATTTTTGGATCCTAATTTGGTGTGAACCGGTGCCATTAGATGATGCCATGGAGAATTCTTTACTTTCATGCAGATACCAGTTCACCCTTTAAGATCTGGCATACCCCCATTGTGTTGGTGCTTAGAGGGGATCTTTAAATGCAAGCCCAAGACTTGCCTTAATATTTTGGGGTTTCCTTTGCTGATCATTTTGGTGCCAATTAAATTGGCTTGGATACCATTCTCTTAATGGTGAAGGGATTCCTAAATGTTGTATTCAATGAACATAATTTCAGTATTGCCAAATATATTTTAGAGACTGAAATGTTAAATATATTTAGCACTCGGTCAACACGCTCACCCAATATTACTATTTTAAATGTGTTTAAAGGCCATGCTCCTAAAGTACGGTACATATAAAGTCCTAAAGTACATATACTGACTTGTGGACCAAGTCCTGCCGGCAGAACTGAGCCTTGCCTTTTTGCTATCTGCCTGTCCAAAAATCCACTTCATTGGCAGCTGAGTCACTCTGACTGGATTTAACATTTTGAAATGGCGAACTGGTTTACTTCAAACTATTTGGCAAATCATTTTACATATCTGAAAACGGAATCCTTTCTGCACCTGTATGGAAATAGTTATTTTGCAATGATGAAACCAAGTGTGCAGCTATGCATCATAAAATCTATTTAAATGTACACTTCAAAAAATTGCATGGAATTTTCCCAATTTGCAGCCTGCACAAATTTTGCAAGACTTTTTAATTGTGTAACTTCATGCTCAAAGTTTTGCTGTTGTGCCCGTTGGGCCCAGTAGGCAAAGAAATGTCACCCCTTTTACCTGTCATGAGCCATCATTGAGTATGTGTCATCCAAGCAGCAAAATGATCAGCACTGATACCTGAATAAATATAATAAAAGCACTTCTGCTTTTCCCAGTGTTAGACAAGCCGGCTTAAATCTTTGCAGAGCAAAATGCTATTTACAGATGGAGACACTCTGCAAGCTGTGGAAGTTTAGCAAATAGACATAACTGCTATTCATTGTAAGATTTCTTTTTCTTGGTACCTCCCTAGTGAAAAGCAAACGGAACCACTATACAAATACACCTTTCAAGTTTGGGTAAAATGAAGAGTAAATCTCTGTAATATCTGCACATTTCCCCATGTTTCATTCCTAAAATTTCTGAAGGTACAAAAAATACCAGTCGTTCTGCCAGAAATCTAGTGTGCATCTAAATTCTTTTTTGAGATGACAAGTCTGTGCCTCTGTATAAGGGTTGATGCAGGTTCACTTACGTGCTACAGTACTACACTATTTGATGATTATACATTAGTTTCACTATTTTAGTCACTGTTATTGGTTTGGATGTTCGCATACTGAATATTCTTAAGTTCACTTACTAGTAGCTCACATTATTTGACCCATGATTGGGGTCTTTTTTTACCTTACCTGTGTTAGGGGCAGGCAGCGCCACCACCCCCACTCACATTGTTTCACTAATTTTTCTATCCCTCCTGGGGGATTGGTTTTTAGGGGGGGGCAGCAGCCTTGGTTAATTTTGGTTCTAAGCGCAGGATCTATTGATTTTTACTAACTCGGTGCCTCTGCATAGCCTATGTAGAAAAAGCTGTCCCCTGCCAGCATGCTATGAGGAAGAACCCTTTCTCTTTGTAGAAGCAGTAGCCTCTCTGAAAAGGTCTGACACGCCCCCTGCTGAGTCAGATCTAGAGTGCTCCAATCAACATGGAGCATGAGCTTTGCTGATAAGGGCCCAACATGCACTACTATCATTGAAATAGGACTGATCTCCTGTTTAGATGTAGATTTTGCTGAATGCAGTTTTTTTTATCTTTTTCCTGCAAGACTTTTTGACTTCTACAAAGGTCCGGCCCAGTGGTGCATAGTTTATTAGTCACAGTTCAGTTCAGAATTGAAGCAAACAACTTGATGCTTTGACCATGCATGGTATTGTTCCTCTCCACAGCCATCATTTTGTCTAATTGCGTCTGCCAAGATGAAGTTTATTAATGTTTCTGTTTGCAGCTATCAAATTGTCTCTAGGGTTCACTTGCATCTCATCAGTGATACAATTGTTTAACATGAAAGATCTTAGGCTGAGATCAAACCAGTTCAAATTGTGGATTCTGTTTTTGTGGTACTGAGAATACCCTTTTTCTGGGCCTCCATGACCCAGACATAGTTAGGCTACATTCACACCGGTGATTCCTGCTGCGGCTCTGAGCAGCTAGATGTGGCCGGCATCCTTGTTCACAATGACAGATCGCTGGGGGCCGCAGCTATAAGCTGCTCTGTGCACACCCAGCGATTACCTTCTGTGATTGCTGCTGGACACACTGTGTGTGTCTGTGTCCAGCAATGATCACCGCAGACCACTGCAGGTGCTGGTGACGTGTCCGTGAATTGGGCCGGGGGCAGTAGGAATTTAAGGATTCCTGCCACTATAGTTTGCACTGGCCTAAATCACGATGTTAATGTAGCCTTACTGTCACAGGTGCAATTTGTGTGACATTTGCACGTTTTTTACCTCATTATTTAAAAAAATTGGTCATCTTGTGTTTTTTGTCCGGCGTTTTTATATTCAAAGAAATATGAGGGGCTGCTTTGCTGACTATGGTGCTAGTTGCCTAGATGACGGCTGCCTTTCAGAGCTTTGAGCCACAGACCCGGAAAGCGTATGCAATCAGGAAAGTCAGAAAATAGTCTGAAGTCCAATTAATGAATCAAGAGTACCTGCATAATGGCCAAGGAGAGTTCACTAATGGCCATCTCTATGTAGGTGAGCCTTTGCATGGATTGATCACCCTATGTTGCCTAAGATCTTTCATGTCATCGGTTTGGTATTCCTTCACTGTGAAGCGTTGCCTCATGTTTCCAACGCCATCTTTCTTCATTGTCTGTGTCGGAAGATGCTGGTTCCAGATTGTCCGTAACCGACTTACAGATGGGGCTAATGAGCATTAGGCACAGCTGCCACCAAAATGGCTAACACAGATGTGCCGAATGTTAATTCTTGGCCAAGCGCTCATCGTTTTGGTCACTAGCCAAGTCAGGAGTTGCTTTCTCAACATCTGTGTGATGTTCAACATAAGGCCTTTCTCCAATTATCCCTTGACCTTGTAGTTTCCAATCTTTTAACAATGTTTTGTTTTTCCAAGTAATGTATACTAAGAAACAATAAAGCAACTCGGTCTGTTAGAAGTGCCGCTAGCGGCTTGACAAAATGCCAAAGTGTTTTAAAGCTGAACTCCAGCCTAACGGCTAAATACACAGTTAAAATGCATTACCAGGACTTGTCTTACCTGCCCAAGAATGTTTTGTTCTAGCCAGGGCTGAAACAACGAATCGAGTAATTGATTATGAAATCGATTTACTATTTTCATAATCGATTATTCGGCCAGTAACATAATGGGGTTATAAAAAAAACTCAAATTATTGTACAAAGAGCAAATCGCTACTGTAAATATTACTTTCACAGTTCCACGGTTAATGATCCCCTTACAGTATTGAGTATCTGCTTTTTTATTTTTTTGTACTATAAAGGGCTAATTTCCGTGTTTTTTTTTTTTTTTTTTTTTTTTAAACCCCATTGTTACTAAACATCTTAAACCTGGGTCACACCCATGTGTTGTGTTGGTTGCAGAAATGTTCAGTTCATTTCCAGTTTCTTATGGGACACGTTCACACCTATGCTTTTTTTCAACTGCTGCGTATTTGGAAAGGGTCATGGACTTTTTTAACGCAAAGCAGTGATTTTCTTTTTTTTGTTCAATATTCTTCAGTGGAGAAGCTGCAAAAAAATGCATGTAGTGCGTTTTTGCAGCATTTTTTTATTTTTATATTTTTTTTATCTGCCCAACAAATAATTGGCCATAAAAATGAAAAAACGCAAATTGTGGCAAAAATCTAAACGCACAGCAAAAGCTAACTGCGTTGGTGTGTACTGAGCCTTATGCTGGCCACATGGATACATTTTCAGATGAGAATATTCATACGAAAAATCTTTGTACGTTCGCTGTATTAAAGAGTGCTTTTTTAAATTTTCACTTGCTTTTAACATTCTGTTTTTAAAATGCATGTCATTTCTGAACGAAAACCACTTACACTGTCAGCTTCTTGGTCAAAGAAATTTTCAATTTCTAAATGTTCCTGTCACTGGTTGATTTGACTCAACTAACAATTAGAAAGTCGAACAAAAGTTCTTAAAATTTATAATAAAAAAAATTGTATGGCCAGCGTATATATTACAGTTCTGTTTGAAAAGCGGCCAAAACGGTCTAACTTTTTTTTTTTTCCTTTTTAAATAAAAAAATTTGATCTGACTCTATTTACCAGATTCACCCTTGAATAGTATATACAATATATCTTTGTTATTCTCAGAGTGGATAAGATATTTTTCTCCCTAACCATATAGTTATTTTTACAAAACACTGCCTAGATATATTTAAGAATAAATGGCCTTTTTTTTTAAACATTAACTAAATTATACACCACACTTTTTTTTAAAGTTATTAACTTTTTAATTGTCCAACTAATCGATTATGAAAATAATCGTTAGTTGCAGCCCTAGTTCTAAGATTTACTCAGCCCTACAATAGGCTGTAGGCAGCCTGGTGACCTGATTTTCTCTGCTGCTAAGCACAACTAGATGGGTGTCCTGCACCCAGCCTGTGATTTGATATTGGAGCAACAGACTGATGAAACTCTGCTGTCTCCTTATCAGCACATGTGAATGCAACACACCTGATTGGCTCCAAGTCCTCTCCCAAGTCTGAGTGCTGCTGTACAGAGAATAAGAGGCTGAAGTCCGTTAAATTCAGAGATCTATACTAGTTTTAGTATTAAACGTATGAATGCACTGTAATCAATATCTGCCTGGACTTCAGCTTTACAGACCTGGCATGATCGTTCAGCAGACTGGGGTCAGATTGAAGTCCAAACTCCTGATCCAAATACTTGTTCCAGGTTAGTACCTCAGAGGCAGGTAAGGTCGGTGCACGAGAAGAAACATTTAGTGATGACTGCCTACATTAAGTTTCTTTAGTGATGATGAGCATAAATACACTAAGGCAGTCATATTTTATCTTTTTAGTTATCCTTCTTTCGGTGTAATCATCCATTTTATCAATTTTGAATATTTGTGGTCACTTAAAGTGGCTGTAAACCCACTGTTAACACTTGCACCTACAGGTAAGCCTAGATTAAGGCTTACCTGTAGGTGCAAGAAATATCTCCTTAACCTACACAGTTATGGAGATATTTTCACAGAAACGGGCAGGCGCACGGAGTGGTGCCTTTTTTGTGAATGACATTAACTGGGTTAATGTCATGTTTTTGCGCATGCACGGGAGTGACGTTGCCTCTTCGGCCAATCACAGCGCCGGAGCAGCTAAAACAGGAACTAGCGACAGGGGACATGTCGGTGGACGGGACTGAGGCGGATTTCGGGGGCTTCGATCTCAGGTAAGTGACACATAATGAGCTAGTATGCTAAGGGTTTACTTCCTCTTTAACACTTCTGTTAATCTGAAGACATTCTTGGATCGAATATGAAGTGAGATTTCAAAATTGTGAAGTAAATTCAATTTTATGGATCAGTTACACCTGTTCTTTGTATTGTTTATCAGACTGACCTCTTGGTTACTCATATCTGTTGACCTTCAGCAAGAACTGTATGCATGTTGTATTTTAAAGGAAATCTATAGTTGCAGGGACTAGTCCTTAACTCCCTAGTTAAAAAAACAAAAAAAACCTGTTGTAAGATCTCAATAGCTCAAGCTGTCAATTGCACGCAAGTAAATAAGTGTAGTGTCTCCTCTCCTCTTCTACCCTGTTCAGGAGGGGCTGTGGCAGTTTTAATTAGGAGTTAGACTGTATGAAGACCAACTTAGGAATTGGCACTATTACATTTTTACTTGAAAAACAGATTTTATATTGATGGTTAAAAAAAAAAAAGCTAAAAACGTGTTAAGTTAAACATTTTAATTGCTGCCAAAGCTTCCCTTTTAAAAAAGCAACATTTCTTTTCTGTCCCCCTCAAACTGGTTCGACTGTTTGTTGCATGCTTTCTTGTATATCCTGTTCAGGTTAACAGCCATTGTAAGTGCAGTCTTGCCACATCTGACGTGAACCAGCCCTTAAATCCCAACTCCACTGACAAAAATATTTTTAGTAACCTACTACATAACATTCTTTGAGATATCACTGCAGAGTGCACAGAACAGCACTGGAATTCTGGCAGGATGAACGGGTATTTTTTTGTACTTATCAAAAAGATGCTATACAAAAACATTTTTCAATTAACTTTTGGTTTATTGAATGGGCCAAAAAGGAGCAAATGAGATATTCATTGTTGGGTTTTCCATATATCGTTGCACCCAAGACCCCTTTCACACTGGGGCGTTTTTCAGGCGCTTTAGCAGAAAGCAATTAAGCAGAAGTTCCACTTTTGGGTGGAACTCCACTTAATGTCTCTTTGTCATTACTATTTTTGTACTATATTTTCTTTAATGTAAAGATTCTGGGGAAACGTGATATTTTTTTCCCTAAATTTCACAAAATATTTTTGTACCTCCTAAGGTTTGCTGCCCCTGTGCCAGACTGTCAGTTTTCTGTGTGTCCACCTAGAAACTTTTACATTTTCTTTTGAAGAATTCTGACTGTACCAGTTCAATATATAGGAATAGTTGTGCTGGAAACCACTCGGGAGCAATGAGTTTTTTTTTTTTCTTTCCTGGTTCTGAAATGTGTCTTTCATTTAACCTGAATGCTTTGACTTTTCCTCACTCAAGTGCCAAGGGTATGGCGGGGTCGAGGTTCCTTCCGATGTTTTTTTTTTGCCATTCTCTACAGTCATTAACATATATTCTTTTTATCTCTCTTTAGTGAAGAAGAGGAGGAACTGGCATAGACATGACTATACAGAGACCGATGATGGGACAAAGCCAGTTCAAGCCGGAACAAGAACCTTTGTACAACAGCTGCGAGCGCGGTCCTTTCCAAGGTTAGTGTCTTTCTCATATTGAGTGTATCTGCCATCAGATCCTTCCTGCTAGAAATCAATCTGAGAATTTGGTCATTGGGAACCACGAGTTCTTGCAGAAAGAAATTTGGTATGTCGGCATACCAATATATTTATTTTTATTTTTTGTAGCGCTGACGAGATTATATTGCGGATGAATGGTGGTCAACTGACACAGAGGTACCTGGAGAAACATGGATTCAACCTTCCAATTATGGTGCCGCAGTTAGATGATCTGGGCCTCAGACTGCCCCCTCCAACGTTTTCTGTAATGGACGTAGAACGCTATGTTGGTAAGATGGCGCTTCTGTTATTTTAGTAGAGCTTGGTATCATTTCCCATGCTTGTGTTTAATCTTTGTCTGCTACCCATGATCCATACCACTTGCCTTTTGAGGATAGCCATGGCCTTAAAGCCCAACTCAAAGTTAAACCGAGAGCTTTGATCATGTGGTATTGTGATGCATTGGGTCTTTTTTTTTTTTTCTTCCCTACAGTGGCTGTATACCCTAAGGCCCCATTCATACCTCAAGGTTTTGTTGCTTGAAGCTCCAAAACCCTGGAGGAGAAAAAAAAAATCAATTATTCTCTGTGGTTCACATCTCCACTCCAAGTTGCCTGAAGCCAAACGTCTGAAGCTCAAAGTTCTGGAGCTTTTTTGTAGCTCAAGTAGGGCAGATGTAAACATTTTTGGCACATCTATTCTCACAGAATGGAAACACGCCATTTGCGCGTTTTTGTGAGATTTTCTACCCAAATAAAAAAAAGTTAAATAATAATGTATGAATATTAATAAATGTAATATACAAATCATAAATATGTAATGCATAATCCCCAACCTTAAAAATATTAATGATAAAATAAACACCTGAGCAAAAAAATACATTTATAATCTATTTTGGTGTTTTAAAAAAAAAAAATATATGTTTGGGGGTAATTACGCAGTATTAATTTATTGAATTTGTGTATTTAAAAAAAGAATTAAAACATGAAATGCCTAGCAACAAATGATGCATCAGAATAATTTTCTCTGTTGGCTGATAAAACGCCAAAGCTCAAACGCTGTAAAAAAACATAAAAGTTGCGCATAAAATCGCATTGTTTGGTACAGAAGCACGTTAAGCCCAAGGAAACACAATGGGGTGCCCACAGGATGAATGGGACCTTCTGAAGGGACAGAACTAGAGAGGAGCTGAGTATTTCAGTAAAGTGTGCGTGTTTTTCTTTATCGTACATCACGGGACACAGAGCGGCATTCATTACTATATGGGTTATATGGAGTACCTTCAGGTGTAGACACTGGCAATCTCAAACAGGAAATGCCCCTCCCTATATAACCCCCTCCCATAGGAGGAGTACCTCAGTTTTTACGCCAGTGTCTTAGGTGTTAGTCATGGTTTAGCTTGCCTCCGCATCCTTGGGATTAGGTGAGCTACCGGTTCTGTCCAAAAAAGCCTCAGCGCTAAAGTGGTCAGTAACCGGACCCCAAACCCTTGGGGTATAGCCCATAATGCTTTTCTTTTTAGAGAGCTGGACCCTGGGCCCAGAACTTAGAAACCTTTGGGTACCTAAAGTTTTCTGTTGCCAGGGTGCTATATGGGCCCAGGACAGTGGATCCTTCATAGGAACCCAGGGCCTGAAGGTCTAGACATCCCCACGGAGATGGGGGAAGATTGGGCCTCTTGCTTGGCAAAGTCCTGCGGCATGGAGCAGGTAAGTGAGGGGAAAACTTGCGGAACTTGGTTCTTAGCAGGTTTTTTTCTGGGGGGTCACAGGGGACATGCCTAAAGTTATGCACTGCATCTGGCAAACTAGTCACGTATCATAAAGATAGGATGGCTCTCTATGTATTATTCCCCATAAGATGTGACCTCCCTTGTAGTGTTGGAAAAGCATTGAGTGGGGCCTGTGTTATATAAAAATATATGTGTGTGTCAGAGAGCTTTGCTTACCTGCAGGCCTCCAGGCGATGCTCCATTCAGTCTTCCTCCTCAGAGCCTGCAAGCAGGCAAAACGCTGACCTCCTCATGGTTCCAGGCTGCAGGCTGCAGTTTGCTGGAACAGAGAGGTCCCTTCCTCCCAAAATCCCCCCCCCCCTCCTCCCCCTGTCGGGAGGGGCATT
Source organism: Rana temporaria (assembly GCF_905171775.1). NCBI lineage: Eukaryota > Metazoa > Chordata > Amphibia > Anura > Ranidae > Rana > Rana temporaria. Next base: position 387,159,481 of record NC_053491.1, read on the forward strand.
TCCTGTTTGAGGTTGCTGGGGGGGAAGGGCGGGTCAGTGGCTAAAGGAAGGGGCGGCCCTTCCTTGTTTGTTCCATCAATACTTTGGAACTGAGGAGAAAGACCAGAGCGGCAGCACGGGGCGCCGAGGACACACAGTGGCCAGAAAGGATATTGCAGTCTCCAGAGGACTGTTTTGTCAAGCCTAGAAATAGGCTGTTTCTTTTCCATCTCATAGTTTTTCTTTGCAATACTACTCAGGGGGACAGAATGTTTTTTCTTTCCTGGATTTGAAACAAAAACGAAAAAAAAAAAAAAAAGTCATCTAGGGGAGAGGAAGCATTTTTTTATCCCCCAAACAGGTGTTTGGACAATTAACTTTTATAGTTCCAAATACCAATAGGTAGCAGGTGTACCTCGGTATTGTACCATGGTATGCCGCTGTTTTCCCTACAGGGAGCCTTGGGGCCATCGGGATCTGGGGCTGGAGCTGACGCGGGTCAGTCCAACCCTAAGATGGTCACGGAGGAGGTATTACTCACCTCTTTAAAAGAGATGCAGAAAAGCATGGGAAAAATGATATCCGCAGCTATGCGGGGCAGTAAGCGGAATAGATCTCCGTTGCCCGAGCGCGGACCCTCAGAAGAGGAGGTCCTTTCCTCAGGGGAATTGGACGACCTCTTGGACACGGACCAAGTAGGTTCAGGGATCGAAGACCCGGATACAGAGGAGTCTGGGGCAGTCTCCCTGAGGGAGAGCTGGTGGATTCAAGGATTGTCGGACTTGGTCCATAGGACATTCAACTTGCCAGTACCAGATCTCCAGGTATCGACGGTTTCAGCTTTGGGCTCACTGAGGGCGCCTCAAAGCAATGCTGTGTTTCCGATCCATCCTCTATTAGAGGGAATTTTGTTCCAAGATTGGAACAAGCCAGATAAGATCTTCTTACCACCTAAAAGGTTCTCTGTCCTATATCCTATGGAAGAAAAATTTTCCAAAAGATGGGCTACTCCTGCAGTGGACGCAGCCATCTCATGTGTTAACAGATCGTTAACATGCCCTGTAGAAAACATACAGGTGTTCAAGGATCCAGTTGATAAGCGCTTGGAAGCACTACTTAAGAACTCCTTCACTACTGCAGGGGCAGTAGTACAGCCAGCTGTGGCTGCGATTGGGGTCGCTCAAGCATTATCGGATCAATTTAAGCAGATGCTTAAACTTATTCCGGCCCAGCAGGCAGAAAAATTTTCGGATGTCCCTAAGGCCATATGTTTTACGGTAGACGCAATCAAGGATTCTATCCAGCAAGCGTCACGTTTATCGTTATCCCTTATCCATATGAGAAGACTCTTATGGTTAAAAAGCTGGGAGGCTGAGCCCCCATGCAAGAAGCTCCTGGTAGGGTTCCCCTTCCATGGAGGACGACTCTTCGGAGAAGACCTAGATAAATACATTCAGACCATTTCAAACGGCAAGAGTACTCTCTTGCCAACTAAGAAGAAGGTTCAGGGACCTGCGTTTAAACGACAGTATTCCCCTGGGCAGGGGCCCTCTAATGCCAAGCAGTATCGACGGCCTCCTGCAAAAGCAAACTTCGGCTTCAACAGCAGATCACAAGGACAGGCTGTTAGAGGCAAAAGGCAGTGGTTTCGCAAACCAGCAAAACCAGCCCCCAAGCCAACCTTATGAAGGGGCGCCCCCACCCACGAAGGTGGGGGGAAGGCTGCGACTCTTTTCAGAGATTTGGGAAGCCAGCATTCCCGACGAGTGGGTACGGTCTTCCGTGGCCACAGGCTACAAATTAGATTTCCTAAGGTTTCCTCCTCCTCATTTCCAGAAGTCGAGGATTCCAAACGATCCGGAAAAGGGAGCCGCATTAAGATCGGCATTAGATCATCTACTTTCCCAGGAAGTAATAGTAGAGGTACCAGTCCTGGAACAGGGGCTGGGTTTCTACTCCAACCTATTCATCATCCCAAAATCCAATGGAGATGTCAGGCCAATTTTGGACCTAAAGATGGTAAATGCATATCTAAAGATCCGCTCATTTCGGATGGAATCCGTGCGGTCAGCAGCTGCCACACTCCAGAAGGACGACTTCATGGCGTCCATAGACATAAAGGATGCCTACCTTCATGTTCCAATTTATCAGCCACATCAAAGATATCTACGCTTCATGGTGGCTTCGCGTCACTTCCAATTCGTGGCGCTTCCCTTCGGGTTGGCTACGGCCCCCCGGGTGTTCACGAAGGTCCTAGCTCCAATCCTAGCCAAACTAAGGATCCAAGGGGTCACGATCCTAGCATACCTGGACGACCTCCTAGTCATAGATCACTCGTCTCCCGGCTTGGAGCGAGCAGTGGCCCTCACGGTCCAATACCTCGAGAGGTTCGGCTGGGTCCTAAATCGAGAAAAGTCAGCTTTCCAGCCCACAAAGCAGTTGGAATATCTCGGCATGAGATTAGACACAGAACAACAAGGAGTGTTCCTACCTCTGAGGAAGGTAAAAGCCATCAAGGAATTAATCCTACTGGTTCTAAGCAAGAAAGAACCGACTATTCGCCTATGTATGAGGTTACTAGGCAAGATGGTGGCCACATTCGAGGCGGTACCATACGCCCAGAGCCACACTCGCATCCTACAGGCAGCCATCCTGTCAGCATGGAGCAGAAGGCCACAGGCCTTGGATATCCCGTTGCCGCTCTCATCAAGAGTCCGACAAAGTCTGTGTTGGTGGTTAGACCCTCAGAATCTACTGAAGGGGAGGTCTTTCAGCCCAGTGGCTTGAAAGATAGTGACCACAGACGCCAGCCTGACGGGCTGGGGAGCAATTTTGGATGGTTGCACTCGCCAAGGTACTTGGGCAAAGCCAGAGAAGCAGTTGCCCATCAACATCTTGGAGCTCAGAGCTGCTCGACTAGCCCTCAGGGCTTGGACGTCAAAATTGCAGGGGTTCCCGGTGAGAATTCAATCAGACAATGCCACGGCCGTGGCATACATAAATCACCAAGGGGGAACCAGGAGTCAAGCCGCTCAGAGAGAGGTGAGCTTGATTCTTCTATGGGCAGAGGCTCATGTGCCCTGCATATCGGCAATATTCATTCCAGGAGTGGACAACTTTCAGGCGGACTTCTTAAGCCGCCAGACTCTATGGCCGGGGGAATGGTCTCTGCATCCACTAGTCTTTCAAGCACTCTGCCAAAGATGGGGAGTGCCGGACGTGGATATCATGGCATCGAGACTCAACAAGAAACTAGACAGGTTCATGTCCCGCTCAAGGGATCCGATGGCCTGCGGAACCGATGCGTTGGTTTGCCCTTGGCATCAGTTCAAACTTCTTTATGCGTTTCCCCCGCTCCAGTTACTACCCCGCCTGCTGCGCAGGATCCGGGTGGAGCACATACCAGTCATCCTGGTAGCTCCAGCATGGCCCAGAAGGGCATGGTACTCACTAATCTTAAGGATGGTAGTGGGAGACCCTTGGACTCTTCCTCTACGGCCAGACCTGCTATCGCAAGGTCCGATCCTCCACCCTGCCTTACGGCATCTAAATTTGACGGCCTGGAAGCTGAATCCCTGATTCTCAGGGGTAGAGGTCTGTCTCAGAAAGTAATCTCTACCCTAATCAGAGCCAGGAAACCGGTCTCTAGGGTGATTTATTACAGGGTCTGGAAGGCCTATGTAGGCTGGTGTGAGTCCAAGCGATGGCTTTCTCGCAAATTTACCATCGATAGAGTATTAAGTTTTCTCCAGCTAGGAGTGGATAAAGGATTGGCATTAAGCACAATCAAAGGACAGATTTCTGCTCTGTCAGTGTGGTTTCAGCGGCCGCTGGCCACCCACTCGCTGGTTAAGACCTTCCTTCAAGGGGTCTTACGTATTAGACCTCCAGTTAAATCCCCGCTTTGTCCGTGGGATTTAAATCTTGTTCTGTCAAGTTTACAGAAACAACCGTTTGAGCCGTTGGCTGATATTCCTTTGGTTTTACTGACAAGGAAGTTAGTATTTTTGGTTGCCATAGTTTCCGCAAGAAGAGTTTCGGAGCTGGCAGCCTTATCCTGTAAGGAACCATATCTTGTTTTTCATAAGGACAGGGTCGTTCTCCGCCCTCATCCTTCCTTCCTTCCGAAGGTCATATCCAGTTTTCATTTGAACCAGGATTTGGTATTACCATCCTTCTTCCCTAAACCTACTTCCAGAAAGGAAGGGTTGCTGCATACCTTGGATATTGTCAGGGCCATGAAGGCCTATCTTAAAGCTACAAAGAAGATCCGGAAGACAGATGTGCTGTTCATTCTACCGGATGGGCCCAAGAAGGGGCAGGCAGCTGCAAAGTCCACCATTTCTAGGTGGATTAAGCAATTAATCACTCAGGCCTACGGCTTGAAAGGGTTGCCTCCTCCAGTATCATTAAAGGCTCATTCTACTAGAGCCATGGGCGCCTCCTGGGCAGCACACCACCAGATCTCTATGGCTCAAGTTTGCAAGGCGGCAACCTGGTCTTCTGTCCACACGTTTACAAAATTCTACAAGTTGGACGTAAGAAGGAATACTGATACTGCCTTCGGGCAGGCAGTGCTGCAGGCTGCAGTTTGAGACCCTCGGATTCCGGGGGCTCCTCTTGTTCGAGTTAAATTTAAAAATTTTATTTTTCTCAACTAAGTTGGATTTATTATGATTTGAGTATATCTCTAAATTAAATCCTTTTGTCTTGGAGATGTTCTCCCTCCCCTCATTGTAAGCATTGCTTTGGGACATCCCATATAGTAATGAATGCCGCTCTGTGTCCCGTGATGTACGATAAAGAAAAAGAGATTTTTAATACAGCTTACCTGTAAAATCTTTTTCTTGGAGTACATCACGGGACACAGAGCTCCCACCCCTCTTTTTTGAGGACCATTTTGGGAGGCATACTGCTTGCTACAAAACTGAGGTACTCCTCCTATGGGAGGGGGTTATATAGGGAGGGGCATTTCCTGTTTGAGATTGCCAGTGTCTACACCTGAAGGTACTCCATATAACCCATATAGTAATGAATGCCGCTCTGTGTCCCGTGATGTACTCCAAGAAAAAGATTTTACAGGTAAGCTGTATTAAAAATCTCTTTTTTTTTCCCCCTTCTATCTAATGGGGTGGTTTACTTTTTTATTTCTTCACCAAACTTTAAACATTTCTAAGGTAACCTGGATTGGGTTTTAACATTTTTAGGTTGTTGTGCTCAAGTGCAGACATGTTCTAGTAGCTACAGGTTAACTGTGCTGGTCGATCTCCGTAGAGCACCATTGGGTCCTTTAACATGTGGGCCTTTACTTCTGTCCAAGTCAAATTGTTAACAGATCAACTTTTTAATCGGTTGATGGGAGTGGAAGTCTTATTCCAACATAGTGGTAAGCAGGCTTTTGCCGTTTTGAGAAGATGTACATGAAGGGACAACTTGTAATGTTTGAGGAGCATTGGTGTCAAGTGAAGGAGAGAGGCAGCGGGGTCAGCCCCCAACCAAACACCAGTCAGAAGACAAAATCAGATTGTCACACAACCTTTGTATGATTGGGCAATCCCAAAAGATTTGTATGAATGACCTTTCATGGTTTTAGCATCTCCAACAAAGGTGTGAGCACTTTTAGATATGGAAGATTTGTATGCGAGTTGCAGTATTCCCCCCCCCCAAAAAGTCACGTTCATGTCCCTTTCCCAAGGGGATAGAAATGATGGGGGGGGGGGAGTTATCAGGAAGCTGTGAGAGGAGCTTGAGAGACTGAACGTCTGTGTTGAACAGGAGAAGTTTCTAAGCATAATCACTGAAAGGCAGTGGGGACTGGTTGAGGGAAGGGGTTCTTTAAAGGCTTGCGTAAGGAAATGTCTGTTACATGGCTTGCCGCTGGGGGTGGGGGTTCAGAAATCTGTTTTTGACGTGGATTCAAGTCCATATGGCGTTGAAAATGTTGATGTCAAGAATTGAGTCTTTCAGGCGATTTTAAATGTTTTTGTCCACCAGACCACAGACAAATTTGGGGTGACCATTAACTTTGATCATGCCCGAGGGGTAGTTCTGAAGAATGTTTCCTGCTTCGAAACAGCACGTCAAGAGTATCCCATGTCAATGGATGTGAAGTCGGACCTGTGGATGTAAATCGTTTAGAGGCCACAGGAGGCAGTAAAGTGGGGCAAGTGAGGAGGCTTGATCCATCTTTTAACCTAGTGGTGTGTACACCAGTCAGGGACCCGTGTCATATATGCCGCATTAGTCATATGTTAAGGGATCTGACAGTCCTATGGCCCCAGCCACCGCAATTTAAGCTGTGACAGAAAAGATTAATTCAAGTGATGGCTTTTACAAGACCAAAGAAATTGTCTAAATTCCGTACGCACTTGTTTGAGGAACAAAGTTGGTATATGAAGGGGGAGGGTTTGCAAAAGGTAAAGGGAGTCTTAGGATTTCCATCTGGTGTTATTGCAGTAGCTTCCCCTTTAATTCCCATAGAGGTCAATGGGGGTCTTGGCAGCTGTAAAAACCTGGCAGATCTAACCCTTCACCACTCTGACATTAAGAAAACTGTTTTGGTGGTCTGCTAAACAAAGTTATGGCTTTTCATGAATTTATACTCCAGTATCAGTGGTCCATCTAGGTCCACTGTTTTACAGAACAGCTGTTATTACTGCGACATTCTTTAGATGTTTTCTGCTTTGTCTTGTCAGGATAACGTCTGTGGAGTTGTACTTGTGTTTGAGGTAGGCCAATATGAACCAAAAGGTCCCCTTCTCTGTCTGGGCATTCAAGATCTTTAGCAAAGAGTTGAAGAGACAGATGTGAAGCGCGCATGAGGCATGATTAGACCATAATGCCTGAATCGTATATTTTGCGGAAGCCTGTCCCTGTGCGCCTATTTAATGGCATGACAGAATCTCTGTAGGAATAATCTGCAGTATGTTCTCCACTCATTCAGTGTTTTTGCCATGTTTCAGGATGCACAGAATTTTTAATCTGCTTTTGGCTGTTTTCCCATATTAATTTGGCTCACTTATTGCGTCTGGAATGGGATCCCGACTCATACTTGTTTATCTGGACTTTATCGATGCAATTATTTTCAGCTTCAGCACGGGCACGGCTGTCATAAAAGCAGCAGATGGCTCAATGCCCATGGGTGAAGTGACACGCATTTTAATGTGTTCAGTCTGGGATGTGTGCAGATAGGTAAAAAGCTGCGTGGTAGGAGTGTATAGGGGCTTCGGCGCCCCTGGAGAGCGCAGAGATTATGTTGGTGTCGTTGAAACGATGCTTTGCTCTTTCCGTATCAAATGTCTTCATTTTTATTTGGTAATCCCGTGTTTTCACACCTGCTCTGATTTACATTTTGTTGTGCTTGAGGGGAAACTTTTTGTGTGGATAGATATAGAGATAATATATACCTCTCTTTTTTTTCATTTATTTTTTTTATTCTCTGACCTTCTTTTATATGTTTTTATCTATTTAAAACGTTTTTCTTTGTATAAGATGTATATGTACATGAGGGCAGCCATATTGCCTAATTTTATACACTTGTGCTTATAAGTTTACATATCCTGGCAGAATTTGATTTCTTGGCCATTTTTCAGAGAATACGAATAACACCAAAAATGTATTTCCTTTGGTTGTTAGTGTTTGGCTGAAGCCATTTATCGATCAACTGTGTTTACTCTTTTTAGATCCTAATGACAACAAACATCAAAGGTTTACATACCCTGGTGATTTTGGCCTGATAACATGCACACAAGTTGACAAATGGGTTTGACAAAGGGTTTTGAAGTGTGAGGTCAATGAGTTTCCGGACTCCTGACAGACCCTTGGATCATTCATCCAGTGTTGCACTGATGTTTCTGAATTCTGAGTCATGGGGGAAACAAAAAAATTGTCAAAGGATCTGCGGGAATAGGTAGTTGAACTGTGTAAAAAGATAGTGGGGGGGGGGGGGGTCTGTTGAAACCAAACCACCATCAGGCAGACCAACTAAAATTTCAGCCACAACTGCCTGAAAATGTTTTGGTATACAAAGAAAAACCCACAGGTGAAATGCAGGACTCTCTGAAAACATGTGGTGTGGCTGTTTCAAGAGGCACTTGAAGAAAGATGGGCTCTATGGTCGAGTCGCCGGAAGAAAGCCATTACTACGCATATGCTAAAGTATCCCGCTTACAATATGCCAAACGGCACAGGGACAAGCCTCAAATCTTCTGGCACATTATTTTGGAGTGAGAAGATCAAAATTGAGTTTGGAGAGGATTTAACAAAAGCCTATGATGAGTAACACCATTCCTACTGTGAAACACGGAGGTGGATCGCTGATGTTTTGGGGATGTCTGAGCTACAAAGGCACAGGAAATTTGGTTAAAACTGATGGCAAGATGGATGGAGTATGTGATCAAAAAATACTGGAGGAACATTTGCATTGATCAGCCAGAAAGCTGTGCATAGGACGTACTTGGACATTTGAACATGGCAATGATCCAAAACACAATGGCAAGGCGGCCCTATCATTGGCTACAGCAGAATAAAGTGAAGTTTCTGGAGTGACCATCTGTCTCCTGACCTCAATATCATTGAGCCACTCTGGGGAGATCTCAGACGTGCAGTTCATGCAAGACAGCCCAAGAATTTACAGGAACTGGAGGCTTTTTGCCAAGAGGAATGGGCAGCTTTACCATCTGAGAAGATAAAAGAGCCTCACCCACAAATACCACAAAAGGCTTCATGCTGTCATTGATGTTAAAGGGGGCAATACACGGTATTAAGAACTGGGGTATGTAAACTTTTTTGATCAGGGTCATTTGGGTAGTTTGTTGTGAATATGATTTAAAAAGAGTAAACAGTTGATTCATAATAAATGGCTTCAGCCAAACACCAACTTTGAGTAAAAGTTTGTGTTTATTTATATATTCTGAAAAATGGCCAAGAAATCATGAATTCTGCCAGGGTATGTAAACTAGTGAGTACAACTGTATATACAGGCTGCCCTTCTTGCTTGTTAATGTTGTCCAGCAACTGTGCTTCTCTCACAAAGTTAGTACAAAGTTAACCATACCAGGCTAGATTTTACTTATTTGGCATGCTGAAGAGTATGGATGAAGGCACCTCCACTCTGGCTTTCTGTAATAAGACCACTGCGACACCCGCGGCTGCTTGAACAGTGCCTTCATCTGATGGAATGAGACACTTTTTTAACAGTTTTGGCTACAGGGGGAAAAAAGCCTGTAAAAATACTTTTTTTTTTTTTTTTTTAAAGCCCAGTGTGCATGAGGCATAAAATGGAGATTAAATATTTTTACAAGCTTTCAGTATTGGAACGATGTTCCCAATAACACTATTTCCTCTCTCACATAGATACTGTATGTGTCTTAATTTTATTATTGGTTACTGCATGGAAATTTATAGCCCAAAACCTACATTTGATTTATGAAAACAATCGGTTATTATGCTTCTCCCATTTGAAAAATCAACATGGAGGGTGCCAAAATATTGGGGAAAATGGCAATACGTCCAGGCTTTGCACCTATACAATTTTGCACAGATGTGTTTGATGTAACGGGCAGTATTTCATTCATTCTGGATATATTTCAGTTAGTGTCTGAACAATAATAGACCACAGGTGGAATTTGAAGGATTGACAAATTTTACTACGGCCAACTGTTGGCCTAGTGGTCTACCATTGCATCACCAAGGACAGTGTACAGAGGCACATTGTTGTTGCCCACGTTCTATCAGGAAAAAGTTGTTTGTACATTTTGTCTGATGTACTTTTTGCTGAGCTCTAGACATAAGTAATGTTGTGCTTGCTATTATGAAGGGATATGTGAACTAATTTATACTTCAGTGATTTATCTGAGGCTGTGATTTTAAAAAAAGATAAATGCACAATCTCTTCCTCTACAGGCGGAGAGAAGATTATTGATGTCATCGATGTGGCCAGACAAGCAGACAGCAAGATAAGGCTGAAGAACTTTGTGAAGTATTTTATGAACCCCGATCGACCCAAAGTATTAAACGTCATCAGCCTGGAGTTCTCTGACACCAAGTAAGTTAGTAGTGTTGCTGGGCCTCAATGTGAATGAAACAGAAGCTGCTTTTACTGGCCAATCTCCTTAAGGAGAGTGAAGATGTTGTCCCACTTGTTCGTGGCAGACAGTAAAGTGCCTGTCGCATGTTCTTACTTTTTATGTTTTGCTTTGTTTTTGTTTTTTTGTTTTGTTTTTACGCCCAACAAAAGCAACTGGTGGATACCAATTTCTTACCATATACAAACTATTTTCTGGTATATCGTTCGGTATTTTTTCCACCTCAAATGTTTTTTTCCATTGTTTTATTTATGAATGTTTTGCTTGACTTGCAACATCCTGGTATTTGTTTTTTTAGAGCCAAAGGTTGGCTGTCTTGTAAAAGCAATCCTAGAAGCTAACTAGCTTTTGGATTGCTCTTACAAACAGTGGCAGAGGACATCCCCTTCCCTCCCGCGCTTTCCTGGAATATCTCATCCCACTGGAAGTTCCGATGGGCCGGCACTTCCACTGGCTGATCATAGAGGCAAACCGAGACCAGATTGGCTTAGTTCGCCTCTGATATAGGAGCCCGGAAGCAATATGCATACATCACTTCCGGTTTCCTCGGATGTAAATGGCGCCATTTTAAAAAAATGAAAAGCCTTTGATCACACCAATCTTGGTGTGATCAAATGTTTTTAAGGGCAGATCTGGGATCTAATAGACTCCAGATCTCTTCAAAAAGAGTACCTGTCACTGCCTTTTGCTATCACAAGGGATATTTTCCCTGTGATAACAATAAAAGAGATCAAAAATAGAGACAGTAAAAATCAAGAGAATTAACCACTTAATCCCCGGACTATTTCACTGGTCAAAGACCAGAGCATTTTTGCGATTCTGCACTGCGTCGCTTTAACTGACAATTGTGCGATGTGGCTCCCAAACAAAATTGAAATTTTTTTCCCCCCACAAATAGAGCTTTTTGGCGCTGAAGGGGTTAAGTGTGTCCTAGGGAGTGCTAACTGTTGGGGGTGTGACTACAAGTGACACGTCACTGATCGCTGTTCCCGATGAGAGGGAACAGACGATCAGTGACAGTGTCCCTAGGCAGAACTGGGAGATGCTTGTTTACACTTGCCTCTCCCCGTTCTGCAGCTCTGTGACCCAATCGCGGGACACCGGCGGACATAGAGTCCACGGTCACGGAGCTGGCGGAGCTTTGCCCAGCCATGCCATTCTGCCGACGTATATGTACAGGAGCCAGTCGGGAACCGGTTAAATAATGGCCCGTGCTTTCACGCGCACGTAAACGAGCGTCCCACACGTGAGGTATCGCCACTAACGTCTGATCATAGGCAGTAATTCTAGCACTAGACCTGTGAAAATCTAAAGTTGTAACCTGTAAAAGCTTTTAAAGCATCCCCTATGAATACCGTAGTAAAATTTACGTCATTTGTCACCGTTACACGGACATGTGCAATTTTAAAGCGTGGCATATTTGGTATCTACGTGGCGTAACATCTTTTAAGTTTTACGAAACAATTGGGTATTGAGTTTTTGTGCATGAAAATCCAGTGCATTTTCTCCAGAAAAATTGCTTTTTAAAAAACACTGCGCAAATGCCATGTGACATAAAAAATTACAACACCCACCAATTTATTCTCTAGGGCACAGGTGTCGAACACAAGGCAAACAGGCCAAATCCTGCCCTCCAGGCCATTTCATGTGCCCCCTCGCACATCTCCTGCAGCTCCAGACCCTCTTTCTGCTTTCAAGCAATGCATCCAGCTGCTTCCCAGCAGCATATGGAAAGGGGGGTGCACTGATGTTAGGGAGAGTGGGGGACTTAACTTCTGATGGTGGGGTGACTCTTGACATCTAATGTAAGGGGAGGGGATGCGCTTGACATCTAATCTTGCAGATACAACTGGCCCTTTTGAGGGCAATTATTATGCTGATGCGGCCCACAATGAAATTGAGTGTGATACCCCTGCTCTAGGGCCTCTGCTATAAAAAAACGTGTGTGTGTGTGTGTGTGTGTGTGTGTGTGTGTTTGTTGGGAGGTTCAAGGTAATTTTCTTGCAAGAAATACAAATTTTCATGTAAGCGTGGCAGGTCTTAAAGTGGTTAATAACTGCTTCCTTTCAGGTGTCGTCCAAATTCTTCCTTGTGGATGCTAAGCAGAATTTTTTTCCCCCGTTTGTGTTTTCAGGATGGCAGAACTAGTAAAAGTGCCGGACATCAGTAAAAAGCTTTCTTGGGTGGAGAACTACTGGCCTGATGACTCTTTCTTCACCAAGCCGTTCGTTCAAAAGTATTGTCTGATGGGGGTAGAGGACAGCTACACTGACTTCCACATAGACTTCGGAGGCACGTCTGTCTGGTATCACGTTTTGTGGGTAAGCATCTGCCTAAAAAAAAAAAAAAAAAAAAGTATTTGTTTAGACGTGGGTAATGGAGAACTCCAACCCGCTTCTCTTGTAAGTCAAAACTCATGGCAGTCTTCAACCTGACACCAAACATCTGTTCAGACGCATCACCCCTTTGTAGTCCTGGATATTGGTTGTTGGCTCCCAGGGCATGCAGGAAAAAATGTAAGATGTTTTGCAGTGCCTGCTACTGTGCAAGTTTGTCAGTATTTGATTTGACTGTTTACTAATTGGTATAATTTAATGACCCGAAATGCTTTGTTTTGGATACAGTTGGAAAGGGTTAAAACCCCTTCCAGTTATTTGTTGCCGTCTGTTCCCTGTGGTGAGATTTCCTAAAGTCCGTATAGAAAGAAAAAGGAGATTGCTACAAAATAAGAGGAATTTTCCTTAGACGGTTGTCATAGGATCAGGTGTCCCCATTGGAAGATTTACTCGTACCTCTTGTTCTAGTGCATTCCCATAAGTTTGCGTCTTGTGGCATTGGTCTCCAGGACACAGAGGGGATGAATCTTCACCAATAGGGACGCCAATAAAAACTTCACAGGGGTTCTAATCTGTCTCTATTCTATCCAAAAAAAATTATACTAGGCTCCAGTGCATTTTTGATGCGTTCCAGTGCGGTTTTAAAGCGTTACTGATGCGTTCCAGTACAGTCAAGTGTAGGAAAAATGCAGCCTGGAACTGACTGCACTGGTGTGAACTATGCCACTGGAAACCATACAATTTACTTTCAATGCATTTTTGGCCCTAAGACTTTAATGCTCCATTGGTGAGATATCCCTTCCATAATTCCTGACTCTTTTCCGGCCAGCCTGGAAGCTTTGTGTGTTCCCATCTCCACCTGTTCCACTCTCCATATTATAAAGTTACTATAGAGTTCAGATTGGATGGTGGAAACCCACATTATGCGTGCGGCAGGTATGCTGAACTTGGCACAGAGATCTCGCCTATACGATGTGTGTGTATAGCGGACATGAGTTTTTATTTTCCTGGATATTCCTTTATTGACCAGTTATTGATTTGATCTTTAGGGGGAAAAGATTTTCTACTTGATAAAGCCTACCGATGAGAACTTGGAAAAGTATGAAGCATGGAGCTCGTCTGTTACCCAAAGCGAGGAGTTTTTTGGGGAGAAGGTGGACAAGTGTTACAAGTGTGTAGTAAAGCAGGGTCACACACTATTTGTCCCAACAGGTATGTAGTGTTTTCAGCATAAAATTGTATATCCCGGCTAGTGGTCATACAACCTAGGGGCCAGTTGGTTGGCTTGAAGTATAAAAAACAGAATGATGAACAAATGGGTTGGGTGTTATGAACAGCCCGATATATTTTAATTTTTTTTCCTCATACGAAGACCTGTGTTCTGATTTCAGTTAGATTGTTGGGGTGTAATATGTTGTAGGCTGTTTGATCCGGTCTTCTCGGATTCTCCTTTTTTCCCCAATCCACCTCCTGATAGAACAGAGCCTTAGGGGCACTTTGCACATGCTCAGTTTGATGTATTGCTAGAGTTTTTTTTTTTCTTCTTGGGAGGGTGTGTGTGTGGTCGGCACAGGCAAATCATCACTGCCCAGACAGAGGGCCTAGGGTCATAGGACAGTCGGAGGAGAATGGAAATGAAAACTCCTCCTACAAGCTTTAACCAGCGCTCCGCTGGATACTGATAGAAGTCACAAGGCTGACATATATTGCTGATGAGAAAAGGTACACTCACCGGCCACTTTGTTAGGCACGCCTTGCTAGTACTGGGTTGGACCCCCTTTTGCCTTCAGAACTGCCTTAATTCGTTGTATGGATTCAACAAGGTGTTGAAAACCTTCCTCAGAGATTTTGGTATTTATTGCAACTGCGTGATGCCATCATGTCGTTTGCATTTGTCAGCTGTACATCCATGATGCAACTCCCTTTCCACCACATCCCAAAGGTGCTCTATTGGATTGAGATCTAGTGACTCTAGAGGCCATTTGAGTTCAGTGATCTCATTGTCATGTTCAAGAGACCAGTGGTGAGATGATTTGAGCTCTGTTAAATGATGCATTATTCTGCTGGAAGGAGCCACCAGAAGATGGTAAAACTGTAGCCATAAAGGGATGGACATGGTCAGCAACAATACTCGGGTAGGCTGTAGTGTTTAACCACTTGCCGCCCCTCCCCACTGTAGGGATGGTGCGACTCTCATTCTGAGTGGATGTCCTATGACGGGGCACCAAAACGGCCGTGCTGGTGCAGGTCTTTAACCATATGATTAGCTGTGTTCAATCACAGCCGTTCATATGTAAATACAGAAGTGCCGGTAACCGTCTCTCCTTGCCTCACACTGACCGTTAGTGGCGAGGAGTGCTGAGCAGAGATTAAATGCCACAAAAAGAAAGCTCTATTTGGTGTGAAGAAAATTATTAAAAATTGATTTGGGTACAGCATTACATGACCCGCGCAGTTGTCATTCAAAATGCGACAGCACTGAAAGCTGAAAAATGTCCTGGACAAGAGGGTGAAAGTGCACTGTACTGAGGTGGTTAAACGATGCTCAGTTGGTACTAAGCGGCCCAAAGTGTGCCAATTAAATATCCCCCACACCATTACACCGGCCTGAACAGTTGATACAAGGCAGGATGGATCCATGCTTTCATGTTTACGCCAAATTCTGACCCTATCATCTGAATGTCACTTTTTGTCCAATTGTGTGTTCTACACTGGCAGTATTGTCTTCTGCTGCCTAAATGCACTGAGTTTCCGTTGTGCGATTGGCTGATTAGCAATTTGTGTTTCCAAGCTATTGAACAGGTGTACCTAATAAAGTGGTTGGTTTAGCAGTTTTAATTTACTAATTGCATTTCCATGTTCTGTGGGAGATCATCATATATAGTGAATGCAGGGTTCCGGATTCTGGGGTGAAAAACATTCAGATATTAGGTTTTTTTTTTTTTTTGTTTGTTTTCACCACCAGTCTTGATGTTTTGGTCTCTGGGAAAAACTACAAGTGCAACTGTATTCCTCTTGACTATGCTAGTCCAAAGCTGATGGAAAGCTTACAAAATTGCCACGTATTTTTTGTCAGACGTTGCCCATATAATACTTAGGCCTCAAAAAATGAGCTGCAAAAACCGTACCAATGGCAGGAAAAAGCAGCTTTAAAAACGAGCTTCTAGATGTGTTTTGCATTAACGGTATTGCGCATTTAGTAGCTTGCTTTTTTTTTTTTTAAGAATACTGCCCTCTGTTTTCCACTTCTACATCACATAACTACAGTTTTTAAAAACATTTTGATGCGGCTTAACACTGTGTATACGGCACTAACTTGCGCTTAGCCGCGTCAGGCATTTTTACAGCTGTAACGCTGGTCTTAATGCGCTGGCCCTTGTTTTTTTGTAGCTTGAATACGTCTATGCCACTTGCGTGCATGGGCACATAGAATAACCGGTATGGAAATAAAAGTCTGGCGCTAGCGCAAATCACACAAATAAATTTTAAGTCCATATACAGCTATGGTATATATATGTTAATTCAGTGTCCTGAATACCTGTTCTGATGTCCCCTGTGAGGAGATGTCTGAGGCGATAAGAGCGGATTACTAGGACTTGTATTTACATGTGATTGGACACAGCCGATCACATGGTTAAAGAGCCACTCTACTGGCTCTTTACAGAGATCGGGGTTGTGCCGTGTCCTAGCATTATGCCGTCCACCCAGAACGAGAGCCGCACAGTCCCTCCATTTGACGGCGAGCGGAAAGTGGTTAAGATATCTGGTGAGCTTGCATTTCTCACACAAGTGATGGAGCACAGTAAAAATGATTATTGGCCACTGCACATATTTTCTACCACAGTGATTGGATTTTTATGAGGACGTTTTTTTTTTTTTTTTTTCACTTTTTACTGTCAAACAATTTTTTTGAACTGAATGAGCATATCCAGCTGTATATTGACTTATATTGATATATGTGATTTGTGTTAGCCCCGGACATTCATTCCCACAACTATTATTTTTTGTAAGGTGGATTTATTTCACTCCAAAAGGGGCTGCTGAACTTGCGCTTCTTTGCGTCTATTTTTCACTTAAAATTTTTTGGCGCCACTACTTGTTCAATTATACAACATAGAATAACACTAAGAGGCATTTTTAAGCTGGAAAAAAAAACTCCTGATGCTCCTAAAAGCAGCAGAAAAAATTCCATATATACTGCATGAGACCTTACATTTAGGTATACTTTAGATCATTGAGTAAATGGATCTATTGAAAGAACATAAACTTGCCCGTCAAGCCTAACATAGAGATGCTTCATCAGTCCCTGTCCATGTTGTATCTAATGCTAGGACTTTCAACTGTCTGCATGTGAATGATTGCTGGTGTCTGCAATGCAGAGCTTCGAAGGGTCAAGTTGTAGGTCATTCAACTAGCGCAGAGTATCAAGGGATAGCTATGTTATTGCAGAAAGGTCTTCTTTATTTTTGCTAGCCAATGCTTTTTAGAGCACATTTCATGCATTGGAAGAATCCTAAACGATCTACAACAACTAGTAGGTAAAAGGTAACCTTTTTTTTGTTTCTGCTATCTTCAGAATAATTGCTTTTTTGGTTGAAGAGATGCACTGGCTCTGTTAAGTACAGTTTTCTGATTGGTGGTTTCTTGATGCAGGTTGGATTCACGCTGTGTTCACGTCTCAGGATTGCATGGCCTTTGGTGGGAACTTTTTGCACAACCTAAACATTGGCATGCAGCTCAGGTGAGATCTCCTCTACATTTTCTAAACTTTAGAACAAACCTAATGAAGGAGAAAGCTGGATACACACTGCTCCTAAGCAGCCAGCGGGATCTTATATGCTGATGTACAAATCCGGGTGCCCGCCTGGTCCGCAGCCAGAAGAATTCATAGAAAACTAAGAAGTGGCGGCACATCCAAGGATTAAAAACAAAGACTTTATTGAAGATCCATAAAAAGATGAAACCCAATACAAACTATCAAAAGGTGAGCACCTTAGGATCGTTTGTGTATCCGGTTTCATAAGGTGATCACCTTTGGATCGTTTGTATCGGGTTTCATCTTTTTATGGATCTTCAATAAAGTCATTGTTTTTAATCCTTGGATGTGCCGCCACTTCATTTTCTTTAGAACAAACCTGTTTGCCAAAATTTGTGATGACCTAATTTCCCCTTGACTGCATGTTTCTCAGATAAGTTATTGCAGGTTGGTTCCTCCTATCCAGTATTTAGCACCGTGCCTCATGATTGAGATGCGTTAATAGATGGCCTAGCTTTTTTAACCACCAGCCAACACCATGTAGCTACCACTCTGGTCCCCACTATTATCAGATGCCAACCTGTTTCCCAATCATGTGATCACTGTCAGCTGTTACTGTGATCCCATGCAGGATTTCGAGTTTCCTGGCTAAATTAAGCCTTTAGATTGCAGATGCCACTGCATCATGAGGGTGGTCCTCTATCTGTTTAATATTGCAATTGTCAAATACAATTACAGTTTAAAATCTATATCTTTTGCTCATCAAAAAAACAAGGTTTTTAAACTGGGGAGCACCCTTCTGATATTGTAGCTAGGGAGATGGGACAAAGCACTGTCTTTTGTCCCATTGGGAACTCAATGTAAAAAGGTCATACTGATGCTGCTAAATTGGGAATAAGCATCTAGTCCTCAATGACCTCTAGTTGTGAAAGGGTAAACAATACTCTTCCTTTTTTGGAACTTTCATTCCATGACCCCAGCATTGCAACTGCACTGTCACTGACCACTCCCGGTCACTTGGTAACAATTAGGGGCTGATAGGAGGGTCTCCTGATTACTTGATCGCTGTGACGGCCAATCACAGTTGTCACATGTTTGTGAAGCCCAAGAATTCTTTAAAGTGATTGTAAGGGCAGAAGGTTTTTTTTATCTTAATGCATTCTATTTTTCAGCCCCCCTAATACTTGAGGTCCTTCTAGATCCAGCAATGTTGCACAAATGTCTTGGCTGCCCGGTACTCCCCTCATTGGCTGAGACATCAGCGCCGTGCCATTAGCTCCCACTGCTGTCAGTCAGTCAGCCAATGAGGAGAAAAAGGGGATAGGGCTGTGCCGCAGCTCCATGTTCATATGGACACAGGACCTCTACAGAGCGAATGACTCTGCTACAGACTCGGCTCGGGTGCCCAAATAGCAAGCTGCTTGCTGTGGGGGCACACAACAGGAGATAGGGGCCAGGAGCACAGAAGAGGGACCAGAGTTGAATTTGGGCTGCTCTGTGCAAAACCACTACACAGAGCAGGTAAGTATGACCTGTTTGGTTACTTTTAAAAATATATATATATTTTTTAGTTAAAAATAAGGCAAGTTAGCCTTTTAAACGCTGGCCACTTTTTTTTGTTAAAAATAGGAGTGGCCAGAGATTAAAAGGTTAACTTGCCTTTAAAAATGTTTTATATATATTTATAGTTCTGACCATAATTAAATGCATTCAAAAAAAATGTGTTAATGGGGGTTAAAAATAGCTTCTTGTGGTTTTACGTTCTCGTTTTAGTAAAGATCGATTTTTCTCCTTCAGGTGTTATGAGATGGAAAAAAGACTAAAGACCCCAGATCTTTTCAAGTTCCCGTTTTTCGAAGCGATTTGTTGGTTTGTGGCCAAAAACTTACTTGAAACTTTAAAAGGTAAAATTTCATCTAACTTAAAAAACCGTGTAGGAATTGTAGGAACTGGTTAAATTCTAAATCTCCTCTTTTCAGTTTTTTTTTTTTTTTTTTTTTAATAATGCCTACAGGTATAGCTATGTGTGCTGTTACTATGGGTATTTTTCTCCCTGTCATAGCAGAAATGTCAGCCCAATGTAAGGCTGTAAAAGGCCCCTATGGAGGCTGAGTTATCTCCTGCCTGAGCTTGATGCTGATAACCAACACTTTATCCAGGCAGTACAAACAAATGGCAACTACCCCAACCTATATCTGAAAGAAAAGCAAGTATCTCTATGCTCAATTGTTTATAAACATGAAATGTTAGAAGGTAAAAAAAAAAAAAAAAAAAACCCCACCCCCCATGGCTTGTCACACTGCCTGAAGGAGACACCGCTACCACCTACGACTTCCTCTGCGGCTTGGGCAATCCGTGCATGACAGCCGGTTCTGCCAGCCTCGCCAGCCACAGAAGCTTTCTCACCTGACACAGCCATCTGCTTACCTAGATGTAAGTTTTTTTTTATCATTGTTTTAAATAAATGACTTCTACTTCCCTTGATGTTTGCGCTGCGGCTCCCCTTCTGTTTTTCCAACCTATAACTGGCCTTTTGCAGCAAGGAGCACATGGAAGGGTGACGCATGTCAAAAAACCAACAAAGTAAAATTTCCCAGCTCAATTACCAGCCTACAACAAACCAAATTGACCTAACAGTTCATGTTAATGCCAGGAGTTTAGTTTGCACGCAATTGCAAATATATGCGTTGGCTGCAGGACGATTTCACGGCAACCTAGTGTACTGCGGTCCTAACTTTTATAAATTGAGTCTTCAAAGTTGGAATATATATATATATATATATATATATATATATATATATATATATATATATATATATATATATATATATATATATATATATATATATATATATAGATTGCGCGCAGGTATGTCTGGAGGGAGCCCACCTCTATTTAAAGGTATGGTAATGCACTGGACCTCCATACATGTATTGAAATCGGGCCAGTTCCTCCTGAACCAGCCAAACGTTTGATCCATGTATGGCTCGGTACAATTTTATCGGACTTATTCGCTGTTAAGGTAGGATATTGGTCACACAGGGAGTGCATTGCTTTCAGTGTGTTGGCCAACGCATAGACCTAGTTTGTGAATTTGATCAGTAAAGCAAAACCTTTGAGTAATGCGGCATTAGGAACCTGTAATTTGCGACAATATAGTTACCCCCATGTGTATTATTAATTACAAATTATATTGGAATGCCTAGTCTTTTTACATGTATATCTAAAATACTCTGATCGGATTATTAATTCCCTTTTGAGTAGATTAGCCAGTGTTGACATGGCACAAGCTGACTGAATTTTGCTTTCTTTACCATAGAGCTAAGAGAAGATGGTTTCCATCCTCCAAACTATCTGAAGCAAGGTGTGAAAGCATTAATTACTGCACTGAAAAGCTGGATGAAAAAAGAAGTGAGTTTACTTTGGAATTAGAGTTCCTGCATGAAGAGTCACGACTGAATAATATATGTAAAGATTCTGAACATTTTTTATGGCGATAAAACCCAATGTACAGTAGCAGCACCATCTATGCTGTTTAAACCCATTATCTTGGTTACAAATATTCAGTCAGAGGCAGTGCTTGTGCAAACTGATACCTATTGCAAAAACCTTCCACAGTCATCTGTTCCTTTAGGAAAGTGCAAAAATTCCCCAGCACTTGGTGTCCAGCTAGTCAACATGAATGCCTAATACACGGTTTTAAGCCCCGATTGACTTGTCCAGCTTGGTTACACAGTTAGGTTGAAAAAGACACAAGTCCATCTAGTTCAACCATAAAAAATATCGTACAATCCCATATAGCCAATTCTATACCTACAGTTCTTCCAGAGGAAGGCAAAAAACCCCAGCAGAGCATGCTCCACTTTGCAACAGCAGGGGAAAAAAAATCCTTCCTGATCCCCCATGAGGCAATCGGATTTTTCCCGGATCAACTTTACCTTTAAATGTTAGTACCCAGTTATATTATGTACATTTACCTTAGATTGTAAGCTCCTTAAGCGTAGGGACCAATGTCAATGTACAATGTATATGTAAAGCGCTGCGTAAATTGATGGCGCTATAGAAGTACCTAAAAAAATAGTAATTTAGGAAAGATTCCAGGCCTTTTTTTAAAGCAATCTAGCTGGCCAGAACCACCTCTGGAGGGAGTCTGTTCCACATTTTCACAGCTCTTACTGTGAAGAAACCTTTCCGTCTTTGGAGATGAAATCTCTTTTCCTCTAGACGTAAAGAGTGCCCCCTTGTCCTCCTGTGTTGACCATAAAGTGAATAACAAAACCAAGTTCACTATATGGACCACTTATATATTTGTACATGTTGATCATATCCCCCCCTTAATCTCCTCTTCTCAAGAGTGAAATAAATTCAGTTCCTCTAAAACTTGGTCTTGCTTAGTCAGGCTCTACAATCGGCAAAACGAATTCTATGCAAAGGTTCCACTGCTTCCACACACAGAGCGAGGGTTCTTCTCTGCTGAATGCTGGCAGGAGATATACTTTTCTACTCAGGCTGCAGCTGCTTTGTAAAGAAAATTAACTGTATTACTTGAAACTCCTTGTATTTGGATGCATCTGGAATGTATTTTGGTGGTTTTAACTTGGGCTTCAGCTTGAGGTAGACGAGGGCTGATTGGATTTTTTTTATTTTTTTTAGTCTGTAGCAGAGCATGCGTTCGAAATCCCAGACAACATCCGACCTGGACATCTTATTAAAGAGCTGTCTAAAGTCATTCGCTCTGTAGAGGTAAGAGAACAATTTTTTTTCTTATTGCCTAAAACCTGCATGCATTACAATACTGTAGTAAGGTGATTCTCAAATGTAATTATCTTTTTTTATTTTT
The DNA here is from genome assembly GCF_905171775.1 of Rana temporaria. Taxonomy (NCBI): domain Eukaryota; kingdom Metazoa; phylum Chordata; class Amphibia; order Anura; family Ranidae; genus Rana; species Rana temporaria. The sequence goes on from NC_053491.1 coordinate 387,181,477, forward strand.
TCACACAATTTTATAATTCTAAAATTCTCCTTTCTCTGCTTTATATTTGATTTTGAAATGTCAGCTGTCTAGAAATGCAGCCCGAGAGGCCAGCAATGCTTGGTTCTTTGTTTTATATTGAGTTTCTGCTGTGGATTAGGAATACATCTGGACTGTTTATAACTTCGTCCTCCGTGCCAGTCACCAGTGCAGGCGTTGTACCCTTCACAGTGCAGGCTTTAGGAAAACCACCTGCATCATTCTCCTGTACATACACTTGAAAATGGTTAGACTTTATATAACATGTTAAAATATTTTTCTATATGAGTTCAGTAAATTTAGATAATATATATATATATTTATATTTGTGTATATATATATATATATATTTTTTTTATTTTTTTTTTAATTATGATTGTGTTGTCCAGGAGGCACCAGAGTTAAGCTGACCATAGATATAAATAGAAATTCAGATTACAAAATCCCAGCAGGGGGAATTCTTCCATTTACCTCATTTGTGTGACTGGAGGAATCTTAAGCAGGCCATAGACGGAGCGATTTCTTTTTTTCCCTGCAGCCAATAGGGGCAGAAAATTGCTCAATTCCCTTATAAACACAGTATTGAGGAGGAATAGCTGCTAGCAGTAATCGCATGTAAAATCCGTTAGACAGGTTGTACCCAAGTTGATCGATCAACTTGGATACATTCAGCTTGCCCATACATGATTCAAATCTCGTCCGGTCCCTGCTGAACCAGCTGAGAGTAACACCTTTTATGGCTGGCTTTAGTCTTTCCATTTATCTAACTGGCTGAATAAAAAAAAAATCTAAGGCATTGTGCACTTTAAAATGTTTTTCTTGTTTTAACTAGATTTTAGTGTAGTCATATTCCCTGTTTTGTTTGCCTTGTAACAATGGGCTCACACATCATAGATGCCATCTGTAGTCTAATGGCTAACTGATTCCCCTATATCGATGTGTTGCATCAGCTAGCTGGTCCCTATGCGCCAAGGGGGTATGACAATGTCCTGTTGTCTGCAGAGGCGCATTGCGGTCAGTATTGACCCTTTTTCGGCTGCTAGCGGGGGATAAAACCGTACCGCTAGTGGCTGAATACCGCTGCAATTCCAACTGTATAGTGCCGCTAAAAATAGCGGCGCTATACCGCCACCACACTTTTCGCCCCAGTGTGAAAGGGGCCTTAAAGAAAAATGGCAATGTGTTCCATCCACAAGAAAAGATTGGCCTCTTGCCAGATTTGATGGATCCCTACAGAGATCAAAGAACCTTTTCCTAGAATTATCGGGTGTGGAGATTTCAAACAGCGTGTCTTGATGCACTTGCAGGGATGTGTAAATCGGCCAATTTTATATAAAAAATTTGTGTAGATTCACTTACAAAGAGGTTAAATTTCAGCATGAACAATATCTGGTGGTGGTGCCAACTAGCTCAAATGGTGTTGCGGTGTTGCAAGTACTCTCCGAACTGGCGCGTTTCCACACAACTGCCATCTACTGGGAAATGGAGACATCATTGCATAAGTTCACTATTTAAAGGAACAGCACACCATTTTTATTTACAGCATCAATTGCATGCTTTATGCTCCCCTGTGTTGCATCACAAATGTGAAAGTGCTGATGTGATGAAACGCATCATCTGGTTGCATGTGTGAGCCCTGTGTGTCTGTGAATGCTCTGCCTGCCTGAGTCTATCAGATATTGGCCCAGATTCTCAAAGGCGTTACGACGGCGCAACACCATTAGCGCCGTCGTAACTCCTCATCTGGCCCCGGGTATCTATGCGACTGATTCTTAGAATCAGTTGCGCATAGGTACCCATTAGATCTGACAAGCGTAAGGCTGTTACGCTGTCAGATCTTAAAAGTAATTTTTTTTCCCGCCGCTAGGTGTCGCATCGTCGCTTTTCCCCGTCGTCTATGCAAATGAGGTAAGTACGGCGATTCCCGAACATACGCGAGGTCGACGCAGCGAATTAACGTCGTTTGCGTAGCGTACCCGACGCGTAAGGTTGCCCCTGCTAATTAGCAGGCGCAACCAATGTTAACTATGGCCGTCGTTCCCGCGTCGAATTGAATAAAAATTACGTTGTTTGCGTAAGACGTCCGTGAATGGCGCTGGACGCCATTTACGTATACATCTAGGCAAATGACGTCGGGGCGACGTCATTTAGCGCAATGCACGTCGGGTAATTTACCCGACGGAGCATGCGCAGTACGCTCGGCGCGGGAGCGTGCCTAATTTAAATGGTGCCCGCCCCATTTGAATTGGGCGGGCTTGCGCCGAGCAATCTAACGATACACCGCCGCAAGTTTACAGGTAAGTGTTCTGAGAATCAGGATTTAAACCTGTAGACCTGCGGCGGTGAAACGTAGAGCTCATACATTACGCTGCCCAGGAGCAGCGCTAATGTATGAGAATCTGGGCCATTATTATTATTGTGTATCTCTTACCTGCGCAGTCTCTAGACTGAGAGACCCAGGAATTGCAGGATGTAGTTTTTCCATAGGAAGTGTTGGGTCTCGCACAACAGCATTTCCCTTCAGAAGATCGCAGTAAGTTTTTGCTAGCCGCTAGCAATAATCGCAAGTAAAATCCAACAGGATGGTTGTACCCAAGTTGATCGTTCAGTCAACTTGGGTACATTCAGCTTGCCCATACATGGTTTGAATGTTGGCCAGTTCATGCTAAATGGGCAGAGATTTTAAGTCTGATGGTCTTGAATACAATGCTTAGGTGAATCTTGCTGTGCAGTAAGGATGCCCTTTTACACAATAGCAATTAGTCAATAAACGTTGGATCCAAGATTATAAATTAAATGCACAAAATGATTGCCTACCAGAAGTGCACATTCGTTCCCCTTTAAATGCATCTCAGCCCGATACAGCGGAACAAAAACCATTTCATATTGACTGTTCTGCTTCCTGCATTGGTTTTTGTCAGGGGAGCTGTAAATTCAATTATCCAGCACATAGAGCATCTCAGGACCGCAGTTCCCAACAGATTATGAAATTGCCACTTCAGCCCTACAGAGAGACAAATCTATAATGATTGCAAGACCTGCTGGTGTATTATAGACAAACACTTCTGGTGTTCAGTACAAGGAACATTGCCGTGTTTGCGCTGTACTGTTGTTTCTTTGATTGGACAGGCATAAGGAGTGCTGGGAAGATAGACAATCAATAATGTGTTGACTTTGTCTTTTAAATATTTTCTGATGATATTGGCCCATGTATTGGAGGAAAAAAAACATGCTTAAAGGGAAAAGTACAATGTTTTCCTTGTTTAGTATTCAATGATACCATTTTATTTTTTTACTAGTAATGTTGTGATCAGCGACTTATAGCGGGACTGCTATATATTACGGGAGACATTGACACTTTTTGGGGACCAGTGACACTAATACAGTGATCAGTGCTAAAATATATGCACTGTTGCTGTTCTAACACTGGCTGGAAAGGGGTTAACATCAGGGGCGATCAAAGGGGTTAACTATGTGCCTAGCCAGTGTTTTACTTTACTGTGTGTGGTGTTTTTACTAGGGGAAGGGATGGAATTTATTCCCTGCTGGCATCCTCCAATTGTCTTTCACTGTGTAATGGCAGCGTAAGCGAGCCGCCAGCACCATGCATACGTGCCCCCCTACCTGGAATACGTATATATACGTGGTCCGGCGCACAGATGCTACCCTGTAGCAGTAAAAAATGTATAGGATGGACCTGAAGTGGTTTAAAAAGAGTAAAGATTTGCTTTAACAGCAATTGTCGATTTCAATGGGTTGGCCAACGAGCACATGTAGTAAAGAGCGCTATTGTATTTGCAATACTATATATATTGTGCTGGTAAAACTGAATTAATCATGACATTTGTGTAACTTGTGGTTATGATTCGCAGGAGGAGGGGAGCAAGCCAGTCAAATCTCAGGAAATCCAAAGTCTGAGCCCGCTCTCCCGATCCTCGCAAGAGAAATCCTCCCATCATTCCAGGCAGAAAGCACGGCGACTGCGCGACCTCTCAAACAAAGCACCCTCTAACCTCGATATTCTGGAGCATCACACCAAGGAGGTGCTGAAGAGGATCGAGATGTCTTCGTGGGAAGAGGTCAGTCTTTCCCCACAGTACCGCACCCTAAAGGACTGAAAACAGACAAGACAAATTGGGTTGGGAGTGGCGCTGGGTCATAATGTCATTTAGAGTATCACAGCATTGGTGTAGTAAGTAGTAGACTGTGTCTAAACCACCGGTACCCACTACCTTTTTAGAGGGACCTTGGATAGAACTTTAATTGGTAAAGTTAAGCAATGTGCTAAAGTAGAATGGATCAGTAGAAAAATACAATGGGGTTAACATGGCTCTAAAGGCAAGACTTTGTATCCAAATGTAGAGGGTTTTATGTTTAAAGGCGTTTTCTTTCCTTTACTGCTGTCAACAGGACTGAAAGTAATAGAAAATTCCAAATTTTGAGTTGTCAACAGAACAGAAATAAAAAGGGAAATCTTCCAATGGGGACACTTGTTTAGGTGACACCTGTCTGAAAATTTCCTTCACATTGCAGAAATTGCCCCCATTGCAGACTCTTCACAAGCAGTAAATGGGCTTTAAAAGAAATTGTCAAATTCCCCCTTTCCAGTAGTGGCTCAGCAGCTTTAGCTCCCCCTGCTACACCCCCCTCACATCTTTCCAGTAGTGAATTGGCAGCTCAGTTTCTCCTTTTCAATCAGTAACTTTGAAGTTTAGCTAGCTCCACCTTCCCCACAATAATTTAGCAGCTTGGGTCTCGATGCTACTCCTCAGCATTGACTTTGGCATCTGCCAGCCTTATTTCTAGAGGAAACACAAAACAGGAACAGTGGAGAGAGCACAGTTGAGACCTAACATGGATCTCTTGCCTCTGAAGACACTGAGGATGAATTCCTCCACAGTACCTGCAGCTACAGAAGTCATTGAGGGCTTTTTTTCTTTTTTTTTTTTTAAAAAAAAAAGCTCATCTATGTAAATACTTAAATGTCCAAAGCCTTTAATTGTGACGCATCCTATTGCATTAGGGTGTGCACCCCAAAGCTCAAACACACATGCCTTCCAGTGCACTAGACAGTGAATGAATGGGAAATGTTCTGTGCCGCTTCCTGTTCATTCACAAACTGAAGAATAGTAAACTCAGTTTACACATGGTTACTCTGCTTCAGCTATGAATGAGCACAGTGAAAGTGTTCATTTTGAAAAGGAAGGGGAATATTGATCAGTCCTTTCCCCCACTCTTTTTCCTGAAATGTCCCCCCGCAGAATCTGGGGGGAGAGGAGGGATACCAGCAGCACTGTGGTGGGAGAGTGCAACACAAGGGGGGTGGGGGCAGTACAGGGAATTGGCACTGCAGAGTGATTGGGGTGTGCCCTGGCACACGCCTATGATGATGACCATATAGTGTAGATTTGTGCCAACGTTCTGCTAAGAGCAGGATAATTTACTGTAATTATTTGCCTTGTTAGGATTCGGGCGGTTACAAGTTGAACATGAAATTTAACAAGCCACTGCAGCCACTGCAGCCGTCTTCAACCGTCCCTGATCAGCTGAGAGATAATGACATGCGGCTGCTACTTTCCAATGGAAAAATAATAAGGTAATTAAAAGGAAACTCAACAATCTGATAAATTCTCATTTTGGTGTACCAATTTAGCACTCCAGTTGAACAACGCTCTGTCCCATGGTTGACCTTGCAAAGAAAGATGGCTTGTTACATGTTGGTGAATATGATTTGCGTTAGTGAACCTGGATTTTTTTCTTCTGTACAATGCAATATGGGTGGGTGGAGCTCGTATTTTGGCATGTTGCAACCAAAAATTTAAATTTTATGTGATCGACCATCACAAAGTGGCCCATAATTGTGAAGTGGAAGGAAAATGATAAATGATTTTCATTTTTATTTTTTTCTACAAATGTCTGAAAAGTGTGGAGTGCATTTTGTGTTCAGCCCCCTTTACTCAGATACTCTGAACTATAATCAAGTGGAACCAATTCAGAAGTCGCCTAATTGGTAAATAGATTCCACCTGTGTGTAATTTTAATCTCGGTATAAATACTTCTGTTCTGTGAAGCCCTCCGTTTTTTTTTAGAGAACCTTGGTGTACAAACCACATTATAAAGGCCAAGGAACACACCAGACAGGTCAGGGATAAAATTGTGGAGAAGTGTAAAGCAGAGTTGGGTTATAAAAAAAAAAAAAAAAGTATCCCAAGCTTTGAACATCTCCTGGAGCACTGTTCAGTCCATCATCTGAAAATAGAAAGAGTGTGTCACAGCTGCTGACCACCAAAACTGACTAGCAGGGCAAGGAGAGCATTAATCAGAGAAGCAGCCGAGAGGCCCATGGTAACTCTGGAGGAGCTGCAGAGATCCACGGCTTGGGTAGGAGAATCTGTCCACAGGACAACTCTAGGTTATGCATTCCAAAAATCTGGCCTTTTTGGAAGAGTGGCAAGAAGAAATCCATTATTGAAAGAGCCATAAGAAGTCGTATTTGAAGTTTCCAAGAAGCCATGTGGGGGACACAGCAAACATTGAAGGTGCTCTGGTCAGATGAGATCAAAATTGAAGCAAAACTCTGTGTGGTGAAAACTAAAACTGCATATCACCATAAATACACCATCCCCATCGTGAAACATGGTGGTGGCAGCATCATGTTGCGTTGATGCTTTTCTTCAGCAGGGACACGGAAGCTGTTGATGGATCGAGCAAAATACAGGACAATCTTAGAAGAACTCCTATTAGAGTCTGCAACGACCATAAATATACAACCAGAGCTACAATGGAATGATTTAGGTCAAAGCATATTCATTTGTTAGAATGGCCCAGTCAAAGTCCAGACCGAAATCTAATTGAGAATCTGTGGCAAGACTTTAAAGTTGCTGTTCATGCTCTCCATGTAATCTGACAGAGCTTGAGATTATTTGCAAAGTACAATGGGCAAAAATGTCACTCTAGATGTGCAAAGCTGGTAGAGACATCCCCGAAAAGACTTGCAGCTGTAATTGCAGCGAAAGGTGGTTCTACAAAGTATTGACTAAATACAAATGCGCACGCCACACTTTTCAGAAGTTTTTTTTATTTGTAAAATATTTTGAGACCCATTTATCATTTTCGTCTATCACATAAAATCCCAATAACATACATTTATGTTTTTGGTTGTAACGTGACAAAATGTGGACATTTGCAGGTGGTATGAATACTTTTTCAAGGCACTGTATAAAAAGCTGGTGTAAAATATGCTCATACTGATACTCCCTTACTACCATTATTTGGAAATGCCCAGTATTTCTGTGTATGGAGGGTGTGGACATATGACATGTTTCCCAGGATGCAATGCACAGACCCGAGGAGCCAATCACCAAGCCTGATCACTGTTGTGTTCCTCGTGCATATTCAATATAAAAAAAAAAGAAAAAAACGTTGCCTGTGGAGATTTTTAAGGGTAAATGTTTGTTGCCATTCGAGCGGAGGCAACTTTTGAAGTGAGACATGTTGGGTATCAATTTACTCTGGATAACATTATCTTTCACAATATAAAACACAATTGGGCTAACTTTACTGCTGTCTTATATTTTTTTTTGTCCCCCCCCCCCCAAAAAAAGTGCGCTTGTGAGACCGCTACGCAAATACGGTGTGACAAAAAGTATTGCAACGACCATTTTATTCTCTAGGGTGTTTGGGGGTGGGGGGTGAAATCTTGGGGTTTTAAGTATTTTTTCAGCAAAAAGTTTTCAACTTGTAAACACCAAACCTCAGACGTTCGGTTCTTAAGTAGTGAAAGTCCTGCCAGCGCATCACTCGGGCTTTCACACTGGGACTGCAGATGAGGTGCTTTACGGGCGCTATTTTTCGTGCTAAAGCACCTGAAAAACGCCTCCAGTGTGAAAGTGGTCTAATTGGAAGTGGTGAGTGGGTTAAGCCTTGTGCACAATGAGTGTGATGTAGATCTGCTCTGTAGTTGCACAGTTTTGCTTTCCAGGTTTGTTCCTTTTATCAGTGTATTATGTATTATCAGTGCTCCACAACACACTGCCTGTTCTGATTTAATGAGTTTTCCGTGTTCTTTCAACAGAGATGAAAGACAGCAGTTCACAGACCGCAGTCTGTACACTGCAGACAGCGACGATGAAGATGACCGGGCCCGATTGAGAAAAGCCGAGGATATTAAAGAAGAAAAGCCTTGCTCCAGCTCGGAGGCCGAGGGCACAGGAGAACCTCAGAACCCACTTAATAGTAGGTCTTGCAAAGCAGGGTATACTTGAGGGCTCCTGGGCATACAATTTGCTGCATACAGATCCGTTATTTTATATTGGATATAAATGCAGCAGTATTGTAAGCTATGGACCCAAGCATGGTAGTTGGCATTTGTCTGCAAAGTTTAACTCTGTAAATCAAAACTAGAAAGAGCTGCGTTAGCAGTTAGTTATGGCCCGTACACACGATCGGATTCTCCGACGGGAATTGTGTGATGGCAGGGTTTTGTCGGAAAATCAGACCATTTGTATGCTCCATTGGACAATTGTTAGATTTTCCGACAACAAATGTTTGATGGCATGCTTTAAAATTTTCCAACAACAAATGTGTAATGTTGGATTATCCGATCATGTGTACTCTCCGTCGGGAAAAAATCCAAAGTACAAAAACACATGCTCAGAAGCAATGCTAACCATGGCACATTAGCGGACGTTGCACAAAGGGTGGCGCTAAAGGGCTGAAAAACCACATAGTTTTGTATTTGTTGGCTGACAGTTTTTTGTCCTCCTGTATGCAGAACAAGTTCACAGCCAACGCCCTTCGGACAAGTCCTACGCTTTGTCCGACAGAATTCCGATCGTGTGTATGAGGCTTAAGAGTTGGAGTAAATACCATATCTTGTATGCAGGTTGCACTTGCATGCGTACGTGGACCTTATTGGCCGCCACTGCTGCTCAGGGGCCTGCATCTACATATCAACACGTGTAGCCTGCACAATCTATTCAGACACTCTTGATGTTTGCTCCCCCCTTCTGAGTGAGACCTTTATGGGGCACTGCTACACATTAAAGTGGGGTACAAACTATAAGAAAATCGGCCGAGCAATTGTCCGCTTTTCCTTGTTTCACAGCAAATTGGAACCGATGAAACCAAAAATTTGGACAAATTCTCGTACAGTAAAGGCTTTTTTGGTTTCTGATCCTGTGCAGTCTTTTCAGATTTTTTGCTTGTACGAAAAAGGTACACATTGACTGAGAATGATTTAGTTCTGTTGCCGAAAGAACATTTTTGGAGTTTGTCTCTTAAGAATTTTCATACGAAAAGTCAGAATCGGCTGTTGAAAGTTGTGTACATACTATACGAAAATTCTTTAGAAAAAAATGTTCCGATTTTTCCTATAGTTAGTATGAGCCTTAAAGGCCCGTACACTATTTGAAAATCGTACGAAAAATAGTTTTGAAGCGATTGTACGATAATCTGATCGCTGGTACACAGCTTTGGATAGCCAATCGTGACCGTTCATCCGAATATCTGATCAGACAAGAACAAAAATGTTCCTTATACCAGATCGTACGATTTTTGTTTTGTCAGTACAGTTGTCGTCCAAAAATACAATACAAATGCAAGAGCAGTGGCGATAGGCGATATTGTACGTTGTATGCATGTGTACAGTGTATGGCAACCTTATCTACAAGCTCTTGCTGGTCCCTTATAAGCCCATGGGCTCCAAGTATTTTGTCCCCCCTACCATAAATGAACGCTGCTGATTTAGTTCCTGATCTCGCAGAAGATATATCGTTTGATATCTTCAGTACATTTACAATTTTGCCATCTTGTCTTGTTTTAAAACGTCTGACATACTAGTTTTTAAAAGTGAGGCACTTGGTCAGTCTTGTCTGAAACACATTCTCTTTACTTTCTGGTAGCCGGTCATGGAATTGCTGATTTATTCTTGTTTTAATTTTTAATTGTCTTTTTTTTTTTTTTTTTTCAGTGTTTTTTGAAAGTGTCAAATCGGAACTCAGGAATGGAACCTCAGAATATTCCGATATTTCTGATTCTGAAGGATCCGAAGCAAATTGCACTAACCAGGTACGCAAATAGAATAGTTGAATTTGTTTGAGTTTACAAGTGTGCATGTAATGGCCGTCTACAGCATCACTTTGGACTAGTGGTGATTACAGGTGAAACTCAAAATATGAATATCATGCAAAATTTCATTAATGCAACTAATATACAAGATATAAGCCGTGATTTGTCATAATTATGATGATTATGGCTTACAGCTCATGAAAACCCCAAATCCACAATCTCAGAAAATTAGAATATTACATGCAATCAATAAAACAAGGATTGTACATAGAACAATATCGGACCTCTGAAAAGTAGAAGCATGCATATGTACTCAGTACTTGGTTTGGGCCCCTTTTGCAGCAATTACTGCCTCAATGCCGCGTGGCATGGAAGTTATCAGCCTGTGGCACTGCTGAGGTGTTATGGAAGACCAGGATCCTTCAATAGCGGCCTTCAGCTCTTCTGTATTGTTCGGTCTCATGTCTCATCTTTCTTTTGGCAATGTCCCATAGATTCTCTATAGGATTCAGGTCGGGCGAATTGACTGGCCAATCAAGCACAGTAATCCCACGGTCATTGAACCAGGTTTTGGTGCTTTTGGCAGTGTGTGTCTCCATCCTTCCTCCATACTCGGGCTCCTTGGTTTCCAAATTGGTTGCAAAATTTGCTCTCATCAGAAAAGAGGACTTTGGACCACCGAGCAACAGACCAGGTCTGTTTTTCTTTAGCCCAGGTAAGACGCTTCTGTCGTTTGTTGTTCTGGAGTGACTTGACAAGAGGAATACGACATTTGAAGCCCATGTCCAGGATCTGTCTGTGTGTGGTGGCTCTTGATGCCCTGACTCCAGCCTCAGTCCACTCCTTGTGGAAGTTCAACACTTTTCAATGGCCTTTTCCTGACAATCCTCTCCAGGCTGCGGTCATCCCTGCTGCTTGTGCACCTTTTTTCTTTCACAATTTTCCCTTCTACATAACTTTCTATTAATGTGCTTTGATATAAAACTTTGGGAACATCCAACTTCTTTTGCAATTACCTTTTTGAGGCTTTTCCTCCTCATAGAGGGTGTCAATGATGGTTTTCTGCACAACTGTCAGGTCAGCAGTCTTTCTTATGATTGTGATTCCTACTGAACCAGACTTAAAGACCATTTACAGGCTCTGGAACCCTTTTGCAGGTGTTATGGCTTAATTAGCTGATTAGAGTGGGACATTTTGAGCCTAGAATATTGCACCTTTTCACAATATTCGAATTTTCTGAGATTGTGGATTTGGGGTTTTCATGAGCTGTAAGCCATAATCATCACAATTATGACAAATCCCAGCTTGAACTATCTCATATTGGTTTCACCTTTGTCTTATTAGCGAAATTAACGGCTTGTTCGCAGTTCCATGGCAGTGCGCCAAGCCTGAACTGTGTACATTCAAGTGACTAAAATTTGTTTTGATTCTATATTGATTTTTAAAAACTGCTGCTTCATCCTCGGTTGCATTGTCTTGCATTAGATGTCGCAGTTGATTGTATCCAAGCCAACTCTGAGAATTAATGAACAGGAAGAGCTCTAAAGTCTTCCTATTCATTCACAAATTGAAGCATTGTAGACTGTTTACTATGCTTCCGTTATGAATGAACACGTGACCAATCACTAATTTTAAGTCGTAAGAGGTCGGTATATTACTCCTGCGGCAGCTGAATGGGGGTAACCACTTTTTCCTGCGGCAGCTGAATGGGGGTAACCACTTTTTCCTGCGGCAGCTGAATTCTGGTGGGAGGGAGAGGAGTGGAAGCTGGCTTTCAGCTGCTGCAGGAGGAAAATATAGGGGATTGTTGCTGTTAGATTTGGCATGGAAGGGATGTGGTCTACCTGTCACTTTCCTGCAATCGGCATATTGTTGTAGAATATGCTTCTGGAAAACCCTTATTTACCAATACGTGAGATAATAATGTTAGGGTTAACCCATCTTAAATTGACGGTAAAGTAGGTAGTATGATGCACCATGATAGAACTTGTGGTTCTCTATCATCCTTTTTAAGATTTGTGCACAGATGTCTAACTGCTCATGTTGTTTTTAAAGGGTCAATCCTGGAAGCCTGTAGAAAGTGGCGTGTTTAGTGGAAATGCTTTTAATCTGCCTCCTGGGGTGGGGAAGGGTCCTAGCTAATCAATACTGAAATCCTTTCTGTTAATAATTAAAGGTCATTAGATTTCATGATCTCAGTTTCCTCTGCATGCTTCTGTCCCATGTTAATGGTGTTACCAGAAATGTTCCTAGGTCTTGTGGGAATGTTTAAAATCCACGTGGAGCTTTTGCTGAAGTTTGTCTGCCACCTAGTGGATATTTTGCACAACTACGGCAAGGGTCTCCAAACGTGGTAAACAAAGGGCCAGTTTACTCTCCTTCACACTTTTGGGGGGCCGGACTGTGGGAGTAGAAATCATCCTGGCATCAGCGGAAGTAAGCGATGCATCTTTGGTATTAGGGGGAGGAATAGCACTGCATTGATGTCAGTGTGAGGTAAAGTTGCACGATTCTGGGTAAAATGAGAATCGCAATTTTTTATTTATTTTTTGCTTAGAATAAAGATCACGATTCTTAGTGTAACCTCTTTCACATTATACAAAAACATTGTGCCAACTTTACTATTTAATTTATTAAAGTGTATTTTTTCCCCAAAAAGTTGTTTGAAAGACCACTGTACAAATACAGTGTGACATAAAATATTGCAACGTCCGCCATTTTATTCTCTAGGGTTGGGGGTGCTAAATTTTGATTTTAACTTGTAAGCAACAAGTTTTGACAGAGGTCTTTAAGTGGTTAAACTGACCTCATTTACAGACAGAAGTTCTTCTTTGATCTAAAAAGAACTTCTCTTTAGCTCAGTAGAGGAGAGAGCGGCAGTAGCCCACTGGTCTTCCCAGTGAATGGCTGTGCTTTGGCTAGCTAGACAACTGACTACTGTGTGCTTTCCTGCTTAGTGTATTCAGTTTTTAATAGGAAAGCAGGGGGACTGGCAGGAACACCAGGGATTTCACATAAAGGAAGCAATACAAAAAGAACAGGATGTTTTCTCATACAAGTACATGGTACACCAGGTACATATAAGGAATATGAAGTGTTGGGATAACAAATGCTTTAAATTGTTAAAGCCTTGTTTAAAAAGTGGTTTTGCACAGAGCAGCCCAGGTCCTCATCTCAGGTCCACGCTGGCACTTCTGGCTCCTCCCTCCTGGGTGCCCCCACAGTAAACGGATTGCTCTGGGGTCACCCAGGCAGGCATGCTCCTGACCTGTCGCTCTGTATCCATTCACACACACAGCTGCAGCTAGGCCTCCACACCCCATCTCCTGATTGGCTTCAGCCAGTGAGCCAATCAGGAGTTTGAGTCCCTGGAGAGGCAAGGCTCTCATGGACATCACTGGATCGAGAGGGGGCTCAGGTAAGAATTAGGGAGGGGGGCTTCTGCGCGCACAAGGTTTTTTTTTTTGTTTTTTTTAAATGTGCCCTTACAACCACTTTAAGAAATTAACAGGACATTGTTTAGCAGGACATTGATTGTCAAAGTATCTGCTTGCTGTACCAACAGCATTTTATGTATTCTGTTTTATGCAATTTAGATACAGTGGTCCTTTCATCTTGGAAAGGGCAAGTGTTGTACAAATTGTGAGGCCAAGTCAACACCTTGAACTCATGTTCCTCAAACCATTCTTGAATTCATTAGTTCAGACCACCTTCTTTCATTGCTCCATTGTCCCGTTCTGAAGCTCACGTGACCATTGTCTATGGCTGTGGGCACGGGTCAGCATAGGCATCTGGACCGGTCTGTGGCTTTGCAGCCGCATTTACAACAAACTGCTGTGCTCTGTGTGTTCGGACTCCTTTCTACCGGAACCAGCATTAACTTTTTTAGTGGTTTCAACTATAGTAGCTCTTCTATTGGATCAGACTACACCGGCCAGCCTTCACTCCCCATGTACATGAGTGAGCCTTCGCCACCCATGACCCTGTTTGCCTTACTTGGACCATTTTTGGTCAGTCCTGACCACTGCAGACATCCCACAAGAGCTGCAGTTTTTGAGCTGCTCTGACCATGTAGTCTAGGCATTACAATTTGGCTTTTCAGTCGCTCAACCCCTTACCCATTTTTTTTTTCAACCCATTAACTTTAGGGACAACATCAATATATCTCAAGACAATGATCCTAACCTGCAGCAATTATGTGTATATTACATCGGAGTGTTTATCACAGTCTGTTTTTTTGGTTTCAGCAGAGAAGTCACTCAGAGGATTCAGACAGCTCAGGTGACGAGCAGCCGGAGGAACACACAGCAAGTGTCAAAGAGGAAACGGCCTGCAACAATGGATTCTACTGGTCAGCTAGTGAAACGTCACAGAAAAGGTGTGTGTGTGTGTGTCCCTCCTCCCAACATAGGCAGCAGTTTTGAAGGGTAATAACTAGTGACAGACAAGCTGGGTAAACATAAATACCCTAATCCTGCCTCCTTGATCTACAGCCCGATGGGAACCTGCAGGGCTACCCTCGGTGTGATCTCAATGAGCCGATGTGACATTGCAGGCAGTTTACTGCTCTGTAGCTTACCAATCACTAGATGTGGAGGCTGCATTTGTATTTTTTTATTTTTTCCTCCGTCACCTGGGGATCTAGCCAGTAACACTTCCTCCTGTATTGGTGTCCACACCTTGATAAAGGAGAAATAGGCGGAGGGGAGCGTTGGCTGTACTACTCGCAGCTAACCAATTTAAGCTAAACTCCAGCTCATACTTTTTTTAAAGCAGTTGCGCCAACAAATTCGTTCCTTTTTGGAATAAAGGTTTTACAGAAATGAAAGCTGATCGTTGTAATCACCCCTGTCAGTTGCAAATGATTTGTCTCAACCCCTTTAACGGCTAAATCTGCAGGTGAGCTTATACTCTTGAAAAACAGATTTACTGGTCAGATCACCAGGTTAACATAAAGCAAAGAGGGCCTAATAGGAATACAAATGCATTTCTCACATCTAAAAATTGGTAAGCTGGCATATAATGTATGCACTTGGGTTTAATACTGCTTTACGCAGATCACATTGTGCATCTTTAAAAAAATGTAAAATCTTACATGGTCTCATTGAAATAACTTTTCTAATCTAAATCTGGTAAGCAGTTGGCATGTACAGTGGTGAAGGAGCACTGAGTGGTCAGATATTATCACACAAACTACATGGAGTTTGTGTGACACAGGACTTTGCATTTAATAACACAAAATAAATGGGCAGACTCGATGGACTACTGTTTTTTTTTTTTTTCCTAGGTTTCTACATTTTTCACTGACCATTTTTGCTGCACTATACATTTTTTTTTTTTGTGTCGGAGATGCATTTTTTTTCTGTTTTTTATAAAGTCGTATGATTATCATTTTTACTTAATGCAATATTTAAAGGGAAAGGGCAACACCATTTTTCATTTGTGTTGGGAGGACAGATTTAGGTTAGAGCTGCACGATTCCAGTTAAAATGAGCATTATCATTTTTTTTGCTTAGAATAAAGATCACGATTCTCGATGCAACATCTTTCACATTATACAAAAAAAATTGGGATAACTTTACTGTTTTTTAGTTTCTTTAATTGAAGTGTATTTTTTTTTTTTACAAAAATATTGTGTTTAAAAAAACACTGTGCAAATACATTGTGACATAAAACATTGCAACGACTGCCTTTTTATTCTCTAGGGTCTCTACTAAAATGTATAATTCTAATGTATAATTCTAGCAAAAATTACTGATTTTAACTTGTAAGCAACAAGTGTCAAAAGGTTTAGTCTTTTAAGTTCGTGGTCATCAACCCTGTCCTCAGGGTCCACTAACAGGCCAGATTTGAAGTATTACCTTGGGGAGATGCCAACTAGAATACTGCAATCACTGAGCAGCAAATATTGCCTGTGATCAGTTATTTTGCAAACCTGGCCTGTTGGTGGGCCCTGAGGACAGGGTTGATGACCACTGATTTTAAGTGGTTAACTGACCACATTTGCAGTTCATTCCCAGCTTTTTTTTTTTTT
The DNA here is from genome assembly GCF_905171775.1 of Rana temporaria. Classification (NCBI taxonomy): domain Eukaryota; kingdom Metazoa; phylum Chordata; class Amphibia; order Anura; family Ranidae; genus Rana; species Rana temporaria. The sequence goes on from NC_053491.1 coordinate 387,197,597, forward strand.
TTTTTTTTTTTGACCGCTGTGAGCAGAGAACTGCTCTGCACTTTTTACATGAATTGTGGAAATGCAGGACTAAGATCGCGAGGGGGTTGAATCGAGATCACGATTTAACGATTAATTGTGTAGCTCTAATTTAGGATAAAGACATGACCGAGATGCAGTAAGGGGGAGACTGTAGATTGACATGTCCATAGGTTTAAATTAAGTGTTTCACTTGATCATCGAAACAGTATGCCTGTTGCGTTGTTCTGTTCCTGATGTAAGTTTCTTCTAGTAAACATGTTGTTCTGTTGCAGTGAATATCTCAGCTCGACCAGCATTGAGGAAGACGCGATCGAGGGCATGCTGTCTATGGCATCTTTGCACTACCCTTCTCGGCCTCCTGCAGAGACAAAGAGCACAGGCTGCAAAATGGGGCGTGTATATCCTCAGCTGCACATCAAGTTCTCTCAGGAGAAGATGGAATCTCGAGAGCCAGAATTGCTGAAAAATGGTGAGCATGTGTTTGGTCACTGAATAGAAGGTTGTGTCCTTGGGCACCAAATCTGACCTAGCTTTGGGCAGTCTGCTCCTTCTGGAGAGTAAAATATTGGAATTCAAGGTTATAACTAAAGCAATGGCAGCCCAAGTGACTGCTGTGGTACCCCTAGGGAAATGGGGGGGGGGGGGGGGGCTAGTCAATTTTTGACCAGAGACTGGATAGTTTTTGGTTAAGGTATTGAGAAAGGCAGGCTTTTCTTTGGTACATAGCCCCTGCTTGACGCAGCAGTTACTCCAAAGAAGTAATTTGGGTCTCTGAACCTGTGCCTGCAAATCCTGTAGTGATCAGTTCACACTGCCTGTTCTGTTTGTCCCCACCAGTGTTGAGGGTATAAAAGGGATTCCTATATGTGGGGCATTTTAAGCAGCCTTGTTACAATGCATGTCCTTGGTGTAGGCCCCTTTAAAATGATTCTTATATGGAGTTTTTTGGTAGACATTTTACTTTTTTTTTTTTTTTGGTGCCGATACGATACTGATATTTTGGCAACTTCAAAGGCCAATGTCTGCTGATATTCTGTAAATTAAAAAAAAAAATAATTATCACTATTCTTGCTGTCACAAGGAATGTAAACATCCCTTGTGACAGTGATAGGCAATGATGGGTAGTCTTTATGGAGGGATCGGGGGTCTAGAAGATCTCAAACCCCTCTTCTGCACTTGAAAGTATTCAAAACGTCAAGATCTTCGTTTTTGAATACTTTCTATTTTTTTAAAACTGGCGCCTTTTAAGATGCCAGTAATCTGGGAAGTGATGTCATGACATCGCTTCCGGGTTACTAGATCCAAGATCCGAACAAAGCATCGGCTTTGTTTGGGTCTTCGGTCAGCTGGCTGATTGCTCGTCCCTCCCGGTGGAAGGCGGTGGGAGGGATGTCCCCTCCTGCTGTTTGTAATAACAGCCAAGTGACTTCTGAGCAGCATTGGATGTTCTTACAATAAAGCTGACCATCCACTCTAAAGAACGGTACTGGGGTGATGCCTGCAGCTGCAGTCATCACCCCGGTAAAACCCCTTGAAGCAATATTGGTAATATCGGTCTAGTTTGCGACTGATGCCAAATTTTCAGAAAATGCTGATATCGGCCTTACCGATAATCGGTTGATCCCTACTTTTTGGTGTCTAGATACACATCTGTTGATTCAAAAAGGCAGTGTAATGGTAATGTGAAAAATGACATAACCCATAACAGCCAATTTGCTTTCAAATGACTAATGAACGAGCCAAGAAAAATTCTGATTCAATCCTGTGGGTCACTGAAATGAGGACTAAGCTACACTGTGGAGTTATTTACTAAAACTGGAGCGTGCAAAATCTGGTGCATAGAAACCAAGCTGCTTTCAGGCTTTATTGCCAAAGCTTGATTGAACAAGCTGAAGTTAGAAGCTGATTGGCTAACATGCACAGCGGTACAAGAGTGCACCAATTTTAGTAAAAATTGACCCCACTATCCCTCTAGTTATCTAAATTAGACTATGAGGGTCATGTTATTCCTTTTACAGCAGCTCTCAGACTGGGAGAGGATGAGGAGCAGTACTAATAGCATGTCAGACGTGCTACAGTTCACAAAAAATGCCAACGGAAAGAGAAGACTTTATCACTTTCCAATCACTGGCTGGGGCCAAGACATTAAGCAGACTTTATTGCTTAGCTACAGAAATGAAGTAAGATCACAAGTTGGTATGTGCTGGCTGACACAGCTGTATAAATGCCAGGAAACGGACAAGACAAAAAAACCTATCCTAGGCAGGTTAAGCATGTCCTATTTATGTATTCCAGCTATATATTTAGTTTAGTTGCTGGAGTTGAGCATTAAATTCCTTAGTGATCATGACAACGCTGAGAGGTTAGGTTGTAAGAAACAATGAGGGACACCAACCTTCTAAAAAGTCGATGGTAGGACGTGGAGCGCAGAAAAAGAAAGCTGGACAACGTGACTTGGTTTCCCATATTTTGTCTGTAGCGCAGTCTTTCTTGACACCGTCCATGCTCTGTCTATCTTTCTATCTCCCCTTAGTGACTTTTTATTTTATTTTACAGGTTACAGTGGCGACGATGACTCCATTACAGGGTGGAGCAGTAATATGGACCTTTCATGTGGGTCAGATCCTCAGGTGAGAGAAGCATCCCTTATGGAAGTTGAGCATTAGACAATGGGTGCTTTCAAAGTGGTACTTTATAATTTTTATGCTTTTTTTTATATATATATATATATATATATATATATATATATATATATATATATATATATATATATATATATCACACACACTTTTGTTTGGTCGTCTCTTAAAACTTTTGGTTAAATACAGCAATTGGATCTTTAGGAGGGGTGAGGGGGCGTGACACAAAGTTTGTGCTATAAACAAAGGCTGACAATTTTGAAGATCTTTTTGCTATAAAACATACTCAATTAAAAAAATCAAATGTATTCATCTATTTAGGCCAATATGTATTCTGCTACATGTTTTTGGTAAAAAAAAAAAAATCCCAATAAGCGTATATTGATTGGTTTGCACAAAAGTTATAGCTTCTACAAACTATGGGATATTTTTATGGAATTTTTATTTATTTTTACTAGTAATCGTGGCGATTAGCGACTTATAGCGGGACTGTGACAATGCGGTGGACTAATTGGACACTGACACTTTTTGGGGACCATGGACACCAATACAGTGATCAGTGTTAAAAAAATAAATAAATGCACTGTCGCCGTACAAATGACCCTAGCAGGGAAGTGGTTATCGGGCCATCAAAGTGTAAAATGTGTCCCTAGGGAGTGCTTTGTAACTGTGTGGGGGGTGCTTGTACTGTGGGAAATGGAGATCCATGTTCCTGCTTGGCAGAAACACAGGACCTGTCTTCACTTGTCACAGAACGGCGATCTGCCTTGTTTACATGGTGGCATCTAGTGCCCACTGCCTACTGGTGGTCTTATTATATGATATCTCTTGAATGTATAACCCTCTATTATACACCATTAAGGCATCCCATCCAATACTAGAGGTGGTCTAAAGCGGAGCTCCACCCTAAAGTGGAACTTCTGCTAATCGGAACCCTCCCCCTCCGGTGTCACATTTGGGACCTTTCAGTGGGGAGGGGGTAGTGCATCACTTCCCATCCCCCGTTGTTTTCTGGGAAACACACGGCTCCCAGAACACAGCAGCGCAGTAGGGAATCAGGCAGTGGAGCCGCAACGCTTCACTTCCTGAAGCGTTAAAATCTGCCCTGAGTCAATTCGGACAGAGAACGTCTTTTAAATGGAGCAGTTCTTGAGATCGGGATACTTGCTCCCCTAGAGTATTGCGTATGCGTGAAGTGGTATTGCACAGGGTATTTTAAATAATTCAAGAGTTGTATTGTGTCTTTGGTTAAATGTGCCTCCTGCAGCGCTTCTATAATTAAATTGCAATATTGACCAAGTCCATTACTGAAAAGGATTAACAATAAACCATAATATGGGAAGGTTGAAATAAAACGGTGCTTCTGATGGGTTTTACTTTTCTCTTCATTTCCCTGCAAAGGTAAAGCATAATGGGCTACTATGCATCTCATAGTAGCCCATTGTGTCCCTTACCTGAAACCAAAGCCTGCGATATCACTGCTGTCCCCACTATCTTGAAGCGTCCATCCTTCACCCCTCTTCCTTCCAGGGCCGTGAACTCAAGTTTGTGACTAGCCGGAGTCTCGTGACATCCAGTCATGGCATGACCCCTTTAGAAACGACGCGATCTGAAGTGCGCATGCCCTGAAGACCTTGGTGCGCGGCTTTTATTTGTAAATGTCTCCTAAACCATGGAGATTTAGATCTTTCCAGCACCTACAGGTAAGCCTTAATATAGGCTTGCCTGTAGATAAAAGTGGTTGTACAGTTTACAACCACGTTCAGTTTAAAGGCAAAATTGTAGCTAGACAGAAGACCTATATCCAGACTGGGGACTGCCACCTTTAACACCACCACTCACAGCCGTTTAGCAGATAGTGTTGACTCCCATATTACAGAGGGTCAAACACGCTTATAAGTTATCCCAGGCAACCTCCAAGATGGCTCCCCCCTCATCTGGTATACCTTCAGTATGATTCCAAATCCTAGTATTATGCCAATAAAGGATCTCCCATGAGTGATTTGGATCTGTAAGGAACCTCTCTCTCATCGCCCGGCCAGCTCATGCCGATCCGTGGTGTTATGCATCATCTCCGTGCAGACAGCTGGAATGTCTCCTTCTTTCTTTTTAAGACCAACCCTGTTGGGGTTGGCCCGGGCAGAAAGTTGGGCAAGAGCGTGCCTTCCTTGTGGTAGTGGGGGGGTGTTGGAGTCGGAAAGGTAATGGGGAGATGGCCGAGGGGAGGAGACCTCGATGGCTATTTTTAAAACCCCTGAAGCTAGCGTGAGAGGAGGGAAGCTGCAGGGCAGCTATGGGGGATCGGGGTTGCGGGAGAGGGATTCGTTGGCGGCGAGGTTGGTGCTGGGGGGGTTTAAATCAGGTGGTAAAGGCGCCAAAAGTGAGTTAAAGGCACAGAACAGCTGCGGTAGGTGGAGAGGCTGCAGGCACAGGGAAGGTGATACCGGCGGGGGGGGACATGGTGTAACATTTTGGGTGAATTGTTCTGATCAGCAGATTGCCATCAGCTGGAAGCAGTCCTGTTGGCCTGTATGGCATACAGACCTGGCAGCGACAGGATTAAAGTTTTAATTACAGGAAATTTGTAAATGTGACCTAACACTGACACCCTCCCTGTCCCCTCTGTACTTACCTCTCACAATCCTAAGCTGTCAAGGCTACTGTAAACTGCCCCACAGGGCTGGCGATTTGAAATCCCTGCTGCTTTCTCTCTCTCCTCTGTCCAGCACTGCCAGTATAGACCAGACAGATCCTGATTCAGAAAGGTCATCCATGTGACTGCTGACCAATTAGAATCTGTCTGGGCTGTACTGGCAGTGCTGGATGGAAAGAAAAGCGGCAGAGATTTAAAGTTCCCGGACTATACAGCAGGGACCAGGGGCGGTCGGCAGGGGGTCTGGTGTTGGGTCACCTTTTTATAGATTTTCTGTAAAGTTTAAACTAGCACTTTAACCCATGTCTTGGGGGTGGGAATTAAAAAAATGCCTGTCTCAAGCTAGTGCAGTGATGGCGAACCTTGGCACCCCAGATTTTTTTGAACTACATTTCCCATGATGCTCATGCATTCTGCAGTGTAGTTGAGCATCATGGGAAATGTAGTTCCAAAACATCTGGGGTGCCAAGGTTTTCCATCACTGGGCTAGTGCATGAGATATGTAAATAACCTGCCATTCACAGCAAGGGGGAAGAACGGACAAAAGTTTTCTCCTGTTTGTCCGTTTTATCTCACTGAAAAAAAGAAGAGGATTGCTCAGAGCTGGATTAACTCGTGGCAAGACTGGGCGCAGATAGGAAATCGTTTACTCTACATTGTGACAGCAAAAAAAAATGTTTGTTTACATCCACTTTAAAGTATTTCATCCACTGTCTTATCACAGGATTTTTGCAAAGCTTCAAAAAGTCACAGGCGGGAACACTCGGGAGAGACTGGTGGAAACACTCACAAGATTAAACGCTACTCTGTGAGCGAGAGTTGGGACTCCCTGAGTTACCAGCCAGAGAAATATGACCAGGAGGGCAGCCTGAGCCCAGCAGACTCTCGCCTCAGTGATGGCAGCATGAGTCCAGACATGATATATGGAGAAACCTCACCCTCTGTGCCCCTTCACCCTACCAAGAGACCTGCCTCAAACCCACCCCCGATCAGCAACCAGGCAACTAAAGGTACCAAAGTCCTATACATGCATTTCCTTAATTGTTTATATTTTTTCTGTTGTACTTTCTTTGACCTGACAACATCACAGGACACTGAGCAGCTTTTGTAATCCTTACAAACGGGTTATGTACCACCTACAGGTAAACGAACTCTGGCAAAAAAAAAACAGGAAAGTCCCCCTAGGCATAACTCCCCCTGTAGGTAGTGCTTCAGTTTTGTAGTAAGCCATAGATCACAATACAGAGATTAGATCACTTTTTCCAGTGAAGTACTCCCAAGTAATGGATTTTACAGGTGGGGGGGGGGGTGTCGGCACAGGTTCTGGGCTGCATGAGACACTCTGAGCCCTGCAGCCAGCAACCCCAGCAGTAAATGGACTAACCGTAACACAGGTGGCAGGATGCAATATCTAGTCGCCAAGATGGCCTGGCACTTGGGACTTGTTGAGCCCCGCCATAGGTTATAGTTTTTGTATTTAGAATTATTACTCCTATTAATTTGTTTTCTTTTGTTTTTAGGTAAACGGCCAAAGAAGGGCATGGCTACTGCTAAGCAACGGCTCGGAAAAATCTTGAAGCTCAATCGACACGGTCATGCGCGCTTCTTTGTTTGACACCTTTTTAGCTTTTGACCATTCTACATCCTATAACAGTATTGAATAGAGCCCAGGCCTGGAGCCTTTTGCTCTTCCTCTACCAAGGGTGGACATGGAAGTACCACACCAAACACTGCCTGATGAACAAATTATTTTTTTCCCTATTTTTTTTTTTTTTATATATATTTTTTTTTTCTCAAAGCTTTCACTGTGCCACACCCGCTCAGCAATAACCAGTGGATAATTATCGAACCATATTTCTTAAGCGTAGGGACAGTAGAAGTCCTACCTTTGAGATTGGAAAACAATTTGCTTTTCCGATTGTTATCTGAGGTTATTCGTTTTGTTTTCCGCAGCTTGGGTTAGAGTGGTTAAAAAGGGGCACAAAGGTGCTTGGCATTCTTTAATAATTTATTGCAGACAGAGTTCCAAATGTTTTTTGTTTTTGTTTTTTCGCTTTTTTAAGAATCATTTGGATTTTTTAATAATTTATTTCAGAGAATTTTTTGAGGGTTTTTATTAATTTTTAGGTTATAAGCAATGTGAACTTCTTTTTTTTTTTTTTTTTTTTTGTGTGTGATGAAAGCGAGGGCCATAAATACAGGGCAATTTTAATGCTTTTCTTTTTACTTGATATTCAGGTGTAGTCTTAAACAGGGATTTGATTTTTTTTTCTTTTCTTTTTTTTTTTCTTCTATTTTGGTGTAAATTAAGACATTAACAATTTTTTTAAAGATTTTTTTTTTCTTTTCTTTTTTTTTTAATGTAAGCTATTGGAGGTGTCACAGCCGAGCAAAAGTTAACACTGTATTCTATTTATGTGTGGAGCTGATCTTTTTTTTTGTCAAGATCCTTCTTTGCTCTTCCTGGGAGATATAAGGGCTAAGCTAATTTTGCTATGTATATATTGCTTTTAAATCATCGTTCTCTGCATACAATTGTGTTCTAGCTTCTCCCTAGCATTCATAGAGCAGATACTTGGTGCTAGAAAGGGAGGTGCGCTGGTCTTGGTTTTCTGTTTTGGAATGCAGTGTCAGTACATTCAAGTATTTTTGCTTTCTACTTGGCCTATGTTGACCACTCATTTTTAAAAACCTTAAGACGGACTCGCGAACATGCAGTGAATATCTAGTTAGCTAGTTACCATCGGGCTTCAATATTCCAGTGATGGTTTTTATCTTTAGCTGTTGTCCCTGACATGAATTCATTTTTTTTATTTTATTTTTATCTATTATTTTTAAGCTTTAACTCAATGATATAGACATTTTTAAACAAGCAGCCTTTCAATAAAACCACATGAATCTCAGGGCAATGAATTCGGAAGTTTGCAGACAGGTGCCAGGTACCTCATGAATCAGGTTGTGTCAACCTCATGCCCCTTCCTTTATTTCTTCTTTTTTTTTTTTTTTTTCTTTTTTTTTTTCTCTCAACCATACTTGGCATTAAATTTTTCCAGCATTGGCTCACAGAAAAAAAGGACTGCAACACTCTGAGCCGATTTTACTTGTGTAAATCATTTTCCCTTTTATTGTTTTTAAAGTATTGTATTTTTTAAAGGTTTTTGTTTTTACTGTTATGTTTTTGTATATGTATGCATCCACTTAATTCAATTTCTGTGCCAGTTTTTTGCATTGCAAGTGAGCGCCAGTTTTGATTCTCTTGTATATAAAGTGAAATCTAGATTTTTGTATTTCATGTAATATAAAATTAAATATTTAACTCTTCATGTGACTTTATTTTCTGCTTGTAATATGGTTTATTTTTTCCATTTCGTGTGTTTTTTGGCAATGATCACAGTCCTTTATGTTTAGGGTAAATTGGGTTCTGACAGTAATTTCATTTATTTTAATTTTATTTTTATTTATATTTTTTTTAGTTGTTGCTACAAACAAATTTAAAATACTGTATATCTCAATATTCCCGTTGCTCCTAAAATTTCCTACCCTGATCCAGTGTTTTGGCATCTTATTAAACCTTCAAAAAGCTGTAAACTTAAGTCAATATTGTTTAAAAATTTAATTAATTTAAAGCTGGACACCAAATGGGGTTCAAATTATTAAATTTAAAGGAAAAGCATTCACTTTTGGCTCTAAAACATGCATCTGTCTCGGAAAGTGTGGCTTTTTCAGAAGTAATGGCCTTAAACGCGTTCCTCTGAAAGTCATTGCTATCTATATTTCATAACAACCTGTCGCTCTTTCCTCATTAAACAAGGTGATTGGCCTTGTTGCCTCCCCCATGTTGTCATGATTAGGCAAGGCTGATGTTCACATCGGTGCTGCCTTCAGAGCATCCAGTCAACAGAGCATATGACATTGCCCCCATCTTTGATTAGCAACCCATGCAAATGCTTCCAACAAGCACTTTAACCCATCAAACGTGACGTGCCGTTCCTCTTCCTGGCATCTGGCCACAATTGGAATTTTGACAGCCCAGTGGTGTAACTTTTAATATAATGTAATATTTTTGACCAGTAAGGCCACCATTTTTTAAAGTTTAATAGTGGATCAACTACATTTTGGCAAAGTTCAGCTTTAAAGTGGTTGTAAAGGCCGAATTTTACCTTCTTGCATTCTATGCTCCTTTGTCTGTGTCTATGGACGCAGCCAGCGGGGCTAAAGAGCGAGCCTGCATGAGTACCCCCACTAGCAAGCCGCTTGTTGGGGGGAGGGCCTTGCTCAAAGGTATGAGAAACTAGCCCTGACAGGGACCCAAGAAGTGGAGGATTAGTAAGGGCTGCTCTGTGCAAAATCACTGCACAGAGCAGCGCGTATGACATGTTGGTTATTTTATTTAATTTTTTTTTAATTGAGCTCTTGGAATTACATTTTAAGGGTCTCTGCCATATAAGAAGATTAGATATTCAAATTCTCAATTGCACCCCCCAGCGTATAGTTTGTATTTTGTTTCAATTCATAAGTTTGTTCATTTTTTATTTTATTTTAATTTTTTCATTATTTTAAGTTTGTTTAAGGTTATTTAATTGTTCATAGGATCATTTTTCTCTGATGCCAATTCTGTTTATAATATCCTGTTTGTATTCTGGGCTTTCTGTAATGTGTAACATTCATCTTTACTTTCCCAATGCCACTCTTTCTGTATAAGGAAAGAGGATATTTAATTTCTTGGATTTACAAATTAACCAAAGAAACACATTCTCAGCGAAAACTGCTCAGAGTGTTAAAAGTCCATTTGCTAGGATGGCAAGTGGCTTCAACATATTCATCCGGACATTAACTTGCTGCTTTGGCATAGACAAGTCCTTTTTTCTTTTTTCTTTTTTTTCTTTTTTTTTTTTTGCTGTGTTTACTCAAACCACTAAATTGTAGAAATACCAGGCCCAAATGGGACAATGTTTTATGAAGTTGTGTACTTGTATTTGACTTGAGATTCACTGTTCTTTTGTATGCCATTTTCCTCGTTATCAGACTTCCACCTTTTTATAGTAGTGTGCGGGGGGGGGGGGGGGGGGGGGGGGGGGTGGTGTTGGCCACTTTATTAAAACATTTTTTGTTGTGTTCAGGAATGTCATTTGCACTGGACACAGTTGACCGTATGCTAGATTGGTTTTGGAGGACATTATTGAACTTGTTTTTATGACCTTGGCATACTGGATTTTATAAAAGAAAATACCAAATGTCATTCTGCCTACAAACGTTTATAGTAGTAACGGAAATGAACATTTTTATCCAACCACAGGAATTTTTTTATTGTAGAATTTCTTTTTTCAGTCTCTGCCCTTCATATGACTTTGTATTGAGCTTCAAAGCTACCACAGAGCACCTCAGTTACTTACCTATGCAGCCTAAACTAGACTACAAATGCCTACATATACATCGCTATATATGAGCCACAAAATAAAATAACCTTGTTACATGTCTGTGTAATTGTACAGAGGGGGAGGTGTGTTTTTTTTTTTTTTTTTTTCTTTTTATTGTGAAAGTAAAAATAGAACCCACAAAATCTTCATAGTAAAAACTACAGACTGGAATGTTTTTATTACTGTGTAAGAAAATATCACTGGATTTATATCTCACTTTAACACAATTGTCACACTTTAATTGGTGTATCATGACCAAATGACTGTTCTAGTAAAGCTTGTGAGTTGTAGGTGAACAGGATACACATTAAACTTTGCCAACCTTTTATTTATTTATTTATTTATATATATATATATATATATATATATATAATTTAGATTTTTTTAAACACTCTTTTCTCTTGAATAATTTCGCTCACAATATCTTCAGTGTTTTGTTTTTTCATTAAAATAAAACTAACATTTTCGAGCACTAATGTAAAAGCAGTGTTGCATGAAGAAACTTTTTGGATTTATATAGGTTTAATTGGCAAAATGTATGAAAATGTTATATATGCCACTTGGGATATATAACCAAATAAAAGAAAATTATTAATATATTATACAAATTAAAAAAATCCCAGTTAAGATCTGGGGTCTTCAAAGTGCACCAAACCACTGTTGGAATCTGTAGGTGGGCCAGTTTGGCTTGTGTCATTTTGGAAAAACAGTATTTCTCTTTTGGTTACATTCAGTATAATCTTTGTGATGTAGACACGGAAGCATAATCTTCAACAAGCTTGAAAGAGGTATATTTTAAGTCTTGTGTTTTTATACATATCCTGTTCACCTGCAGGCAGGAAATAGTGTGTTAAGAAATCAAATTTTTCTATGTATTTTTTTTTTCTTACAGTGGCTCTTGAAGCACACACAAATATTGTGGGTGATTTTTATTTTTATTTTTCATTTTTTCCTCCATGTATTTGTCAGTTTTACTTGTATTCTATAACTTTTAAAAAATGAAATTGTATTTTTCCTTAATTTATATGTAGCTTATAGCTGTACAATCTTTTTTTTTTCTTTTTTCCTTTTATCAAATTTGTGTGCTCTGAACTTTTGAAAGTGTAAATATCAGATGTGTAAATAAGGGCTTGTTTGAGATGGAAAAAAAAAAAATCTTGAATCACCTTGGTGTTTGTGTTTATTTACTAAGAAAATAAATTGTACGTACATTTTATGACATTCTGTATCGTATGGCTTTTGATCTCTCTCATTTCAAAGCCATTGTTTCTAATTTTTAGGGACTCAATGACTGGAATGGTACCACTGGATTGGCGTAGGGCCAATGTGGTGCCTATATTTAAAAAGAGAACAACGTCTTTGCCAAGTAACTATAGATCTGTTATTTTTTAACTTCTCTAGTTGGGAAGATACTATTACGTTTAATAAAAGACGACATAGATGAGTTCTTGCTGGGAAAAAAATATTTTAAGCAAGAGACGGCATGGATTCATGAAAGACAGACTTTGTCAAACAAACCCGATTTTTCTTTTTATAAGGAGGTAAGTAAAACAGAGGGGTGGACGTGGTATACTTGGATTTTGCAAAAGCACTTGACACCGTTCCCCACACGCGGCTAATGTATAAGGTAAGTCTACAGGCTTGGAAATATCAGTTTGTAAATGGATAGAAAAATGGCTAAAAGACAGATTTTAGAGTTGTGGTTAATGATTCTTACTCTGACTGGTCGAAGGTTATCAGTGGTGTACCCCAAGGTTCAGTGTTGGTACCCTTACTTTTTAATATCTTTATAATTTTGTATCTGGGATTAAAAGTATTTCAGTCTTTGCAGATGATGCAAACTATGCAGTGGAATGACGTCCTTAACTAGTAGCCGACCGCGCACCGTCATTATACGGCGGCAGGTCGGCTCTCCTGGGCGAGAGCCCGTAGCTATACGTCCTATCGTATAGCCGCCACTAGGGGGCGCGTGCGCGCCGCCGGAGGCGCGCGCGCGCTCCCCGCTCGCCCCCGACTCCCGTGCGTGTGCCCGGTGGGCGCGATCGCCGCCGGGCACACGCGATCGCTCGGTACAGAGCGGGGAACGGGAGCTGTGTGTGTAAACACACAGCTCTCGTTCCTGTCAGCAGGGGAAATGCTGATTTTCTGTTCATACAATGTATGAACAGAAGATCAGTGTTTCCCCTAGTGAGGCCACCCCCCCCCCCCCCCCCACAGTAAGAACACACCCAGGCATACTTAACCCCTTCCCCCGCCCCCTAGTGTTAACCCCTTCACTGCCAGTGGCATTTTTATAGTAATCTAATGCATTTTTATAGCACTGATCGCTATAAAAATGCCAATGGTCCCAAAAATGTGTCAAAAATGTCCGAAGTGTCCGCCATAATGTCGCAATACCGAAAAAAAAATCGCCGATCGCCGCCATTACTAGTAAAAAAAATATTAATAAAAATGCCATAAAAATACCCCCTATTTTGTAAACGCTATAACTTTTGCGCAAACCAATCAATAAACGCTTATTGCGATTTTTTTTACGAAAAATATGTAGAAGAATACGTATCGGCCTAAACTGAGGAAAAAAAATGTTTTTTTATATTTTTTTGGGGGATATTTATTACAGCAAAAAGTAAAAAATATTCATTTTTTTCAAAATTGTCGCTCTATTTTTGTTTATAGCGCAAAAAATAAAAAACGCAGAGGTGATCAAATACCACCAAAAGAAAGCTCTATTTGTGGGAAAAAAAGGACGCCAATTTTGTTTGGGAGCCACGTCGCACGACCGCGCAATTGTCTGTTAAAGTGACGCAGTCCCGAATCGCAAAAAGTACTCTGGTCTTTAGGCAGCAATATGTTCCGGGGGGTAAGTGGTTAAAGGATGTCTCCAACTTACAAGCTGACCTCCATGCACTATTTAATTGGGTGACTATGTGGCTGATGAGGTTTAATGTTGATAAATTTAAAGTTATGCACTTTGGAGCTAAGAATATATACTAGGAGTACAACTGGGGCAATCTGTAGTGAAAGATCTGGGTGTTTTGGTAGATCATAATCTCAATAATAATATGCAATGCCAAGCTGTGATTTCCAAAGAGAGCAAAGTCCTTTCTTGTATTGAGAGGTATGGACTCCAGAGAAAGAGATATTATTTTGCCCCTGTATAAATCCCTAGTACGACCTTATCTGAAATATGCAGTTCAGTTTTGGGCACCAGTTCTCAAAGGATATAGGGTAACTGGAGAGAGTGCAGAGAAGGGCAACCAAACTGATAAGTCATGGAGGAACTCTGCTATGAGGAAAGACTAGAGGAACTGGATTTATTCTCTGGAGAAGAGATTAAGGGGGGATATGATGAACAGTGAACTTGATGTTGAGTTATTCACTTTACGGTCAACACAAAGGACAAGGGGGCACTCTCTACGCCTAGAGGAACAGAGATTTCATCTCCAAATAGAGAGGGGTTTCTTCAGTGAGAGCTGAAAAAAAGTGGAACAAACTCCAATGCGGAGGTAGTTCTGGCCGGCTCAGTAGATTGCTTTAAAAAAGGCCTGGATTATTTCCCAAGTGCACACAATATAACTGGGTACTGACATTTTTATAGGTAGTTGATCCAGAAAAAATTCAATTGCCTCTCAAGGAAGGATTTTATATATTTTTTTTTCCCCCTGCTGTAGCAAATTGGATCATGCTTTGCTGGGGTTTTTCACCTTCCTTTGGATCAACTGTGGGTATAGAATTGGGTATATGGGATTGTTTGAGATCCATTTTTTTTTTTTTTTTTTTTTTTTTATATTCATGGTTGAACTAGATGGACTTATGTCATTTTTCAACCTGACTATGTATGTGGTAGCCACTTTTGCAATTAAGTTGAGTCAGAGTTGGGCTTAGAAGGACCTTTCCAAACGGTACTCTAGTCAAAACTATAAATGATGCCTTTTAAATGCGAACGGGGAACGCTGGTTACGTGTTTACATTTTTTGTATTTTTAACCAAGTATAGCGTTGGTACACCAGTCTGTCACTCTGTTACCTATATGTAAAGCAGGGGCGCTATTCCAAAACACACTCGCTGTAGCCTACTTGTTATCCCTCATGGACCTAACCTATGAAAGTATCCGTACAGAGCGTGCTTTCTCCTCCAGCAGTCGGAATCGGACCTGCTTTAGAACATTGACTTTGCTGTATAGAGTGGAGAGTAAATGTTATATACAGCACAGATTTAGAAAGTGGATTAGGTCCCATTAAGACAGTGGTTCTCAACCTGGGCGTCAAATGATGATTTGCCAGGGGTCACCAAATCCTGGGCTGTTCCTGAAGCCCGCATCACTCTCCCAGCCTTTTTGGAGCCCCCCAGCAGGGCTATCCCTGGAGCCCGCAGCTGCCCACTCAGCCTTTTCGCAGGTGCTCATTCATTCAGTTCACGACATGGCTGGGGGGCAAAGACTAGAGGTCAGCTGACTGGTGAGGAATGTGAAATGGGAGGGGCTGGAGGAGACCCGATCTCCTGATTTCGGCATTGGTGTCACTGCTACGATATACCACAAAGTCGGAAACGCAGTGAAGCTGGAGACACAGTGAGTGACACTACCTGCGATTATAGTTGCCATTAAAAGAACTCAGGGAGCGCTAAATGTCTGTGGGTTAGGGGCGCAAATTACTTTTCTTGCCTTGGGTGCTGACAACCCACGCTATGAAAATAATTTTACTGTTAGGGGTCCCCACAACTTGGGAAATTTTATCAATGGGTCACGGCACTAGAAGGTTGAGAACCACTGCATTAAGACCTTTGCATTGCAGTAATTATGTGTTTTACAGAGAAAGCACTGCAATGCCCAGATATGATGAAGTTGGACACATCCAGGCAACAAACTCTGCAGAAGACCTGAAATGGCAGCCTTGTTCTTTTTTCCTGGTAGGTACAATTTAAAATCCCCAAAGACACGACACAATCCCTAAAATAACTAGGTGAGACTGTATAGCTCTTAATTAAAAAAAAATTGGGTCGCTGAGTAAAATCTACATCAAAACACAATGCACTGATTTGCTAATCTCACAAAACCATATTGTATTAAGAATAGAAAATATTTAAACTGAGAATTTTGCCATTTTAACCACTTACCCCCCGGACCATATTGCTGCCCAAAGACCAGAGTACTTTTTGCGATTCGGGACTGCGTCGCTTTAACAGACAATTGCGCGGTCGTGCGACGTGGCTCCCAAACAAAATTGGCGTCCTTTTTTTCCCACAAATAGAGCTTTCTTTTGGTGGTATTTGATCACCTCTGCGTTTTTATTTTTTGCGCTATAAACAAAAATAGAACGACAATTTTGAAAAAAATGAATATTTTTTACTTTTTGCTGTAATAAATATCCCCCAAAAATATATAAAAAAACATTTTTTTTCCTCAGTTTAGGCCGATACGTATTCTTCTACATATTTTTCGTAAAAAAAAATCGCAATAAGCGTTTATTGATTGGTTTGCGCAAAAGTTATAGCGTTTACAAAATAGGGGGTATTTTTATGGCATTTTTATTAATATTTTTTTTACTAGTAATGGCGGCGATCAGCGATTTTTTTTTCGGTATTGCGACATTATGGCGGACACTTCGGACATTTTTGACACATTTTTGGGACCATTGGCATTTTTATAGCGATCAGTGCTATAAAAATGCATTAGATTACTATAAAAATGCCACTGGCAGTGAAGGGGTTAACACTAGGGGGCGGGGAAGGGGTTAAGTATGCCTGGGTGTGTTCTTACTGTGGGGGGGGGGGGGGGTGGCCTCACTAGGGGAAACACTGATCCTCGGTTCATACAGTGTATGAACCGAAGAAAAGCATTTCCCCTGCTGACAGGAACGAGAGCTGTGTGTTTACACACACAGCTCCCGTTCCCCGCTCTGTACCGAGCGATCGCGTGTGCCCGGCGGCGATCGCGCCCGCCGGGCACACGCACGGGAGTCGGGGGCGAGCGGGGGGCGCGCGCCTCCGGCGGCGCGTGTGCGCCCCTAGTGGCGGCTAAAAGGTAGGACGTCATAATACGTGATCTCGCCTAGGAGAGCCACCTTGTGGACGTATTATGACGGTGCGGCGACGGCAAGTGGTTAAGGAGGGGGGGAAAAAGGGGGTTTTGAAATTGATGGCTGTGTACTGCACTGCAGGAAAACAAAGTGGGGTTGAATGAAGTGGTGCACTGTGTTGTAGTACACAGAAATAAAAATCTGTTTCTATAAAGGATCCGACACAGCCAATGCGCTTCAGGAGCTGTGACCTGTGCTTTTGCATAGACTGAAGGAAGAAAGGTGTTTATCTTGGTGGCTGAAAATCTGTATGCTGTATTTTCTGTGGTTAAAGTGGAGTTTACATCCCAAAAAAATGTTTTTTTCATTATTGTGCTCATTAGACCTAAAAAGTAAAAAAAATATTTTTTTTACTCATCTGGAAATGCCTGTTGCTATGCGGTCCCACAAAATCTGCCTTTGAAACCACCTAGGATTCTGACATCTCCCTCTAATGCTCCTGGGAAATGTGTGTCATCATTTCCCAGGATGCAGTGCGCTGTCCAATTATCACTCCCCATCCAAGACTTTCAGGAAGTGCTTGTAGACTTCACAATGCCCTCAAGCAAAATGACAACGGTGTAGGCATAGTTTTATAAACTATCTTTTTTGAATATCTATGCGGATCGGCGGCGGATTGTAAAATAGTAAGTGACCGGATTTATATTATAAAAACGCAGGATGAAAGGACATACATTTAAAAAATGCTAATTGTGGTTGGAACTCCGCTTTAACAAGAAAGCTGGACAGCAGCAATGTGGTCGATGCAAGCTTGCCTCTTTAACACAGTTAAAATTTTAGTTGCCATGTAAAGGAAACCTGTGCTTAACGCCTCCTGTGATTGCTAGTTGTCTGGGCCATGGTAACCCAAATCAGCTTAGCTGAGAATGCCCCAGTACACCCTTTGTATAAACCCCACCCACTCAATGGGTCTACATGTTTTTCTAGTGTCTGTAGGTAATGGACCTCTTTTATGATAATGGTTTCTAAACTTTTATTTAAAAAAAAAAAAAAAATGTATTCACTACCTGAACTGACCATCCTAATCAGATCCAACTACTTCTTATTCTCTCAGGGCACAATATTAGTTTCTGGATCGGTTACACTTGATGTACACTTTGGGAACTGTGAGAGCAGGCCAGCCTGTAATGTTTGCTCTTGGCACTGGGTCCTGAGTTCAGTGCTCACTTTGGCATGGGGTGTAATGTGTGTATGTAGGTGCAGGGTGTTATACAGGTCCAAGGCAGTGGTCCATTCCTATGCCACCCAGACCCTGAAGACCCTTACAGATGTATGCTCGCTGTGGTTGATAGTTTGGTTTCCTCTGGGAGCATGCATGTGGATAAGGCAAGACCAGGTTTTCCCAGTATTTGGGACCAAGTCCTGTTTCTACATGTTGGGCGTTATTTACTCTATTGTGCTTTTTTACTACTGTATATGTGGCTTCTACTTTGGCAGTAGGTAATGTTATTCTAATGCTTACCTTTTCAACGTGGCAGAGTTCTCCACACACACACACACAACACTGTTACTCAGATGGTGACATATTTGCTCTATGCCTTCCTCCAAGAATAGAAGGAGCATGTCTGCTGGTTTCCTGACAGCCTGCTGTTCCAATGACGCTACTATCAGTCAACCTGGGTTATTTTTGATTCCTTTCCTTGACCCATTCTGCATCCATTTTGGGAGTACCCTACAGTTGAGGTAAAGAGCGGAGGAAAAAAGGGCCTAATATCACTCATGCTACAGATGGCATGTAGGAAAACCAGCATAATGCTGAGCGTGATAGCTGCTTCCCTGCACCAGAGCAAAGTCCTACACTAACGGAACTCCCTTCCTCTAATTCTAGCCCCATCTCAGACACTCAACCTATCTGCTTAAGGCAGATTTCACAGCAACTGTGTCTTAAAGCAGGGTGTAGCTGGCCAGCTAAGACCTGTGCTAGGTTGCTAACGTGACTTGTATGTATATACAGCTAGACCTGCTAATAACTTTAATACAGTTCATATGTGAGAGATAAAAGCAGAGTTATTTACTGTGACTTTATATATATATATATATATATATATATATATATTAGGGCTGTTACTGATCAAAATTTTTCTGTTCGATTAATCGTTTTTAGTTTTAATCGATTAATCGACTAATTTCGATTAATTATAACGCACATACAGATCCAACTACTTTTAGCTGATCTCCTTCCAGGCTGATTCCCAACCACTGGAAAAATGGATAGCAGGATACAAAAACACACAAAGGCAACGCTCGATGGGAATAGCATTAAAACTTTTATAGTCTTGAAGTAGGTAACCAAATAAATATTGCACTGGAGATAAAATCGATGTAGCTGCATAAACTGTAAAAATGGTGCGAGTAATACCAAACGGTAGCAAAAGCAGTCATAAAAACATGTAGCTAAGTATGACACTGGTATAAAAATGTGTACAACGATACCACTGCTGAATACAGATGAGGAGAGGTTAACATCAGTCCGTCGGCATGTAGATGTCCCGTGAAGGGAACTATCACAACTCTCAGTGGATGGTTGTAGAATCCCAGGCTGATAGAGGGAAGTGTAACAGCCCTTGCGTGTGGCAGATAGTAAGGTCCCGCCGGCATGCAGATATGAAGGCACAGCAAAGGAGCCCTTCAGATGGACACGGCAAGCCCCGCCGGTGACATTACTAGATCTCCGACGGAACTCCCTGAAGGCCCAGAAGCCGGCGGAGAGGTGAGTACCAATCAAAAGAATTTTAATCGATCGAAAAGATTTTGATCGATTTAAAAAAATTTAAGATTAATCGATCAATTAAAAGTTAATTTGCACAGCCCTAATGTGTGTGTGTGTATATATATATATATATATATATATATATATATATATATATATATATATATATATATATATATATATATATATACATACACACACACATATAACAGTTTTTTATATTGTGTTCACCGAAGCAAAGGAGAAAATTTGCCTTTTAAGATTTGTTGTGTGACTGTAATGTTGGCTCAAGACCCAGCAGAATTGAAACCAGAAGGCATAGTTAAAGGGTCACTAAAGGAAAAATGTTTTAACCACTAGCCGACCAGCCACCGTCATTATACGGCGGCAGGTCGGCTCTCCTGGGCGAGAGCCCGTAGCTATACGTCCGCTCTTCGAGCGGCCACTAGGGGGCGCGTGCGTGCCGCCGGAGGCGCGCTCGCCCCCGACTCCCGTGCGTGTGCCCGGCGGGCGCGATCGCCGCCGGGCACACGCGATCGCTCGTTACAGAGCGGGGACCGGGAGCTGTGGGGAAATGCTGATTTTCTGTTCATACAATGTATGAACAGAAGATCAGTGTTTCCCCTAGTGAGGCCACCCCCCCCCCCCCACAGTAAGAACACGCCCAGGGAACATACTTAACCCCTTCCCCGCCCCCTAGTGTTAACCCCCTTCACTGCCAGTGGCATTTTTATAGTAATCTAATGCATTTTTATAGCACTGATCGCTATAAAAATGCCAATGGTCCCAAAAATTTGTCAAAAGTGTGCGAAGTGTCCGCCATAATGTCGCAGTAACGAAAAAAAATCGCTGATCACCGCCATTACTAGTAAAAAAATATATATTAATAAAAATGCCATAAAAATACCCCCTATTTTGGTTTGCGCAAAAGTTATAGCGTTTACAATCAATAAACGCTTATTGCGATTTTTTTTTACGAAAAATATGTAGAAGCATACGTATCGGCCTAAACTAAGGGAAAAAAAATTTTTTTATATATTTTTGGGGGATATTTATTACAGCAAAATGTAAAAAATATTATTTTTTTTCAAAATTGTCGCTCTATTTTTGTTTATGGCGCTAAAAATAAAAACCGCAGAGGTGATCAAATACCACCAAAAGAAAGCTCTATTTGTGGGAAAAAAAGGACGCCAATTTTGTTTGGGAGCCACGTCGCACGACCGCGCAATTGTCAGTTAAAGCGTCGCAGTCCCGAATCGCAAAAAGTGCTCTGGTCTTTGACCAGCAATATGGTCCGGGGGTTAAGTAGTTAATCATATGATTAAGTAACGTGTGTTCGTTACGATACGCGTGAGGAAGAGGAGGATTGCTGGTGACTTCATCCGCTCGCGGCCGCAGAGCAGAGATCCGATCGTACTACACGCTGTTTATACAGCTCTGTCTGTAAGTGTTTTAACCGTTTTTACTCATTCAATTGTGAATGGTCTTACGCTATGGAAGCCTCCTTGTGTTCTTTTTGAGTGTCATTGCTGGGATCAGGTCTCTGTTTATGCAGTGTAAGAACGGCAGGCTGGCTGTGGGACATCCTTCATTTACATGTTATAAGGCTTACATACAAGCCGCTTCAAGGTAAGGGGCTTGTATTAACTATTTCCATCTTCACTATTGCACTGTGGAAAGGTTTGGAGTCTGTCATTTTGGAAGCACGTTTTTTACTTTGCACTGAAGCACTCATCATGGAATCTTAATAGAAGTGATGCACATTATATTCATTCATTCTTTGTTTGATATTGTGTTCTTGACTATTGGATTGTTTTTCATTTTCACGTTATTATTGCACTGGACACGTTTCTTTTTATATATATATATATATATATATATATATATATATATATATATATGTGTGTGTGTGTATATATATATATATATATATATATATATATATATATATATATATATATATATATATATATATATATAAAAAATTATATTGACATTTCTTGATATATATATTTTTTTTTTTTTTAATTCCTTGGTGAATTATATGGGACATTTTTCACTGCAGTCATTTATGGATTGAATTTTTTTTCACTTTTATGCATGGATTGGAATTTTATTATTTATATTTCTTCCACTTTTTGATGTTTTTTTCACTTTTATGGATATTATTCATTTATTGCACTATGCACTTTGGATTGGTTTGAGCTCATTTGCATATTTGCACTATATATGTTATATGTTTATGAAGATAGCTACTGCTTGTTAATTTTATCTGAACGATTCCAGATCACTCGGTATTAATATTGTGCGGGTCACTGGCACATTTGTCTTTTTTATCATTTATCCACTCTTATTACTCTCCACATTACTCAGTTAATGTTGGGTGGGTATTTGATTTTATTCAGAGTGGAACACATTTTACACAGGAACCAGTGGAGCACATTTTCCTGACAACTTATTCACATTATGGAAATCGTTATTGGTATTTAGTTTTAATTGGATCCTGTTGCAAGCGCCATTACACCCCCCCTTGTCATTAATTGCTTTAAGTGTGTGAACACTATTAGTCGTGGCAGCTGCATTATTAGTTTGATTTTCTTATTTTAGCTTTGTTGTGCCCTTGTTTAGGTTGGTTTTGCGCATTAATTCCCCCCCCCCGTTTTTATACGTGGCTAATTATATTCCATTAGTTAAAGAGGGGATTCACCCTATAATTTTTTTTTTTCTAGCATTAAATTAAGCATAGTAGTGCGAGCTACACTATGCCTTTATTTTAATTTTTTGCCCCGTACTCACTGTTTAATCCTATATTGAAGATTCCGACTCCCCGCGGGGAATGGGCGTTCCTATCCAGAGGGAAGATGATTGACGGCCGGCTCTGGCGCGTCACGCTTCTCCAGAAATAGCCGAAATAGGACTTGGCTCTTCACGGCGCCTGCGCCTAGTCTGTGCGCAGGCGCCGTGAAGAGCCGAGACCTACTCCGGCTATCTTCGGGGAGCGTGACGTGCCATAGCCGGCCGGCAATCATATTCCCTCTGGATAGGAATGCCCATTCCCCGCGGGGCATCTGAATCTTCACTATAGGATTAAACAGTGAGTACGGGGCAAAAAAATAAAAATAAAGGCATACTGTAGCTCGCGCTACTATGCTTAATTTAATGCTAGAATGTTGTTATTGAGGGTGAACCACCGCTTAATGAAATAAAACAAGACCTGAAAAAGCTAGCAGAGACCGATCTCCTGGGTAGGTAGGATCAATGCATTTAAAATGATGATTTTACCAAAAATGATTTACAAGTTCCAAATGCTCCCTATAAAAATTCCACAAAGCTTTTTTTAAGAAAATGAAAACTATAATTTTGAAATATATTTGTCAGGTTAAAAAGGCCAGAGTAAATTATACTATTCTAAGTCGTAAAAAAAAAAAAAAAATGGGGGGTTGGCGCTCCCAGACATAAAGAGATATTACCGTGCTGTAATTTTAGCAAGGTTAGCAGAATGGACAAACACATACACTAAAAAGAAGTGGGCACAGTTGGAAGACACAAAGTCTAACACAATTAAACAAGAATGTTTGGATTCCACCTAAATTTAGAAAAATGAGCACGGATACACATAGTATAACGAAGAATGTATTTAAAATATGGGACACAATATATAGGCGGGAAAAATGGGAATATAACTCCCCATTAGCAGGCACACATTTTTTTTCCACCAGGCAACAAGACACGAATGGGAAAGTATTTGGGTACTAAAAGATTAGGGGAATTTGTTACACAATGGAAAAATAAGGTTAAACGATCTGCAAACAACATATTAGCGATTGGGAATACTTTCAATTAAAACATTTTGTGAGCGCTTTACCACAGCTGATAAGAGATGATAAAACATTAAATTCAATAGAAAAGTTATGTTCCATTGGAAAACCATTAAAACATGGAATTGCGGCACTATATGGGATATTAACAGACTTGGAGACGCAGGGAACACTGACATGCGTAGCAAAGTGGGGACAAGATATTGTGAAAAAGCTAGAGGACTCACAAATGATAGGTGCAGTGTTCAATGATGCTACTGACATTACCACAATTGAGACAAATTATAAATGTATGGTTCGCTGGCATCTGACCTCTGAGAGAATGAATAAAATTCATCCAAATAACTCTGCGTGGTGTTGGAGGGAATGTAATCAAGTAGGAACCACAGTGCATGTTTGGTGGGACTGCCCAAAAAATACAAGAGTACTGGAAAGAAGTCCTAGAATATATTGAAGAAATTACAGGCGAAAAGATCCTACGAAATTTCTTGACCTGTGTTCCACGGAACGGACAGGTAAAAAAAACAGTTCGGAGCGACTTTGGTTCCGGTGTTGCTGAATGCAGCAAAGGGCCTAATCCCAAAAAATTGGCTACACCCACAGAGGCCATCCATAAAATAATGGATACACCGAGTTGATTACATATCAGAAATGGAATATATGGGAGGAGAGGCTAGAAGCAGAACAGTCTGGGAGAAATGGAGAGCATTTAAAACGTCAGAAAAATTTGTGCAGGCAATGATAGAAATAGACAGGTTATACCTAGGTATAAACAGAGAAATTAAACCTAAACAGTGTCCGACAGAACCGAAGGGAGTGGGGGGATGGGGGGGGTAAAAAAAAAGGGGAACAAAAAGATGAAAGAAGAGTAGTAATTCAGGGGCGGGACTTTCTCCATGAAATGATGGCCATAACTAATAATGCTCATTCAAGAGTGATTTTTTCTTGGTATATAGCAGAAAGAAAAGAAGTATATAATATAAATATAAAAAAAAGGTAAATGAATGGATAAACCACATGTGATGCGAGACCTCAGGAGAGGTGAAGGGTGGAATTACTGTGAGCATGTCTCGCTATCCTGCTTTTTGGTTGAGTCTGATGTGGAAAAAAAAAAAACAAAGGTATTATTCTTATCATTGGTATCAGTGTAAAGGCATAATGCCCCCATCTGTATCAGTGGGAGGAATTCCCAAGGCCCAGTAAAGGCATGCAACCGGCTGCGGTTTGGACACCACTGCCGTAGAGAATGTACCTTGCCAGGGGTCTCAAGGATGGCACTGCTCTCTAAAGGCTTGGTCTGCTAAGCCTACTTCTAAAAGGCACCTTTTTTTATGCTTGGGCTTTGATGGTAAGAACTTGTTTGGGAATACCTTGATAAATTTATCAAGACCATTTCTTAGAAGAAAGTACTTTCACACCACAAAAAGACTACTATTATTATGGCTACTAAATCGTTCGATAGAGGTTCTTTTATTCCATGCAGGTGTCCTTCTCTAAGTCAAGGATGGGGCCCTCTTCATCTCAAGCTTTGGACTCCAAAACCCTCCAAGCCTACCCAGAAACCCTACTGATAATTAAGTGGTGTCGTCCTCAGTCTCTGGAGTCAGGGCATGACCACTGGCATTTTGTACCAACCTGGATCAAAGATGTCCTGGCCTCTATCATATTTCCATGGGCTACAAATAACGTTCTTTCCTTGCCTTCTCAATTCATTCCCTCCAATCTGCCAACATCTCAAACGGCCATATTTGTGGGCCTCTGTGAGACACTTCAGATTCAAGGAGTGGTACTCTTAGTTTCTGCAGAGGTGCGGTTCAAAGGGTTTTCCTTAAACCTATTTACAGTTCCAAATCTGAATGGAGGCATTCACCATATTTTGAACCTAAAATCCATAAAATATTATCTGCATGTCCCCAAAATTGTATGGAGTCTGTAAGATCTGCCAACATTTCTATTTGATCAAAGTAATTTCTGGCTTCAGTGAATCTCCAAGCTGCCTGTCTTCATATCCCCATCTTCCTCTTACAATTGTTTGATCCTTGGGGGGTTATTTACCAAAACTGGAGAGTGCAAAATCAGTGTTTTTTCTCTTTTTTTTTCCAGAGTTTAAAGTGGAACTATAGACAAGTTTTGCCTTTAGTTCTAGTTAGTTCTAGTTTAACTGAACAACCTGAAGTTAAAAGCGGATTAAATCTTCCCCCTTAGTGTCCAGAGACACTTAATACATGTGAGTTTAAAGGATTGTGTTTTATAATATTTTTTAATGTCTTTACACTATGAGTTTTTGTTCTTCACTTTCCATCCAATAATATAAGCATCCTTTGAGAGAAAGGTATTTTGGTATAAATGAGTGCGAGAGATCTATACTACCTTTTTTGTATCTTTGAGGAAAAAGCCAATTCTGGGAGTGCTCTAAAGAAACAAGAGATCCATATCATTCAGGGTTGGTGAGTTTCAGTGTGGCTGGTTGAGGATCATGGAGGGGCTGGATGTTTTTGCACAATGGCATATGGAAGAAGCACTTTTAGTTCTAAACAGTGAAAAGTTTGTGAAGCAATATAGTGAATTTAAAGCACTACAGCTGTGTATTTTAACATTGGACTCTTTTGCATTAGAATGCTGTGAATACCTTTTTTTTTTTTTTTTTTTTTTAAGCATGATGTAGATACAGATGACATGATTTACAATTTATTATTCAAAGGATTTTCACAGTAGGAAAATAATTGATTTAACATACAATAGAAAGGTGATAGTTTAGGTATGTATACTTTTTAACAACACTTTCTACACCTTACTGTGGGAGACCAACACTTTTTCAATTTACGGCTCTGGATCTGCCACTACTCTTGCCCTAGAATCTGGGAAAAATTTTTTTTTTTTCTTCAATGGAATATGGTCATGATGGATGCAAGCCTGTGATCTACAATTACTTGACTGTCTGACCTTGTCCGTACAGGAGTTGATGCTCCTGATCAACATTCTGGAAATGAGACCCATAAGACTGACTCGCCTACAAAATACCCAGTCAGGTTGCAGTCAGACAATGCTGTGGCTATATAATACATAAACCATCAAGTGGGTACCAGAAGTTGGGAAATCTTGAAAAAAGCAAGTCTGATTCTCTCATGGGCAATGAACCATATTCCAACACTTTCGGCTAGCCACATACCAGGAGTAGAATGTTGGCAAGCTGACTTCCTGAGTTGCCTTGTTTCTGGAAAGTGATCGCTTCACCCCAAGATCTTTCTGGTGTTCTGTCAGAAATGAGGAACACCAGATGTGGACACCATGGTGTCCACATTTAATAAAAAGCTGGACAGGTTTTTCGGCCAAGTACAGGTGAAACTCTAGAAATTCAAATATCGTGCAAAAATTCATTTATTTCATTAATGCAACTTAAAAGGTGAAACTAATATATGAGAGACTCATTGCATGCAGAGCAAGATAGTTCAAGCCGTGATTTGGTCATAATTGTGATGATTATGGCTTACGGCTCATGAAAACCCCAAATCCACAATCTCAGAAAATTAGAATATTGTGAAAAGGTGCAATATTCTAGGCTCAGTGTCGCACTCTAATCAGCTAATTAAGCCATAACGCCTGCAAAGGGTTCCTGTGCCTTTTAAATTGTTTTTCAGTTTGGTTCAGTAGGAATCACAATCATGGGAAAGACTGCTGACCTTACATTTGTGCAGAAAACCATCACTAACACCCCCTCCATAAGGAGGGAAAGCCTCAAAAGGTAATCACAAAAGAAGTTGGATGTTCCCAAAGTGCTGTAATAGAAAGTTATGTGGAAGGGAAAAGTGTGGAAGAAAAATGTGCACAAGCAGCAGGGATGACCGCAGCCTGGAGAGGGTTGTCAGGAAAAGGCCATTCAAAAGTGTTGGATTTTCACAAGGAGTGGACTGAGGCTGGAGTCAGTGCATCAAGAGCCACCACACACAGACGGATCCTGGACATGGGCTTCGAATGTCGTATTCCTCTTTTCAAGCCACTCCTGAATAACAAACGTCAGAAGTGTCTTACCTGGGCTAAAGAAAAACAGACCTGGTCTGTTGCTCAGTGGTCCAAAGTCCTATTTTCATCTCATTTGGAAACCAAGGAGCCAGAGTATGGAGAAAGAATAGAGAGACACACACTGCAAGATGCTTGAAGTCCAGTGTGAAGTTTCCACAGTCTGTGTAGATTTGGGGAGCCATGTCATCTGCTGGTGTTGGTTCACTGTGCTTCATTAAGTCCAGGGTCAACGCAGCCGTCTACCAGGAGATTTTTGGAGCACTTCACACTTCCTTCCGCAGATGAGCTCTATGGGGATGGTGACTTAATTTTCCAGCAGGAATTGGCACCTGCCAAAAGCACCAAAACTTGGTTCAATGACAGTGGGAGTACTGTGCTTGAGTGGCCAGCAAACTTGCCTGACCTGAACCCCATAGAGAATCTATGGGGCATTGCCTAGAGAAAGAAACATAAGACCAAACAATGCAGAAGAGCTGAAGGCCGCTATTGAAGCATCCTCCTGGTCTTCCATAACACCTCAGCAGTGTCACAGGCTGATCGCTTCCATGCCACGCCACATTGAGGCAGTAACTGCTGCAAAAGGGGCCCAAACCAGGTACTGAGTACGTATGCACGCTTATACTTTTCAGAGGTCTGATTATTGGAAGGAAGATCACCTCTTCCCCCTCCCTCTCTGCAATGTTCTGGGACATGTCACAGGTTCCAGAAGATTGCCCGGCCATTCACTGCAGGCTCACGCAGTGCACGCCCACAGTTAGAATGCCGGCGCCGCGGAGAGGAGGGAGTGAAGAGCAAGGCTTCCTGCACCCGCATTGTTGGACCGTGGGAAAGGCGAGTGTCTGATTATTAAGTCAGCAGCTACACTTTTTGTAGATCAGCTGGATGCACTGGAGATCAAAATTGGAGAACAACCTACGATTTCCTAAGTTTCAAGGTCACTGATTAGTCCTATTTGAAATTATCTAAACTGGAGTAAAAGCAGTTTTGTTAAGCATATTTCATGAGTTACATATATTTTGAAGCACAGAATAAACTTTGAAAAAGATCAAAATTGGAGAACACCTTCAGATCCCTCCCAGTTATTGGTGTTTTAATCTGGCACTTTGTGCTAATTTCTTTAAATTGTCTGACAGACCCAATTTAACTGGCAGCTTAACTCTGTGTTTCTAAACTCCAGTCCTCAAGCCGCACCAACAGGTCATGTTTTTTAGGATTTCCCTCAGTTGAAACGGCTGTGGTAATAATTAAGGCAGGGAAACTGATCAAATCACTTGTGCAAAATAATGGAAAGCCTAAAAACATGACCTGTTGGGGCGCCTTGAGGACTGGAGTTGAGAAACACCAGCTTAACTTTCCAGTTTTCACTGACTTTGCAAGATGGTGAGCTGTTCTAAAGTGACTGAAACCCTTGGGCAGCAGATTGTCCAGATGAAGGCTAAAGGGATGATCCTTTCAGCTATGACCAGAGAAGTTTGTTGTTCCAAATCTGTGTCTTCTAAAATATTTCAAGTCCCCCAAGAAGACTGGGTCGCCCATGGAAGACAAATGCAAGAAAGAACAGGCTATGCAGAGAATCTCAATGGGCAATCGGTTCAACACTGCAGCTGCGATTGCTCACCAATTTAGCACTAAACAGACTAAGGATTTGTTTTGTCATACAGTGTCTCGTCGTTTAAGAGATTTTGGACTGAAAGCCCACTCTGCAGTGACCAAACCTCTCATTAGCAGAAAGAATCAAACGGGTTTGCTTAAGAGCATGTTGTGTGGACTGAGGAGAACTGACCCAAAGTTCACTTTAGTGATGAAAGCAATTTTAATTTATTTGGGTCCGATGGGAAACATTATGTTTGTCATCTATCTGGGGAACGACAACCTAAAGTGTGTAAAGAAGTCCGTGAAAGGTGGAGGGGAAAGCGTCATGGTTTTGGGATGTTTTCTGCAGCAGAAGTTGGGCCTGTTATAAAGCTACCTGGCAGAGTGAATGCAGAACCTTCGACAACATGCGTTCATCAGCCAGCAATTTTCATGCACAACAATGCCCCCTGTCGCAGCAAAATGGGTAAAGCTGTTCCTGGAAGCTGAAAACATTGAAATAATGAAATGGCCAGCCCAAAGTCCTGATCTAAATCCAATAGAAAACCTCTGGAAAATCCTTGGTGACAAAGTTATGGCCAAGAAACCCATTGCAGACACCGAATTGTGGAAGAGACTGGAACAAAATCGCACCAGAGCTGTGTTAGAGACTAGTGATGTCCTGTGGCTGCAGATGTGCTGAAGTCATTCAAAGCAAGGGCCTGTACACTTCCTCATAGCTATGAGTAAGCACTGATTGTAGTGCGAAACGTCAGCTGTATGCCCCTGTCTTTGCTGTGATGTGTGGTGTTTGAATACTTTTACCAATAAAAGGCAACCGAGAAGGTTTTTCCAGAGTGCGGCTGTCCAAACATTTCTTTCTACAATTGCTTCGTGCATTGCCGGCACCTGGGTTTCTCTGAGAGGATACGGATTCATCCACATACCTAATTGGAGCGGTGACTATCTTCTCTCTACTAATTGTTGATTGTTGTAACCTTCAAGGAATTTTAGTTGTAATCTTTCTTCGTGCTACAGTCATTGCTGCGCTCTAATTTTGATTATTGTGTTTTCTACAAAATAGTTATTTTTTGTTCAAGTATCTCGGTTATTTTTTAAAACACTGTTCTATTAGCATGGTATAGTCACAACAAATATTTCATCAAACTTTGAGCAATGGAAATTCTCTCTAAAAAATCAAATGTTCATTGTTCTCTCATTTTAATCTCTAGTGTATATGGGAATTGTTTTGCCAGTCAAAGTATTTGTATTTCTGTTCTGCTGGGCAGTCCCTTTTTTTTTTTCCTGGGCATTCTTGCCAGACAGCACAGCCTGGTTCTCAACCTTCACTGCAGGAGCACAGCTTAGTCAAGGACACACTCCCAGCGTGCTGATTTGACAATGAAAAGGAAGCACACTGATGAAATTCTGCTCTGGCTGACTTGGTTCTCTTCTCCGGTCACCATTGCAGCAGAACCTTATTGGTTGGTTCCTGTCCAGTCCACTCCCACTCTTAGGTGTTGCTGTGCAGAGGTATACAGGAGTCTCATATTTAAAAAAAATAAAAAAAAAATCAGCCAGTTAACCTAGTTGAATATAAAAATACATTTATTGTTTTTTATGATTTAAAGAATAATTGTAGGCCTTGGTACCGGTATGTTATGCATGGTTACATTGGTCCAGCTTTGTCCAATATGACTGACATACCAGTCCGGTGCCAAGTGGAAGCTGGAAATCACTCAAGTAGACACCACTACTTCAGTGATCGCCACCTACTTCCAGGATGCATGTCGAGAAGCCAGTCTGATGCATTGTGAACACAGGAGGTCAGCCACTCAGCATAGGTGCCATTCAGAGAATGCTTTTTGTTTTCTAAATGAATGCAAAGCTTTCTTAGATTGGACAAGGTGGAAAGGCAGGACAGGAATGTCATGCTTTGCATCCATTCAGAAAATGTGAAGTGTTCTCTGAATGGAGCCCATGCCCAGTGGCTGACCTCCTGTGTTCATAATGTAGTAGGGTAGCGGCTCGGCATGGGATCTGGAAGCAAGAGTGTATTTATCTACTTTAATGATTTTCAGCTTCCACTGGCATCAGCTATGTAGGTCATATGCATAGTTATATTGGTCCAAGCTAGGCCAATGTAATTATGTCTAGAATATGCTGATGTCTGGAATTATTATTTAATATACCTGACAACAAATTCAGTTTTAAGTCTGCATATTCCATCTTTCTATATATACGAGTTATGCGTGTCAGACTGCATCTGCCATGTCCTGGGGCTGTTGCCAACTGGGTTTTCCTGTCTAGTATGTCTTAACTTCCTGAGGGATAACTTCCATCAGTATTTGTAGTTTCATCGTTAGTAAATCTAGGAGATAATTGGGGAAAAAATGAATTAGTAAAAAAGATACTCCCACAGGTGAAAACTATTTCAGCTTTAAAACACGTTATTCCTATTTATTTTATGGTACAAGTGCCAGAGCTTCTACTTTTAAGTGATTAACTGCCACATAAAAGCAAAAAAATTCCATTTCCGCCATGAAAGAACTCTACATTAAAGGGGTTATAAAGGTTTGATTT
Organism: Rana temporaria; assembly: GCF_905171775.1. Classification (NCBI taxonomy): domain Eukaryota; kingdom Metazoa; phylum Chordata; class Amphibia; order Anura; family Ranidae; genus Rana; species Rana temporaria. Next base: position 387,229,107 of record NC_053491.1, read on the forward strand.
TTATTTTCTAAATGGGTTCATTTAAGCTAGTGCATTGTTGGTTCACTTACCTTTTCCTTCGATTTCCCTTCTAAATGTTTTTTTTTTCTTTGTCTGAATTTCTCACTTCCTGTTCCTCCTCAGTAAGCTGTTCAGTAAGCTGTTCGAAATTACTTTCTACCGCTCGGATAATGGTGGAAAGCTTACTGAGGAGAAACATGAAGTGAAAAAAAAAAGAAAAAAAATGTTTTAAAGGAAATCTAAGGAAAAGGTAAGTGAACCAACAATGCACTAGCTTAAAGGAACCTATTTAAAAAAATAAAAGACAAACCTTTACAACCCCTTTAACCGCTTAATCACCGCCCTATAGACGAAAGACGTCTACAAGGCGGTTCCTTAACTCCATGGACGTCCTCCCAGAATTGCGCTCCCGCGCGCCCCATGGGGCGTGCACATGGGAATGTCCGTGACCGCCGGGTCCGGAAGACCCGGCGCATCACGGTAAATCGCCGCTGATGGCGGCGGTTTTCCACGTGATCGCTCCGTCCAATGACAGAGCGATCACTTGTAAACAAACCGGCGTCATGTGATGACGCCGGTTCCTCCCTCCCCGTACCGAACGGTACAGTGTGAGAGGAGAGGGGAGAGAGCGGATGCAGCACGAGTGCTGTGGGCTGGATCTGTGACAAATGCAGTCACAGATCCAGCCATCCATCCATCCCTACATGCTCAGCTATCCCTGCCCATACTGTTCAATACACAATACCCTGTGCAATACCCCACAATACTCTGCAATACCCCACAATACCCTGCAATACCCCACAATACCCTACAACGTCACCTATGGGGATTTTTAAGTAGCGAAGTTTGGCGCCATTCCACGAGCGTGTGCAATTTTGAAGGGTGACATGTTGGGTATCTATTTACTCGATGTAACTTCGTAATCTTTCACATTATGCAAAAGAATGAAGAAAAAATACAAAATGTGCTAAATTTTATAACAAACAAAAATTCTTTTTTTTTTTACAGAATTTTCAGTCTTTTTCCTCTTATAGCGCAAAAAATAAAAAACCCAACAGTGATTAAATACCACCAAAAGAAAGCTCTATTTGTGTGAAAAAAAGGACGAACATTTCATTTGGGTACAATGTTGTATGACTGAGTAATTGTCATTCAAATTGTGAGAGCACCGAAAGCTGAAAATTGGTCTGGTTATTAAGTGGGTTTACGTGCCTGGTGGTTAAGTACTCTACTAACTGCATCTAAAGAAACACCCTTTCTACAACTACAAAAAAAAGCTGGGATGCTGTCTAAAAGCTATATTAAAATAGAATGCAATGATCTACAAATCTCATAAAAACTTTTTATTCACAAAAGAATAATAATAATAATTCACAACTGAGAAAATATAACATTTTAAGAAAAATAAGGTGTTTTTGAAATTGATAGCAGCAACACATCTCAAAAAGTTGCAACAGGGCAACAGAAAGCTTGCAGCTAATTAGGTTAATTAGCAACAGGTCAGTAACGTGATTGGGTATTCTAAAAAGAGCATCTTAGAGAATCAGAGTGTTTCAGAAGTAAAGATGGGCAGAGGTTCACTAATCTGTGAAAAGTTGTGTCTAAAAATTGAAGAACATTTTTCTGAAATAGTTTGACAATGTAAAATTGTAAAGACTTAAAATCATCATTTACAGTACAAATCATCAAAAGATTCGGAGACTCTGGAGAAATCTCTGTGCATGAGGGACAAGGCTAAAAACGAATTTGGATGTCATCTTCAGGCCCTCTGCAGGCACTGCATTAAAATCAGGCATAATTCTGTGATGGACATCACTGCATGGGCTCAGGAATAAATCCAAAAATCATTTTCTGTTTAACACAGCTCACCGTGCCATCCAAAAATGCAAGGTAAAGCTCTTCATGGAAAAAAGCCATATCTGAATGTTCTTCAGAAACGCGACCGTCTTCTCTGGGCTGTTGCAAAGTTAAAGGGGTTGTAAAGGTTACAACCTTTACCTTAGTGCAGTCCTCCTTCACTTACCTCATCCTTCCATTTTGCTTTTAAATGTCCTTCCTTCTTCTGAGAAATCCTCACTTCCTGTTCTTCTGTCTGTAACTCCACACAGTAATGTGAGGCTTTCTCCCTGGTGTGGAGTGTCGTGCTCGCTCCCTCCATTGGACTACAGGAGAGTCAGGACGTTCTCTATGTTGCAAATAGAGAAAGGAGATGTGTGTCAGTGGACGTCCTGACTCTCCTGTAGTTCAAGGGAGGGGGCGAGCACGACACTCCACACCAGGGAGAAAGCTTTGCATTACTGTGTGGAGTTAGACAGAAGAACAGGAAGTGAGGATTTCTCATAAGAAATGAGGACATTTAAAAGCAAAATGGAAGGATGAGGCAAGTGAAGGAGGACTGCACTAAGGTAAAGGAAGCTATTTAGGGGAAAAAAATTGTACCTTTACAACCCCTTTAATCCGTGGTCAAATGAATTGAAATCTGACATTCTTTTTGGCAACCATATCCTCGGGACTAAAGAAGAGGGATCTTCTGGCTCGCTATAAGCGCTTCTTTCAAATCCAGCATCGCTGATGGTATGAGGGTGCATTAGTGCGTACAGAATAGGCAGCTTGCACATCTGGAAGGGCATCGTCAATACTAAAAGACATACTGTATTTAACCAGTTAAGCCCCGGACCAATATGCAGCCTAAAGACCCAAGGTGTTTTTACAGTTCGGGACTGCGTCGCTTTAACAGACAATTGCGCGGTCGTGCGACGTGGCTCCCAAACAAAATTGGCGTCCTTTTTCCCCCCACAAATAGAGCTTTCTTTTGGTGGTATTTGATCACATCTGCGGTTTTTAGTTTTTGCGCTATAAACAAAAATAGAGCGACAATTTTGAAAAAAATGCAATATTTTTTACTTTTTGCTATAACCACTTAAGCCCCGGACCAATATGCAGCCTAAAGACCCAAGGTGTTTTTACAGTTCGGGACTGCGTCGCTTTAACAGACAATTGCGCGGTCGTGCGACGTGGCTCCCAAACAAAATTGGCGTCCTTTTTTCCCCACAAATAGAGCTTTCTTTTGGTGGTATTTGATCACATCTGCGGTTTTTAGTTTTTGCGCTATAAACAAAAATAGAGCGACAATTTTGAAAAAAAAGCAATATTTTTTACTTTTTGCTGTAATAAATATCCCCCAAAAACATATATAAAAACATTTTTTTTCCTCAGTTTAGGCCGATACGTATTCTTCTACCTATTTTTAGTAAAAAAAATCGCAATAAGCGTTTATCGATTGGTTTGCGCAAAATTTATAGTGTTTACAAAATAGGGGATAGTTTTATTGCATTTTTATTTTTTTTTTTTTTTTTACTACTAATGGCGGCGATCAGCAATTTTTTTCGTGACTGCGACATTATGGCGGACACTTCGGACAATTTTGACACATTTTTGGGACCATTGTCATTTTCACAGCAAAAAATGCATTTAAATTGCATTCTTTATTGTGAAAATGACAGTTGCAGTTTGGGAGTTAACCACAGGTGGCGCTGTAGGAGTTAGGGTGCACCTAGTATGTGTTTACAACTGTTTGGGGGTGTGGCTGTAGGAATGACGTCATCGATCGTGTCTTCCCTATAAAGGGAATGACGCGATCGATGCGCCGCCATAGTGAAGGACGGGGAAGCCGTGTTTACACACGGCTCTCCTCGTTCTTCAGCTCCCGGGGAGCGATCGCGACGGAGCGGCTATAAACAAATAGCCGCGCCGTGGTCCCGGATCGCTCCCCGAGCGGACCCGACCTCCGCATGTAGCGGGGGGGGTCCCGATCGGACCCCCCACCCGCTAATAGGCGAGGACGTACCTATACGCCCATGTGCCTGTACGTGCCATATTGTGGACGTATATGTACATGCGGGGGTCGGGAAGTGGTTAATAAATATCCCCCAAAAACATATATAAAAACATTTTTTTTCCTCAGTTTAGGCCGATACGTATTCTTCTACCTATTTTTAGTAAAAAAAATCGCAATAAGCGTTTATCGATTGGTTTGCGCAAAATTTATAGCGTTTACAAAATAGGGGATAGTTTTATTGCATTTTTATTAATTTTTTTTTTTTTTACTACTAATGGCGGCGATCAGCAATTTTTTTCGTGACTGCGACATTATGGCGGACACTTCGGACAATTTTGACACATTTTTGGGACCATTGTCATTTTCACAGCAAAAAATGCATTTAAATTGCATTCTTTATTGTGAAAATGACAGTTGCAGTTTGGGAGTTAACCACAGGTGGCGCTGTAGGAGTTAGGGTGCACCTAGTATGTGTTTACAACTGTAGGGGGGTGTGGCTGTAGGAATGACGTCATCGATCGTGTCTTCCCTATAAAGGGAATGACGCGATCGATGCGCCGACACAGTGAAGCACGGGGAAGCCGTGTTTACACACGGCTCTCCCCGTTCTTCAGCTCCGGGGAGCGATCGCGACGGAGCGGCTATAAACAAATAGCCGCGCCGCGGTCCCGGATCGCTCCCCGAGCGGACCCGACCTCCGCATGTAGCGGGGGGGTTCCCGATCGGACCCCCCACCCGCTAATAGGCGAGGACGTACATGTACGCCCATGTGCCTGTACGTGCCATATTGTGGACGTATATGTACATGCGGGGGTCGGGAACTGGTTAATGGCGTACAACACTCACTTTTTCACGCTGCAAATAGTGTGTGCGTGTTATACGCCGATACTGCAATTTGGACGGCCTCGGAGGGGAGGGGGGTGCGATGTGCGCCGTCAGATTAGTACAGCGAGAATCTGTTTACTTAGCGGCCTCTGTAATAGGAAGTCCCGTCTCCTGGGCCAGCATTGGACCAGTGTTCTGTCTATCATAGAAGCCGATCCAGGAGGCGGGACTTTGTATTAAAGAGGCCGCTGAGTAAAAAGGAGATTCTCGCTGTATGTAATCCGACGGCGCTCATCCCGCCCCCCCTCTTAGATTGATCAGGCTGCATTCATGGCCATGGGGAGGCTGCAGATGGACATTGATCAAGCTGCATTGATGGGCAATGGTGAGACTGCAGATGGGCATTGATCAAGCTGCATTACTGGGCAATTTTGAAGCTGCAGATGGGCATTGATCAGGCTGCATTGATGGCAAATGACCCTTATTTTGCTTCAAAGTTCTTTATTTAAAATTTACGTTTTTTCCTGAAACTTCCCTCTTAAAATTAAGGTGCGTGTTATACACCTGTGCGTGTTATATGGCGATAAATACGGTATATCCTGGTTTTAGCGCAGCATATGCTCAGGCAAGAATGGGACAACATTGCTCTCCCAAAACTCCAGCAGCTGGTCTCCTCAGTTCCCAGACATTTAAAGAGTGTTGTTAGAGGAGGGTTTGCTACACAGTCGTAGGCATTGCCCTGTCCCAACATTATTCTTAACTTGTTTGACAATTTTTAGATGCAGCTTTTCACAGATTGCTGAACCTCTGACAAGCTTTACTGAGACACTCTGGGGTTTATTTACTAAAGGAATATCCACTTTGCACTACAAGTGCAGTTAACTTTAGACCTGAGGGGAAGATCTGAAATGAGGGGAAGCGCTGCTGATTTTATCATCCAATCACGTATAAGCAAAAAAGATTCAGTTTTTTATTTTCCTTGCATGTCCCCCTCAGATCTACAGCGACTGCACTTGTAGTGCAAAGTAGATTTGTCTTTAGTAAATCAACCCCTCTGACTCTTTAAGATGCTTTATTTATACCCAATCATGTTACTGACCTGTTGCCAATTAACCTAATTAGTTGCAAAATGTTCTTCCAGCTTTTCTCTTTTGGTACTAATTCCTTTTACAGCTTTTTGTTTATCTGTTACAACTTTTTTGAGATGTGTTGCTGCCATCAATTTCAAAATGACCTTCTTTTTCTTAAAATACATTTTCTCATTTTAAAGTGATATGTTTTCTATTGTGAATAAAATATGGATTAATGAGATTTGAAAATCATTGCATTCTGTTTTTATGTAGATTTTAGAGTTTCAACTTTTTTTGGGGTTGTAAGTCAAAAATGTTGTTTAGGGGGACCCTATAGCTTCAACAGTTAGATATTTTACATCTTAAAGCCCAACTCCTTATTTCAATATTTACAGAACAGACACGTGTGATAATCTTCAATGACGGTTTTGAAAATGCTTGAGAGGTGTGATAATAGGCCTGCACTTGGAAAATGTGAATTACTTACTGAAGACATCTCTCCACCGCTGGGGCACTCTTTGCTTGTGGACCGTTAAATAATAAACAGGTAAACCACTCAGAGTGATAAGACAGCCAATGCCTGTATTCACTGGATCTGAGTACAGGGACATTGACACAATAAACAGGCTCATTGTAGTAAACACAATAGGAAAGATCAAGGGAACCTGGAAAACAAGAAATGTGAGTCACGGAAACAAGATCCTCTTTTCATAAACCTGTAGTTGTACTTTCATCATTTAAAGTAGAAATTAAAATTTGTTAATTATAAAAGCAATCTGCAATCAGCAAACATAGATGACCCACAAGTCATTAGGCGTATATACACTTGTGTTCATAATTTCACATACCCTGGAAAAATTTTATTTATTTTCCATTCCATTTTTTAGAGAATATAATAGAATAGAAAACACAACCTTTTTTTTTTTTTTTTTCCACTCATGGTTAGCGTTTGGCTGAAGTGTTAACTCTTTAAATCCATAATGGCAACAGAAACTACCCAAATGACCCTGATCAAAAGTTTACATACCCCAGTTCTTAATAATGTGTATTGCCCCCTTTAACATCAATGACAGCTTGAAGTCTTTTGTGCTATTTGAGAAGATAAAGAGCTTCATTCACAGATGGTAAAGCTGCCCATTCTTCGTGGCAAAAAGCCTCCAGTTCCTGTAAATTCTTGGGCTGTCTTGCATGAATTGCACATTTGAGATCTCCCCATAGTGGTTCAATGATATTGAGGTCAGGAGATGATCACTCCAGAATCTTCACTTCATTCTGCTGTAGCCAATGACATGTTGACTTGGCCTCGTGTTTTGGATCATTGCCATGTTGGAATGTCCATGTACGTCCCATGCGCAACTTCCTGGCTGATGAATGAAAATGTTCCTCCAGTATTTTTTGATAACATACATATGGTGTACCTTTCATCATCAGGCCTTGTTGACTCCTCTCTTTAGGTTTTATGTTTATGGTTGTGGCCAAAAAGGTACATTTTGGTCTCCTCACTCCAAATGACTTTATGCCAGAGGGTTTGAGGCTTGTCCTCTGTACTGTTTTGCTATTGTAAGCGGGATACTTTGTGGCATTTGTGTATCAATGGCTTTCTTCTGGCGACTTGACCATGCAGACCATCTTTCTCCTTATTGTGCATCTTGAAATAGCCACATCACATGTTTTTAAAGAGTCCTGTGTTTCGACTGAATGTATTTGTGGGTTTTTCTTTGCACCCCAAACAATTTTCCTGGCAGTTGTGGCTGAAATTTTCTGACCACGGTTTGGTTTCAACAGAACCCCTACTTTTCCACTTCTTGATTAGAGTTTGAACACTGCTGATTGGCATTCTCAATTCCTTTGGATATCTTTTTATATCCCTTTCCTGTTTTACACAGTTCAACCACCCTTTCCTTCAGATCCTTTTGACAATTCTTTTGCTTTCCCCATGACTCAGAATCGTCAGTGCAGTACTGGATGAAAGATGCAAGGGTCTGTCAGGAGTCCAGAAACTAAATGACCTTTTTGGCTGGATTCACATCTATGCAGTTTTAGTGCTTTTTGCATATTGCAGATTTGCATTACAGTCCATTTAATATGGTTTCCTATGGAACACAATCTGTAGTGCAAATCTGGAAAATGCAAAAAGTACTAAAAATGCATAGGTGTGAATCCAGCTACACACACACACACACACACACACACACACACACTAATTACAAGAAAACAGATCACAGGTGAGGATGGGTTACCTTTTAACAGCCATTCAAACCCCTTTGTGTCAACTTGTGTGCATGTTATCAGGCCAAAATCACCAGGGTATGTAAACTTTTGATCAGGGTCCTTTAGGTAGTTTCTGTTGCCATTATGATTTAAAGAGTAAACACAATTGATTCATAATAAATGGCTTCAAACAAACACTAACCACAAGTGAATTTTTTTTTGTGTAATCCATTCATATTCTCTGAAAGATGGCCAAGAAATCATAAATTATGCCAGTGTATGTAAACTTGTGAGCACAACTGTATACTAGTAGTTGCCACTGCACATATATCCAAAAGAAAACAGGCCTGGGTGCTCAACACAGTGCTGTGAAAAAGTATTTGCCCCTTCCTGTTTTTTTTTTCATTTGCATATTTTTTTACACTTGATGAGATGATTCAGGTTTAAGCCCTGGTTCACACTGGGTACGATTTGGAACGCGATTTGACATGTCAAATCGCATCTCAAATCGGCAGCAATTGTCGGCAATAGCACTGTCCTAATCAGTGCGACGCCGCATCTGTGATTTCAAAAAGTAGTTCCTGTACTACTTTTTGCGATTTTGGGCCGCGATTTACATTAAATTGCGGCCAAAATCGCGGCCGCGAAATCGCGGTAAAATCGCGCATTTTACCGCGATTTTGAATTCGCAGCAGTGTGAACCTAGGCTAAAACAATTTTATTATTACACAAAGGTAACCAGAGTAATTTTGAAATGCAGTTTTTAAATCACTGCTGACAGAGACAGTCTCCTCACTGTGCTGCTTCTCCTTCCTCTGTTCAGTCACAGGCTGGTGCTGGTCCAGAACTACCATTGCTCAGGGGAAGTGAGTTAAATTATGCTGGCCATCAGAGTGAGGACATCTAGTGGCTGAAATAGTACTACAGGAGAAATCTCTGGATTTAAAGTAGAATTCCAGCCCAACTTACTTTTTTTTTTAATGCACTCTGGTTTGGCCATGGGATCAGCTGCTCTGGCTCCCCTGTGTCAGTCAGTAGCAGTTGCATGGGAGAGGAGAAAGCGCAAACAACGGCTGGGACATGGGAGCCTATAGACATGGGCTCCCAGAATTCCCAGCCATTGTCCAGTGCTACCTCCTCTCCCCTGCACCTGACACTGGTGATGAATTCTTTACCAGGTTTATACCTTATTTAATTAACTATGATAATAGTGTAAGTTTTCAGCTGCTCTATGTCCTGCTTAAAGGCCTTTTCAACTCCCATGGCAAAGCGATCCAGGTCCTCTCGTGTAGGGAGAGACAAGATGTGCTAGTTCACCCGAAAAAATGTTTTTAACATTAGATTGATGCTCATTTTGTCAAGGGGAATCGGGTGTTTTTTTTTAATCGAAGCAGTACTTACCGTTTTAGAGAGAGATCTTCTCCGCCGCTTCCGGGTATGGTCTTCGGGACTGGGCGTTCCTATTTGATTGACAGGCCTTCGGGGGACATAAAAACCACCTTCACCCCCCCTGCATAGGTACTGAGTTTTTTTAGGATGTAAGCCGAGATTTGTAAAAGTAGGATTTTTTGTTTAACTGCTGTATGTTTTTTTATTCTGTGACTGTACAGATTGAGATACTTTGATATGTTGAATTTACAGTTAATATTTAACTTTGGATTGTTAACCTGTGACCAGATATAGCATTGTCTTTGCAGCGAATGACTTGTGGACCTCCATCTGGGAGTGGGTGGGGCACCACCTTATGGCCGGCTCTCCTTGGGTGTTTTCCTAGACATCTGTGATGTCCATGGCCTCTCCGCTTATAGAGGGCTCCTCCATCCACTGCCGGGGGAGAGTAGCACCTAGGTGCTTTGCCCCTGGGGCGTGTCATGCCCTAGAGGGCATTTTCTCCCCTCCGGCAGTGGTTATTTGATTCCTTATTATAACAGACAGACTCCCAGTCTGTCAGTTCCCAATGCTTTTGGGCCAGTAAACATCGTAGCCCTCCCTTCAGGAGTCCCAGGAACTTTAATATCTTTCCTGGTCTCCGTTTCCTCCCCCTTGGGTGGTAAATGTTGAGACAGCCGGGCCCCGCCCCTATCCCCCTTCATATGTTGTACATGTATATTTATTTTTATATATATATATATATATATATATATATATATATATATATATATATATATATATATATATATATATATATATATATATATATATATATATATATATATATACACATACATACATTTTCTTTTCTCTTTTTTTTATTTTTATTTATATATATATACATTTTTTTAGGATTGGATGCCCCTGGTTGTCACTATCCCAATTGGCCGTCTATTTATACTCCTTCTGTTGCCGTGCATTTTTGCAGGCAATAGATGGTTGAAGGATGTTCTCTCACCTTCCGTGCAGACACCACGTTGACTGCCTCTGGGATGTGTGACGCAGCGGCTGGGCGCCCACGGTCGCGTCGTGATTGATGCGTCCGATGTGCGACACCAGCTGTTGCATTCGACACGCTGGTATCATGTGACCTATGGCGCGTCGGATTCGCCGCCCGCCAGTCACGTGACGTACGGAGTGCCGACGTCAGTATTCGGTGCGATGTCCTCGCGCCCGGCACCTCCAGCGTTGCAACAAGGAGAATGCGGTGGTGCACTAGTTACATGCCCACCGCTTCTCCAGTTAATTGCCATCCTTTTAATTAATTAGAGGACACATGTCCTACTGAAGGGGAGGGAATCTCACCATCTGGGGCCAATGAGCATTTCCAAGGTAAGTATTTAAGGAAGTCAGGGGGGTAGCTTCAGCAATCACTTTCCTCCCTTCTCCTGCTGGAGTGGGAGGTGATTTTTGTGTATGATACTTGGTCATAATTGACCCTGGATTTCCCACTGGAACATCGGTTTATCTCCAATTGAGTTGGGCCAACGGGAGTGGTGAGTGTATTTTAAGGCTTTTGCCTTTCTCTCCCACTCTATTTGCTTTGTTGTTTACTCTTTGATAAGTGATAATATTAATGATTCATTTAAATCTTCCTATAGCTGTGATCGCTTAGGCGTATTACTGTCGGTTGCTGACCTGAATGGTGGATTTTACTTTCATCCCACCCCCCATGGTTCTGGAGCCCTCTTGAACGGAGAGACCCCATGGGCACTGGACACACCACTCGGTCCGGCCGTATTACCGCTCCCTGGGGATAACCTAGGTGCCCTTTGCTTGGGAGAAGGTGAGTCCTTTTCCTTTGCACAATTGGTTCCTCCTCCTTTTCCCCATTATGTCCACACGCTGCAATGTCTATGCCTGACCACAGGAGTTTCTTTTGTTGTATTCTTTATTTTGTATTTTTCATCTTTCAGATACAAATTCTACTGCTTATTTTCCCTGAAGAAGGATGTACAGTTAACATTTGACCATCCATACCCTTAGCTTTGTCCTGGGGTATATGATGATCTAGAGCAGTACAATGTTTCTATTTTTTATCTGAATATTTATATGGTATTGTGAATTATTTATGCTGATTTATATTTTGTAATAAATTTATATTTTTATGACCTAGTTGTCATCAATATTTATGGTTGCCCGAAAAATTCCACCTTATTTAGAGGTATTCATTTTTTCATTTGATTGACAGGCTTCCGACGGTCGCATACATCGCGTCACGATTTTCCGAAAGTAGCCGAACGTCGGTGCGGCTCTATACGGCGCCTGCGCACCGACGTTCGGCTACTTTCGGAAAATCGTGACGCGATGTATGCGACCGTCGGAAGCCTGTCAATCAAATAGGAACGCCCAGTCCCGCAGCCCATACCCGGAAGCGGCGGAGAAAATCTCTCTCTAAAACGGTAAGTACTGCTTCGATTTAAAAAAAAAAACCAGATTCCCCTTGACAAAACGAGCCTCAATCTAATGTTAAAAATTTACTTTTTGGGTGAACTTCCACTTTAAGTCTCTGTCCCCCACCAGTTCAGACATGTCTGAGCCCAGACCACAGGAAGCTGAAGAGCCAGGGGATTCAGGGGGGTTCGCATCTCTTACCAGTTGCGGTGGCTGGATGGGGGACCCTCCGGGCTGCGGCTGTGATGGAGGTTTAGCTGTGGTCTTCACTGCAGCGTCCATCCCCCTGCCTTTCACGGCCACCATTTTAGATGTCCCGCCACGCGGCTGCGCCCTGCCACCGAAATAGGAGCCTATGGTACGGGTACTGTGTTGTGCAAGGGCTCTGTTTTGTTTATCTTTTAATAGGCTCTTCGTTTTAATCTTATTTTTAGCTAGAGTTTTGCCATAAAGAGATTTATAGTCTTTTCAATCATTTTAATAAAGGACATGAACTAAATGTAAACAATCTTATTTTTTATTTTATTTAGTAGTTCTATTGATTCATACATTTGAGGCAGCTATACAGAATTTGAAGAAAAGAAGCTGACCGGCATCACGGTCAAGTGCAACAAAACATTCATTTCTTAAGACATTGGTGTATACAGCACAAACAGTCAACGTGCTTCCGCCATAATGACCTTACTTTTGGCCAGAGTAAGGCTGTTATGGCGGAAACACGTTGATTGTTTGTGCTGTATAAACCAATGTTGTCATAAAGCTAAAACGATCTTCCTTTCTTCAGTTCAGCAGGCCTCAATCTATGCCTGAGCACCGGCCATTCAAGCAGTATTTGCTTGTTGCATGCACACGCTCTGCTTTGCAGTGTTAGCCTTTAACCACTTAAGGTCCACCCTATAGCAATTTTACTGCTACAGGTTGACACCTCTATGCTGGGTCACGTTATATATATATATATATATATATATATATATATATATATATATATATATATATATATATATATATATATATATATATATATATATATATATATATATATATATACGTGATCCAACTGTTTTTGGGTAGAGGGCACGAATGCGCGCCATCAACGGGTACTGCGGATTCGATGTCTCCTGGCACCCGCTGATTATCAGGCAGAATGGCGGTCTGCCTATGTAAGGCAGATCGCCATTCTCACAGGGTGGAACTAAGCAGGGACTAGGATCCATGTCTTCCCCTAGTAAAAGCACCTCTCACAGTATAGTATACTGTTGGTTAGTCTCTAAATGTTTGCCGCAATATCGCAGTCCTGCTATAATCATGGCCATTGCAAGTATAAAAAAAAAATCCCATAGTTTGTATACACACTAACTTTTGCACAAACCAATCAATATATGCTTATTGAGATTTAATTTTTTTACAAAAATAATGTAGCAGCAGAATACATAATGGGCTAAATTTATGAAGTAATTTTGTTTTTTTATTGAATATGTTTTTTTTATATCTATCTATATAGATATAGATCTATAATCAGTGTTGCCAACCTACAAGATTGAAATTTACGGGCACGACACACCCAAAAATTACTGGCACAGCCACGTTTTTACTAGCATTTCACAAAAGTTACAAAATTACATTTTAGGTGCAAATTTCAGTATTTAGGCTACAAACAAGTATGCAAGGCAAAAAGCAATGTGATTTAAGGTAGATATTAACCTCTTGGCTTTGTGCGGTGATATCCGAATGATGCCTGCAGCTACAGGCATCATTCAGATATCGCTGTCTTCAGCCGCCGATTCTGTGCACGACAAGAACGATCAAATCGGCGATCCCGCCGCTTCATCGTTCTGTGAGACAATCTGACTGGGGACTGGTACTGGCAACCTCTGTGTTGGAATGCCTCCTATATGTGTCACAGAACCTAATCCCAACTGTGCGGGTATGTGGAAGTCCCAGTGAGCCTGTCTGGATGACCGCTGCGGGGGATATAAAGATACACAAGTTGCTGGATGATGAGGGAAGTGCCTCATTTAAATGAAAAGGCACTGCTGAGCATGCCACTCCAGGACACCCAGGGGTTGATCAGAAGGAGACTGTTCCCACAATATGGATGCAACCAATCAATGTCAAATAAGAGCATGGATAATTACATCCGATCCAGCCAGTATAAAAGTGGCATGTGGGGGAGGTTAGGTTCACGATGGAGCAATTAAGCATTACGGGCATTTACGAACGGAGAAAAAAGTGCCCGCTTTTACGGGCTGCCCGTAAAAATATGTGCGGTTGGCAACACTGATATGTGTGTGTGTGTGTGTGTGTGTGTGTATGTATGTATATATTTTCTAAATGAAATGTAAAAAATAAAAAAAAATGTCCTCAAGATTTAGATGTGCTGCCCCAATAGGGGCATAGAATATGAGATGCATAGCCTCAGTTAATATTAGCATTGTTATATAGATTAGAGTTTATATAGTGTGGTTTGCCTACTATTTTCTCATAGCTAAATATATGTGTTATCCTATGCTGCCATCTAGTGGCCTTTGTTGCATGCACATGTTTATGTGATTCTTTGAGTTACCACATATTTTCACTGTATGTATGCCCCTCCCTGCTTCCTGTGTGGAGTACTTCCTGTGTCATCTCTCCAGCCAGCAAGCCACATGTAGAAGGACACTCATGTACTCTGCCCAGGGTAGGAAAGGCATCATCTTTTGACCGCACAATACTATCACCATTCATCTGCTGTTCCTGTTATCTGCTGTAACCCCTGAAGTTAAGGAATAAACACCTCTTTTGAATGAATCGGTATTGACGAGTTCAACTGTCTGGCAAGGATTGTCCGCAGTGAGTATATCTGCTTATATAGGCCAGGCATAGAGGTCTCAGCAAGGGATATATCGCTATCACAACAATCGGAGTCAGAATAGTCAAAAGATGCATAGAATTCTTACAGCCTGCTGGGTATATGTGTGTGCCTAATCTGCAATCAAGCTCAGTGCCAGCCGCCATCTTGTGTAAGCACATGGTCGCACAAGCTTACTGCGCTTCATGTGAATGTTGAAAGCTGTTTCTCTAATTGAACTGTGTTACCCCACCTGTCTAAGCTGCTGTTCGTCTTCTTAAAGAGACAGTACCATTTTTTACAAAACCGTGAGAAATGTCTAGACAAGGCTCTGAACACTCTTTTACGGCTGAACCAACGCAGATTCATCATGCCTCTGAACCCGCAGACGTACAGGGAGCAGACTCTGCAGATATTGCTGAACAGAGTGTAAGACCCAAGCGTACAATAAAACCAATACAGAAACTCAGAGAAAACTACGAATACACTAGAGATAAGTTCTCCAGCAAGCTATCAGACTTCTGGGACAGAACTTCACACTGCATGTCAGTTTTGCCACACTTTAATGATCAACCGGCTGAACTAGGAGATTCTATAGTTCGCCTATCTGCTGCGTATGAACACTACCAACGGCTGTCTGCAAAATACACTGCTTTCTTGCAAGACTGTAATATAGAGGACTCTTCAGCAGAACTGACCAAGACTGATGCATTGAACCAACAAAGGGATCTCTTAGTGAAAAATGCTCAGTGTAAGGCAGAACTCCGCATTGCTCAACTGCAAGAGACCAGATCTCACAGATCAACATCAACCAAGCACACTGCACGTTCTTCTAGATCCTCTCGCTCCAGAAGTTCAACATTAAGCGACAAGCTAATAGAGGCCCGCGCTGATGCTGAATCCAAAAAAGCGCAAAGCTCCCTTGCTAAGAAAGAAGCAGAGATGAAGGCCCAAAGCAAAGCTCTTGAAGCCCAGAGCAAAACTCGCCAAGCAGAGATGGAAGCCCAAATAAAGATTCTGCAAATAGAGAAAGAGGAAGCAGGTGCGCTAGCAAGGCTGAAAGTCCTTGAACAAGCAATGGGTCAAAGTACTAATTCAGACTGTCTTATCCCAGCAAAACTGGAAGATCCAATTGATCGCACCAGTGATTATGTGCTAAAGCATAATGTTTACAAAGATACAGAGTCATCTCCTGTACCTCCTACTAACAACACTGTTCTGACTCTCAACTCAGGGACCTCCCAGCTCAAAATGCCTGAGTCTCCTCAAGTCCACAACGCCAGAGCATCTACGCAGCAAACCACATCAACTCCTGCCATCAACAAGGTGACTTCCAGCGACAAGCCGCAGCTCCAGCCACAGCCAGCAGAAGCCTTAAAGACTACACCAAAGTTAAGCGCTCATGCAACATCATTTCATCCTGGTAAACCTCACCTTTCTTCACCAGAGAACTTTCACACCCAAGGGGTTCCACAGATTACTTTGGCACCAAAGAGTGAGAGATCAGACTTGAATGACTTAGCCAGCTATATGGCACGCCGTGAGCTCATTATCACCAGCCTCTCAAGGTTTGATGACTGTCCAGAGAGCTACAGGGCCTGGAGATCAACCTTCAAGGCTGCTATTGCTAATTTCAACCTTAATAGCAAGGACGAACTTGATTTGCTCATAAGGTGGCTGGGGCCAGAATCTGCAAATCGTGTTAAAAGACTGAGGACAGTACATGTTGACCACCCAGATGCAGGTCTTGTTGCCACATGGGCAAGACTTGAGCAAGCCTATGGTAGCTCAGAAGCCATAGAAAGCGCTCTATTCAAGAGACTGCAAAACTTCCCAAAAATAGGGAACAAAGACTATCGCAAGCTCCAAGATCTAAGTGACCTCCTCATGGAGTTAGAGTTGGCAAAGACAGACCCACGTCTACCTGGTCTAAGCTTCCTGGACACTGCTCATGGTGTCAATCCAGTGGTGTCTAAACTGCCATACGGCCTGCAGGAGAGATGGGCGCAGCAGGGCTCAAGGTACAAAAGAGACTATAACGTATCCTTTCCTCCATTCTCATATTTTTGCAGGTTCATCAGTGAACAAGCCTGGATGAGAAATGATCCCAGCTTCAGCTTCAGTGAACCCAACTTGCCTGCTTCATCACCATCTCCAAGGTATGACAACACAGCAGCTAAACACAGAGACTTTCATAGAGCAATATCTGTTAAAAGGACAGACATCTCACCACCCGTATCCTCTCATGCATACCAGAGTAATTCGGGTGACAAAGATCCTAATCGTCAGTGCCCTATTCACAAGAAGCCTCACCCTCTTAAGAAATGCCGAGAGCTGAGAGCAAAGACTTTACAAGAGCGCAGGGAGATTCTCCAGAAACTTGGAGTATGTTACAGGTGCTGTGCTTCTTATAGTCATTTTGCCAAGGACTGTAAAGTTGTCATCAAGTGCACAGAATGCAGCAGCGAAAGACATGTGACAGCTATGCATCCTACTCCACTTACAGACAGCCCACAGCAGCTACCTACCTCCACCCCTCTCTCAAATCATGGCGGGGAGCAACGAAGCCATGCTCTAGCCCAGGAGAATGTTTCTTCTTCATGCACAGAAGTCTGTGGAGAAGGTTTAGATCACAAGTGCTGTGCCAAGATATGCCTTGTTAAGGTATACCCAGAGGGTCAACCTGAAAAAGCTGCCAGGATGTATGCCATAATAGATGAACAGAGCAACAGATCCCTGGTCAAGCCTAAATTCTTTGAGATCTTTGGCATTGAGGGTCATGCCACACCGTATACTCTCAGAACCTGTTCTGGTCGCGTAGAGACTTTCGGCAGAAGGGTCGATGGGTTCATGGTGTCTCATATCGAAGGGAAAGAGGGCATACTCCTACCAACATTAGTCGAGTGTGACCAGATACCAGACGAAAGAGAAGAGATTCCTACTCCAGAGGTTGCATATCACCATCCTCACTTAAGGCACCTTGCTGATGAGATTCCCGCAATGGACATAAATGCTGAAATCTTAGTCTTGCTAGGAAGAGACATTCTTAGAGTACATAAGGTACGTGAGCAGTGTGATGGACCTGAGGATGCCCCTTATGCACAAAGACTTGATCTAGGCTGGGTAATAGTGGGCGATGTATGCTTGGATAGAATGTGTACATCATCTGAGATCCACTCCTTCAAAACTTACATGTTAGGAAATGGACGCGCATCCCACTTCAAAGAGTGCCCTCACCATTATGAAATAAAGGAGAAGCCTCTTGACATCATCCAAGTACCTGATGCCACTCCTATCCTGTGTGATGACAACCTAGGTACCACAGTGTTTTGTACCACAAGTGACGACAACAAAATAGCCTTGTCAGTTGAAGACAGAGAGTTCATCAAAATAATGGACAAAGAATTCTTCAAGGATGAGTCTAACAGCTGGGTTGCACCATTGCCTCTTCGTGCTGCAAGGGTCAAACTGCCAAACAATCGGGAACAGGCTTTATCCAGATTCAACTCACTTCAACGAACATTAAAGAACAGGCCTGAAATGAAGGACCATTTCATTACCTTTATGAAGAGGATCTTTGACAATGAGCATGCTGAGCCAGCTCCACCTCTTCAAATACACGATGAGTGCTGGTACCTACCCTTCTTCGGAGTGTACCATCCACGTAAGCCAAAACAAATTAGGGTAGTGTTCGACTCCAGTGCCAAGCATCAGGGCGTATCCCTGAACGATATTCTTCTCACTGGTCCTAACCTTACCAACAACCTTGTAGGTGTACTCATGAGGTTCAGAAGAGAGCCAGTTGCCATAACTGTGGACATTGAACAAATGTTTCATTGCTTTATTGTACGAGAAGACCATAGGGACTTCCTAAGGTTTCTGTGGCACCGTGACAACAACATGAACAATGAGATGATTGAATACCGCATGAAGGTTCATGTTTTCGGAAATAGCCCCTCACCTGCCGTCGCAACATACGGTTTACGAAGGACTGCTCTTGATGGAGAACAGGAGTATGGCGCAGATGCTCGACATTTCGTCGAGAGAGATTTCTATGTGGACGATGGACTTAAATCTTTACCTACAGCGGAAGAAGCCATAGACCTGCTCCAAAGGACACAAGTTATGCTTTCTGAGGCTAACCTCAGACTACACAAGATTGCCTCAAACAGTGTTGCTGTTATGAAAGCCTTTCAACCTGGCGATCATGCCACAGGGTTTAAAGACTTAAATCTGGGGATGGACATGCCACCTGTGCAGAGAAGTCTGGGCCTACGGTGGGACTTATTAAAGGACAGCTTCGGCTTTCAAGTCAGCTCTGCAGACAAACCATTTACCAGGCGTGGAGTTCTGTCAGTGGTGAACAGCCTATACGATCCAATGGGATTTGTGGCTCCCATCACCATACAAGGTAAATCCATACTTAGACAGCTCTCAGAGACTATCAAAGATTGGGATGCCCCACTACCAATAGACAAACTTTCAAGGTGGGAGTCCTGGAAACAGTCGTTACATGCCTTAGATGGAATCCGTATACCACGCTGCTACACTCCGACTTCCCTTGCTACCAGTCGGAGGAAAGAGCTGCACATCTTCTCAGATGCATCTACTGAGGCCATAGCGGCTGTTGCCTACCTCAAGGTAAGGGATTCGGCTAATCTAACCCATGTAGGGTTTCTGTTTGGGAAAGCTAAGTTAGCACCCAAGCCTGAACACACAATTCCTAGGCTTGAACTTTGTGGGACTGTGCTAGCTGTAGAGATTGCAGATTTCATACTGCGTGAGCTAGACATTCAGATAGATGACATCAAATTCTACACAGACAGCAAGGTTGTTCTGGGCTACATATACAACCAGACTAAACGTTTCTATGTCTATGTCAGCAACCGTGTAGAAAGAATAAGAAAATCATCTAAACCTGAACAATGGCATTATGTTCCATCTGAAATTAATCCTGCAGATCATGGCACCAGGCCAGTGTCTGCGAGTGCCTTCGTAAATTCTTCTTGGTTAACAGGTCCTGAATTCTTGTTGGCTGATCCAGAAGAAACCACGGCTGACGTCTTCAGTCTTCTAGAACCCGACAAAGATCCAGAGGTTCGTCCTGAAGTTAAAACCCTTGTCACCAGAACTGAACAAAGATGTGCCTTGGGCTGTCAACGCTTTGAACGTTTCTCCAAGTGGACAAGGCTGGTACACACCACCGCAAGGTTAGTTCATATTGCACACTGCTTTCACACGAAGCTCACAGATGCTCACTGTCAAGGTTGGCACATGTGCCAAAAGCTTCTTTCTGCAAAAGACATTGCTGAAGCTGAACTGATCGTAATACGCAGTGTACAACAGGATGTCTTTGGCTCAGAAATCAGACGTATCCGTGACAAGGGGGACATTCCAAAAAACAGTCCAATCGCTAACCTGAACCCATTCATTGACAATGATGGCACGTTAAGGGTTGGTGGACGCCTAAACAAGGCTAAGTTCAGTGAGCAAGAACAGAATCCTCTCATTATACCTGCTCGCCATCACATCACCACTTTGCTCATACGGCACTACCATGAAAGGGTGAAACACCAAGGTAGACACTTCACAGAGGGAGCCATAAGAGTTGCAGGCCTTTGGATTATAGGGACTGTAAAGACTTTTATCAGACCTATCACGGAACTCATTTTGCTCTTGCCGTTTGGAGACTGAACTTACTTGGGTATGCTGTTGGATCCTACCTGTGACTTCGAGAAGGAAGTATCTGGAACTTTAGTTGTCACAACTTGAAGCCTTATATTATAGTTGTTGTATTATATGCATGTTCTCCATTATGTCTTTCAGGTTTTCAAGACATCAAGCAAATTGCGCTGTTGTTTATTTGCATAACTACCGTTGTATTATGTAAATAGTGGCATTATCATGCCAGACGGGGAGTGTGCTGCCCCAATAGGGGCATAGAATATGAGATGCATAGCCTCAGTTAATATTAGCATTGTTATATAGATTAGAGTTTATATAGTGTGGTTTGCCTACTATTTTCTCATAGCTAAATATATGTGTTATCCTATGCTGCCATCTAGTGGCCTTTGTTGCATGCACATGTTTATGTGATTCTTTGAGTTACCACATATTTTCACTGTATGTATGCCCCTCCCTGCTTCCTGTGTGGAGTACTTCCTGTGTCATCTCTCCAGCCAGCAAGCCACATGTAGAAGGACACTCATGTACTCTGCCCAGGGTAGGAAAGGCATCATCTTTTGACCGCACAATACTATCACCATTCATCTGCTGTTCCTGTTATCTGCTGTAACCCCTGAAGTTAAGGAATAAACACCTCTTTTGAATGAATCGGTATTGACGAGTTCAACTGTCTGGCAAGGATTGTCCGCAGTGAGTATATCTGCTTATATAGGCCAGGCATAGAGGTCTCAGCAAGGGATATATCGCTATCACAACAATCGGAGTCAGAATATTAGATTTTAGGCACAGTGTTTGGATCAGGATTAATCAAATGCCTCTCTAGTAGCTAATCTACAAATATCTATATTTAATACAACAAAACGTTTTTAATGACATTCTGTAGACTACATCTTATCACCTTAAATGGTCGGGGCAAGTCAGGGTGTTTTCGGCGATGGATAATCAGACCGAGCGTTACTAATCCCATGAAAAGCCATCGAGAAAAGCTATAAAAGTTCAACAGTCCATAAAGGTCACCAATTCCAATCATTACGAAGACCAAAGGCATCTAGAAGAGATAAACACATGGCCTAGTGAAGATTTAGAATTTTTACCTTTCACTCCAATGTGTAGGCAGGTGTAGTCTATATTTTCCACTGCAGGTAGCGCTCGACTGCAGCTACATTGCAGAGGGAGAGGAATTCAAGAGTACCATAGTTCCTCTATAGCAGCGGTAGGCAACCTGGGGCCCTGCAGCTGTTACAGAACTACTAGAAGTCCCATCATGCCTCTGGGAGTAATTGTAACTGCCAGCCTTGCAATGCCTCATGGGAAATGTAGTTCCACAACAGCTTGAGGCCCCAGGTTGCACACCCCTGCTCTATGGTTTCCTGGGTCACAAGAGGCAGCAATCTGATTGGATCCTGATGCCCCATGTGACTTTGGTGGCTATCTTGGGTCAGGCAGAGTCTACTTAAGACCCTGGCTTGGCATGCATTTGAGTGTGGCTAGAGTAGGGAGAGGTCTCCTGTCTGTCAGGGACAGTGCTTGGCATTAGGAAAAGGTTCCAGAGGAGTAGGGAAAGTGCAGGGACATGTCAGCCTCCCCACTTGGGTACAAACCGGCCAGATCGCATTCTGCTCCTCAAGATGGATGCTGTCGGCACACATGGGACCTTCTGCTACTGACAAATCACTGTTGCATCATGTGAGTGCTCGAGGTCCTGTTGGGCTTGTTGTGTATTGCCAAACTTAAATTATAATATATTCTTGTTACTCTACACCTGGACTCTGCGTGTTTTCTGCCACCGCACCACGCTGCACCTGCCCACACACATACTAAACTAGAAATGCATAAATAAGAACCATACTTGAAAGGAAGTACAAACAACATTACCATTAATACCAAGGCAGGAAGTGGTGTGTGCCTTCTAATATGGATCATGGAGAACAGAGATGGCCACTGACCTTCTCTGGAAGCAGCAAACAGCATCCTAGATAAGATGGACAGATAACATTGGTGAGCTGCATGCCGTATACACCAGACCAGGGGCTGTGAAGATAACTTACCTAGAAGCGGCAAAGATTCCCCCATTCAGAGCTCCAAAGCATGACATCGCCACCAGTATGGAGATCAACCAGGAGACTTGACTCAGGGTGTGGTCAGTAAAGGTCTTATAGAAAGGTAACAGGACAGAAGACAGAAGAGTTTAATGCTGCACAAAAACTTAAATATTAATTATATTCCTTAATAACTACAAAGGATATAAATCCACTTTTTCTACACTAAACAACATCACAAAGCCTGTGCAGAGAGCAGACCCAGTAAGCTCCAGCCACTACAGACTGCCTGCAGAAAACTACAGGAGGGGGCAGAGACAAGACCAGTCACCCTGCACAAGAAGAGAGAGCAGCGATTGGTCTTTATTACAGGAAGCTTCACTGCAGAGGTAAAGTCCCACACTGGATCACTGCACAGATCTGGAAGAAATACACAAAGCACACCAAGATTCATGTAAGAATACACATGCCCCAGGTCCCAAACTTCATTAAAAGTCGTGGATTCATTTAAATATCTTGGAATAAACATTAATTTGGAAGCTAGTGTATATCCCTTGTTGGATTATGTTAAGAGTAAATTGAGGATATAGAATAAATGACCCTTGTCAATGTCAGCAAGAATACATTTATTAAGGCTCGGTTTCCACTGCAAAGTCGCATGACAAGTCATTCCCCATGACTTCCAATGAGTACCGTTCATATCTGTGCGACTTTAAGCGTTTGCCGACCACCGTAGTTTTACGGCGGCAGGTCGGGTCGGCTGCGCAAAATCACATAATATTACGTGATTTCGCATTGTGGCACGCCCCCTGCTCGCCCCTGGTGCCAATGCGAGTTCCCAGCGGGCGCGATTACCGCCGGGCACCCGTGATCGCTCGTTACAGAGCGAGAACCGGGAGCTGTGTGTGTAAACACACAGCTCCCGGTTCTTTCAGGGGTAGAAATTACTGTTCATCTGTTCATACAATGTATGAACAGTGATTTGTCATTTCCCCTAGTCAGTCCCACCCCCCCCTTCAGTTAGAACACAATGAGGGAACATTTTTAACCCCTTGATCGCCCCCTAGTGTTAATCCCTTCCCTGCCAGTGAAATTTTTACAGTAATCAATGCATTTTTTTTAGCACCGATCGCTATAAAAATGCCAATGGTCCCAAAAATGTGTCAAAAGTGTCCGCCATAAGGTCGCAGTACCGATAAAAAATTGCAGATCGCCGCCATAACTAGTAAAAAATAAATATTAATAAAAATGCCATAAAACTGTAGAAGCTATAATCTTTGCGCAAACCAATCAAACGCTTATTGCGATTTTTTTTAACGAAAAATATGTAGAAGAATACGTATCGGCCTAAACTGAGGAAAAAAAATGTTTTTTTATATATTTTAGGGGGATATTTATTACAGCAAAAAGTAAAAAAATATTCATTTTTTTTTTTCAAAATTGTCGCTCTGATTTTGTTTATAGCGCAATAAATAAAAACTGCAGAGGTGATCAAATACCACCAAAAGAAAGCTCTCTTTGTGGGAAAAAAAAGAATGCCAATTTTGTTTGGGAGCCACGTCGAACGACCGCGCAATTGTCAGTTAAAGCGACGCAGTGCCGAATCGCAAAAAGTGGCCCGGTCATTGACCAGCAGTGAACTTCAAAGTAGTCCCTGCACTACTTTGGTCCCACTTTGATGGTAAAATCGCGCGACTTTGGGGTTGCAATAGTGGAAACAGAGCCTAAATCAATTATATTACCCAAGTGCCTATATTTGTTTTTCCATTCCCAAGTAAGGATACCCAAACTCTCAGATTTCTAAGTTCATATGACAAACGGTAGATGTAAATTAAAACTTATAACATTACAACAACCCAAAACAGCAGCAGGAATGACACTGCCAGATTTATATTTATATTTTTTGGCGGGCCAATTGAAGCATTTAAAAACGTGGGTAATGCAGGAAAAATAAATGGGGGTGGAACAGTATCTATCAATGTGGTGTTCCACCCAAAAGTGAGGGCCTGTTTTTCATGGTTCCCCTTCTCCACTTCCGGGAAACCGGGTCGCGGCCTGATCTCCCAAAAGTTCGGCCCTCTCCATCTTCCTCTACTGCTCCAATCAGCGTGCTTCCCGCATGCGTAGTATGGAACCGGCCACTAAGCCAATAGGCTTCACTGCCAGGTTCCCTTACCTGGAACGGCAGCGGTTGCACCCTAACAGTCGTTCCAAAGATCGGCTGTTGTGCCGATATCGCGGGCTCCCTGGACAGGTGTCCCTATAGTAAAAGTCAGCAGCTACAGTATTTGTGGCTGGGCTCCGGTGTGCAGCGTTTCCACCCTCTGTCTCCTAAGTCACAATAGACAGCAACAATATAATATTTCCAAAAAGTTCCACCTTTCGTTATTAATAAGCAGTCCTGGAGCTCTAGTCCAGTGGCTTTATCAAGAATTAAGCCTCATACACACGATCGGACTTCCATCAGACTTTTCCGTGGATTTTTGTCCGAATTGGCGTTGGCCGTCAACTTGTTCTGCATACACACGGCAGAACATTTTCAGCCAACTTTCACCAAATCACATGGTTTTTCAGCTCTTTACCGCCACCCTTTGGGCAACTTTTGCTATTGTTGTCTGATGTTTAGCATTTGTTCTGATCATGCGTGTTTGTACTTTGGACTTTAGACCAATGGACTTGTGTACACACGATCGGATTATCCTCCATCGGACATTTGTTGTCGAAAAGTTTGAGCGCACGCACAGCGAACATTTGTCCGTTGAAAAAGCAACAATTGTCCAATGGAGCATACAGATGGTCGGATTGTGTGATAAAACAGGTCCATCGGACCGTTGTTGTCAAAAAGCCTGATCATGTGTATGGGCCTTGAGATGACATCTTCCGTCTAGCAGAATTAATTCACTACAAGCTCAAAAAATGTGCTTTCGATTACAATCTCCCTGTCTACATTACCTGCCACAATAGTTCAAGCAGGTACCACTAAATGGGCCTAGGCACAGCTAATAGACAGATTCCTGTTCAGATTCCCACTTTTATGTAGTAGATGATGGGAGAAAGAGTTGGGACCGATTAAAGATGATGTAAGGGATGATGTTCTACAGTCCTCACAACCCGTATCTTTGTGTACACACGCTCTGAATTTCCGACAACAAATGTTCGATGGGAGCTTTCCGAGCGTGTGTAGGGCCCATCGGACATTTTCTGACGGAATTTCCGAGAACAAAAATTTGAGAGCTGGTTCTCAAATTTTCCCACAACAAAATCCGCCCTCGTAAATTCAGATTTGTGTGTTTCCGACGCACAAAACGAGGCACAAAATTCCACGCATGCTCCAAATCAAATACGAGATGGAAGCGCTCGGTCTGGTTAAACTAGCGTTTGTAATGGAGATAGCACATTCATCATGCTGTAACGGACTGAAAAACACGAGGCTGAAAAGTGCGAATACGTCTCTCACCAAACTTCTACTAACACGACTGGTATTGAACTTCCCTTTAATAGTGCCTTCGTATGTGTTGTACGTGACCGCGTTCTTTATCGATCAGAATTTCCAACAACATTTGTGCGACCGTGTTTATGCAAGACAAGTTTGAGCCAAAATCCGTAAAAATAAAAAATCCACGGTTTTGTTGTCGGAATGTCCGATTGTCTGTACGCGGAATTACAGTTAACACGACTCTTTATACTTCATAGAGTAGAATTTATCGCACTCCTAAGTTACTTTGAGATGACTCTTGCTGCAACAAATGGGAATCTCATTCACTTTTTCTGGCACTGCCAGAAATTGAGGAGATATTGGGACAAAGTGCTCAGAACAATCAATGGTCTCTTTGGGGGTCTACCTTACCACGCTCACTTGTATCTTATGCCGCTTACACACGATCGGAAAATCCGACAAGAAAACCATGGATTTTTTTCCACGCCGGAATCCTGGCTCAAACTTGCGTTGCATACACACGGTCACACCAAATGCCAATCGTCAAGAACGCGGTGACGTACAACACTACGACAAGCCAGAGAAAAATGAAGTTCAATGCTTCCGAGCATGAATCGACTTGATTCTGAGCATGCATGTTTTTTGTGCGTCGGAATTGCATACAGACGATCGTAATTTCCCCAAAGAACTTTTCTTGTCGGAAAAAAAATTGAGAACCAGCTCTCAAATTTTTCTTGGCAGAAATGACGACAGAAAAATTCTGATGGAGCTTACACACGGTCGGAATTTCCAACCAAAAGCTCACATCAGACTTTTCTTGTCGGAATTTCTGATCGTGTGTACGCGGCATTAGGCTATCACGACTCTTCCCTTAGGGATGAACATATGGTTATAGCAATACTAGATCATTATTTACTATATGCATTTTGATAGCTCTAAAGTGGACCATGCCCAACCCACCCTCACTTGAAGACTGGATCACCAAATTCAATAAGTGCATTTCATTTGAAGAACATAGCTTTCTCCTACATAATGCTATGCAAACGTTAGGTTCAATATGGTCTTGCTGGACAGAATCTATGGGCCAAATCCTCAAAATCGTAGCCTAACTTAATTTTTCCCATTTAAGTTACACTGGCGGGAAATTTCTACCTAAGTACCTGATCCACAAAGCACTTACCTAGAAATTTCACGCAGTGTAACCTAAATTCTCCCGCCGCAAGGCGGTCCTGTTATCCAGGGGGCGATTACAATTTAAATGAGGCGCGCTCCCACGCCGGCCGTACTGCGCATGCTTGTGACGTCATTTTCCCGACGGGCAGCGCGAGAAATTACGTTACGCCGGGCTTTGTGGATTGCGACGGGACAATAAAGTTGCGTCGGGTAAAAAAAAAGTTACGCGCCGAAAAATAAAATTCAAAATTTAAAAAAAATCGCGGCGATCGAAAAAAAGGTCTGTTTTTACAAGGTGTAAACAGTTTACACCTTGTAAAAGCAGCCCTAATTTTACGTATGCAAACGTAAACTTACGCAGAAAAAACAAAGCTGAAAAGCTTTGTGGATCTCCGTAAGTCCTCATTTGCATACGCAAAGCGGCATTTCAATGCGAAATGCCCCCAGCGGCGGATGCGGTACTGTATCCTAAAATCTGACAGTGTAAGTCTCTTACAGATGTCAGATCTTCTGCCTATCTTTGGAAAACTGCTTCTGAGGATCAGTTCCAAAGATAGGCACAGAGATACGCAGGCTGAACAGCAGTTCCGCCTGCGTATCCCTTTTGAGGATTTGGCGCTATGTGCCCAGCCATTAGAGGAAGCTTGGTTACTAGGCCTTTTTCTTTGCGGTTAAGGTAGCGCACGTTTTCATCTAATTGCTGTGGTGTAATTTATATCTGCTGGAGGAAATGTTTGAATACTGATCTGTACTTTGTTTTCCTTGGGGGGGGGGGGGGTTTTCTCGCTGTCTCGCAAGGCAGCATATTTCTATGCAAACGCTAAAAAAAAAAAAATGACTTTCATAAATAAAATCTAAAAAAAAATTTACACATCAGAAGATTCTAAGAAAGTTACTTAGCTTCATGATTTCCTTTAATTTTAGAGCTAAAGACCAGTATAGATGGACTTTCTCCGCCTGACCATCCAGTAAAACGTTTGCCTGATAACACATACTGGGCCAAATGGTAATATATTCAGCCAAGGAAAGTCAGTGGAGGAAGTCTACAGGTTTCAAGATGTTGTTGGCTGTGTTGTCACTGCTGCAGAAGTGCCAAGGCCTCTCCAATAAGAAGAAATTAGGAAAACAATGACATCATCAAGGCAACTAACTGTACAAATAGTCACTATTCCACCAAAAAAAATGGGCCATTATAGGCTTGCTAACCTACCTTTGCAAAGGTAAAGTCAGTACTCACCATGGCAACGGCTTCAGAAGCCAGCACTTCATTGGTTGTGAGGACAGTGTAGTACGCCACATTGGTGAGCAGGTAGCAGATGGTGACAATGATCAGTGACACAATCACAGTTATGGGGATATTCCTGGGAAAAACACACTGGTGCACATTAGGCATTCATACCTTTTATTACCAACATATAGAAACTAATATTGCAATATGTAATTCACCCTGGTGATATTTTCTTGCAGACACAAACATATATATATATATATATATATATATATGTAGCGGCCTGCTACTTTTTAGCCGGCGCTGCTTTAAATTTAGAGGGTAGCCTGAGAGTTAGTTGACTCAGACTGTATGATTATTTACTAAATTTGGGCCTCTGTTCCAGCCATGGCTGAACTGTGAGTGACCACTATTGTTGTTTGGGGTGCCGTTACCAGCCCAGGCCAAGGGTGGCAGCAGTCAGGTCAAGGTGTTTTGGGTGTTCCCTTCGGCAGCCAATCAGCGGGGGTTGATCGTCCCGCTGTGCATGCTGGGAAGGAGTACTTAAGGGACAGACGCCATTGGTCCGGGTCGTCGTCGATCCTGGGTCTGTCGTCCCACCACCCCCCGTGTGTGGCCCTCCTCCCGGGGATGCGTGTTCAAGTGTTCCTGGCTCGTTGGTCCGGAGTTGTGATCTACTGAGTAGCCCGGGAGTCAGACTGGGTGTACGTTTGCAGAGTGGTCCTGTGCTGTCCGTCCTGGAGGGAGGAAGCCACTCGATGAAGAATCTGTCTTGGAAAACACAGAGCACGATGCTGGTTTCTCAGGAGAGGCCTTAAACTTCATCGAAGGACGCACCATTACTGAAAGGCTGAATGATGGTCGCCTGTCAGTTTTAAGTTCACAAGAAGTTAATTGGGAGAGAACCGGGTGCTGAATCCTGTGTTGAGAGGATTTTGGACTGAACATACCTCCATCTTTGGGAAGGTCTGTGGCAGAGACTTTAACCAAAGTTCCGTGCGTCACCTTGGCTGCTAGGCTAGTGAGAGAGGCCTATTCGAGTGCGCAATACCCACTCTGGCTAGAGTGGCGACGAAAGCTACCTTGCTGGAAACAGGAGTGTTTCCGGACAGAAGTTATACACCTGAACCTGTTACCTATTACCCTTCAACAAAGTTTATTTTGCATCAAATGAAAAAAGTCGGCTTACCTTTCTGGGTTCACTATCTCTTCAGTAACAAAAGTAACATAAAACCTGGAATTTAAATAAAAAAGGAATAATTAGACTTTGTGTCCACAGACCATAATATTCAAGACTCTAAAGATGAACTCCAGGCATAGTATATTGGTTCAGCTTGAAGCACTGTAACTATGTATATATCGTCAGGGCCGCCATCAGGAATTATGGGGCCCCTTCTTACACAGCTTCAGGCATGGGCCTCCTGGAGCAGAGAACCAGGGGGGGGAGGTGCTGCCACCTGAAATTGAGAAGCGGGGGGGGGGGGGGGGCTGCCTCGAATTGAGAAGCGGGGGGTGCCGCCGCTAATTGAGAGGTGGGGGGGCCTTTACAAAAAAGGGGGGTTGCCATCCGGGACCCTGGGGACCTCTGGGCCCTTTAATAAAAATAAAAAAATAAACCTCTGGGCCCTTTAATAAAAAATAAATAAAAAAAATATATAATTTTTTTTTTATAAAAAAATATATAAAAAGAAACCCTTTTTTGCCATCAGGGGCCCTGGGGACCTCTGGGCCCTTTAATAAAAAATAAATAAAAAAAAATATAAAAAAAATAAACATTTATAAAAAAAAGGGGGGGGGGGTTGCCACATGGGGCCCTGGGGACCTCCGGGCCCCTGGGTACCTCTGGTAATAAAAGAAAAAAAAAGAAAGAAAAAAATATATAAAAAAAATGTACATTTTTTTTATAAAAAAAAGGGGGGTTGCCATCCAGGGCCCTGGGGACCTCCGGGCCCTTTAATAAAAAATAAAAAATAAATATATTAAAATATATATTTTTTTTTTAAATAAAAAATAAATTAAAAAAAGGGCGGTTGCCATCTGGGCCCCTGGGGACCTCCGGACCCCTTACAAAAAAAAGGGGTTGCCATCCGGGCCCCTGGGGACCTTCGAACCCTTACAGGTGTACTGCCTGTACCCCCCCCTGATGGCGGCCCTGTATACCGTACCTGACCTGCCCCTGAAACCTGGAAAACCGGGAAGTAGATTATTCAGTGCTCCCCACATAGCACGGGCACTATTCAGAGGATGATTTACATTTTCTGAATTATTGCAAAGTGTTCTCTGATTGAATGAGGTGGAGAGCATGCCATCACCGCCTCTCCACCTTGTCCAATCAGAGAACCCTTTGTACCACAATCGCATACTCACCTATATTGTGGTCCTGGATTCTGAGACGCTGTTAACCCTACACTGTCTGCATATCTATTATCTCTAGGTTGGTGCCCTTTATGGTTTGGTCCTGCTCTACCCTGCATGTGCAGTAGCTCAGATTAGGTTGATTTTGTGATCCCGGGACATGGCCTGGCGGGGGGAACACAATTCTGGATTGTTGCAGCAAATCCAGGACTGTTGGCAAGTAGGATGTGCTCCTTCTTTGCTTCCAAATGCTGGCCTGGAACATATCTCACATAGACCCAGTGATTATTTTTAAATCTCAAACCAAATTAAGGGCTGTCAGGGAGTTTTGCAGTAATCAAGGCGAGAGATGACCAGGGAGTGAACTAAGAGTTTTGTGGTGTCATTGGTTAGAAAGGGGCATATTTTGGAGATGTTGCGAAGGTTGAGGCGGCAAGATTTGGACAGTGATTGAAAGTGAGGCTTAAAGGACAGTTCAGAGTCCAGGACTACTCCTAGGACCTTGACATGTGGGGATGGGCTGATAGTTGTGCCATTTATTTTGACAGAGAGATCAGGGGAAGAGGCACGTGGGGGAGGGAAAATGATAAGTTCCGTTTTGGATAGATTGAGTTTGAGGAAGTGGTGCGACATCCAAACTGATATCACTCCTCACGTATCACTGTAAATTAGTGATACGTGAGGAGAATGAAGGAGTGAGTTGAGGGGTAGAGAAATAGATTTGAGTGTCATCAGCGTAAAGGTGGTATTGGAAGCCGAGGGGGGGGGGGCTATCCGCTGACCCAGGGAGGAGGTGTAGATAGAAAATAGGAGAGGTCCAAGAACAGAACCTTGGGGGACCCCAACAGAGAATGAAAGAGGAGAGGAGGAAGTAGAGTTGTAAGTAACGCTGAAGGTGCGGTTGGATAAGTAGGTAGAGAACCAGCGAAGAGTACAGTCACGGAGACCAAAGGTGTGGAGGAGTGGGTGGTCAACCGTATCGAAGGCGGCAGAGAGGTCCAGGAGTAAGAACACAGAATAGTGTCCCTTAGTTTTGGCCGTTAGTATATCGTTTGTTAGTTTTAGGAGAGCAGTTTCTGTGGAATGTTGAGGACGAAATCCAGACTGAAGGGGATTAAGGAGGTTATTATAAGCAAGGTGGACGCTCAGTTGGTTGTAGCGCCCCCCTGCTTTCAGTGCGGGTGCTGCGCGGAAGTCAGTGGGGAATGGGAGGCTTAGTTTTACTCCCATTCACAAATTATGGAAACGTTCGTGAATAGGCGTATCTTGCTCATTTGCATATTCTAGGCGTAAATCCACGTGCACGCCCCTAGCGGCCAGCGTAAATATGCAGCTAAGATACGACGGCGTAGGAGACTTACGCCGGTCGTATCTTAGCAACATTTAAGCGTATCTCAGTTTGAGAATATGCTTAAAGATACGACGGCGCAGATTCGAACTTATGACGGCGTATCTACTTATACGCCGTCGTAAGTCTTACTGAATCTGGCTACTAGAATGTAGCTGCCGAAAATGTAAAAATCGTAATGACTTTTTAAAATGAACTTACCAGCCTCCAAATGCAAACATCCCCGAATAAAAGGCCAGGGGTATTTTATCCAGAGCTAGGTTGGAGGTATCAAACGCATCCTGGAAGTTCTCTGTGTGTCCTGGAAGCAGAAGACAAAACACAGAGGTCTTAATCCATCATGAAAAATTGTCTAAAGCCTCGTACACACGCACGGTTTTCTCGGCTCTGGCAGAGCTTTCTTGCCGAGTACACCGTGCGTGTGTACGAGGCTTTGAGGTTTCTCGTCGAGAAAACTGCCCAGAATCTAGACGAGAAAAATAGAGAACCTGCTCTCTATTTAATTGTCGTGATTCTTGGCAGTGTTTTCCTGCCGAGAAACCCGAGCGTGTGTATACTTACCTGTCTCCATGGAAACCTGCGCATGCTCAAAATGACTTTGACGCATGCGTGGTAGCTTCCAAGGCATAGGTAGGGTGAAGCAAGATGGCGGCGACGGCATTGAATGTGACAAGCGCATGCTCGTCGAAGTCGATGACGTCACCGCGTTCGTGCCATTCAAAAGAACGGTGGTGCTTTTGAATCGTACGTGTGTACACTCAGCCGGAATCTCGTCAGGAAAATATTTTTTTTTTCCTGACGAGAATCCGGGCCGTGTGTACAGGGCTTAACTTTATCTTTCACCCAACATATAGAGATCTAAATGTCCGAGGTGACCCAGGCCTTATACAGCCATTGTAATTAAAGAGGAACTGCAGGCAAATATAGGAACCACAAAAAATCATTTTACATTTTTAATAACCATAATGTCAGTGTTATACCAATTTGGCTGCAAAAGTGGAAATACATGTAGCGCCACCCCCGAAGGAGCCGCTTGGTGAATTTGGATTCTCTGATCTCCGCCTCAACTCCTAGAATGACCTCAGCCCCTCCTGGTTAAATAAAATTACTCCAAACACATTTAAGGACACATGCAGTAAATACCGTTATCCTGGCTGTGGAATTATCATCAAAAATAGACACACACCTGGCAGTGATAAACAAGTTGAATATATTAGCACGGTTTAAAGCACATGGAAACTTACAACACTGTTGAACCTTGCTACAAATAACTATGCAAAGAAAAGAATGGATTACACAAGTACAGTAGACACAGTTCTGTAATGTTGCAGGTTCTGAGGTGAAGAATACTAGTGTCTTCGGCTAGCAAATGGTGGGGCCCTTGTAGTTTTAACAAGCTTGCATGGAGCAGTAATCCCCTAGAATGTTCTGTTCG
The DNA here is from genome assembly GCF_905171775.1 of Rana temporaria. NCBI lineage: Eukaryota > Metazoa > Chordata > Amphibia > Anura > Ranidae > Rana > Rana temporaria. The sequence goes on from NC_053491.1 coordinate 387,262,402, forward strand.
GTAGAGATTAAAAAGGGGCAAACTACTAGAAATGGTAGTTTTCAAACAAACATTTAAAGGCAATTAAAGGGGAAATTGATGTCTGCATGCAGTGTCAGTATGGTGTCAAGAAGGATGTTGGGTTTGCACCCTCTCACTAATCCTTGGTGCGATGACACAACAATAATCCCAGGTGCTGGTTCAGGCTCCTGATGCTCCTAGCAATGTTATAAGGCACTGGATCTCTTGCTGCTGGGCGATCGATATGAATGATAGCGAAACTCACAAGATGACTTGGCAGCGGCTGACCTGATACCTGGTGGATATCTCGATCCCTGAAAGGTGTGGGTCGTCTATGCTGAGCTGAGTGGTGCTGGGCTGCTGAGTAGGGTCCCTGGACTAAATAGTAGTGGACCACATGGCTGTCTGCTCCTGGCTCCCCTCAGGCATCCTCACCTCTCTTCAGACGGCTCTCCTTATTCTCCTCACAGACTCTTTTTCTCAGGCTTCAGGATATCCCTCCTCTGTTGGGGCACACACAGTCCCTGGTGTCAGTGTGTGTCTCTCTCCTCACTCTGGCACCTCAGTTCCTTCCCCTCACACACTCCATCTCTCCTCACTGTTAAGTGACACTGTGTCCCAGCAAAGGACTTTTTGAGCATTGGCAATCTCTTCTCCTCAGTAGTTCCCTCACTTTTAAGCAATCTCCTCTCCTCAGTAGTTCCCTCTCTTTTAAGTTTAGCACTACCCCCGGAGGAGCTGCTGGATTTTTGGGTGGCGTGTTACCTCTTGGCTCCTCCGAAATTCCTAGGGGTAATTGATGTATAGTACATCTAGTAGAAGTAAAAGGAATGTCCAGACAGGTGCTCTTTGCAGTGCTCTTTATTACCCACTCGGGTAAAAACAGTAAACTTGTGGTGAGGAAAGTAAATCTGAGGAACATAGGAGAATAGCAGATTCAGGCGTAATGATAGGAAACAGTCCTGCTCCCAAACGTAACACTTCTTAACACCACTCCCGCCGGAATGGGTTTAGTGTACCTGGACAGGCCTCTCTCACTGACCTGGCAGCTGGAGTATCACTTGGACAATTGTAGGAATAAGTCTCTGCCACAGACCCTCCTAGGTGAACTTGAACTTGGGAGAAAGTCTCTGCCACAGACCCCTCTCAATGAGCCTCAGAAGATACCTCTGCCACAGGTCCCCTCTGGATTGAATTCCTGGATATATGCCTCCTTAATTGAGTTACGTCTGGATCTCCTTCAGCTTGTCGCTCAGGTACCGACTGACAGGTGATCAGTCCAAGCCCTATTGGACCACCAGTCTCTCAATGGCGTTTCTCAGACCAATTCCCCCACCGAACAGCACACAGCTTGGGATCTTCAAAAGAGGGAACTCAGTCGCTCACTGAATCCCCATCGCTGGTTCAGATGCTCCGGGCCAGCATGGTCCCGGAACCAGAAACACCACGTGGCACGCACGCCCCGGCCAGGTAGCCCATAGCGCCGTGATGTGGCCACCCTAAAGGTGGGTGCCACACTCGACGAAGAAGACCCCGAACCAATGGCGTCTGCCCCATAAATACCCCTCCCCAGCATGCACAGCGAGGACAAACCCCCGTGGTTTGCTGCTGGGAAAGAGCACCCAAACCTTGACTCCACTGCTGCCACCTGCAGCACCGGGGCTGGAAGAACACCCCAATACAGCAGAATGGACTCACAGCACAGCCAAGCTGAGACAGAGACTGCATTTTGCTACTAACAATCTGGATCAGTTTAACTACACTCTGATCTACACATACATTTAGATAGCACCAGTACTATATAGTACATAGGCGCTACACAAGCAATCTCCTCTCCTCAGTGTCCTGTCAGCCTTTCTCCTCACTTTCACCTCAGGCTTCCCCTCTCCTCACTGTTCAGCACTTCCCGACACTCCCCTTTTACCTCAGTGAGTCTTTTTGTAAGGACAAGTCAGTATCTCTTTGTCTCCATCTTGTGGCCAAAAGGAGAAATTGCATTACAAAAAAAAAATGCCTGCGCTACATACACGATAGGTGTGGCTGTAGCTCATAGCAACCAAAGACCGACTTTACCTGATCACTGAAATCACACTGACATCGTACATAACAGGGAACAACCAACAAAGACAGATCACCAAATCCTACATACCAGCGGCTAATGCCATCATTCCAGGCACTATGATAAGTCCAATAGCCACTAACTTCAGTACGGTGAATATAGTCTGAAGATTTGCTGACCAGCTCACGCTCCAACAGTTCAGTGCGATGATGACTGCTGTAGAGACACAAGGTTGAATGAAAGAGTAACATCATTTGTATAATGGCACCTGAACTTTCATTTTGCGATTGTAGTGTGTTATGAGATTGCGGGCAGAATCGTAGCGATTCTGCCACGATCCCAAAATGCCAAGTGTGAATGAAGCGTGAAAACAGATCCCTCCTGTTCAACCCATGTGTGTGTGTGATTTTTATTCTCCAACAATTCCCATTGATTCAAACTAATTCTCATGTATATAAAATAGTCATTCTATAGTGTTTACTGATTTCTGTAAGAATTCTGTTGTGATTATTATTTTTGTTATTCACTATTCTTATATCAAAGCTACATAGTCAGTTTGATTTAAATACACAAGTCCATTAATTTCAACCAATAGAAAAAGAAAATAACTAGAAAACCTCCATATACAAAAACCTATACGCACAGTTGATCCAGAGGAAGGCAAAAAACAAACAAAAAAAGCATGATCCAATCCTTCCTGATCCCCCTGAAGGCAATTGGATATTCCTTGGATCAACAATCTCTGGTTTTATTACCTATAAATCTTAGTATCCAGTTATATTGTGTGCCTTTAGGAATGCATCTATCTCTTTTTTAAAACAAACTGTTGAGCTAGACGTAAAGGGCCAGATTCTCGTAGATCAGCGTATCTACGAGCAGGGGCGTAGCGTATGCCATTAACACTACGCCGCTGCAACTTACTGGAGCAAGTGCCGTATTCTCCAAACACTTGCTCCGTAATTTGCGGCGGCGTAGTCTAAATGGCCCGGCGTATCCCCGCGTAAATCAAAGGGGGCGGCTTGTATTTAAATTAAGCGCGCCCCCGTGCCGAACGAACTGCGCATGCGCCGGCCTTAAACGTAGGCCACTGCGCATGCTTCGTAGTACGCCGCAAATACATTGGTTGCGTGAACGTAATTAACGCACAGCCCTATTCGCGACGAGTTACGTAAACGACGTAAACGATGGAAAAACCCGACGCTGTCCCGACGGCCATACTTAACATGGCATACGGCGGACCGACGTAAGGTTACCCCTCATATAGCAGGGGTAACCTTACGCTTACGGAAACAACGTAAACTATGGCAAAGCGGCGCAAAAACGTTTGGGACGGTGTAAGTGACTTACGCCAGTCGGATCTACGCCGTATCTATGCGTAAATGATTCTAAGAATCACTAGCATAGATATCCGGGCTCAGAAACAGAGATACGACGGTGTATCTGGAGATACACCGTCGTATCTCTTTTGAGAATCTGGCCCAAAGTGTGCCTCCTTGTCCTCTGGTAGGAGCTGCAAGTGACTAACTCTGTACCAAGCTCACTATATGGCAGGGACGTGCAGTCAGGGGAGGCAGGTGGGGCAGAGCCATGAACATAAATTAAAAAAAATCGAGGGTCATAGCTCAGCGACATGAGATCACAGAGATTTGGGGTTATGTAGCCTAAGTCATACCCCACCTCTGGTAAAAATGTGGGGCTCCTACGACCTATGGTTCGAGAGATACGGGGCTCCTTGCACAGCCTTTCAAAAGCTACATACACAGAGCGGCCAGTTTAAATACAAGCTGGCACACTCTGTTTGCAGTGGACTGAGAGGTTGAGCTTACAGTGCCTCTTCTCACTTCTGTCAGATGCACTGAGCTCAATGGACAGCTTGGAGTCTTGGACCAATGGTAAAGTACCATTAGAAAAGTACCATTAGCCCCAGCTGTCCAATAAAAATTCTGCAGTGGAGGCACGCCTCTCACTGCAGTGTCATAGAAGGGGCATGTGTCTAAAAGACAAATGCTCCCTTCCAGCCCAGCCCTCTTAAATACAAGGGTATGAGTATTTACCCATAATCCCATGTTTTTTCTCACACAGTTAAAAGAGGGAGAATGAGGATCTTCTGCTGTTAAAAGTTACTTTTATAATCAAGCTAAATAATATATTTATATGCTATATTTTATAAGATAATAATTTATTATTTATCTATTTACTGTGAAATGACTGGTTTGAAGTTATAACTTCAAACTTCAGTAATGTGTCTGTTAACTACTTGCCGACCAGCTTCCGCAGTTCTACGGCGGGAAGGTCGGCTCCCCTGCGCGAGAGCCTGTAGTATAACGTCGGCTCTCTAAGCGGCCACTAGGGGGCGCGTGCGTGCCCCCCCGCTCGTCCCTGACTCCCGTGCGTGTGCCCGGCGGGCGCGATCGCCGCCGGGCACCCGCGATTGCTCGTTACAGAGCAAGGACCAGGAACTGTGTGTGTAAACACACAGCTCCCGGTCCTGTCAGGGGAGAAATGCCTGATCGTCTCTGTTCATACAATGTATGAACAGCGATCAGTCATTTCCCCTAGTGAGGCCACCCCCCCTACAGTTAGAACACACCCAGGGAACATACTTAACCCCTTCCCTGCCCCCTAGTGTTAACCCCTTCCCTGCCAGTGGCATTTTTATAGTAATCCAATGCATTTTTATAGCACTGATCGCTATAAAAATGCCAATGGTCCCAAAAATGTGTCAAAAGTGTCCGCCATAATGTCACCGAAAAAAAAATCGCTGATCGCCGCCATTACTAGTAAAAAAAAAATATTAATAAAAATGCCATAAAACTACCCCCTATTTTGTAAACGCTATAACTTTTGCGCAAACCAATCAATAAAGGTTTATTGCAATTTTTTTACGAAAAATATGTAGAAGAATACGTATTGGCCTAAACTGAGGAAAAAAATCTTTTTTTATTTATTTTTGGGGGATATTTATTATAGCAAAAAGTAAAATATTCATTTTTTTCAAAATTTGTTTATAGCGCAAAAACTAAAAACCGCAGAGGTGATCAAATACCACCAAAAGAAAGCTCTATTTGTGAGAAAAAAAGGACGCCAATTTTGTTTGGGAGCCAAGTCGCACGGCCACGCAATTGTCAGTTAAGGCAACGCAGTGCTGAATCGCAAAAATTGCTCTGGTCTTTGACCAGCAATATGGTCCGGGGGTTAAGTGGTTAAGCCCCCTGCTTGAGTACAGTTTTAGAAAATATAGTAAATTACCTTAAAAACAATATATAATAATTATTTGTATATTACTTACTTTTATATTATTTGAATATTAATTATGGTAATTAACGCATTGCCACCCAGGCCAATTCTGACCCTTCTCTTGTACATGTAAAAATCATCATTTACTCAGAACCCCCAAACATTATATAATTATATAAATTGTTTTAGCAGACACCCTAGGGAATAAAATGGTGGTTGTTGCAACTTTTTTTTTACACTGCATTTGTGCAGCAATTTTTCAAACAATATATAAAAAAAAAGAAAAACACCAATTTTTTTGTATAATGTGAAAAATGATGTTACGCCAAGTAAATAAATACCTAACATGTCACGCTTTAAAACTGTGCACACTCGTGGAATGGCGCCAAACTTCAGTACTTAAAAATCTCCATAGGCGACACTTTATAATTTTTTACAAATTACTGTACATGTTTAGTTACAGAGGAGGTCTAGTGCTAGAATTATTGCTCTCGCTCTAACGATCGTGGCGTATGTAACCTGTGTGTCTGGTTCTGATACTAGCCAGTGCCTCACCAGCCACTGACCTCACCACACGTCCCTGCTATATGGACCACCTATCTATATCATACATGATGGCCCTATTCCCCCTTAATCATTCCTACTCAAGAAAGAATAATGTAATAGTTAATCAATTGTGCCAGTATCAGCAGTAAAACAATGGAGCCTCCATCAGTTTACCATTGATGCTGACATGATTATTTACTGACTGTTGATCCAACCATCTCTTGCCATGGATCGGTTTGGCCAGGAGCTCTGTGATGCATTCTAACGCCTTGGCTGTCTTTTATTTTCTTGTTGCCACTTGCGGAATTAAGGAATAATCTTAAAACATTGGTGTTCATTTTGGCTCAGTAGAACTGCAGCTGGTATTTTGTATCTTGTTTTCTTTGCTTCTTTGTTTTTTTTGTTTAACCACTTCAATACCGCACATAGTCATATGACGTCCACAAAGGGGATCTCCTATCCCGGGTGGACGTCATATGACGTCCTGGACTTTGTACGGTGATATCTGAATGATGCCTGCGCACCATAAGAACGATCATAGCGGCGGTTCCGCCGGTTCTTCTCCGGGCTCTCCCGTGCCATCGGGGGCCCGGAGAAAGGATCGCCTTGCGCCGGATAGGAAGCATAGAGATGACTGGTGACCAGATGGTCACCAGTCATCTCTATGACCGTCGGAGGCCGTAAGCATGAGATCGGTGAATTCCCGATCCCGGTGAATTCCCGATCTCATGCTTTCCAGCCTGGGGGAGAGATGTGGGGTCTTATTGACCCCGCATCTCTCATTAAAGAGGACCTGTCACACACTATTCCTATTACAAGGGATGTTTACATTCCTTGTAATAGGAATAAAAGTGATCAAAAAATGTAAAAAAAGTGTAAAAAATAAATAAATAAATAAGTAAAATAACATAAAAATGTAAACGCCCCTGTCCCTGGTAGCTCACGCTCAGAAGCGAACGCACACATAAGTCCCACCCACGTATGTAAACGTCGGTCAAACCACATATGTGAGGTATCGCCGCGTGCGTTAGAGCGTGTGCAACAATTCTAGCACTAGACCCCCTCTGTAACTCTAAACTGGTAACCTGTAAACATTTTCAAAGTGTTGCCTATGATTTTTAAGTAACAAAGTTTGGCGCCATTCCATGAGTGAGCGCAATTTTAAAGCATGACATGTAGGAGAGAAGTGCCAGAATAGGCCCGGTATGGAGGTGGGTATGAAAGCCCTGTATTGAAGGGGTTAATAATGTGAAAAAGGTTATTTAGCCGTGTTGGTTCTGAGATCTCCATATTGCGTTGCAATACGATTGTCAAGATCTGTACTATGTGTATTTGTGCTTTGAAGTTGTATGCACAGCTGCTGTAAGCTTTGTATAATTAATAATGTATAATACATTGATAAAAATGTATATGCTAAAAAAAAACAATAAAAAAACACACGGCTTACCAATGCCAATGGCGCTGATGATTTTCACAACCATGGCTGGGGCATGACATGGTGCAAACAGCGGTTCTATTATGTACCGTCCAAACGCCAGACAGACCACAGCGATATTTGCTGGCCTAGAAAACACACACTAGAATAATTCATACATGGAACCATAAGACATGGATCTAATGGGCTGGAATTATCCAAGCATTTGAAAGAAGAGCTGTGTGTGTCAATATAGTATAGTTTCCAAGTGTCATTTTTCTTAGATGTGATGGCTGCATTCGTTTTCTTTTTTTAGGCTTTCTTTCACCTGGTGATCCAGCTGGTAAGTCTGTGACCTGCAGATGTAGCAGTTAGAGCAGTGGTCTCCAAACTGCAGCCCGAGGGCCAGATGCGGCCCTTTGCTTGCCTTTATCCGGCCCTTGGGGCAGTATCCCTCCCACTAATACGAGACACTATTCTGACATCTGACACCGACAGTGGAGCACCATTTCTCCCACTGACACCACTAATGGGGCACTATTCCTCCCTATGATACAAATGATGGGGCACCATTTCTCCCCCTAATACTATATGTTAAGTCCCACTGATGCCAGGAAAATGTCCACCCCCCGCTTGCCAAAGTCCGGCCCTCCAAGAGTCTGAAGGACAATAATCCGGCCCTTTGTGTATAATGTTTGGAGACCCCTGAGTTAGAGGGTTGAGACCAGGGCCGGTACTAGGCAGGGGCGGGGCGGGCAGCTGCCCTGAGCGCAATGATTTAGTGCAGGAGGAGGGCGCAGTTTGCCTGGTACAATCATGTCCACCACAGAACAGGTTGCAGAATGTAACACAGCAGACAGAGAGCGGCTTTGTCCCTACATGTAAGCTCGATCGTAGCGCCCGCCCCCTGTCTGCACTGTGCACTATACCAGTACATGTGAGTGATAGAGTGGAGCATCGGCTATCAGTGCTTTCCCTCTCCTAAACAGCGTCTTCTCTCCCCCCTCTCCACTCATCTCTATCACTCCTACTTTCACTTTCACAATGTCCTGATGTCCGAGGGACCTCACCAGCTCTGCCCCCCTAATCTCATAAATGTTATCTCTCTCTTGGAGCCCATTCCTCCTCTTTGTAGTGCCCCCTCCTCCTGTGTCCTTTTCCTTGGACCCCCTCCTCTCTAGCTGATCAGCCAAGCTGACTGATGTCTCTGTGCTGCTGGGCTGCCACTCACTATTCAGCAAACAGGTAACTAACATACTTTCATGCTTCATATCACTGTTAAAGGGGCTGTAAACCTTCATGTTTTTTTCACCTTAATGCATCCTATGCATTAAGGTGAAAAAACTTTTGTCAATGACCAGCCCCCAGCCACGTGTTTTACTGACCTGAGCCCGTTTGTTCCCGTGCCGGAGACACACAAACGCTCTCTAGCCGGGGGTCTCGGCTCTTCATTAGATAGATTGATAGCAGCGCAGCCATTGGCTCCTGCTGCTGTCAATCAAATCCAATGATGCGGACGCCGGGGGTGGGGCTGAGTCTGGCTCTCTGTGTCTATGCACGCAAATGCTGGACTCAGGAGCGCGCACGCTTGGTAAACCCCCAGGGAGAGTGCTTCTCCTAGGGGATTTTCCGATGCGAGAAGGAGCCGCGAGCGGCGTTGACAGCGATCAGGGTCACTCTGTGCAAAACGAACTGCATAGGTGTTGTGTGTATCCCCATGCCAGTACCCCATTCTTATCTACTGGGACATGAGGCTGCATGGACACAGCCACCGTATCCTAACATGACATACAGGTGCAGGTCCCAATAGAAGTGAATGATACGCTGGCACAGGGATGCACACAATGTCTGTACATCCCCTTGCTGATAAATGAGAGCTCTGCACAGGACACACATGTCTGCACCACCTTAGTTGTGTGGATGGGGGGGATCTGCTCAGTTTTCTGTGATTGGACATAGGCCGATTAAAAATATATATATACGGATTCATTTATGGGCAGCCTCCAGCTTACAATACACTATACAATCTGATTGTACAATACCCTTTGGATCTACCACCAACTATGTAGTACAAAGGCCTGACTGATTGGATACTAGTTAAATTAATTGTTTAGGTTTGTCCATATATTACAATATTTTGGTAAATCTAACAGAGATTGCGTAGAGATTGTACAATCAGATTGTATAGTGTATGCTCACCTACAGAATAGTGTTCTTGTGCATGAGTAATAACAATGACAAATGTTTTCATGTTTTCCCTGTTATCTTTATTCTCATCTTTGCAGATTTGTTTTCCTAGGAGCTTTGTCTTTGAGTCCATTAAACACCCGGACACATTGTCTAAAGATGGGTACACACTGGGGTTGCGCCAATACCTGTTTTGCACTGGCAATTAGGAGTACCAATACTTGCTCAAGTACTCACTTATACCAGTAACTGATACCTTTTGTGGCGAGATATGAGCCTATACAAAATTAATGGGTTCATATCATACTGCAAAGAATCGCATGTGATTTGAACAGGAATGCAGTGCGATTTCCTGCACCACTCCTGTGTGAACCCAGGCTGAAGTCACTATGACAAGGCATGGGATTCGGACAGGAATCGCACCGTATTCCTGTTCATATCACATGCAATTCTTTGCAGTGGAATATGAGCCCATTCATTATGTATGAGCTCAAATCACACTGCAAAATATTGTTTTTAGGTATCGAAGCATTTACATGAGTACAAGTACTTGTGCAAATGTTTAGTGTCAGCAGCGATAGCGGTATCAGTACAACCCTAGTACACGCTATTTTTTTCCAGCAGGCTGAACAGATTCCTGCCTTCACTCAAACAAGATGGATGGAGGAATCCCCCTTCTTTTCTTTAGTACTCTGACAGCAGGACTCCTCCACTGTCAGAATACAATGATCAGAGCTGCCCATACATCGAAAGAGGTTTTTGAGCAAGACCAAGATCAGGTTTAGTTCGTTCTAGCGCATCATTTATAATCTTCAGAAATCACCCTCGGGCAGCCAAGTTACTCATTATTGGCTGCGAACCCCATCAAAGCAAAGCGGTGTACTTTGTGATCATTGTGATGACCAATCACAAATTTAAATAGAAATAATGGTGCACTCCGCAACCATTACATATGTTTTTTTATGCTGCTTCTAGCTCCACCCCCTGCTCTTCGGGGGGGGGGGGGCGCATTTTGGCATCCCCGCCCTGGGCACTGAAATACCTTGTCCCACCACTGGTTGAGACAAACCACTTACCACTGACAGGGTACTTAAAAAGTGTGAACTGGAGTGTGACTTCAAATTGTTAGTGTATCTAAATCTGCTAGAACAGTGCCCCCCTCCAGACTGACATTGCTGCTGTCCAAAGGTATCTCCTGTGCTCCTTCATCACTCTAATACAGGAGGTGTGCTATTGGCCAGATCACAAGGTGCAAATAGGGGAGAAAAGCCTAAAAAAGAATACGAATGCAGTCACCACATCTAAGAATTCGTAAACTGCAATATATTACATGCTTGGTTTTATATTTGATACCACTTTACTATGGGATCCAACAAGGATGATTTATGATGATTTTTATTTTTTTTATATGTGTAAGTTCTGGTTCACACTGGAGCATTTGACATGTCAAATCGGCGTCAATTGCCGTCAATGGCACTGTCCTAATCGGTGTGATGCTGCATTGTGCAGATGTCTCTGAAATCGCGGCCGAAATCGGGACTGACATGCGGGAGTGAAATCGTGCAAGTTCAGCTGAACTTGCACAGCTTCATTCCCGCAGCTCAGTGTAAACCTGGGCTTAGTCAGATAACTCAGTGAGCATCCTTGTTAAACAGCTACTGAAATAAAACTAATTGCAGGATAGGCCCCTTAGACAGTGCATTGATTTCAACACATCTCTAGGGGTTTTAAAAGACCCAAAATTGTGGTGGGTTAGGACAAGCGTCCACTGCGTTGAACCACAAAAACAGAAAATACAGACTGCATATACCACAAACACTTATGTCGCGTACACACTACCGTTTTTCATGACGAGAAAAATGCAATTTTTTTTAATTGGTCGTGAAAAACGGTCGCGTGTATGCTCCAGAGCATTTTTCTCGACGAGAAAAAAGGGCGTTAAAAATGTAGAACCTGCTCTATATTTTCTCGTCGTTTTTCGCGTCGTCCTTTTTGACGTCGTGAAAAACGGTTGTGTGTATGCTTTAACGAAGGGGGGAAAAAGGCGCATGCTCAGAAGCAAGTTATGAGACGGGAGCGCTCGTTCTGGTAAAACTAGCGTTCGTAATGAAGATAGTACATTCGTCACGCTGTAACAGACTGAAAAGCACGAAGACTGAAAAGCGCGAATCGTCTCTCACCAAACTTTTACTAACACGCAGTAACACGAAATCAGCAAAATCAGCAAAAACAGCCCAAAGGGTGGCGCCATTCGAATGGAACTTCCCCTTTATAGTGCAATTGTAAGTGTTGTACGTCACCGCGCTTTGCACAAGCGAGAGGAATCGCGTCGAGAAAAATTTTGTTTTTTTCCATGACATGAATAACGGTCGTGTGTACGTGGCATTACTGTATGAAAATATGTAATTGAAGCTCCAGTCCAAAACAAAGTTCAACTCTAGAAAATGTTACCCCCTTCATGACCAGGGCATGTTTTTCTATTCAGCACTTATAGCAGGACAGCGGGAAATCTGACACTAACTGGCACTTTGTGGGAACTGGCTAACTGCCACTGACATCTCCGGTGACACTAATACAGTGATCAGTGCTAATACTATACACTCTCACTGCACTAATAATACTGGCTGGGAAGGGGTTAACATCTGGGGCAATCAAGGGCTTAAAATGTGTGTCTAGCAATGTTTATTATGTGTAATGTGTGCTGATATTACTAAGCAATGTGCCAGTTTTTATTCCCTGCTTTGCAGGGAAACAAAAACCAGCACATCACTGCTGTCAGAAGAGAGCTTTGTGTTTACATACATAAAGGTCTCTCCAATTACTTGCTCCGGCAATCGGAGGGTCCTGGCCATAAATCATTGGCCAGGAACTGCTGATCGGCATGTGCTGGAGCCAGTGACAGCACATGAATACGGTTTACAACCTCTGTCAGGTTTTCGCTATTGGTTTCCCTGCTGGGGAGATTCAGCCTGCCCTGGAGACATGACATGAAGGGAGAGGAAAGCTCCACACAGCATAGAAAAATTCCACCTCAGAAACTTCCCCTTTGAGACATTTGCCGGTGTTCTATCAGAAAATGCAACCTTAGTGACGCTCCATCGTGGCCATCTTGGTACACCCGCACTCGTCCGCAGTAAGCCTACAGTCTGAAGTCCCCAAGTGCACATCTTTTTACACCCACAGGAGTCTTGCATTTCACACTTATTTTTACTAGGAAACTTATATAGTGAAATGCAGTATTTAGAAATCCATGAAACTGTTTTGATGTTAATTTTTAAAAGCAGCGGTGTTCTGTCAGATTAGCAAACCTGTGAGATTTGCAGGCTTGCCGATGCTTTTAAAATTCAACATCAAAAAAGTGTCTGAGTTCCAAATACTGTATTTCACTATATAAGCTCAGTTTTCTGGTAAAAATAAGTGTGAAATGCGGCAGCAGCTGAGTTTACTGATCAAAATCAGTGTGAAATGCAAGACTCCGGTGGGTGTAAAAAGATGTCTGCTTGCCGCCTTCTGACTGTAGGCTTACTGCGGACGAGTGTGGGAGTACCAAGATGGCTGTGCTGGAACATCACTTCCATTACATGTTCTGATGGGTAGCAGCTTTCTGACAGGGCACCACTCTTTTTGCTCTAGTCACAACTGGTATAACCCTCATTTACCCTCACTTTTTTTGCACAGAATTATCCAATTATTTACAGACAGACATTCTTGCTTTACAAATGCAAATTGCCTGGTTGTCACGTTGATCCTCATTCTTGAACAATCCCAATGCCATACTGACTTTACTCTGAATATATAAACCGCAGACTTGTTTCAGGTCAGGGACTCATCAAGGATGAGGATTGGCATAACAGTCAGGCATCCATCATTTTCACATTTAGAGGTGTGACAGTGACAGGTTACCGTATCATAACAAATTCAGCCCACAGCCTCAAGAAGGCAGGGATGGGCCCCAGAGTCTCCAGCAAGTAGATGTAGTGCCCACCGGATTTCTTTATAGATGTGCCAAGGTCAGCATAAGACAGGGCGCCTGGATCACACAAGAGAGACAGACATTCCCGTTATACATTGGAGGAGATTTACAAAGACTCATTAGCAGTCTGCAAGTTCTCTTACTCAAAATACTTCACTATACATACAGCTGAATCACCTACGCTGGGGGACTTGTGTCCACACTGACTGTGGAATAGTCTGAGGCCGCGTACACGCGACCGAGAAACTTGACGGGAGCGAAACACATCATTTTCCCCGTCGAGTTCTTTGTTCGGCTGTCAAAAAACTCGTCGAGCCAAATTTTCCCATTGCCCGTCGAGGAAATAGAGAACATGCTCTCTTTTTGGCTCGACAAGTTTCCCGACGGGTTTCTCGGCGAAAAGTGTACACATGACCGGTTTTCTCGGCAGAATACGTCTCCCATCGAGTTTCTTGCTGGATTCTGCCGAGAAAACCAGTCGTGTGTACGCGGCCTGAGGCCTCGTACACACGGCCGAGAAACTCGACGGGCAAAACACATCGTTTTGCTCGGCGAGTTCCTTGTGAAGCCGCCGAGGATCTCGGCGAGCCAAATTTTCCCATTGCCGTCGAGCAAAAAGAAGACATGCTTTCTTTTTGGCCCGACGAGATCCTCGGCGGTTTCCTCGTTGAAAAGTGTACACACGACTGGTGTGTACAAGGCCTAACTCTATGTTCAATAGAGAAATGCACAAGTGTAAAGGCTGGCCAAGGCTAGCCTGGGTTTGTGGGAGGAGTCTGCTGAGTACTTAAGCTTCCTCCCACATCGGGTCTTGTGTTGGCGCCTTTTTAGGTTTCCCACCCACACGTTTCCCCCAGCTTTCACACACTATTTCTCTTGGTACTTTTTCTTTTTCTTATTCTTACATTTAGGGTATGCCCTCTTCTCAGGCATACCGACCAGCTAGGCCAAGGTACACCTCAGGCCTTGGTTGTTAGGGTTATCACAGTTCATACTCGAAGACTCTGACTACAAATGCTATTTAACATTAAACTATATCCAGGAAAGAGAATGTAGTTAATTTCCTCCTGGCAGGATCATATCAATATCTGGGTTGAAGTTTAGCAGAGGGAGTAGTGTCTTTGGCTGGCTGATGGGAAGATAGGAGACGGATGATGACTTAAAGGGGTTGTAAAGGTTTCTGACACATACACCCCCCCCCCAATATGCTCATACATCTTGGGGGGGGGGGGTTAATTTTGACTCTAGGAGCCTGGTACACACCCGTGGGGTTGAACGGAAAAAAAAACTAGTTATGGTCGGAGCCGCTATACTAACTATGCAAGGTTAGTTCATCGATCTCCCCCGCTGAGCTGTTGTGTTCTGACATTGGCTGAGAGCGCTGATCGGGAGTTAGTCAAATGCTGGTTTTCCACACCGGCATACGGGCCGAATGCCGACTAAGGATGAGCTCTGGCATTGTCGCCCAATATTCAGCCTGTGTATACCCGGCTTTAGAAAACAGCATCATTATTCTTCCCCTGCTATCAGGCAAAGGTACACTACCACTCTATAAAGAACTTGGAAGAATTTTTTTTTTTTTTTAGCATAATAATTGAAACTACATTTACATTTACCAGCAAGTCAGATTTACATGCAACAGAGTTGGTGGTGGGGATTCAGTCCGAGGCAATTGTGGTGGTGGTGATGGTGGTGGTGGTGGGGGGGCTTAGACAGAGGCAGTGGTGGTGTGGGGTTCAGACAGAGGCAGCAGTGGTGGTGGTTGGGTTCAGACAAAGACAGCGGTGGTGGGGTTCAGACAGAGGCAGTGGTGGTGGGGTTCAGACAGAGGCAGTGGTGGTGGGGTTCAGACAGAGGCAGCGGTGGTGGTGTTCAGACAGAGGCAGTGGTGTTCAGACAGAGGCAGCGGTGGTGGGGTTCAGACAGAGGCAGCGGTGGTGGTGGTGGGGTTCAGACAGAGGCATCGGTGGTGGTGGTGGGGTTCAGATAGAGGCAGCGGTGGTGGTGGTGGGGTTCAGACAGAGGCAGCGGTGGTGGGGTTCAGACAGAGGCAGCAGTGGTGGTGGTGGTGGGGTTCAGACAGAGGCAGCGGTGGTGGGGTTCAGACAGAGGCAGCAGTGGTGGTGGTGGTGGGGTTCAGACAGAGGCAGCGGTGGTGGGGTTCAGACCGAGGCAGCGGTGGTGGGGTTCAGACAGAAGCAGCAGTGGTGGTGGTGGGGTTCAGACAGAGGCAGCGGTGGTGTGGTTCAGACAGAGGCATCGGTGGTGGTGGTGGGGTTCAGACAGAGGCATCGGTGGTGGTGGTGGGGTTCAGACAGAGGCATCGGTGGTGGTGGTGGGGTTCAGACAGAGGCAGCGGTGGTGGTGGTGGGGTTCAGACAGAGGCATCGGTGGTGGTGGTGGGGTTCAGATAGAGGCAGCGGTGGTGGTGGTGGGGTTCAGACAGAGGCAGCGGTGGTGGGGTTCAGACAGAGGCAGCAGTGGTGGTGGTGGTGGGGTTCAGACAGAGGCAGCGGTGGTGGGGTTCAGACCGAGGCAGCGGTGGTGGGGTTCAGACAGAAGCAGCAGTGGTGGTGGTGGGGTTCAGACAGAGGCAGCGGTGGTGTGGTTCAGACAGAGGCATCGGTGGTGGTGGTGGGGTTCAGACAGAGGCATCGGTGGTGGTGGTGGGGTTCAGACAGAGGCATCGGTGGTGGGGTTCAGACAGAGGCATCGATGGTGGGGGGGGGGCTTAGACAGAGGCAGCGGTGGTGAGGGGGTTCAGACAGAGGCAGCGGTGGTGGGGACGGGATCAGTGGCACTGGCACTTACTTGGTCTCAGTGTCAGTCGTGCCTCCAGTGATGCCTCATCCAGCATGGCGCACCTGGTTTAGGCACACGTACGTACAGGTGTGAAGGTGGAGAAGAATGCTTTGAGAGCTGTGGACTGAGTATATCCAGTGTGTGGCCTATATGAGCCCTGATACAGGCGGTCCCTGGACTGGAGAAGTACACGTGGGTAATTCAGTCATGTTCTGGGACCCGCTTACATGTGTCTGTTTTTGTACCTTTCTTTCCTATTCATACAACTCTGTCATGAAATGTATTAATAGTTTTACTTCAGAATCGTGTGACATTTTACATACTGTATACTAATAAATAAGCCAAACAGCTGCTGCTATTATGTGCAGCTTCCAAGTCTAAGGGAAAGGTTTTGGCTGCAGAAAAAGGTCTTGGAAGCAAATGTCTGACCTGTAGGAGAAAAACAAGAATTCCTGAGAGGGGTTACTAAGAAGTCTCCCAATTCATCCAGGTTTTCTGCAGCTTGGTTATCTTTACAAACTCTACTTAATGTGGTGACTCTTATGAATGTGTACAAACTGTTCTCCTCTCAAAAAAATAAAATAAACAGTATACAGATGTACACACATATAGTCAGGGCAGGGACAAGGGGTGGAAAGGAGGGACGGCTGCTCTGGGTATCATGTGAGGACCGTGGGCACCCCAAGGAGATTGGGGAAGGGGATTTGTGTTGAGGGGGGGGGGGGGATTTGGGGGGGTAACAGGAGGTAAGAATTGTTCTAGAAGAGAAAATTTGGGGAGGTGTGCGCTAGGAGTGGTGATTTGGGGAGGGGGGATTTGTGCTAGGATGGGGGATTTGTGCTAGAAAAGATAATATGGTGGGAAGGGGAGGGGATTTGTGCTGGGAGAAAAAAACATTTTGAAGGGGGTTTTGTGCTAGTAGGGATGATAGTGGGGCATTTGTGCTAAGAGGGGGGATTTGTGTTAGGATGGGGATTGTGGGAGGGTAATTTTTCCTCGGAGGGGTAATTTGGGGGGTAGTGCATTTGTGCTAGTAAGGGGATTCTTTTTTTTGAGGGGGGTTGGATTGTGATGGGAGCATATGTTCAATGAGAGGATTTGAACTTAACATGCAGAAGGTTAGCGCTCATTTTTTTTGGGGGGGGGGTGTTTGCTGACACATACACCCCCCCAATATGCAAATACATCTTGGGGGGGGGGGGTGTAATTTTGGCTCTAGATTACCTTGTCCTGGCACTGCATATAGTATCTGTTCAGATGGAGTGGAAGTGGTTTGTGGTTGGAGCTACTGGACTTAAGGCAGCTGCTTATTTGTAAGACCCATCGTCTGAGGTGCCCTCTCAGGTAGGTAACTACTAACACCAATGATCTGATTATTTATTTATCTCCACTGACCAATAACCTAAGGGGAACTTGACTCCAACCACCAATGTATGGGGGCACATCACCACTGACCACCAATGTAAGGGACACTTCAACCTAACCACCAATATACAGAGACACTTCACCACTAATCATCTTTGTAAGGGTGTACATCGCCACTGACCACCAATGTAAGGGGCACTTCACCTCTGACCACCAATGTAAGGGGGCACTTCACCTCTGACCACCAATGTAAGGGGGCACTTCACCTCTGACCACCAATGTAAGGGGGCACTTCACCTCTGACCACCAATGTAAGGGGCACTTCACCTCTGACCACCAATGTACAGGGGCATTTTTCACTGACTGCCAATGTAAGGAGCACTTAATCACTGACCACCAATGTAAGGGGGCACTATACCACTGACCACTAATGTAATGGGGGCATCATCCTGGCCACCAATTTACGGGAGAAAGTTTACCAATATATGTAAGGAGACAGAACCCCACTGACCACCAATGTAAGATGGCACATCATTGCTGACTATCATGCCACGTACAGACGGTCGTTTTTTGTTATTAAAAAAAACCGTTGTTTTTAAAAACGTCATTTAAAATGACCGTGTGTGGGGAAAACGTCGTTTTATGTCTTCTGAAAAACGACAAAAAAAAAATTCGAACGTGCTTGAATTTTTTGTGTCGTTTTTCAAAACGTCATTTTTTGTGTCATTTAAAATGATCGTGTGTGGGCAAAACAACGTTTTTAAACCCGCGCATGCTCAGAAGCAAGTTATGAAGCGAGCTTGAATTCAACGAGTGCCATCGTACGTGCTGAACGTAACCGCGCTTTGCTAGAGCATTTTGAAAAAACGATGGTGTGTATGCTCCGTCGTTTTTAAAAATGAAGTTTCAAAAACGTAGTTTTTTTTCATCACATAAAACGTCGTTTTTTTCTATCACAAAAAACGCCGTCTGTACGCATCATTGTTAGGGGGCACTTCACCCCTGACAACCAATCTAGGGGCCACTCTCTACCTAACCATTAATGTTTAAAAGCACTTCGCCCTGGCCACCTGTGTATGGGGGCACCTCACCCTAACAACAAATAAATTTGGGCACTACACCACTGACCAATATAAGTTGCACATTAATACTAACCACCAACGTAAGGAGGCACTTCACCACTTATCACCATTGTATAGGGACACTTCACACTGACCATCATTGTAAGGGGCACTTCACACTGATCACCATTGTATTGGGAAACACTTCACACTGACCACCAATGTAAAGGGTTCACTTATCCAGTAATCACCATTACATGGGGTAACTTCACACTGGCCACCAATGTAAGAGGGCACTTCACTTCTTAACACAATTGTATGGGGACACTTCACATTGACCACCAATGTAAGATGGCACTTCACCACTAATCACAATTCTATAAAACACTTCATACTGACCACCTAAGTAAGGGGGCACTTCACCCTGGTCTCCAGTGTATGGGGGCATGTCTCCCTGGCCAACAATGTAAGGGGACACATCAATCTGACCACCACTGCTCAGAAGCACTTCACCCTGGTCTCCAGTGTATGGGGGTACGTCTCCCTGGCCACCAATGTAAGGGGACACATCAATCTGACCACCACTGCTCGGAAGC
This sequence comes from Rana temporaria, assembly GCF_905171775.1. NCBI lineage: Eukaryota > Metazoa > Chordata > Amphibia > Anura > Ranidae > Rana > Rana temporaria. The sequence goes on from NC_053491.1 coordinate 387,281,642, forward strand.
ACTTCACCCTGGTCTCCAGTGTATGGGGGCACGCCTCCCTGGTCACCAATGTAAGGGGACACATCAATCTGACCACCACTGCTCGGAAGCACTTCACCCTGGTCTCCAGTGTATGGGGGCACGTTTCCCTGGTCACCAATGTAAGGGGACACATCAATCTGACCACCACTGCTCGGAAGCACTACACCCTGGTCTCCAGTGTATGGGGGCACGCCTCCCTGGCCACCAATGTAAGGGGACACATCAATATGACCACAGATTTATTAGGGCACTTCACCCTAATCACCAATGTAAGGGGGAACTTCACCACTGACCACCAATATATGGGGTAACCACACCACTGGCCACCAATATAAGAGGACACATCTCTACTGACCATGATTGTAAGTGGGAACCTAATCACAGACCATCAATGTACAGGAGCACTTCACCTTGAGTACCAATGTATGTGGGCACTTCACCCAGACCACCAATATATGAAGGAACTTCAATAAACCAATGTAGCCAGACCACTTTGAAATAGTGGCAGCAAGTGGGTGGAGCTGAGATCTCAGGTACATAGAACTCACCCAAGAAAGTCCACGTGAGCCATTTAGGATGAAGCAACAATTCGAAGCACAGTACTCACCGCACATGGAGAGGATCCCACAAGCCAACCAGATGATCAGTGACAGCCCCACATTGCCAGAGTTTTTCAGGACCCCTTTAGGAGATATAAAGATACCACTACCAATGATGGTACCGATTGTTAAGGCGATGGCTCGGGTCAGAGTTATCTTCTTCCTCAGGTAGACTTTCCCAGAATCTCCTGACATATCCTGGGAAGCCCCCATGTCTGTATAGCTGCAGCCTGCAATTCCTCACTCCTTACAGATGGAAAATTCGGAGAGATTGTGGAATGGTCAGGAACAAGGCTGTCTCTCTCTTCAGCTCCTGATCACAGCCCCTTTGCTGTGGGAGGTCCAGGGGCCTGTGTGTCACCGCTGTATGAAAGCACTTCACATCTGGGGGGACATGGGGGGTACCCAAATATGCCCTGCAGAGCATCAGCAAAAACTCTGCAGCTGCATGCTGTTTTATGTCTAAAGTACACAAGAGCTGCAGAACTCAATCAAAAGTTCAGATGATTTATGAAAACTGGAGCCAGGAACATTCAATCAGGTTCCACATTTTATTCAATGAATCATGAAATGCAGCTTGCTTAGTTTTTAGGCTGCATTCACACCTGAACACGGCGTATGTTACCGCGATTTGCAGCGACAAATTGCTGCGTTTTGTCCCGTGATTTGCCGCGACAAAACGTGGCGTTTTTTAAGCGGTGATTAACATTGTCGGCTATGCCGAACGCCACCTGAAAAGAGGGGTCCGGGACTTGTTTTGAGCATCAGGCGTACGGCGTTCGGCATGGAGATGTGAACTATCTCCATAGCCGACAATGTTAAATCACCCCTCCAGCGTATTTCAGGCTGCAATAGCGTCGCGCTACAGGCGACAAAATGCCTAGGTGTGAATGGAGCCTAAGGGTGGAGCTACAGGGGTGATTTTCAGTAGAAAAATCACTTGCAATCACCAAGAGCATACTAGGGTGCCATCCCAATTAAATCACTATACAGGGCACTGAGGGCAGAGAAATACTCCTCCGTTTTCACACATTGCTGCTTTGCTGGTTAGATAAGTGAGATGATGCTCTGTTGCAGGCAAGTGATATTCTGCAGTGATTCTATCAGTCAGGAAATCACATGCAGAAACAGGTATTTTCCCTGCGCTAGTTAGTGATCTTATAGCTGGCGAGTTGTCACCAGACACGGTGCTTTTACTAGTGATTTTTCACTATAGTGATGCGCTGATGAGTCACTGCTGAAAGGAGTACCTGAGGTGCTGAGTCACTGCTGGAAGGGGGAGCTGAGCTGCTGAGTCACTGCTGGAAAAGGGGGCAGATGGTATAGCATAGTTGCTGAGTTATTTCTAAGTGGAGAGAGCAGGGTGAGCTGAGCTGCTAAATCACTGCTGAGAAGGCAGCAGGTCGATGAGCTGTGGAGTAAGGATGAGCTCCAGTGTGTTCGCATAGTACACGTGCAGAGCCCGCCAGGAAGTCTGCACCGCGTTGTGCTAATCACAGCCAGGGAGACATTTCCTGATCTCTGCAGCCGAGCATCTGGAAATGTCTCCCTGGCTGTGATTAGCACAGCGCCGTGCAGACTTCCTGGCAGGCTCTGCACGTGTTCTATGCGAACACGCTGGAGCTCATCCTTACTGTGGAGTCACTGCTGAGGGGCAGGAGGATGGTGAACTGAGATGGTGAATCACTGCTGGGAGGCGAAACGGGAAGATAAACTTGTGAGAGGGGAGAGCAGGGTGAGCTCAGATGCTAAACCACTGTGAAGGGAGCAGAGTGAGGTGAGCTGCTGAGTCACTGCTGGGAGCCGAGCTGTTGAGAGAAGCATCTGCTGTGAATTTGTGAATGAATTTCTGCACAGTGCCTGAAGCTACAATGGTTAGTTCAGCTGAACTCGCACAATTTCACTACCGCTTGTCAGTCCCGATTTCGGCCACGATTACAGAGATATCTGTGCAGTTTCTGTTGCACTGATTATGACGGTGCAATTGCCAGCAAATGCCGTCAATTTGACATGCGATTTGACATGTCAAATCGCACCAGTATGAACCAGGGCATAAAGCTGGATTACTGCATGTTTATGAATGTGCACACAATTCAATGTCCATAGTCTAGCCACAGGTTCTTATGTTTTTATTGATGCCTGTTTCCAACTCACTAAAAAAAAACCTTTTTTGGGGGGATAGAGTAGTGTGGGGTTAGGACCTCTGTTCGTTTTTTTATCGATGTCTGTGTTCCTAATTAGGGAGATTTCGTCTCACTTCCTCTCAAAACATGACAGCTGTGTGTAAAACCACCTGGGTTTGCTGTCATATTCTTGGCATATAATACAATTACATATAAATATATATTTTTCTTAAACTGTCATTTTTGGTTTTGGTTTCATCCTGAATTTGATGCAGTGTGCAGTGTATGGTCTGAGCACTGGCAGGCTGACCCCTCACCCCTTCAACCTCTGCAGCAATGCTGGCAGCACTCATACGTCTATTTACCAAAGACAACCTCTGGATATGACGCTAAGCATGTGCACACAACTTCTTTGGCGAGGCCTGTTCTGAATGGAACCTGTCCTGTTAAACCGCTGTATGGTCTTGGCCACCTTGCTGCGGCTCAGTTTCAGGGTCTTGGCAATTTTCTTATAGCCTATGCCATCTTTATGTAGAGCAACAATTCTTTTTTTTTTTTCAAATCCTCAGAGAGTTCTTTGCCATGGGGTGTCATGTTGAACTTCCAGTGACCAGTATGAGAGCGTGAGAGCGATAATAACACCAAATGTAACACACCTGCTCCCTATTCACACCTGAGACCTTGTAATACTAACGAGTCATATGACACCGGGGAGGGAAAATGGCTAATTGGGCCTAATTTCGACATTTTCACTTAGGGGTGTACTCACTTTTGTTGCCAGCAGTTTAGACATTTATAGCTGTGTGTTGAGATATTTTGAGGGGACAGCAAATTTACACGGTTATACAAGCTGTACACTCACTACTTCACATTGTAGCAAAGTGTAATTTCTTCAGTGTTGTCACATGAAAAGATATAATACAATATTTACAAAAATGTGAGGGGTGTACTCACTTTTGTGAGATACTGTATATATGAAAACCATGCTTCCCCTTGATCTATTAAATGTTTTGTATACAGACATAACAGTTTGCTCTTCTCGGAATAGAATAGCTGGTTGAAGTCTTGGCATTGTTATTCCTTCACTTCCAGTTAGTGTATCTTGCTGCAATCATCCATGTAGAGGGGCCCAACGCTGTATCCTCACTGTGGGGTCAGTTCTCTGCCAATTATTGGCATCCCAGGGGCACGTTTGCCCTGCAAGGCATACAGTAACAACAGGGTATTTGTCTCAGCCAACCCCAAAATCTGCAGCCAACATGACTGAAACTAGAGGTAGAGAAACAACAGACAAGCCTCAACATCCTTTCACATATATGCGGGTGCAGGAGTGTGTGTAAATCGCACACAGTCGCAACTCGCAAGCAGCCACACACAAAACGTGATCCAGAAAACTCTTTAATGGCACCCGACACACTGAAAAACAAGGTGCAGTTTCCCCCAGCCGCATTTAAAAAAAGGCGCAGGGCCATTTTTCCTGCAGAAAACGCAGGCACAGCAGCCTATTCAAATGAGTGGGCTGCCGTGCCTGTGCACCTGTGGCACATAGAGCCACATATTAGTGAACTAGGGCTAATATGCTCTTTGCATTTTTATAACAAAAGAAAAATAAACAACCAAACAATGGAAAACTGTAAAAAAAAAAAAAAATGTCAGTAAAATACATAAAAAAAACATACAGTAAAACCTTGGTTTGAGAGCGTTTTGCAAGATGTTTTAATACATTTTGCCTTGATATACAAGCGATGTCTTGATATAAGAGTAGCGTCATGTCACAACTGAGTATAAAAAAGAAGAGAGGAGCCTCCAATTTTAGCAATATGGTTACCTTTAATGAAGGTACAACATTTAGCAACTTATTGCTACACTTAGGCCCCGTACACACGACCAAACATGTATGCTGAAACTGGTCCGCGGACCAGTTTCAGCATACATGTTCGGTCGTGTGTGGGCGCGAGCGGGCCGAATTCCAGCAAACATTTGCCCGCCGGGCCTTTTCCCAGCGGGCAAATATTCCTGGACGTGTTTTAAAACCGTCCGCTGGAATCCTGCCCGCTCGGACATGTACGGTCGTCAGTACAGACCTACCGTACATGTCCAGGCGCCCGCCGTCCCTCGCATGCGTCGAATGACTTCGACGCATGCGTGGAAGCATTTTAAAGGCGGGCCGCCCACGTCGCTGCGTCATTGTCGCGGCGACACCGCGTCATCGACGCGGCGACACCGCGGACACGCCCCGCGTATTGTTTACGCGCGGACTTCTGTACGATGGTGTGTACAACCATCGTACAGAAGCCCTCTGGCAGACATGTACGGTGAAAACGGTCCGACGGACCGCTTTCACCGTACATGTTTGTTCGTGTGTACCCGGCCTTAGAGGTGCCTCTCTTCTCTTTTATACCCTGTAAAAAAATGCTTTGATATACAAGTGCCTTGGATTACAAGCATGTTTCTGGAACGAATTATGCTCGCAATCCAAGGTTTTACTGTACTTTAGTACAACACATCAAACTATATAAACATAAGGTGGGTAAATGCACTTTTTCTATAAATTTTAAGGGAGGAAGAAAAACTAAAAATAAAAAGAGGGGGGGGAGGGGGGAAACCCCCATACCCACCCATACTATATTATTCAAAGTGCATCGTACGTGTTTATCCCATCTCTTAACCTTTAATTAGTTCCTGTGACTACTATAAATTTCTATCTTAAGGGGGCAAAACAAATATATATATTTTTTTACCTCAAAATCTACTGCCCTCATTGTGAAGGAGAGAAAAAAAAAAAATTTAAAACCTCAAAATCTACCACCCTCATGATGAGGGAGGAAAAAAAAGAAAAAACTTTTTTTTTTCCTCCCTCACAATGAGGGTAGTAGATTTTGACAGATACAACAACGGACCGATGTTGCATCCGGTAAGTATGATTAGGGGGGAAAAAAACATACTTCTCTACTTGAGCCTAGGTTCACACTGCTGCGAATTCAAAATCGCGGTAAAATGCGCGATTTTACCGCGATTTCGCGGCTGCGATTTTGCCGCGATTTCGGCCGCAATTTAATGTAAATCTCGGCCCGAAATCGCAAAAAGTAGTACAGGAACTACTTTTTGAAATCGCAGATGCGGCGTCGCACTGATTAGGACAGTGCCATTGCCGACAATTGCCGCCGATTTGAGATGCGATTTGACATGTCAAATCGCATCTCAAATCGTTCCAAATCGTACCCAGTGTGAACCAGGGCTAAAAGGCATTTTATTAAAGGAGAGTGTGTGTTTTACCTAGCAATCAGATGGGGGCAGTACAATGGCTCAGTTGTTGGTGCTCTTGCCTCACAGCACTGGAGTTTTGAATCCTATTCTCACAAAGGTTTCCCCAGGTTTTGCGTTCCTGGCTTTCTTTTTGTCTTGATAAGTTAATCAGCTTCCATGCAAGACTGGTGCAGCTATGCCCGACATTAGCCTGTAAGCTCCTTCCAGGGACAGTGACTAATCCACATGATCTTTGCTCTGCACTGTGAGAAAAATGTCAGCACAATATGAAAAAAAGAATCTATATCAAAAGTCATTTTAGCTGTAATTTCCCCCATGCAGAATAGAAAATTAAAATATTGTCTAGTGCTCATTGCTTTTAATGTCTCCTTTGACACTCCCCCAGGCTGATAAAAGTGGACCTATTGCACCCTGTCATCCTCACTTCCTCTCTCTACCCTCTTCCCCATAAACAACAGAAAAAGCCGCAAGCTACAGAATTCATAGCTCAGGAATCCAAGAGTAGCAAGTCTCATGACCCAGTGCCTAGGCCAAATGGTCATGTGATCTCTGCTTAAATCAAAGATGGGCCACTCTGATCCTCCGCTTCACCAGAGATCAGATTACAGAATGCCTAGGCATCTTGTCATGTGACCGACCAGCCACTCCCAAATCGGAAGAAGTTAAGGAATCTGCAGGAATTTTGTGGCTTTTGCTACCATTTATGAGTGTGAGAGAGCAGAGTGAGCTAACTTTAATGGCTGGTGCCTCCCTCCTACCCATCTCTAATTTGAGGTGCTAAGATATACAGACCTAAGTCCCCTCACTGATGGTGCCAGTTTCTGGGTGGAGGGACCGCTGATCCAGTGCTGCGATGGTCCCCTTGAGAACACTGATCTCCTTCTGAATCCTAAGAGATCCCCGCTGCTGGACATCCAATTAGAAGTGTTGGCTTGGAAGAAATTGGGGAGAAGATGGAGTATTTGGGCATCGTGGTAACACGTAACCCAGAACAATTTATAAATAATAATTTAGTGCCACTTTTGGGCAAACTTAAACGCAAAGCGGATGTATGGGGACACTTGCCACTGTCGGTGGCCGGGCGTAGCAACCTTATTAAAATGATCTGGATGCCACAATTGCTGTATATACTTCACAACTCCCCAGTGTGGATTGATAACCGATGGTTTAAAAAGATAGAGACCCTCTTTAGGACCCTAATCTGGAAAAAGGGAAAGGCAAGGATCAGTCTCCGAACACTGCAACTGCCAACAGACAGAGGAGGGCTATCGGTCCCGCATCCGTATAGCTATTTTTTGGCGGCGCAGTTGCAGCATTTGGGGGGATGTAGCATAGAGGGGGGAGGTAATGCAAGTGGGAAAATGATACTAAGAGGGTCTCCTCATAGATCGGTAATAGAGACCTTAGAGGCCAACTCTTTCTCGGTAAAAAGTCCAACAGTAAAGATGATGGTAAGAATATGGCAAGTGGGAAAACTTGCCTTGGGCTATAAAGGATTAACAGACTACTCCCCACTATGGGAAAATAATAACTTAAAAGAAATTTTGGCCATGGGAAAATTAAAAGAATGGGATAAACGTGGGATAACCAGAGTGGCACAACTCTACACAGACTGCACATTAAAACCCTTCTCAGAGCTAAGTCGGGAATATGACATCCCAAATTCTATGTTTTTTGCCTATTTGCAGGTTAGACACGCATTACAAGCCCAATTTAAATTACAGCCGGTAAGATGGCAAAAGCTCACGCATCTCCAAAGACTAATCAAGACGGGGGTCTTGAAAGGTCTTATATCAGAATTGTACAAACGGATCAGCGATCAGTTAATAGGAAAAGAGAAGCTGAGCAAGAATAAACAGAGGTGGGAGGAGGATATTGGACTCATAACAAATGACCAATGGGACAGGATACTGGAACTGGGGACAGTGGTTTCATTAGCCCCCTCACAACGGGTTTCTCACTTGTTTCTCCTCCACAGGGTCTACTATACCCCCAAGAAATTATATGGATTTGGATGGAAGTCAGATGACAAATGTCCCAGATGTCAAAATACAGGGGACCTTATCCACATGATGTGGAAATGCCCAAAACTGCATAGATATTGGGCTAAGACTCTGGACATTATAAATGCAACCTTTGGAACCACTCTGGAACTTGAAGCCAGGGTTTGTCTATTAGGATGCATCGAAGAGAGAATGGGGCAGAGGGATATATTAGTAGCAGTTATAAGATGCCTGTTTCAGGCGAGGAAATTGATAGCACTAAAATGGCAAGCACAAAATCCACCCACAGTAGAGGAATGGTTTAACGCAATGAATAGCACAATTGGGAAGGAAAGGGGAACATGGATTAGAAGGGGCAACCTCAAAAAATGTAATGCAATATGGGAGCACTGGTTATGTAAAATAGGCCGCTCACTTTAATCAGGGAAAGTTAGGTAAAGAATAATCTAAGGAAAGGAACAGAACCAAAAAAAACGTGTATGCACTTTAAAAGTAAGATAGGAGGGAGGGAGGGAGGGTTGGGAATGGGATTGAAGGAAATTTTTAACCTATGCAATGAATTTTTTGTATGCACATATAATGCACTGAATATAGAATATGGATATGTATTTTTTCTCTCTCTGCTATATATGTATGGAAACAATAAAAAAAAAGTATTGAATTTAAAAAAGAAGTGTTGGCTGGCATTGACGTGAACACCCAAAGCAGAAAGGCTTTGGGCTGCACCATCACATGACCACCTCTTATAATAAGTAAAAAGGGCTCCAGTCCCAGAGTGGGGCTTTAAACCACCTGACACATTCTTCTGTCTATCAGATTGGTGTGATTTTGGTGATGAGTTTGTGGGTCTGCACAATTTCTGTGTCCAATAACACATTCCTGCCGCCACCTTCCAGCCCTTTAAGTGTTTCTAGATCCTGGCAGGCGGGCATTCGAGTCATGTGACCGCTGTGATAGGCTGTCACAGCAGTAACATGATTGGAAAGCTCTGGATTGCAAGTATGCAGTGGCAGCTTTCCGATCCCTGCCAGCAACTGTGCTGGGAGCACACAGGGCACGCAAATTTTAGAACAGAAATGTTTACATTTAGGGCTTGTTCACACCCCCTGCACTCCAGTGCTATTTTTCTGCACCCAAAGCGCATAAAAAGTAGGTTAAAATGATTTCAATGGTGAAGTTCACACCAATGCTTGCAGTTCCAGTGCGTTCCTGTTCTATAAAACAAAACAAAAAAGAACATGCTGCATTTTTCCTGCACAGAACTGTGCTGGAATTCGGTAAAACGCATCAAAAATACACTGGGCCCCAGTACAGTGAAAAAAAAAAAAACGGAAAGAAGAGGGGGGAGCATCTGGAATGCACTCAGAAATTTAAATAAAAACGCAACAGAATGCGCAGCATTCAGAAACGCATCTGGAATGGATCTGGAGGACATTTTGTGGTGTGAACTAGCCCTTAGGCCGTAAAATATGCGGGCTCTCAGCGGCTGAGAATGTAGAAGGGGGATCAGGAGCATATAGGTTGGATGGGTGGAGTTGGGGCAGCGGGCTGTTTTTTAACCATATATGTTGTTTGAGGAATCATTTTTAATCTATATGGAATAAAGATATTGATTATATATTTAGAGAGGACGAGGTGTAAGTGGTATGTTTCATGTAATAATCATAACTGACAATTTCGTGAGTATGGTGACAGATAGAGCCTAGATCCATTGTGTATTGGCTTTCCTTTGCATGATCAGGAGCACACACAGGAGGGAGGAGACATAATACTCCCAGGTGGACAGAGACAGTCAGGAATTACTGCCGGGATCTCACTGTTGAAATATCAATGACATGTAAGACGCCAGAGAGTGACTAAGCTCACCAGGCTCCACTTATACTTTAAAAATGGTGGTCAAATTACATTATTTACATGGTAATAATGCGCACATACGTTTCAGTGCCATCAATTTTGAAAGGCAACCCGAAGCACTAAGGCAATGCCCAGTCAGGGGGGGGGGGGGGGGGGCGGTAGTGGGGTCCCCCAGGGTTTTGTGCTGGGACCAATCCTGTTTGATTTGTAAAGGACCTGGAGAATGGGGTAAGCAGTGCAATCTGTATTTGTGGACGATACTATGCTAAGCAGGGCAATAACGTTTCCGCAGGATGTGGAAACCTTGCAAAAAGACCAGAACAAACTAATGGGGTGGCCAACTACATGGAAAATTAGGTTTAATGTAGAAAAATGTAAACTAATGCAATCTATACACTGGGGGAGAACCTCTGGGGGAATCTAGGATGGAAAAAGAACCTGGGGGTCCTAGTAGATGATAGGCTCAGCAATGGCATGCAATGCCAAGCTGCTGCTAACAAAGCAAACTGAATATTGGCATGCATTAAAAAGGGGATTAACTCCAGAGATAAAACGATAATTCTTCCGCTCTACAAGACTCTGGTCCGGCCACACCAGTATGTCCAGTTCTGAGCACCAGTCCTCAGGAAGGATGTACTGCAAATGGAGAGAGTACAAAGAAGGGCAACAAAACTAATAAAGGGTCTGGAGGATATTAGTTATGAGGAAAGGTTGCAAGCACTGAACATATTCTCTCTGGAGAAGAGACTCTTGAGAGGCGGATATGATTTCAATTTACGAATACTGTACTGGTGAACCCACAATAGGGATAAACCTTTTTTGTGGAAGGGAGTTTAACAATACACGTGGCCACTCATTAAAATGAGAAGAAAATAAATTTATCCTTAAGCTACGTAGAGGGTTCTTTACTGTAAGAGCGGCAGGGATGTGGAATTCCCTTCCACAGGCGGTGGTCTCAGTGGGGGTCATCGATAGTTTCAATAAACTATTAGATAAGCACCTGAACAACCACAACATACAGGGATACAATGTAATACTGACATATAATCACACACATAGGTTGGACTTGTGTCTTTTTTCAACCTCACCTACTACGCAACATTGTGATACAAATGTTCTGACGTGTCCAATTTGTGGGATGTTTTGGTGTTGACAGCCTATTGTTTTCAATGGACAGGACAACCTTGACACAGCGCTCATTAGCACACTGCAACATTGTAAATGATCCCTCAAATTTAAAATAAAAGATTTTTATGGTAAAAAGTAGCACTTTTCTTCCTCCACATTTTACAGATCACTTCTCTCAGAAGACTTTTTTTTATTGTTTATTGTAAGTTATGCATTGAGTAGACTTCAGTACCATCTGTGTGACCCTCTGAGGTCCTCTTTATCCCAAATACATCTGCCTGCTGTGTTGAGGAGGCTGCAGGCCGCGGAATGTTTGAGCAGGTGCACAGAGAAGACAGCATTCCAAGCATAAAAGCTGCAGCAGCAGGGACACTATTACTACAGCTGGGAGAGGGCAGCCAATGACATAAGCAGGTCCCCGACTGTATCACGTTCCCACTGCAAGAGAAAGAACAGAACATTATTTTTTTCAGTGATTTGAACAGCTACTCATTAATCTTGCAAAGATGACAAAAAACTTTATTAACAAATACAGAAAACATCGTTCACAAAATTACCACCTGAGGAATGTTACACCCCTCTCTTGCCCAGACCTTTTTTTTACTTCTGTGATAGTTTGACAGACAATTACTTGGTCATGCAACACTGTGCCCAAATTAATTTTATACCTTTTTTTAACCACTTGCTGACCGCCCCATAGCACATTTACTGCTTCAGGACGAGCGTGCGGCGCAGAATCACTATATATATATATATATATATATATATATATATATATATATATATATATATATATATATATATATATATATATACATATATATATATATATATATATATACACACACACACACACACACACACACACACAGGTTTTGAGTTTAAGTCAGCGGCAGGACGCTGCCGCTGTAACTCTACACAGCGGGTCGTGTGGACCCAATGTCCGCCGGCACCTGCTGACCATTCGGCACACTGACAGAATGGCAGTCTGCCTATGTAAACAAGGCAGATTGTTGTTCTGTCAGTAAAGAAGGCATGGATCCTGTGTTTCTGTAAAGCAGAAACACCGATCCATGCCATCCACTAGCAAAAGCACCTCCCCCACTACACTGAGCTAGGCACACAGTTAACCTTTTGATCGCCCCTGATATTAACCCCTTCCCTGCCAGTGTCATTAATACAGTGACAGTTCATATATTTAGCACTGATCACTGTAATAATGTCACTGGTCCCCCAAAAAAAAGTGTCAAATATGTCAGTTAGGTTTCCGATTTGTCTGCCGCAATATTGCAGTCGCGCTATAAGTCGCTTATTGCCGCCATTACTTTTACATCATTTGACTTTTGCTCTTACATTTTAAAAATAAAAAATATCTCATCGTTTGTAGACGCTATAACTTTTGCGCAAATCAATATACGCTTTTTGACATTTCTGTTACCTAAAACATGTAGCAGAATACATATTGGCCTTAACTAATGAAGACATTTTTTACTGGATAAGATTTAGAGCAGAAAGTAAAAATATTGTTTTTTTTCTCAAAATTGTCGTTCTGTGTTTATAGCATAAAAAAAAACACAGGAGGTGACCAAATACCACCAAAGGAAAGCTCTATTTGCAGGAAAAAAAAAAGAACATCAATTTTATTTGGGTACAGCGTCTCACGACCGTGCAATTGTCAGTTAAAGTAACACAGTGCCGTATTGCAAAAAATGGCCTGGACAGTAAAGGGGGGGGGGGGGGGTAAACCTTCCAGAGGTGAAGTGGTTAAAAAGATAAAACTTTCTTTTGGTGGTATTTATTAACCGCTGAGATTTTTATTTTATATGAAGGGGAAAAAAAAGACCAAAAACATTTTAAAAAACAATTTCCCATTACTTTCTTGAGATAGATTCTAACATTTAAAAATGCCAGGACTGTAGTAACGCCCCTAAAACTACCCCTTTATGAAAAGTAGGCGCCCCAAGGTGACTGCAAAAATTGAAATGAAGAAACATGCTGGTATGGAGAAGTGTGGGTTTATGAAAAAATAAACATCCAGACTAACCTCTGTTCTGCAGCATCGGTGTGAAGCTGCAGCTGTCCCACATCAGTGCAGCGGAGAACTGAGCGATCGCATAACTGCTGTCTGCTTGGGGTGGAAAACAGTGACGATCAGTCACCTTTCTCTGTTCTGCTTCTCCTACACTCACTGGAGCGCCAAGCTGTGGAAGGGATGGGCACAGCTGGTTCTGCCAAAAGCAGAGAGGCGGAGCCAGCTGTCAATCTGTCAGCCGGGTGGATCCCAACAATATTGTCAGAATCCTTCCAGAGCACTGGAAACCCAACAATACAAGTGGCCACCTCAACACACATTATGTAGGCATGGTATACTGTTCTATTCACTAGGAAACTTGCCCTGAGAAATGCTATGCAGCCATTACCGCAAGATCAGCAGCACTCAGATGCAACAAAGGAAGGGATATTTTTTTTTTTAAATGGCTATTTTCAATACACATACAATCCCCCCCCCTCTTTATTGGAATGATGAGGGGTTATACGTTTTTTTTCAGGTTTTTATTGCTAGGATTCTTCAAGTAATGAGGAGCGCAATATCATTTGATGTGTAGTCTGAATGTATTTTTTATATTGTGTAGTATATTTATAATAAAAGAAATATAGAAGATGAGCATTTGCATAAAAAGCATTGGGGCAGGAGCTACATGCTGGCAGTTAGTCTGGTTGAAAAAAGACAAGTCCATCCAGTTCAACCGCCGCCACCTCTTCCATGCTTGGAACTGGCGGCTCCTTGTAGGTGCATTGTTTCATTTGTCATGACAGTATACTGGTATGTGGATGAAGCCTTTTAATGTGCTTTCTATATTATTAAATACATATTCGACACTATATGTGGTTGGGACTCATGCGGTGAGCGTCCCCCCCAGTATTGTATCAAGTAAACCAAGGGTGCCCAACCTTTTGAAGAGCGAGGGCCACTTAAGCGACTCGGTAACCGGTCACGGGCCACAATGAGAGGAGCGGGTGAATGAGATCCCACTCTGCTTAATAGAGCCCATTCTACTCGCAGCACACCAAACTCGCAGGTAATAGAAGTCTATGGTTCAGTGCAGGTAACCCACAGGTGCATTTCTCTGCACCTATGGATCAGTTTGAAAGCAGCCCAGTAACCACTGCATATGCTATATATATATATATATATATATATATATATATATATATATATATATATATATATAAAAATATACACACTGATATTAGTAATAAACGTACCTTTTAATAACAGCATTCTATTTTATTCCATCCCAGAGCAGGTCACGAGCTACATCAGAGGGCTCCGCGGGCCACTGGTTGGGCACCCCTGAAGTAAACCGTCTGACTGTCCCCAGTGGTGAGAAGTGGCACTACTGGTTGTCCCCCATTGTGAAAATGAAGCTGGTGGACGACGTGGAATCCAGTTGATACAAACATGAATGTTGATGCTTTCCTCTGGCAGCTTAAGACCCCTTTCACACTGAGGAGTTTTTCCCAGGCGGTACAGTGCCAAAAATAGCGCCTAAATACCACCCAAAAAACTCCTGCCCAGCCTTCTCAATGTGAAAGGCAGAGGAGCGGTATGTATACCGCTCCTTCCCATTTAAAACCATGGAAAACCACGGTAATACCACCCCCAATGCGCCTCTGCAGAGTCGCACTGCGGGCGGTATTAACCCTTCATCGGCCGCTAGTGGGGGTTAATACCGCACCTCTAACGGCCGAATCCCGCGGCAATTCCGACGGTATACCGCCTCCTGCCCCAGTATGAAAGGGGCCTTAGGCTGGCTATACAGGATACAATTTTCTTTAAACTATGTAGTGCAAGGGATACAATTGAAAATGTTGTTTAGTTTTGACCTCATATTATATGGTTTGTGGTAAAGCTAAAAGGAAAATTGTACAAGAAAATTGAACATGTATGGTCAGCCTTAGACTCCGTTCACATCTCCACGTTCCAAATTGCAGGCAGAATTGCTGAGATTCGCAATAGCAGCAAATCGTGGAATGCTGGTGCATTTCCAGCACGTTGCCCGTTGATTTTAGTAGCACCCCAAACGCAGCACAATTTTCCCACGATTCGTCAGGGGGACAATCACGGTAAAAACAGGCAAACAGTGTTAAGCCTCATACACATGGTACGATTGTTGGCCAATCGAGCATCTGTGTTTGGTGCCAGGATCTTGTCTTACATACCAATGTTACACAGTTGTTGTGCCACAAACACAACCATAGTGACATACTACGAGGAATTTCAGCTCAAGCACCACACTTTGGGCCCCTTCTGCCAATTTAGTGTTTGGTGGGCATTGATTCCGAGCTTGCGTGTTTGTACTTCGACATTTGTGTACTGACCATACGAAATTTACTAAATTGTCAAAGGCATACTAACAGTAAGAATTTAGGACAACAGTCTGTCAGACAATCCCCTTCCAACAATCATACCGTGTGTACAAGGCTTTAGGCTAGGTTCACACTGCTGCAAATTCACAAATCCCTGAAATCGCGGCCGCAAATGCCAGTCTATAGAGCCGAATTTGCATCGCACACGGATCAAACTCGCACAGGACCCTTTTTCCCCCCGCAGCTTAGATTCACACCGCACTAATGGAAAACAATGTTATTTTAATGACTTGCGAATTTGAACGATCGCAACGGCTCAAAATTCGCAGCAGTGTGAACCCAGCCTTAGAGAGGATTTCAATTAGTTGGTGGAAGACACTTTCACTGCGTGATATTAACCACTGCCTAATGCCGATATACGTCGGCAGAATGGCACAGGCACGTCGCCTTTAAGATTCCAGCCGCGGGTGGCGCACGCGACCAGGTCCGAAGCTCCGTGACCCGATCGCCGCCGGTGTCCCACGATCGGTCATAGGAGCTGAAGAACGTGAAAAAGGTGTCAAAATTTCACAGTCACGAGGGGAGGGGGGGGGTAGGGGTTAGCCAGTTTTGTTTGGGAGCCACATTGCACGACCGAGCAATTGTCAGTTTAACCACTTGCCGACTGTCGCATGTATATGTACGTCCACAGAATGGCACGTACAGGCATATGGGCATACATCTACGTCCCCGCCTTTCCGCGGGTCGGGGGTTCGACCAGTGTCCCCATTGGAAGATTTCCCCACCATTTCTTTTCTGGAGATAACCCAAAATTTGTTTGTTTTTTTACTGTCAAAGAGGATGACAAAAACAGGACAAAGAGGGTGAATCTCCCTAATGAGGCCAAAGACAGTGTTTTATTGCTAACAGGTGTTCTAATTCATCTCCACTCTATTCAAAACTAGAAAAAAAAAAAATACGTATTCACACACCTCATTAGGACCCTTGAAACCTCAAAAATGTAAAACAAGTGTAATACAACTTAATCACAGCTTATGGCAAGAGCACCATCGTGTGGTAAAAAATGGGTACTGCATATGGTCCAAGGACAAAGCCAAGACAGAATGAGGATAGCATTCCATGCAACAGATGTCACATTCATTTTCCATAACCGATAGTTAATGACCGATGCAGAACACATAAAAGGGAATTTCACACAGTAGACTGGGCAGATGTAAACACTAACTGAATGACATGGCGTTTCCCAAAGCACTGTCATAATAAAAACACCCCCCCTTTCTTGTCCTTTGCTTCTTCTCAGCACTACTGAACGCTTTGACATGTAATCCAGCTATAGCTGTATGGCATTTCTCAGTATTCACCAATAGTGGCCTGTGTAATGCATGTTGAAATTACTACTTGTAGACCCCATTCCATGCAAACGTTGGGCCAACACAGGATCAAAAACTGGGAGACAGAGGCACAACATTATCACCATACGAGGAAATAACTGTAGAAAACAGACTTTTTTTTTTTTTTTTTAATCGTGGTAATAAAAAGAGAAGCATAGTCCAGTATATGGAAACAAATACACATAAATGCTACAGAAGGATAATTATAAATACACATCACTTGGATATACAATATAGGCTTTCCAGTTTATCATATTTACAATAGCTGCCATAACTGTACAGATTATCTGAAGATGATACAATTATTTGATATTAGAATAAAATAAAAAAAGATATTAAAATAAAATAAGAGTTGTAGAAAGCTCGTTGATCAGCCACCCACATTTAATGTCTAGACAGCAGGAATGACAAGACCTGCATTGTCCACAGCTGCCAATTAAAAAATAAAATAACCGCATTCCATGGAAGGGGAAAGCTGATCGGCCATCTGAACACCACTTGTTGCTTATCCATATGAAGTGAAGATGTACAGAAAGTGTGCCAACAAAAAAGCTTGACAACCAATCAGCTTCCAGCTGTCATTACTACAACGCTAGTTTGAGAATTATACACTGGTTGCTGTGGGTATTCTATAATTCCCACAAAAACTCTTCAAACATTTGCTTTCATGAGGTCTTGCATTCATGAAGACCTACCTACCGATTTATCAACCTAATATGTCCCCTTATCGAGGTTGAGACGTTAAGATTCTATATGCTTGTTCAACCCCCAAAAAATGCATATAATAAATAGAATTATGAATTAGAACATTGGCACTCTAATATTTGTGATTGCTTAATGTAGGGTTAGAATGCCTCTCTTTGTTGTGGTAGTAACAGTGGAATATGCTGGGACTTATTTATCAAAAGAACATGGGGGGGGTCAACTGAGACAACAGAATCACAAAAAATAATCTGATTCAATGCATAATACAAGGGTCAAGGAAACCTTTTGAGAGAGATGCATGAGGGCTGCCATTATTAGTATTCTAGAACAGTGTTTCTCAACTCCAGTCCTCAAGGCGCCCCAACAGGTCATGTTTTCAGGATTTCCCTGCCTTGAGGACTGGAGTTGAGAAACCCTGTTCTAGAATGCTAGTTGTCTGGACCAGTGTTTTTCAACTCCAGTCCTCAAGGCGCCCCAACAGGTCATGTTTTCAGGCTTTCCATTATTTTGCACAGGTGATTTGATCAGTTTCACTGCCTTAGTAATTACAACAGCCATTTCATCTGAGGGAAATCCTGAAAACATGACCTGTCGGGGCGCCTTGAGGACTATAGTTGAGAAACACTGGTCTGGACAGTTCTGTAACCCACATGGTTCCATAAGGTTTGAGTCACTAACCTGGAAAGAGTCAGACATTCTAATTTGGATACCTGTTTCAGGTAAGAGACACAAAACAGGTGTGAATATATATATATATATATATATATATATATATATATATATATATATATATATATATATATATATATATATATATATATATATATATATATATATATATGTGTATTCTCACATGAAAAAAAATTGGACCATCTGACTGTACTGGATTAAAGGTTACTAGGCTATTTTTTGTTCTCCATTCATAAACATAGCTTGAATCAGGAACATACTGCATTATAGCCACTGGATGGAGCCAATGATCTTTACTGCATCCATAATGTGGTATTCTTATGACCGAACAACATTAAACCTGGAGCCTCGTAACACGCAATTGTGCCAGGATTCACACAGAATTAATGTACATGTAGTTTTACAGAATATCTCTGCAAATTTTTTTAATAAATACACCCTAAAGTATTGAAGCAAGAAGGTAAACAAGGCAGATCATGAAAATAGCATTTGCAGAATGAGATTTAGTACCAGATGCCTGCAGCTCTCACTCAAGGTTTCCCTTTTCTATGCGACTTATTTCACACATTTGATAATGAAAATGCAATAAAAGGGCTCCCTGAGAGGATCACCTTGAATATTCAACTCTCCCACTAATAGAACTGCAATTCTCCGCAGTAGTGAACAGAAACTGGCAACTGAAGACCTTGCAGAATCTGACACTTCTGGGAGTGTCAATCTCCTGGTCCCCTGCAGTGCTCTGTCCTTCAATCCAGCAGTCCATACATCACTTCTGCATCTTGTAGTGATGTATGGAGTCAAAAGGAATCGCACAGCATGGGCAAACCACCAGGAAATAAGACACTCGGAGAATGAAAAATCTGCAGAATCTTCAAGGTCACTATGATGAGGTCACTGATGCTTGAACATTAGTATTCCTGGCCATATATTTCAGGCATGAATTTTGCGCATAAAAGAAAAATTCTAACTCCTAGAATGTCGTTTGTTTTGTATGGAGGGGTACCCATACCTACATAAAATGGGGACAGTCCAAGCGGATTTCTGTCTTTTTTTTTTGACTGATCTATAAGCAGCACATTTTTACACGCCTGTGTGTACAGGCACATTAAATGCAGGCCAGGGTTTTCAATCAGGAAAAAAAAAAAAAGTCTTTAGGTCTCGAAATGCTGTGTTTTCAGGCAACAGTGTTCAAGAGGCCTAAAGCAACAGATTATCTTCACTTCTATGGCACACTCGGCAGTATAGGAGAGCATTCAATGCCTTTTTTGAAGAACTTTAAAGGCACTCATGTTTGGGCCGATTACTGAAATGCTCAACAAAAGAAACTGGATTGAATGTCCATAGAAGGCTGGTGAGAACCGTCACCTACAATTGTTTGGGCTCAGGCTCTTTCTAGGTAATGCAACCAATAAAAAGGTCCATTTTAATATTTAAAATATACAAACTCATAGCAAAATAAAAAGGAGAATACACAAATCTGATCAGCATTAGATTACTTTTTGTGGTATGCAACATTGTAATTTATTGCTCCTGTACAAAAACAAACCATGTTCTGCGCATTAAATGTTTTGTAGTGTAATTATACATATTATACATATATTACATATATTGTTACCACAAACCATATTTACACAACTGATTGCATGTGACCCTGCCATGGCAAGTCAATCCTGTACTCAAAGAAATACAACAGCTGCTGTTACTGTTCTCCTTTTAAAAATGGCAATTGCCTGGCTGTCAGAGTGAATGATTGTATTGTATTGGAATGACAGACAGAAAACGATTTGCTTCAGTAGAGTTCAGCAATGTCAGCCTTCATACTACCTTACCATTACAGTCTTAGTGTCGAGTGACCTTAACAGTCTGCCTGAGGATTGACAGGTCTAAAAAAACATATTTAAATTTTTAAACCGAGGAAATGTTTTATTTATATTATAAAAACACGTTTGTACTAGCGGGCTCCATAATTCAATAAAGCCATTTCTGTATATGGTTAGCCAAATTGCTGCTGTATAGTCTATCCCAAAGGAAACCTATAACTATCAGTTATTGATGGATTGCTACTAAAAACGTAGTTATTGTTACTAAACCCACAACAGTAAAAATCAGTAAATATGTGCAGTAAAGCATTCTTGTTATATTCCCTGCAGAACCCAAGATGTTAATCTTCCACATTGTGTAAAAAGGCTGTTTGATCCGGTCTTCTCCAATCCTCCTTTTACTGTCCCCAATTCCATCTCCCGATAGTACAGAGCATTGGAGGCACTCTGTACATGCTCAGTTTAGCATGTATTGCTAGGAGAGGTTTTTGTTTTTTGGAAGGGTGCATGTGATCAGCACAGGGCCAATCAGCACTGTTTCAGAGAGGGTCAGGGTTAATGCAGCCTAATAGAATAAAAGCTCCTCCAAGCTTTAACCAGTGCTCGGCCAGACACTGATAGAAGTCATAAGACTGCTGGTGAGAAAAGGTCTTTAGCAGTTTATATTTACTAAAATAATTGCATTTCCATGTTTTGTGTACTGTGGGAGACCAAATATAGTGAATGCAGAGTCCTGGGTTTAGTAACACTTTAAGTGATTTTAGTTGTGAACTAGTAAACATTGCCAGTGCAGATTAGGCATTAGCCTTGATCAGTCTGCTTCTGAAAGCACAATACCTCTTCTGGGTAGAATGACACCTAGGGTCTTTCAATCTACCTTCTAAAAAATGCACTCCCTGCAGTATTCTGCTAGTAAAATGACATCCAACAAATCATTCAATCTCTCAGCAGCAAATAGATTTAATCACCCATAGCCCTTGCCTTAAAAGGTGACCTATACCTACAGAAATATGTAGGCTGCCATTGTTGATCTAAAAAAAAAAGCTAGTTGCCTGGCAGTCTCGCCATCCTATGCTTCGTTACCAGCTGAAAAAAGAATGCAGATCGGGCACATCAGAACTACTACTTTGCATACTTGTTCCAGGTCAATGGAAGGCAGAGGCAGTTTATTTTCTGGTCACATAAATATGAATTATATGACATTATCTTACAATTGTAAATAAAAGTCAAAATGGTACAAAAAAAAAAAAAAAAAAAAACACTTTATATATTCCCTTTATACAGCATTTGCTAACAAAACCAATAATAAAAAAGGATTCTCCCTGGAAAAAATTTAACAAAAATAAAAAATTCAGACAGCATTGCCTTTTAGCTTAACACAAGTAACATTTCCCCAGCCATTGGTGAGGAAGGAGTTGATCTTTGCAGAATCTGATGGATCCATAGGTCATCTTTCCTATGCATGAAGAATCTGGTTCTTTAGCTCCATAAAGCTTTTCCACCACAAAAGCAAATCCAATTACTTCTGTGTCCAACAAGGACTGAAGACATCAAATTAAAAACCGATTGGCTTTTTGATGCCATAAAGGTAAAAAGAACCAATTGTAGATCATTTTAGCTTTTAACACTGAGGCAAAATGTACATGAAGTCCTAAATATAAAAAAAATACGAAAGTGGCAAAAGACAGCATGGATAGCTGGTAAGTTCAAGACTGCATAGTGGCAAAATCCAGGGAGGCAAGGCACTGAGAAGCCAACCTGAGAGGTTAATGAACAAAAAAAGTGTAGGTGCCCATGGGCAAGTCACGTCCATAAGCTTTCCTGCATGGTCCAGCACTAACCCGTAACTGCATCCAAATCTATAAAGTCTCTTAAGAAAAAATTCCTTGGCAGTCTTCCCATACCAGAAAATCTGTGGTATAATCCAAAAGGAAGAGTGGCAAATCCTCCTTTAGTCTAGTCAACTGTGCCGAAAACGTACCTCAGTTTAGCCCAACTAACACCAAACTGAATCAAAACACAAGCTTTCCTACAGTCAAGCTATGTGCACCAGAACTGCTGGTATCCACGCAACAACCTTTACAAGTCAAACTATGATGTCACATCCCTTCTCCCTTGACAGCATTGTGGAAGGGGGTGAAAGGGTGGGGGTTTACCCCAGCCAAATCTGTACCAGTTTTCGTTGAAAGTGAAAAAGAAAAAAAACCCCACCACAAACACTGTATATATAAAAAGTAAATATGCATAAATTTACCATGTATGTACACAAGTTGCATTTCATATTTCTGAACCGACGTGCAAAATAAAATAAAAATTCTGCAAGTTCTTGCAAACTTTCAAAAAAGGTGGCATGAGCCCAACTAATTCATATACATCATCTAGATTGTTAAATATCTTCATATCTACATAAAACGGTCATAAAAAAAGAAAAAATAATATTATACGTATATAAAAAAAAGTGGGGCTTAAAAAATAAAAAAGAGGGAGAAGTTCTTTGTCAAGTGCCCACTGGGTCTCCTCAACTGGTTGTGGTCACCTCTGTCTTTTTATTGCTGCAACAAGGCTTGTACTGCTGAGCATCGATGAGGATTTCACCATAGCGTCCTTCGTAAATTATTCCACAGCAAACCTTTTGCCTAAAAAAAAATTAAACAGAATTAACGAGGGGAAAAAAAAAAAAAAAATAGTACAGGACAAGTTGACGAAGAATCTGCACAGTTAAGCCTCTTGCACACAATGAGAATATTAGACGAATGATTGCCCCTTTTTTTTGCATGCTAGCCTCGTGTTGAAAATGAAGAGGTTAGTGAATTTACAAAAACTATCGTACAACTTTGGAAGTGATGTAATGTGTTGTATTTGTACAATAACGTATTCATCCGTTTCAGAGCATGCGTGGTCTTGCCCTTACGATTGTCAAATAATGCATCAATTACATAAAAATTGTACGAGAATCTTTTTGGGGTTTGTCCCTTCGGCTCTCGAAAGCGGTGTATGAACGATCAGATTAACAAATCGGTATTAGTCTGATTTTCTAATTACGTGTACTAGGCTTCTTTACACTATATGGCCTTAAGCAGGGATCCTCAAACTACGGCCCTCCAGCTGTTGCGGAACATCAAATCCCATGAGGCATTGCAAAACTCTTGACATTCACAGACATCACTAGGCATGATGGGAATTGTAGTTCCTGAACAACTGGAGGGCCGTAGTTTGAAGACCCATGGCCTAAATGTTGTAGACATCCCAACAAATCATACTTTTGGATATGGAATGTTTTGACAGCCCATTCCATAACCATGGACATCTTAGCCAAAAGAGCGCTTGTGAGGTCAGGTACTGATGTTGCACAAGACGATCTGGCTTTTAATTGGCTTCCTATTCATCCCAAATGCGTTTAGAGTTACGGAACTTGAGTTCCTCCACACCAAACTGGTCAACCCATGTCTTAATGGAGCCGACTTGGTACACAGGAGCACAGTGATGCTGGAACAGAAGAGATTCTTCCCCAAACTTACCACAGGGCTGGGGGGGGGGACACGGTCTAAAAGGTCTTTGCATGCTGTAGATATTAAACCAAAACACCCTCACTGGAAATACCCAACCTCAATTATTTAGAGGTGTCCACATAATTTTGAGCATATAAGGGTGCAATGATCAAGAGCACACAAACCTTTGGCCATAGAGTGTATACGCATGCAACAAAAGGTGCATTGTACACAGCTTTGGAGGACTACAAGGAACAGCAAGGTATATTCAGACAGTGACTGACCTACACCCAATTTTAATAAGCGAATAGTTTAACTTCACAGCTGCTCAGGAGTTATAGGTAGGATAGTGAACATTGGTGTGCAGTAACACGATACTTGTGTTAATTACTGAATGCATTGTCACAGGAGGAAGAGAAACTTGTGTAATACAGATCTGGATGAATGAAGAGTTCTTTTTAAAATAGAACTAATTGTGTAACCCATCAGTTTGAGTGCTGTCTGAATATCCTACATGCAATAAAAAAAAAAAAAAAAAAAAAAAAAAAAAGGGGGGGGGGGTTCCTTTTTAGAGAACATAGTACCTTTTCCAGTAGGTTGGATCCAAAAAGGAGAAGGAGGAGGAGCCCCGGCTTGGTGCGGTTCTTCTTATTTCTACATCCGTGTCTGTGTCGGAGTGGTTACTGCAGGATGAGGAATGTGTCGGTGAAGCACTAGAAGCTGTACTGTGCGCACCAGAATCTGCAGAAACATTGACATTTATTAAATCGGGACGATCAATCAGTTTGTGACATTTAAGTCAAAGTCCAAAACTCCTCTCCCCCACCTTTCAATTAATGATCAAGTCACATCCATTAAAAACGGTTAAAGCCAAACAAACAAACAAAAAAAAAAAAAAAAAAAAAAAAAAAGGGAGGGAGAAGGACTGGGCCAATAAAGGATTTTCCAAGACCAGAAATGAAGGCAAACCTCCCCAACAGGACGCTTAAAGCTGAACTCCAGCTCTCCCTTCAGTCTTGCACAGATGTAAAGGTTCCTCTCCTGTAATGTAATTGCTTAAGACCCCTTTCACACTAAGGAGTTTTTCCAGGCGGTACAGCGCTAAAAATAGCGCCTAAATACCGCCTGAAAAACTCCTGCCCAGCCTTCTCAATGTGAAAGCCCGAGGGCTTTCACACTGAGGCGAAGCGCTGGCAGGAGAGAGAGAAGAAAAAAAAAAAAAAAAAAAATATCTCCAGCAAGCAGCATCTTTGGAGCGGTATGTATACCGCTCCTTCCCATTTAAAACAATGGAAAACCGCAGTAATACCGCCCGCAATGCGCCTCTGCAGAGGCGCATTGCAGGCGGTATTAACCCTTTATTGGTTGCTAGCGAGGGTTAATACCGCCCCGCTAGCGGCCGAATCACGCGGCAATTACCGCCACCGGCTGTGCATTAGAAGCTACAGAAAAAAGCACAGGGACCCAGTGAGGAGATCACGTGTCCTAAAATAAGGTAGGCAATGAAAACAAACGTTTTATACAAAACCTTTATAAAACAGGTTGAGGAGGGAAAAAGAGAAACTAAAATATAAAGTGGAAAACATTTTAGCCTCAAGGGTTAAGACTAGGGGGAGAAAGCCTCACGCCACACACAAGCACAACTTACAATGGCCTGAAAGGTTTTTATCAATTTGGTTCCTTCTAGCAGCCAAACGCCTAATTGCTTTGGGTCTGATTCGCAGCGCTTTCAAGTTCGGTCCCCCACGAGCATCTACTACCTGTTGACAAAACAGAGTTGGGAGGGTGAGCCGTAAAGTAATAAATAAAAAAATAAAAAAAACAGACCCACCTTCAAGCCCCAACTGCCACAGCACCCATCACTGTCAATTTACTGACAAATATTACTATTGGAAAAAGGTGGATTGGGCTCCCCCAAAACGTTGACATTAAATAAACTACAAAAATTAAATAAAATACGTTGAGAAATTTTCCTGCTGCAAGTCTCACTGAGAGCACATGCTGCTGGCTTCATATTTTTATAATCCATTAGATAAGAAATTAAAAATAAATAAAAAAAACACGATAAGTAATAGTTATAATAGTAATATTAAATACTAGTGGAAGTAGTATTAAGAATAAATCGAGTAACAGAATAGTAATAATGAGAAGAATACTAGTAGGATGAGTAATAGTTAGAATAGGATAATAGTTATATTGGAATGATTAACATAATAATAACAGTTGTTATATTAGAATAATAGTTATATTAGAATAATAAATAATAATAAGTTATTAGAATAGTTATATTGGAATAATAAGTTATTAGAATAAGAAATAAGTTATATTAGAATAATAATAATAATAATAATAGAAGAAGAAGTTATATTATTCTTCTAATAACTATTATTCTAATATAATTATTAGAATAATAAGTTATATTAGAAGAATAGAATAGTTATATTAGAATAAATAATAATAAATAATAATAATAATAATAATAATAATAATGTATTAGAATAATAAATAGTTATATTAGAATAATTATATTAGAATAATAAATTAGAATAATAAGTTATTAGAATAATAATAAGTTATATTAGAATAATAATAAATAATAATAAGTTATTAGAATAATAGTTATATTGGAATAATAAGTTATTCGAATAATAATAAGTTATATTAGAATAATAATAATAAGTTATATTAGAATAATAAGTTATATTAGAATAATAAATATTAATAAGTTATATTAGAATAATATTAATAAGTTATTAGAATAATAGTTATATTGGAATAATAAGTTATATTAGAATAATAAATATTAATAAGTTATATTAGAATAATAATATTAATAAGTTATGAGAATAATAGTTATATTGGAATAATAAGTTATTAGAATAATAATAAGTTATATTAGAAGAATGATGATAATAATAATAGTTATTAGAATAGTTATATTGGAAGAATAAGTTATTAGAATAATAATAATAAGTTATATTAGAATTATATTAGAATAATAAATAAGTTATTAGAATAATAGTTATATTGGAATAATAAGTTATATTAGAATAATATTAATAAGTTATATTAGAATAATAAATATTAATAAGTTATATTAGAATAATAATATTAATAAGTTATGAGAATAATAGTTATATTGGAATAATAATAAGTTATTAGAATAATAATAGTTATATTAGAATAATAGTTATATTAGAATAAGTTATTAGAATAATAAAAAGTTATATTAGAAGAATAATGATGATAATAATAATAGTTATTAGAATAATAATAAGTTATTAGAACAGTTATATTGGAATAATAAGTTATTAGAATAATAATAAGTTATATTAGAATAATAATAAATAATAAGTTATTAGAATAGTTATTTTAGAATAATAAGTTATTAGAATAATAATAATAATAATAATAATAGTTATATTAGAATAAATAAAATAATAATAAATAATAATAGTTATATTAGAATAAATAAGTTATATTAGAATAATAATAATAAATAATAATAGTTATATTAGAATAAATAAGTTATATTAGAATAATAATAAATAATAATAGTTATATTAGAATAATAAGTTATTAGAATAATAAATAATTAGTTATATTAGAATAATAATAAATAATAAGTTATATTAGAATAATAATATTAGAATAAATAATAAGTTATTAGAATAATAGTTATTTTAGAATAATAAGTTATTAGAATAATAATAATAATAATAATAATAGTTATATTAGAATAATAAATAATAAGTTATATTAGAATAATAATAATAAAGTTATATTAGAATAATAAATAATAATAGTTATATTAGAATAAAAAGTTATTAGAATAAATAGTTATATTAGAATAATAAATAATAATAAGTTATTAGAATAATAATAAGTTATATTAGAATTATATTAGAATAATAAATAAGTTATTAGAATAAGTTATTTTAGAATAAGTTATTAGAATAATAATAGTTATATTAGAATAAATAAGTTATATTAGAATAATAAATAATAAGTTATTAGAATAATAATAAATAATAGTTAATAATAATATTTATATTAGAATAATAATAGTTTGTCTTGACATTAGTCTTGTTTGTATAATCCTAAATAATGCATACAAATTATACAATCAGTTTTTATTGCCAATTTAAGAACAGTTTCGGCGCTTAGTGGACAAGACCTGCTGGCAGTGGCGCACACCGAGCACCATCGGTGAAACCTATAACTTACATGATTCCAGTTCTTTTTTGAGTCAGATGGAAGCTTTTTCCATCTCTTCACCAAAAGCACGCAGGCGTTGCAGATATCCCCTGTGCGTCTTTCATGCAATCTACAAAACAGAGCAGAAATGTGCATTTAAATATTTTATTTTTTAAACCTTATGCAATAATTTGTGCTTGGAATTGGGGATTATCCCACTGATGGAAGGAGTTGGGAACCCCTAACCTGCCTGACTGATGGCACTTCACTGACAATGTGTCAGAATTCACCAGCTCAGGAGGTGGAGAATCGGGAAGTGAAGATTTGACCTTCTCGATCAGACTCCCCTCCCTAAGACAGTAACTATGTCCCCCTGCCATGTTATGTATATACAGCATCTCACAAAAGTGAGTACACCCCCTTACATTTTTTGCAAATATGTTATTATATCTTTTCATGTGACAACACTGAAGAAACGACACTTTGCTACAATGTAAAGTAGTGAGTGTACAGCTTGTATAACAGTAAATCTGCTGTCCCCTCAAAATAACTCACAGCCATTAATGTCT
This sequence comes from Rana temporaria, assembly GCF_905171775.1. NCBI lineage: Eukaryota > Metazoa > Chordata > Amphibia > Anura > Ranidae > Rana > Rana temporaria. The sequence continues at coordinate 387,309,868 of NC_053491.1, forward strand.
AAACCACTGGCAAAAAAAGCAAGTACGCTCCTAAGTGAAAATGTCCAAATTGGGTGAGGACTACAGTCTAGCATTGTGAGAGTGTCATGGTCTGGGGCTGCACGAGTGCTGCCGGCACTGGGGAGCTACAGTTCATTGATGGAACCATGAATGCCAACTGTGACATACTGAAACAGAGCATGATCCTCTCCTTTCAGAGACGGGGGCCGCAAGGCAGTATTACAACATAATGACCCCCAAGACTACCTCTTCCTTTCTAAAGAAGCTAGACCTAAACCATATTGGGCATCCTCAAATAGAAGGTGGAGGAGCGCAAGGTCTCCAATATCCACCAGCTCTTTGATGACATCATTGAGGAGAACTCCAATGGCAACCTGTGAAGCTCTGGAGAACTCCGCACCCAATAGGGTTAAGGCAGGGCTGGAAAATAATGGTGGCCACACAAAATAGTGACACTTTGGGCTCAATTTGGACATTTTCACTTAGGGGTGTACTCACTTTTTGTTGCCAGCGGTTTAGACATTAATGGCTGTGTGTTGAGTTATTTTGAGGGGATAGCAAATTTACACTGTTATACGAGCTGTACACTCACTACTTTACATTATTGCAAAGTGAAATTTCTTCAGTGTTGTCACATGAAGATATAAAAAAAAATATTTACAAAAATGTGAGGGGTGTACTCATTTTTGTGAGATACTGTGCGATAGTGTGTGGACCAAGTTTTTTAACTTCACAAAAGGAGAAGCGATTTACACTACTTCATAAACAGGCAGACAGAGGAGAATGCTCTCCACTGTAAATGCCGGGGAATGGAGCAGTGACCATTTTCCACGGCTTCATAAACAGACACCAAAGCCAGAAGAGAAGGAATGAAGGTATAATGTGGGGTTGATATATGATAGGCAAATAGACTGAACTCACTCCAGAGCAGGGGTGTCACGCTCATTCAATTGTACGCCACATCAGCATTACAGCTGCCCATAAAGGGCCAGGGACGATATAGTATTTATCCAGCCCCCGCAAAATAGGTGCAGGAACTCAACAACGCTCGGGGCACGCTATGTGCAGAGTTCAAGGTTCACCATTTTCTTGGCAAAGTGAAGCTTCACCTCATTTACCAAGATCTGGAGCAACTGCACAGTCTTATTTGCTTTAGTAAAACCAACCCCTGTGCCTCTTGACTAGGTTTGAGGTTTAAAGTGGAGTTCCACCCATAAATAGAACATTACATCAGTAGTTTTAAAAAAAATTCATTAGTCCTTTAAGAAAAAAAATCTTTTTTTTAAGATGCCTTCAAAGTGTTGTTGCTAGGCAGAATAGTTAATCTTCCCTCTTCTTGCACCTAGGTGCTTAATGCTTCCTAACCTACACCGCACAGACTCCTGGGAATGTAGTGGGTGTAACTTTCCAGGAGTCTGTGCACTCCCCAGTCTCGAAGAATCATGTGACTTGGACAGTACAGGTGCTGAACCTGATCTGAAACCTATTACACTGCTTGTGCAGCACTGAGCATGTGCGAGATCTGCAAGGCTGAAATCCAGGAAGTCATACAGTCTGGCTTCAAGATGCCCACATCTAAGATGGCCCCAGTCAATTTCTATTTTATAAAGTGTCTAAATGCTGTAACAACCTAACAAAACAGACCTTCGTTTACAGACTAACTTTACTAGAATACATTAAGCTTGTGTATTACAGGGGTATTTATATTTAAAAAGTGAAATTGTGGCCGGAACTCCGCTTTAAATCTGACAATCGGGTATTCATCGAGGTGATGTTTTATGTAGGTTCTCATTATTACAACTCCAAGTAGATTATACAGAGGAAGCACAGAAAACTCCGCCAACATTCTTACCCAAAACAGGTCTGAAAGTCGCCCTCATATCGGATGCTGTCTGTAAAGCGACTGCTGGAAGATTTGGCTTTGCAGATACAGCAGCCTCTGGAGCTCCTGTAAGTTTTTGGCTTATAAAATCCAATCATTTTTCAACTGAATCAATCTGAAAAGAATAAAAAAGAGAATGCATCAGTCTGGAAATACAGAACATTATTAAAGGATACATTTGTGGCTACTAAATAACCTTTAAGTTTGTTGAGTTTTTATGACTGTACCCCCTTTTCTTCCACTGCAGAGAAGTAATACAGAATCTACGAAGGTAGACAGATGGCAAGATTTGGATTTATTTTGGGGTGTATAATGGGGGGGGGGGGGGGGCATAGAACTGCTGACATTTTAAATGTTAGTTTGGTCAACTTGTAGATCGCATTACATTTTAATATATTTGACATCCTTAAAAAAAAAAAAAAAAAGGGGGAGTGGAACTATAATGCACAGACTAAAAACTTCAGATCGTAATAAAAAAAAGCCTCCATTCTGATTGGCTGGGCTATTACAGCCTTTCCCATATACAATTCGCACACTGTTTCTGGCACTTCTAAAACATCACACAATGAAAACATGAAGCCACAAAAGCCGTTCAGACTCTGGATGGCATCATAAGAACAGATCAAAGCCTTGCTCATTGTACAAAACATCCTCCATGGGATCAAAGACGCCTCAAAGCTGCAAGTTTGCATGAGCTAGCGTGCAATAAAGAGCACCAGTTGCCTACATAAAATGATGGTCACTGATCTAATTTTTTAGCTGTCTGATGCTTAACGTTTTGTTTTGGCTAGAAAGGGGAACCTCTAAGGCACAGGTGTCAAACCAGGCTCACAGGCAGATTCTGGCCCTCCAGGCCATTTCATGTGGCCCTCGCATCTCTCCTGCAGCTGCAGGAGAGCTCCAGCCCTCCTCTGGTCCTCCTCCAGACCCCCAATTTCTGCTTTCAAGCAATGCATCCAGCTTCTTCCCAGCAGCAGTGGCTTTTGACATCTAATGTAAGGGGGAGGCACTGATCATCTAATCTTACAGATACAACTGGCCCCTTTGAGAACAATCATAATGCTGATGCGGCCCACGATGAAATGGAGTTCGGAAACCGCTGCGCTAAGGTTTTTATTGTTCATTGACCCCGTTGAGATTTCAGTTCACTTCCTGTTTTGGTGACCACACAGTAAGTGAAGGGGGATTATTAAAAACAGCTATATGGCCTCTAAATTTGAATGACTGGGATTGACATTCTACCAAAGTTCTGCCTGAATAGTGCTCCTCCCGCAAAAGTATGAGCCGTGTTTTTTGGGTACCAGTACCACCATCTGCATTATTAATGTTGGGGGGCCGTCACTTCAAGCAAAACCAACAGGCCCAGCATTCCCAGCCATACCGACATAGCTTCTTTGATGTCAAGTCACACAGAACATGCACCGTCAACCAAATATTGCCATGTTTTTGTTAAAGAATTAAGGGACATGGGATTAAAAAGTGTCACTAAACCCTCTTTAAAAACTATTATTAAATGGTGTATTACATGCTGTTCATACTCTGTCACTAGGAGATTCATTTCCTGCAAAAAACCTGCTTGATCCTGCTGCTCTCTGTCTCCACCTGCTGGCCATGTCCCCAATTCAGCTAGGGATTTTGCAGCTGTGGTAGCAAATCTGCATATACTCCGTTTTCAGTGTGTTTCTATGCAGAGCATTTCCTCCCTATCTCAGCTGAGCAACCCATTTGACTATAGCGACACACATGTGGGCATATACACATGTCCACTAACCAGCTAAATGCAATGGGGCAGGATATTAAAAGGTAGATTAATGGTGGCTTCAAATCCCTCCTATTCTAAGACACAGACTAGAGGGGAGTGACTGAGAAATCTGCCCACACCATGCCATTGCCAAAAAACAATGGTTTGATATCAAATACACAGAATTAAAGTCATTGTAAAGTTTTCCCCCCGCAAAGAGCATTGGCCATGAACTTGTCTTGCATAAATACAGCACACAAAATACGTGAAATTTCAGCTCTTGAGCACCACCCTTTGGGTACCTTTTGCTAATGTCGTGTTTGGTGAGCACTGATGCCTGAGCATGCATGTTTGTCCTTTGGACTTGTGATGGACATGTGTACATGCGATAGGAAAATCTGACAACCGTTGTCCACGGAAAATGTATTAGCCTGCCATCCAACATTTGTCAGCGGAAAGTTGGACAACAATTGTGAGCATACAAACGGTCGAATTTTAGGCCAACAGTCTGTCACACAATTCCTGTCCGTAAATCCGATCATCTCTGTGCTGGGACTTCTACTTGTTTGCCACTACCATCAGCTGATACAACAATGTTCCTCTCCTTGGATTGGATGTGTGGGTACCATATACAACATGATCATGAACAAAAATTGTTTCTGGACAGCCCCACTCTGAACAAGTTGTTGCCCTTATTAAAAAAAAAAAAGAAAAAAAAAGGAGGACAGCACTACAAGTCACAGCAACATAAAATAAAACCCGACTAAAAACCGTCATAGCTATGACTAAGCACTAGTTTCAGTGCATAACTAGATTACCATGCACAATTCCAGCACATGGATAAAAGTTATACACCACTCGTCTATCCCCCAGGTCCACCAATTTGGGGGGCCACTGGGCATGCCTAGGGCAAGGGGAGTAACATCTTAATAGGAGTGTACAAGTGTGAGGGTTCCTCAATCCTTCCCTGGTTGAGAATTGCTGAAGAGGAGGATTCAGGTCTGAAGAGCTTCAAATCATTTGATTTGTTAAAGCGGAGCTCCACCCTAAAGTGGAACTTCCGCTCGTCTGAACCCCCCCCCCCCCTCATATTTGGCACCTTTCAGGGGGGGTGCAGATACCCGTCTAGGACAGGCATTTGCACCCACTTCCAGGAATACACTCTGCTGTGACCCTGCGGGCAGTATGCCCCCCCCCCCACGTTATGTTCTGGTTAACACTCTGCTCCCAGAACACAGCGGGAACCAGCAAGGACGGCGCAGCGTGACTTGCGCATGCGCACTAGGGAACCGGGCAGTGAAGCCGCAACGCTTCACTTCCCGATTCCCTCACCGAGGATGGCGGTGGGGGCAGCCAAGAGATTGCTCGTCTTCTGCTGCCGACAACGCTGGACTCCAGGACAGTGAGTTACCTAGAATTAAAGGTCAGCAGCTGCAGTATTTGTAGCTGCTGGCTTTTAATATTTTTAACGGCAGAGCTCCGCTTTAAAAATGATAACCGTTGGCTAAAAAGTTGAACAAAAAATATAAAACACTTTGGTTAACCTATGACAACGGTCCATCAGACCGTTCTCATCGGATGGACTGATCGTGTGTACAAGGCCTCAGGAGGAGTCGGTTAAAATGGAGCAGTGCAGCGCCAGATTAGCCCAGCAAAGAAGAAAGGCAAACTTTGAATTACAATCATATAAATTTTCTTAGTGTAATGGATGGAGCATACAAATGGTTGGATTTTCCGACAACAGCCAGTCATCACACAATTCCCATTGGATAATCCGATTGTGTGTAGGAGGCTTTAGAATGTAAGCTCGATTGCGCTTGTATTGAATTTTACCTGTACTGTCTGCCCTAAGGTTGTAAGGTGCAGTGCAAACTATTGGCACTATATAAACCCTATATAATAATAATAATAATAATAATAATAATAATGCCCATTTTATTTTAAAAAAGGCTTACAGCATCTTACTGTGCAAAAAAAAAAAACACAATGCTGCTAGTGGATCTAAAAGATTGTGAATTGTGCCTTACACATCCTGGATCTATAGTGTTCTCATTTTGCATGCATGAACTCAAGTTCTTTGGAAAAGCCTAAAATGGAACTTCACTCTCCCAAACCACATTGATCATCTTTCATTTCTTTAGCTACTTCCTAGTTCCTTGCCTAGGCAAATGTCACATTCTGGGGGTCTTCAGGAGAGGTTTTCTCAGCCAAGCACATCCTCCTGCATGCATGTTTGAGATAAGGGCAGATGGATTCCAAAAAATACTGCATGATGCTACCTGTCCTTAGCCAAAATGGTGACGAGCAGGATTGCTAATGGGTGTTTTTCCCCCGAGTGAGGTCTCAACAAAATAAAGTATGGAGACATGGATAGATGTGGGGTTTACTTTGATTATTAAAAATTAACTAAATGGCACCTTTGGTTTGTGGTGTTTAGATGCAGCAATTCTGCTTTCAGAAGGGGGGGGTGGTTCCCCCCAAAAAAGATCCAAGAGGTAAAAAAAAAAAAAAAAAAAAAAAAAAGAGAGAGAGAAGAAAATAAATGGGGGGGGGGGGGACAGTACTAGACTAAAAGGTGAGAAGGTGGGCTTAACCAAGTATTTAGTTCATGCTCACTGAGTTCTGCAACAAAATAAAAAAAGAAGTGCATACAAGTGAATCTCACTGATGACAGGTTCTCTTTAAGCCCTGGATGGCGATCTGCTCACAGACTAGAGGGGCTCTAGGAAAGGTGGGGGGCAGACAGCAGGGGTCATCTCAGGTAAGGCTGGTAACGGCTATATAAACACGCTGACAACAAGCAATGGACAGAAGCCCCTCCTGAGCAATCAGCGTGTCTTTGTTATGCCTACGTGCAGAATCCCCAACCAGTCACCCCGACCACCCACTGATCGTCCTCCACACCTCCCCCCACCCTCCGATCCCTACACATCCCACCACCACCCAGCGATCCCTACACAATACAGCACGTGCTGACAGCACTTCACACCGATCCCAACACACAAACACTACAACAACCAGCAGGCACGATACAAAGTCCCAGCAGAACCCCGAGCCCATCACCAATGTGCGATCACAGGGGTGTGTGTGTGTGTGTGGCCATCACAATCCAAGGCCTCTGCAAAGCCGTACAATGAAAGTTGCAATGCACGATGACATGAGGCAGATACTGGGGGGTCCAGCAAGCCCGACAATTGCTACAATCCCCTCCAGCTCAACATTTACCAAGTTGCGATCTTTGATCAGATAAAGGTGGCATTGGTATATTGCAATCAGGGGTCACCCTGCAGATATTGGGGTGCCCGTCCTCTAAGATTGCTGCATCCTCCTCTTCTATGGAGATGCAACAGCGGACAGTCCCAGTAAAGGTGGCAACGGGTGGGCAGAGGACAGAACAATCAGATTAAGGTGGCATCTTCTACTGGCAGCCAATCAGGGGGCGTCCTACCAACCCCCTGATATTGGGGGTCCAGTGACCCCCTAAAATCCACATACACCCCTCCACCGTCATCGGTAAGCCCAGTCACTTTATAAGTTACAATGAAGGATCAGACAAAGGTGACACCAATGATGGGGTTCAGCCTGTAAATAATGGGGTGCCCCCCACAGGTAGCATTGCACATGGTGCCAAGAGCTGTGAGTACAGGACCCCCCCCCCCCTTACACAGACATGAGGCTGGGCGATGACACGGAACAATGGAGGGACAGGCAGCCTGACACATGGCACTGCCACCCCCCGGAGGAGCCCCGAGCCCCCCTGTACATACCCCCCAAATGTGTACACACACTGGACTGACAAGTGTCCGGACACCTCCGACCACCCCACAGTGCACAACACTCACCCCACACACATAGACACCCCCTGGTACCATGCCAAGCTCACCCCCCTCCGCTCCCCCGGCCTCTTACCTCAACTTGTCTCCGGTGTCCCGTACACGAGGGGGTGTTGCAGAAAAAAAAAAATCTCTAAAACTCTCCCGGGTCACCTCTCACGAGTGTCTAGTGCGCAGGCGCCTTTCCCACGCTCTTATTCTCTTGAATCGAGCTCATTAGCATGGCTGCGTGACGTCACCTTCCTGCTTCTCCATTGTCCTTTTAAGAAAGCTGAGAAAGGCGGGAAAAGGAGAGAGGCGAGAGACTTGTCATTGCTTTACCGTGGGATGGGGAGGGGCCACAGCCAAGAGGAGAGGGAGGGGCCAGCTTTGGAAAAGTCACAACAAAGGCTGTGGTTGGTCCAGGCTGTGCAGTAGTAGTGTGGCAGTCCATTGATGAGCTATAGGGGTCGCAATGGAGACTCCGCCCATTCTCCAAAGGGGAAGTGCGGCTGATAGAGAATGGTTGTCAATGAGACCCAACTCCCCATCCTCAGCCAGACTGTACAGGATAGGCTTTACTTTAACATCCAGCGCTGGAGTATGCAGATCACAGCGAATCACGTGCTCTGCAGCTCATCCATTCAGAAAACATCTTGCATTCATTTCAATGAACGTGTGGCATTCTCATAGCTCCCAACTGTCCCTAATTTCAATGGAAAGTCCCTCTGTCCCTCATTTCTCCTTATTTGTCCCTCATTTTGGTCTGATCTATATAGTTGTATATAACATGCATACCTCCCAACATTTTTAAATGGGAATGAGAGACACCTACCAGCAAATATATGTTGGCATTTTCATGCCCCCCCCCGCCACACCTCCTTAACCACTTAGCCCCCGGACAATATTGCTGGTCAAAGACCAGAGCACTTTTTGCGATTCGGCACTGCGTCGCTTTAACTGACAATTGCGTGGTCGTGCGACGTGGCTCCCAAACAAAATTGGTGTCCTTTTTTTCCCACAAATAGAGCTTTCTTTTGGTGGTATTTGATCACCTCTGCGGTTTTTAGTTTTTGTGCTATAAACAAAAATAGAGCAACAATTTTGAAAGAATTTAATACTTTTTGCTGTAATAAATATCCCCCAAAAAAGATGTAATTTTTTTTAGGCCGATACATATTCTTCTACATATTTTTCGTAAAAAAAAAAAAGCAATAAGCGTTTATTGATTGGTTTGCGCAAAAGTTATAGCGTTTACAAAATAGGGGATAGTTTTATGGCATTTTTATTAATATTTTTTTTTTACTAGTAATGGCGGCGATCAGCGATTTTTATCGGTACTGCGACCTTATGGCGGACACTTTGGAACACTTTTGACACATTTTTGGGACCATTGGCATTTTTATAGCGATCAGTGCTATGAAAACGCATGGGATTACTATAAAAATGCCACTGGCAGTAAAGGGGATAACACTAGGGGGCGAGCAAGGGGTTAATCATGTTCCCTGTGTGTGTTCTAACTGAAGGGGGGTGGGACTGACAGATCGCTCTTCATACATTGTATGAACAGACGATAGGTAATTTCCCCCCCTGAAAGTACCGGAAGCTGTGTGTTTACACACACAGCTCCCGGTTCTCGCTCTGTAACGAGCGATCGCGGGTGCCCGGCGGTGATCACACCCGCCGGGATCAGGGACGAGCGGGGGGCGCACGCCCCTAGTGGCCGCTTCGCGAGGTCACGTATAGCTACGTGCTCTCGCGCAGGGGAGCCGACCTGACCCCGTATAACTGCGGCGGCTGGTCGGTTGAAGAATTACCCAAAAAAGAGGTTAATTATATCCACAAGTGCTTTTTTTTTTACCACTACTATTCCTTTATATTGGCTTTTAAAATGTACAAATGCAGCAATTTAGAATTTGCAAGAAAGGTTTATCACTGGGAAACACTTTTTAAAGATAATATTATTTTTTATTTTTATTATTATTGTATATTTTCTATACAACTATACAGATCAGACCAAAACGAGGGACACATGAGGAGGAACGAGGGACATTTCTCCAAATCGGGGACAGGTGGGGGCCATGAAAATGCATTATTTATCCTTCTAAAAGTTTTTCCCAGTGCTAAACCTTTCATCCAATTTCTAAATGGCTGCATTTATACACTTTAAAAGCCAATATAAAGGAATAATAGTGGGAAAAATAAAGCACTTGTGGGTTTAACTAAAAATTATTTTGTACAATTCTCCTTTAAGGGGGTGTGGCAGGGTGTGTGTCCTATGCCTACATACATTTGCCAATAGGTGTCCCTCACTCCCATCTCAGAAAGTTGGGAGGTATGCATTCTGTGACTGGAGGAGGGGAGTGGGTGATGCACTGCCACAGGGCATACTGCAGTGTACATCTGTGTGATGCCCATGTTTACCCACATAAGGATGCACAGGTGTTCTGTGCAACACACATGCAGGCCAATTGGGAACGCAGCAACTGCACCGACAAAGCTGCGGCTACAAATGTGTGATCTGTGGGGGTGCACATCCTTGGGTGCAGACAGTGTACATTGGGGCCATGCACCCACACAGCTGTCCAATTGGGAGCAACGGCTGGGTCTGTGACCCAATGACACGAATGGGATGCATGGAGCAACCTGTGCATTCCCATACAGGTAAACACGCCCTCAATCAGGTGTATGGCTGTGATTGAGGCCTTAAGAATGCAAGAGGAGTCACTGAATAAGTAATCATTGAGATCTCTGTTCTCCATCATAACGTAGTAGTCACACATTGATTAGTGTTCACTTCATAGCATAAAGGAAAATGAGGGTGAAGGAAGCTCGTTTGGGTTTAATTATTTTCTATATAAATTCTTCATGGTCCACAGGTGGGACTGCGCTCTCTGCCTTCTTACTTGGTGCTACAATGGGGGAGATTTACTAAACCTGTGGCACACAGAATCTGATACAGCTGTGCAGAGTAACCAATCAGCTTTGAACTTCAGCCTGTTCAGTGAGACCCCTTTCACACTGAGGAGTTTTTCAGGCGGTACAGCGCTAAAAATAGCGCTGCTATACCGCCTGAAAAACTCCTGCCAAGCAACCTCAATATGAAAGCCGGAGGGCTTTCACACTGAGGCGATGCGCTGGCAGGAGAGAAAAAAATCTCCTATCAGCAGCATCTTTGGAGCGGTGAGAGGAGCAGTATGTTTACCGCTCCTTCCCATTTAAAACAATGGGAAACCGCGGCAATACGGCCCGCAATGGCCTCTGCAGAGGGGCATTGCGGGCGGTATTAACCCTTTATCAGCCGCTAGCGGGGGTTAATACCGCACCTTAGGTCCCTTTCACACAGGCGTCTCCGGCTGACAGACTTCACTTACTCAGCAGGGAGGGGGGAAATTGCTCCGCTAAACCCTGGATGTCACATCCATCTCCGCTCTCCTCTATGGGGAAATCGGGTGAAAACGAACATCCTGACCGTTTTCATCCAATCATACTTGATCCGATCCGCCAGATGGATGGAAAATAGGAACACCATCCATCTGGATTATGCAGAGAAGATCGGATATCAGTGGACATGTCACCACCCCATAGGGGATACTGGAGGGTGACAGCGTCCGATCAGGTCCCCCTGAAAAACTGACAGGTGGACCTGATCGAACCAGAGGAAGAAAACATCACCAGAGAAAGAAGACAAGTTGGAGCTACGACGGGGAACATTCTTCATTCTTAATAAAGGACTTTGTCAAAAACCTGTGTACTGTTTTTTTTTTTGGGTGAATGAGTAGGGGTAAAATGTACCCCATACTTATTCACATGGTGGGGGCAGGATCTGGAAGCCCCCTTGTTAGGGGGGGCCTCCATATTCCAATAAGCCCCCTGCCCGCAGACTCCCACAACCACTGCCCAGAGTTGTCAGGAAGAGGCCCTTGGGGAGTATGTTGAGGGCATGTGGCCTGGTTTGGTCAATGAGGGGGGGGGGCACTCGCTTGTCCCCCTCCCTTTCCTGCCCTGCCGGGCTGCATGCTCAGGTAAGGGTCTGGTATGGATTTTTTTTTTTGGGGGGGGGGGGGGCCCATGCCATTTTTTTCTTTTTTGACATGGGGTTTTCTCCTCAAGATCCTCAGGGCACAAGTCAGATCAGTTAAGATGATCATCTGACTTTGATTCGACTTCAATGATATTGAATGGACTGAAAACGGACCGAAGTATTTCAGAAACCCTTTTCAGACCCTTTTCACACTGAGGTGGTTTTCAGGCATTTTAGCTCTAGAAATCACCTCTAAATAGCGCCTGAAAACCTGCCTCCGATTCATTTCAGTGTGTCTTTTCACACTGGAGAGGTGCACTTGTGGGACGTTAAATAAAGTCCTGCAAGCAGCATCTTTGGGGCGGTTTGGGAGCGCTGTACACAGCGCTGTATCCATCGAAACAAATGGGCAGGGCTTTGGAAGCGCCACAACACAGCTAAACCTTCTTTGGGGTTAAAAGCGTCCCGCTAGCGCCCAAAAGGCACCGCTAAAATGAGCAGCGCTTTAGCACTAACGCAGCCCCAGTGCGAAAGAGGTTGTTAAAGTCAGACCGTGTGTCCGTATTCATCCAATCCGTTCCGCTAGACGGAAGAAAATTAGGGTTTTCTTCCATCTGAAAAAGCGGATCTTTGCGGAGGCGGATCGTTACGGACGTTAGCGGATGCATCATCCGCTAACGTCCACAATCCCATAGGGATAAACGGACTTGTAAAAAACGGTCCGTTCGTCCGCACCTGTGAAAGGGCCCTTAGGCCTTCACAATAAAACCTAGAAGCTGATTGGTTCCTATGGACAGCTGCACCAGGTTCAGTTAATCTGTCCTGATGGGTCCCTATTTCTTTTCTCCGGAGGTTGGGGTGTACAGCAATATTGTGGCCCCCGTATAATACAACTAGGGAAAGACCTCTTCATATTTGAGACATTAGGACCGTTTTAGCTGCGAGGACCAATCAAAATGCATCCCATGACTTATAACAGATACAAGCTGGGAAGTTATTGTACAAACAAACCTCCTTCAATCTGAAACAAAGCTTCCCATCCACCACCCTCCATATTCCGCCTGTGTGTAATTGTCCTAATTCATGTGTTAATGATCTCTCCATGAAGTCTCAATTCAAAAAGGTTACCACCTTAAAGTGTTTCAGGATGTATTGTCCATAGAAGAACTCATACAATGACATCCAATGATCTAAAAACAGAGTAAATGTTACAATACAGGAAAAATAAACATATCATGCATCACTCAATGATCCTTTCCAAAGAGTACAAGAAATGGCAACAACATATTTGCAAAGGGAAACTCAACATCTTTACGTTTTCTTAATTTAAAGTGATACATTACTCATTTTTGGAAGTTCCTCTTTCCTACCTCCTCCCCCCTTCTTACACAATAGCTTGTTTGTTCTTCTTTATTTTTTTATCTTTTTATTATTTTTCAAAACAGGTAAACTCATCTGGGAATACGCAATGGTGATTTACTCCTATTTTCTGTGGCTGTGTACAGTTCAACAGATATTAGCGGTAACTAATACAAATATAGACAGTTATGTTAAGCAAACATTTGAACGGAGCTATCCTAGGACAGTCCATATTCATTATAAGGCTATTTTCACACTGAGGTGCTTTACCAGCCCAGTTTCACACTGGAGCGGTGCGCTGGCAGGACGCTCAAAAAAGTCCTGTAAGCAGCATCATTTAGCGCCCCTGCCCCCCCAATCACAGCCAGTCACATGCTCTGTACTCATGCGTGCCCCTAGGGGCGTGCAGAGCGGCAATCGGGGACTGCGCTTGTCACCCTGATACAGCCGATCCCAGGTCGTGGTAAAGAACCAATGAAATTGTCTCTTTACCTCGTGACTGGCTGTGTCCAATCACAGCCGGTCACAGAATGTAAATAAACCGTGGTAACGACCGCGGGTTCTCCTTACACACCGGTCGTGTGTGAGGAGGAAATTGCGGTAACTGCTTGTTACCACCCTACAGTACACACCAATCACCCAGTAATAAAGAAGACCTGTCACCAGCCCATCTGAGTAACCGAGTACCTGTCACCAGCCCATTAAAGTAATTGTTACCAGCCCACCTGAGTGCCTGTCACCAGCCCATCTGAGTACCTGTCACCAGCCCATCTGAGTACCCGAGTACCTGTCACCAGCCCATCAAAGTACCCGAATACCTGTCACCAGCCCATCTGAGTACCCGAGTAACTTTCACTAGCCCATCTGAGTACCTGTCACCAGCCCATCAAAGAACCCGAATAACTGTCACCAGCCCATCTGAGTACCCGAATACCTGTCACCAGCCCATCTGAGTACCTGTCACCAGCCCATCTGAGTACCCAAGTAAGTGTCACTAGCCCATCTGAGTACCCGAGTACCTGTCAGCAGCCCATCTGAGTACCTGTCACCAGACCATCTGATTACCTGTCACCAGCCCATCTGAGTACCCGAGTACCTGTCACCAGCCCATCAGAGTAACCAGGTATCTGTCACCAGCCAATCAGTGTACCCAAGTACCTTTCACCAGCCCATCAGTGTACCCGAGTACCTGTCACCAGCCCATCAGAGTAACCAAGTACCTGTCACCAGCCCATCAATGTACCCGAGTACCTGTCACCAGCCCATCTGAGTACCCGAGTACCTGTCAAGAGCCCATCTGAGTACCCGAGTACCTGTCACCAGACCATCTGAGTACCCGAGTACCTGTCACCAGCCCATTAGAGTAACCAAGTACCTGTCACCAGCCCATCAGTGTACCCGAGTGTCTGTCACCAGCCCATCAGTGTACCCGAGTGTCTGTCACCAGCCCATCAGTGTACCTGAGTGTCTGTCACCAGCCCATCAGAGTACCCGAGTACCTGTCACCAGCCCATCTGAGTACCCGAGTGCCTGTCATCAGCCCATCAGAGTAACAAAGTACCTGTCACTAGCCCATCAGAGTACCGAGTACCTATGCCTCATAGAATATACCTTGGGGTGTTTACTTTCCAAAATGGGGTTATTTTGTGGGTAATTCCACTGTCCTGGAGCTCCAGGACCTTCAAAAGTTTGATAGGAAGGAATGAAATTAGATGTGTAATTTAGGCTCCTAGAACGCCTGAAGGTACTACTTCAATGTTGGACCTCTGTATGTGGCCAGGCTGTATAAAAGTCTCACACATGTGGTATCACCATACTAAGGCCCCTTTCACATTGAGGAGTTTTTCAGGCGGTAAAGCGCTAAAAATAGCGCTGCTATCCCGCCTGAAAAACTCCTGCACTGCAGACTCAATGTGAAAGCCCGAGGGCTTTCACACTGAGGCGATGCGCTGGCGGGAGACAAAAAAATCTCCTGTCAGCAGCATCTTTGGAGCGGTGAGAGGAGCGGCATGTATACCGCTCCTTCACCGCTCCTTCCCATTGAAAACAATGGGAACCGCGTCAATACCGCCCGCAATGCGCCTCTATAGAGGCGCATTGCGGGCGGTATTAACTCTTTCTCGGTCGCTAGCGGGGGTTAATACCGAACCGCTAGCGGCTGATACCCGCGGCAATTCCGGCGGTATAGCGCCGCTATTTTTAGCGGCGTTATACCGCCACCGCAGCTCCCGCCCCAGTCTGAAAGGGGCCTTAGGACGAGTAGCAGAATGTATTTTGCAGGGTAATTTTTGCTATGTACATGCCATGTGTTAGAAATATCACATTAAAGTGGTTCTAAACTCACAAAAAACAAACCTGCAAGACAAAGGCATAATGAGCTCCTATGCATAGCAGTGATCCCCGTACACCACTCCAGCCCACAACATTGCTCCCAGAGTTATTTCTGGGTATCGTGGGCTCTGGCGCTGTGATTGGCTGGAGCCGCGATACAGGAGATATCTCCTTAACCATGCAGGTTTAGGCGATATCCGAGGTAGCTACAGGTAAGCCTTATTATAGGCTTAGCTGTAGTCAAAAGTGGATTGTAAGGGTTTACAGACACTTTAATTGACCACTTTGTGTAAAAAAAAAAAAAAAAAAAAATTTCCGCGTTTTCCAAAGACTTGTGGAAAAAAAAAAACATTAAAAAGACTCATAATACCACATATAATATATGTTGGGGTGTTTGCTTTCCAAAACGGGGTCTTTTTATGGGTAATTTCATTGTCTTGGGTGCTCTGGGATCTTCAAAATGTGTTAGGTCGTTAGGAAATTAGATGTGTAATTTATGCTCCTAGAACGCCTGAAGGTGCTCCCTGCATGTTGGACCTTTCTATGCGGCCAGGCTGTGTAAAAGTCTCACACATTTGGTATCGTCATACTCAGGAGGAGCAGCAAAATGTGTTTTGGGGTGTAATTGCAAGTATGCATATGCTGTGTGCGATAAAAAACTATAACAACAATTGTGTGTAAAAAAATAAATAAAAATTCTTAATTTTCCCAAGAATTGTGGGGAAAAAAAATCACAACTTCAAAAAACTGGCCATGTCTCTTACCAATACCCTGGACTGTCTACTTTTCAAAAGGGGGTCATTTGGGAGGTATTTGTACTTTCCTGGCATTTCAGGGCCTCAAGAAATGAGATACGCCGTCAGTACATCAGGTATGATCAATTTTCAATGATTGGCACCATAGCTTGTAGACTAAATTTCACACAGAGAAAATATACACCAATTGGGGTTATTTTTAACCAAAGATATGTAGCAGTGTACATTTTGGCCCAAATTTATGAACAAAAATTACTTGTTTGCAAAATGTTATCATAAAAAAAAAAAAGGTGTTTTTTTTCCAAAATGTTTGCTCTTTTTCCACTTATGTCGCAAAAAATAAAAAACCCAGTGGTGACTAAATACCACCAAAAGACAGCTCTACTTGTGTGAAAAAAATTATAAACATTTTGTTTGTGTACAGTCTTGCATGATTGAGTAGCAAATGTGAGAGCACTAGAAGCTGAAAATTGGTCTGGGCAGGAAGGGGCCCTGTATTGAAGTGGTTTAACCCCTATTGAAAATCTGTGGAATGACGAAGACTGCAGTCCACAGTCGCCATCAAATGTAACTGAACTTGAGCAGTTCTGCAAAGAAGAGTGGACAAATAAAGTCTAGATGTGCAAAGTTAGTAGAGACATCCCAAGAGACTAAAGGCTGGAATTAAAGGGGTTGTAAAGGTTTGTTTTTTATTTTCTAAATAGGTTACTTTAAGCTAGTGCATTGTTGGTTCACTTACCTTTTCCTTCGATTTCCCTTTTAAATGTTTTTTTTCTTTGTTTGAATTTCTCACTTCCTGTTCCTCCTGAGTAAGCTTGCCCCCATCATCTGAGCCATTCTGGCTGGGGGTTAGTCAGCGTGCTCGACCCCTAATTTGGCACTACATCCCTGCGGGGAGCCGCTGTGTGGGCAGGGATGTAGTCCCAAGGGAGGGGGCGAGCACGCTGACTAGCCCCCAGCCAGAATGTCTCGGATGATGGGGGAAAACTTACCGGAGGAGGAAGTGAGAAATTCAGACAAAGAAAAAAACCTTTAGAAGGGAAATGGAAGGAAAAGGTAAGTGAACCAACAATGCACTAGCTTAAAGGAACCTATTAGAAAATAAAAAACAAACATTTACAACCCCTTTAACTCCTTTACCCCAACACAAATATGCAGCCCCATTGCGCTGGGCTTTTTGCCTCGGGCAGCATATTCGCATATCTCGCTGTGTATTGGGAGCATGCTACACAGCGTGCTCAAAGGACCGAGACCCGGCTCTCATCAGGTGCCCAAGGCCCCGTACCAACAATCTGGACCTAGAACTCGCAATTCTTCATCACCTGATCGCTGTGGTAGCCTCTGATTGGCTACAACAGTGATCAATCATCGTGAGAAGCCCACACCTGTGTTTCTCTTTGTGAATGGAGGAGTCTCTCTCTCTTGAAAAAGTGTGTAAAAAAAATATAGAAAAAATTAAAGAAAAAATACCTAGATCAAGGTTTGATATAGAAAAGTGCCAGAGTTAGTGATTGGGTCAAGGTCAGTATATTTTGTGCAGGATTTTTTTTATTAGTATCAGTGTTTTAGGTGGGGGATACAAAATAAATAAAAAATGGACACCATTGTTTCTGGGTTGTACTACGAACAAACAACAAATCACATAAACATATGTGGTATTGCTGCAATCATTAGGAGCAGGAGAATTTATTTTGGGTTGTTCTTTGGTGGTCCTGAAAAAAACAAGGTATATTCCACCTGGATGCACAAAGTAGTTATATACTATACTATGTATGGTTTTTACTAACAGGTGTCAAATTTGCAAAATTGTGCTTAGGCATTAAAAAATATTTCTACCCATGGGGTGAAGGGGTTAAAGCAAGCTTTCTCCAAGTCAGTAATTTTGTTTTTTTCTGCGTTTTATTTGCCAATTGATTTTATTAATCCATTATTTTTGTGCCCATTGTCCTCATATTCCTTACCTATGCCATCTATCCTAGGCTTTGTGCATATACAACGCTACAGGGCTAAGTTCGATTGCCCTGCAGGCATTTGATGGCAGACCTACTTTCTTGCATATTGAATTCCCTGACTGGTAAGCCTTTCTCCATATACAATTCCTTCCTAAAAAAAAATGTTTTGTGTCTTATATAAGTGGTATACTATTACTACTTTGTATATTAACAAAACTCATTAAAGCGGTTGTAAACCCGCGATTACTTTTTTATACCTGAAAGGCAAAAGCCATAATGAGCTAGTATGCACCGTATATGAAATACTTACCTCGGGAAGGGGGTGAGAGGAACTTACCTAGTCCACGCCGAGCGAGATGTCATCTTGACTCAGCGTGTCTTCCGGGTATTGCCGCTCCAGCGCTGTGATTGGCTGGAGCGGCAATGACGTCACTCCTGCGCATGCGCGCGGGAGACTTCATCTCGGCAAGGTCCGGCGGCTGCCGGTCCTTTAGCCCAGGATCCCCGCTGCGCATGCGCCGCTGCAATCAGCGGCGAATTGCGAGGTTAATATCTCCTAAACCGTACAGGTTTAGGAGATACCTACAAGTAAGCCTTATTATAGGCTTACCTGTAGGTAAAAGTCATAAAGTGGGGTTTACAACCACTTTAAGTTTGTACTTTCAGATTTGTACCTTTCTGCCATTACCAACGATTTTGTGTATCTTGGCAGTTTAGCCAGTGCCCCACCTTTTGATGTTATAACAATATGTATAAACAGGTAGGCATTGGAGGCTATGTTTAGCCCTAAGTTTGGGGATATTTGTTGGCCATGACACTTTGATTCATGGCAATTAATCCCTAATTATTCTTAATGAATTTTTCTGTGTTTTTTAGTTTATATTATAGTCCCCTGCAGCCACACTTGGGTTGGTGTCCGTTCTGCTACCTTGAGCATAGCGTTTGACCCGATCCTCGTTCCATGGGTAGGTGTGATTCAATTATGCACTTAATTTATCTGTGATACCCTCATGCTTTTGGACCCTCTTTCTTTCGGTCATCTGTTTGACTTCCAGCTATATGATGATTAATATGTAATTCATTAATACTGTTATTTTTTCTTATAGAATACATTGTTACACTGTATGATTTTTCACACCCCTGAAGAAGCCAACGATTTGGCAAAACATGTTGGGAAACTCTGTTATATTCATCCATCAATGTATATCCCACATCAATATTGTTCCTTAAGCAGGCCATACACGGTCGAATTTCGAACAAATTTTCTTTTCAAAAATCAGAAAGTTCGTTTTTTTTGTGATCCGATTATGCCACCATTGATTTTCGAAATTCGGCCAACCAAACCTTCATGTTGCCAGGAATATTCGTTTCTCTCCAGGAATATTCTTTTCTTGCACATGCGCATTTTTTTTTCTATTACATTTCTCGCACGATTCTCCCATCATTGATCAGAAAATTTCCAACATGTCGGATTCCTCAAATTTGATTGCTGCATGAAAATCGGCTGTAGCTACAGCCCACTAACGGTGCGAAATTCTTTGATACGATTTTTGAAAGAAAATTCTTTCGAAATTCGAACTGTGTATGGCCGCCTTTACTTTGATTAATTTACTGTAACAAAAAAAATTTCTTCTAACATTGTTTCCAACACTTCTTTGCAAGGCACTGTTATAATCCCCTCAATTCCCTTTACTTTGCTACCACTATTGGGATGAGGTGCCGTATCTAATAGAGGACACACCAAACACTTTGACCTCTGTCTAGTAAGTATGTTTTAATTTTATTTTTGAAAGTGGTCAGTGAAAGATCCCTTTCACACTGAGGAGTTTTTTAGGCGGCACAGCGCTAAAAATAGCGCTGCTATACCGCCTGAA
This sequence comes from Rana temporaria, assembly GCF_905171775.1. Taxonomy (NCBI): domain Eukaryota; kingdom Metazoa; phylum Chordata; class Amphibia; order Anura; family Ranidae; genus Rana; species Rana temporaria. The sequence continues at coordinate 387,329,598 of NC_053491.1, forward strand.
AAACTCCTGCCCAGCAACCTCAGTGTGAAAGCCGGGGGGCTTTCACACTGAGGCAATGCGCTGGCAGGAGAGAAAAAAATCTCCTGCAAGCAGCATCTTTAGAGCGGTGAGAGGAGCGGCGTATATACCGCTGCTTCCCATTTAAAACAATGGGAAACCGCGGCAGAGGCGTATTGCGGGCGGTATTAACCCTTTATCGGCCGCTAGCGGGGGTTAATACCACACCGCTAGCAGCCGAATCCCGTGGCAAATCCGGCGGTATAGCGCCGCTATTTTTAGCAGCGCTAAACCGCCACCGCAGCTCCCGCCCCAGTGTGAAAGGGGGCCTTAAGGATTTTGGCAGAGGGAAGTTCTACTTTAATGATCAGCTTAGATGTAATGAAAAATAATGTACATCTTATCTAAATGAGAAAAAAAAAAAAAAAAAGAGAAAACATAACATAGCAGAAAGACAGAACAGGAGGGGGTTGACTTACTAAATCTGATGCAGCTGTGTATAATGACCAATCAGCTTCTAACTTCAGCTTATTCATTTTAGCTTTGACGATGAAACCTGGATGCTGATTGGTTACTATGCACAGCTGCACCAGATCCTTTATGCTCCAGTTTTAAACAATCCTCCCAAATGTGTCTGTTTCAAACTCAAGTTACTGTACCGTATTAAAAGCGAGGAGTTTCACAGATTTTTTTTTTTTTATTTCTTTTAAGTCAGCAGCTACAAATACTGCAGCTGCTGACTTTTAATATTAGGACACTTACCTGTCCAGCCTGATCTGTCCCTCGGCTCTTGGGTGGAGGCGCCGGCATTTTCGGTAAGGGAATCAGGAAGCGAAGCTTGCGGCTTCACAGCCAGGTTCCATACTGAGAATGCGCGAACCGCACTGTGCGTCTTCACTGGTCCATGCTGTCTTCTGGGATCTGTGCATCTCCCAGAAGACAGCGGGGGGGTGGGGACAAAAGAGGGGGATGAACATGGCGTTGATCGCCGCAAGTGGAAGCAAATACCTGTATTAGACAGGTATCTGCCCCCCTCCCCCTGAAAGGTGGCAAATGTGACACCGGAGGGGGGGGAGGAACCGGAAAAGCAGAAGTTACATTTTTGGAACACTGGTGCGATTTGACATGTCAAATCGGTGTGGCGCCGCACGTGCAGAGTTCAGACCATTCTATACGAGTTTAGCCCTGGCTCACACCTGAATGATTTTAAATACTTTTCTAGAAGCACTTCAACGCTCAACATGAGTATTCCCATTGGACCCCAATGGCCCGTACACACGATCTGAATATCGGAGGGAAACTGTAGTCCGAGGAAGAATCGTACAATTTTCGGATCGTGTGTACACTCCTTTGAGAGCCGATCACGAGAGTTCATCCGGTATTATTCGATCGGACAAGCATGAAACGTTTCCTTGTACGATTTTTGTTTTGTTGTCGTCCAAAAATACAATACAAATACATTACAACACATGACATCACTTCCGATTTTTTTTTCTTTTGTAAAATAATTTTTGTGACTTTAGTAACCTATTAAATTTCTACTTGCGACTATTAAGCAAAAAAAGTTGTGCAATCTGTCGTCCGATTTTCGGATCGTGTGTACGAGCCATAAGGTCCCCGATTAAGAACCGGTTCACACCTGAATCATACAGTTACAGCGTCCACATTCCTGTGCGATTATGCATATTGGAATGGGCTGCTTTTCAAAACAGCGCTGCACCAATTTGCATAGTACTATACAATCTGGTGCCTGTAAATGCACGGTGTATGTGATCTGCTTGTGACATTAAAGGGGTTGTAAAGGTAAAAACATTTTTTTCCTAAATAGCTTCCTTTACCGTGCAGTCCTCCTTCACTTACCTCATCCTTCGATTTCGCTTTTAAATGTCCTTATTTCTTCTGAGAAATACTCACTTCCTGTTCTTCTGTCTGTAACTAAACACAGTAATGCAAGGCTTTCTCCCTGGTGTGGAGAAAGCCTCTTGAGGAGGGAGGGGGTAAGCAGGAGGGTCAGGACACTCTCTGCTTTGCAGATAGAGAAAGGAGCTGTGTGTTAGTGGGCGTCCTGACACTCCTGCTCGCCCCCTCAAGAGGCTTTCTCCACACCAGGGAGAGAGCCTCGCATTACGGTGTGGAGTTACAGACAGAAGAACAGAAAGTGAGTATTTCTCAGAAGAAATAAGGACATTTGAAAGCAAAATCGAAGGATGGAGGTAAGTGAAGGAGGACTGCACTAAGGTAAAGGAAGCTATTTAGGGAAAAAATGTTTTTCCTTTACAACCCCTTTAATATTACACCTGCAGCAGATCGCAAAGGCAGTGCGTTTCTAGCACAGTGCAGGAAACATGCACAGAACACGCCTTTCCCACACCACGTTCTGGTGTAAACGAGGCCAAAAGAATAAAAAAAAAAAAAAAAATGGACGGTACAATCTCTCATGCAAAGCAAACACTAGATGTGAATGCATCCCTGGATCTATAACAGATACAAGCTGGGAAGTTATTGTACAAACAAACCTACAACAAACTGCAAGAAAGCTTCCAATCCTCCACCCTACATGTTGCTCCTGTGTGTAATTGTCCCAATTCATGTGTTAATGATCTCTCCATAAAGCCTCAACTCACAAAGGTTAGAACCCTGAAGTATTCCAGGATGTGTTGTCCATAGAAGAACTGATACAATGATGTAAAAACAGAGTGAACGTTACAATACAGGCAATAGAAACATTTGTATCACTTGTTTATCCCTTCTAAAGAGTACAAGAAAAGGCGGCAACATAATAGCAATTATTTAAAGCAGAACTTTATACATTGTTTACATTCCTCTCTCTGGTCTCCTTCCTCTTCCCTCTGATTTAGACCCCTTTCACACTGAGGAGTTTTTCAGGCGGTACAGCGCTAAAAATAGCGCTGCTATACCGCCTGAAAAACTCCTTCACTGCAGACTCAATGTGAAAGCCCGAGTGCTTTCACACTGAGGCGATGCGCTGGTGGGAGAGAAAAAAATCTCCTGTCAGCAGCATCTTTGGAGCGGTGAGAGGAGCGGCGTGTATACCGCTCCTTCCCATTGAAAACAATGGGAAACCGGCGCATTACGGGTGGTATTAACCCTTTATCGGCCACTAGCGAGGGTTAATACCGCACCGCTAGCGGCCGATTCCTGCGGCAATCCTGGCGGTATAGCGACATTTTTAGCGGCGATATACCGCCACCGTGGCTCCCGCTCAAATGTGAAAGGGGCCTTAGGTCAGAATGACGTTGTGGCTCACCTACATGCGTAAACAAACCACTGCCCTCTGCCAGCACCCTGGCATAGACCCCCATGGTGTGTCTGCACAACATATCGCAAGCTGGCTTTTCAGCCATTGGCGAGATATCGCACTAGATATAGTGTTTTTTTTTTTTTATTGATCACAATTGCATATTATGTTCACATCAGTGTGCCGAGGAGTGATATAGTTCCTGGTGTCTGATCATTCATTTGAATGGGCAGGGCGTATTGGGAGCGCTAAATATAGCGCTCCCAAACCGTCCCAAAGTTGCTGCTTCTTGCAGGACTTTTGCTAATGTCCCGCAAGCGCACCGCCCCAGTGTGAAAAGACACAGTGAAATGAATGGGAGGCGGTTTTCAGGCACCATTTCTAGTGCTAAAACTCATGAAAACCACCTCAGTGTGAAGGGGGTCTTACAATTTGAAGCGCTTTTCTAGAAGTTTGAGTATTCTTATTGTATCCTAAGGTGCCCCATCACACCTGATCATCATGTCACTTTAAGCTTGAAAAAACATCATAGAATTCAAAAGGGAGCAGCCAAAAATGTGCACTTTTCACTTGATTTTAGCCTTTTTTTTTTTCTAGTAACTAACTGGCCATTGGATAAAACAAAAACACTCAAACTTGAAAAAGCTTGAAAAGCACATATACAAAACATGCATAAAAAAAAAAAAAGCACCAAAAATGCTTGGCAATCCACAAAGCTAACACATTATAATAAGGATATATATATATATATATATATATATATATATATATATATATATATATATATTTATACTGTATATAGATATCTATATATCCATCTCTATATATCATCATCTATAAAAAAAATTATATTATATACAAATAATATATATATTTTTTTATGACAGTTATACTCGATAAGGAGTGCAAAAGATTAGAAAATTACTATCATATGGCTGAAATAAAAACCCTTATGCCGCGTACACACGACCATTTTTTATGGTCTAGAAAAAATAAAGTTTTTTTCAACCCGATTCTTGTCAAGCCTGCCTTGCCTACACACGATCGTGAAAAAAAAAATGCTCTAGCAAAGCGCGGTGACGTACAACACGTACGACGGCACTATAAAGGGGGAAGTTCCATTCGGATGGTGTCACCCATGGGACTGCTTTTGCTGATTTCGTGTTAGTAAAAGTTTGGGGAGAGACGATTCGCGCTTTTCAGTCTTCATGCTTTTCAGTCTGTTGCAGCGTGACGAATGTGCCAATTCCATTACAAACGCTAGTTTTACCAGAACAAGCGCTCCCGTCTCATAACTTGCTTCTGAGCATGCACGGTTTTTTTCACGTTGTTAAAGCCTACACACGACCGTTTTTCACAACGTGAAAAACAACGCGATAAAATAGAGCATGTTCTAAATTTTTAATGCCCTATTTTCACATCATGAAAAATTCTCTGGAGCCTACTCACTATCGTTTTTAATGACCTTAAATTTATTTTTTATTTTTCACGTCATGAAAAACGGTTGTGTGTACGCGGCATTATACTTGTGTACACTGTATACGAGGACTTTGTATATAGTATGAAAAAATATTGGTGTAAATTTGCACTTGAGAGGAAATTGCTGCTTTTCCTCCTCCCTTCTACCATTCCAAAAAATCATTTTTTTTTTTTTTTTGAGGAGAGAGTGCAAAGTTTTGTTAGGAACCTGCTCCCACCTCTGTCACCCTCCCTTCAGGTCCCAGGACCCTTCACAGTGTGCAGTGTGGCTTGTGCATGTGCAGTTGGAAACTGCAAGTCGTCACAGTCGGCTTCCCACAGCTAACAGGGACCCGAAGACCAGCCTGGGTGAGGACAGTGCTGGATCCTTGGATAGGCACGTGTCTATTAAAAGTAAGCAGCTACAGTTTTTACAGACTACATTTTTTGGAACCTGGCTGAAGCTCCTCTTTAACCACTTCAGCCCTGAAAGGATTTGCTCCCTTAATGACCGGGCCACCTCTGCGGTTTTTATTTTTTGCGCTATAAACAGAGCTTTTTTTTTTTTCCTTTTTGCTATAATAAACATTGAAAAAAAAAAATACGTAAAAAAAAAAACTGAAATGCATTTATATATTAGTCTACATATTTTTGATTCAAAAAAATAAATACAATTGGCGTACATTGATTGGTTTGCGCAAAAGTTAGAGAGTCTACAAAATAGGGGATAGATTTTTGGCATTTTTTTTTTTACTAGTAATGGTGGCGATCTGCGATTTTTAGAACTCAGAAGGAAGACCGGGGGAAGATGGAAGCCCTCTCAGTGGGGGCTTAATGTTCAGGCAAGTCTCTCATAATGTGCTAGTATGCATTGCATACTAGCACATATGACATTGCCTTGCAGGTGATTATTTTTTTCTTTAACTGTCGTTTACTACCTCTTTAAGCTGGCCATACACTGATTGAAATTCTGCTCAACTGACCAAACTTTGTCTGCTGAGCAGGGACGGCCACACATTGATCAATCGTTTTATCAACTTCTATTGAAGGGACAAACTTTAGTTGATCAGCGGCTGCAGTAGTGGATCACCCTGTGAGAATACAATGTCCCAGTTGCAGGGGGGGGGGATTCCTCCATCCACCTAATTTGCACAGGTGGAGGAACCTGGTAGCCAAATGAAAAAATAAAAGGTGTCTATGGGCACCTTTATCTACATGTAGATTTAGATGTAGACCTCATGCATACGGGCACATAGGGCCATATGATGTAATATGTGGGTGTATTTCCCTGCACGTACAGCTGCCTTAAAGTGGATGTAAACCCAATTTATTTTTTATGTCACAATGTAGAGTATAAGATTTCCTATCATCTGTGCCCAGTCTTGCCACACAGAGTTAAACCAGCTCTGAGAAATCCTCTTTTATTGTTCAGTGAAAATTAACAGACTTCCAGATAAAAACCTGTCTAAATAAAAAGTCCTTTCCTCTCTCCTTGCTTTGAGTGACAGGTTATTTACATATCTAGCTTGGACATGTTTATCATATGTTATGTTTATCATAACATGAGGTGATCCATAGTTCATTGTATATTACCAGGATGTGTTATGTGGGGGAGGGGTGGATTTCTCACTCAGAGGAAAGGACTTTTTATTTAGACAGGTTTTTATCTGGAAGTCTATTAATCTTCACTGAACAATAAGAGAGGATTGCTCAGAGCTGGATTAACTCTGTGTGGCAAGACTGGGCACAGATCATAGGAAATCTTATTCTCTACATTGTGACAAAAATTTTTTTTTTGGGTTTACATCCACTTTAAGAGTCAGTTCACGCAACAATTTCTGCGTTCCGGTCTTCCAGATGCATTTCTGCATGCCCATTTTTTATGTATCCTGGTGTGTTTTTGATGCGTTCCAGTACATTTTTTCCCCATATAAATTTAGGACATGCAAGTTCTGGTGAATTTTTGATGCATTTTGCCGCTTTCCATACAGAAAAAAATGCAACATGTTCTATTTTTTTGACTGTATTGAAATGCACTGCAGCTCCGAAACGGTCTCCCAAGTATTTCTGAGTCTCCCCCCCCCCCCTCTGGCCACATGCTGTACTGCATACAATAGAAGTCAATGTGGAACGAATCATCTCGGTTTCCATCGACTTCTATGGGGAAACTCGCTTCAATATGAGAGTGCTTTGGATTAAAAGCATTCTCCTGGAACAGATTATGCTCATAATCCAAGGTTCCACTGTACCAGAGTATAGCTGCATACAACAACTGATTACCTAGCTGCAAAGTCAAGAAGATTCAAAACCACTTTTGGTATTACATGAACATGCTGTAACTCCACTTTTGAGAAAATTAAACATTTCCCTCTGGGTGATCTATGCACATTGCCAGAATTTTAACAAACGTTGTTGCAGATTCCTACCTTTTGTTATTCTGAAGAAATCCCTGTGTGTTTGTCTGTGTCCATGTTCTAAGTGAGTCTATTGGGAGTGGTTTCATAATTATCAACCAGCTGCTGCACATGCAGGGCTCTAATGAGGAAAATTGCTGGGCCTGCATCCCTTTAGATGTGTTCCTATTGGGAGTATCTCACCAAAAATTACATTTTGTTGTAGGGGTTGCCTGAAATCTGACTTGTATCCAAAGCCAGGTACACATGATCAGATTATCAGACAAATTTTAGTCAGTTTTTTGTATGCCGCTAGTCTCATATCAAACATGAAGCGGTTACTCACCATACAAAAATTCTCGTATGACAGAATTCGACATCAGAAGTGACGCAATGGGGGTTATTTACGAAAAGCAAATACACTTTACACTACAAGTGCAAAGTGCACTTGGAAGGGCAGTCGCTGTAAATCTGAGGGGAAGAACTGAAAGGAGGGGAAGCTCTGCTGATTTTATCATCCAATCATGTGCAAGCTAAAATGCTGTTTATTTTCCTTGCATGTCCCCCTCTGATCTACAGCGACTGCACTTCCAAGGGCACTTTCAGTGCAATTTCAAGTGCACTTTGCACTTGTAGTGCAAAGTGGATTTGCCTTTAGTAAATAAATCCCAATGTGTTGAATTGTTTTGTATATGTTCTTATGATTTTTGTTTGGCTGAAAACTGTATTAATAAAATGAAAATTGGACTTTGTGTTTACATCCGACAAAAATTTTAGAGCCTGCACATCCAGTTTTTGTTGTCTGAAAATTTGTAATCGGAATGTCGAAATTAGCGAAAAAAAAAAAAAAAAAATCGGCAGATCGTTCATCGGACAAAATTTTACTTTTGATTTTCTGATCGTGTCTTTAGTGCAGACTTCTGGGAAAATCCGTGAGCCAATCACACAAGCAGGAAATGTTTCTTGGGGGGGTTCTGTATACATTGCTTGTACAGAACACCTCCAGGTAGCCATATTTCACTTTACAGAAAATGACAGAGCTGCAGAATGAAAAGGAAAGGTTATTTTTAATAACATTCAATCAATATGACTTGTGTCACAATTGTATACGGTATTTATCGGGCTATAACGCGCCCCCCCCCGAACTTGAAGGAAGATTCCTGCAAAAAAAATAAAAAATACTTACAGTTTAAATGCCCCTCGTCGGTGTCTTGCCCGTCGTCCATCGCGTCCTGCCCGTCGTCCATCGGCAGCCTTGTCTGGTCCGGCGTCCTTCTGCGGCCATCCCCGCGCTGTGTTCGAACCACTGCGCCAACATATACCGAGTGGAGTACACTCGGGTATAGTCGGGCGGGCTCGGCTCCTCTCGCGTAAAGGACGTACAGGATGCACAGGACGTGACCGCGAGAGGAGCCGAGCCTGCCCGACTATACCCGAGTGTACTGCGCTCGGTATATGTCGGCGCAGTGGTTCGAACAAAGCGCGGGTATCGGCGTATATCGCGCACCCACAATTTTGCCCTGATTTTCAGCGCAAAAAAGTGCGCGGTATATGCCGATAAATACGGTATATGCTATTTTTTTATTATTTGACATTTTTTTTCCGAACAAAGTGGAGTTACCATTTAAGCTTATAGGAGATTTTAGTGATTGGGTTTACAGCTTCATTTTAAGAGGGAGCAGCCATATTTCTAAGCAGACTAATACACAGAGGGGCCGGACAGTCTCTACGGCTGAACTGTCTACCTGCACTGTGGTTCACACAGAGTTCCAGCCCCGGAATGTGAAGAATGTAGTCTCATGTTTCATTCCTGGTTATGTTGTCATGACACAAGGGGCTACCGAGCTCTGAGGAGGGATCAGGGGAAATTAGCCTTCATACACAGGGAAGGCATAAACCATATTGGAAGCCATGGAATCAGCCTTTATAGAAAACCTCTAGACAATAGAATATTTGCGGGGTTGTCTATTGTTCCTACAGAACTGACAAATAAAGTTAGCCATACACCAGCCCAATTTTGTTCAAACGCATGCAAATTGCGAACCATCGTTCATCACAGCACTCGGTGATTCCCTTATGTACTCGACACATTTTTCATGAAAGCCGACCCTGACAAATTTTAGTTGATTGCCATGCCAATGATTTTGAACTCTACATTTGGTTTCAGGATGCGCATTACAATAAGTGCAATTTTTCCCAAACAGAATCAGATTTACAGAATTCTGTTTTGTTCAGTAACATGCAAAAATCCAGAATATTGCTGCAATCTTTGGTATCTTTTAAGAAGTGCAGCAATATTCTGGATTTTTGCATGTTACTGAATCTCGCAGACAAGCTGTGCAGCACCCTGTGTTCTAGTTCACAACATGCAGGAGTTGGTCATTCACCTAGAGCGGCATTTCTTTGTCTTGTTTTTTTTGGGGTTTATTTATTAAAAAATAAAAAACCCAGTGGTAATTAAAGCGTTCTACCCAAAAATGAAACTTCCGCTTTTCGGAACCTTCCTCCCCTCCGGTGTCACATTTGGCACCTTTCAGGGGGGGGGGGGGAGCATATACCTGTCTAATATAGTTATTTTGCTCCCACTTCTGAGCATAGATACCCGAGCCACCCTCGGGTATCTCCACCCCCCGTCTTCTGGGAGACACAGGTCCCAGAAGACAGCAGGGACCCAGTGGGGTCGCGCATGCGCAGTAGGGAACCAGGAAGTGAAGCCGCTAGGCTGATTCCCTTAATGAAGATGGCGGCGGCAGCACCCGAGAGCCGAGTGATAGATCGGCTTCAGTTGCCGACATCGCGGCCTCCTAGGACAGGCAAGTGTCCTTATTTTGAAAGTCAGCAGCTGCAGTATTTGTAGCTGCCGACTTTTAAAAAAAATTGGCGTAACTCCGCTTTTAATACCCCCAAAAGAAAGCTACATTTGTGTAAAAAAAATGATTAACATTTCTGATGGGTACAGTGTTGCATGACCACACACTTGTCATTCAAAGTGTGACAGCGCTGAAAGCTAAAAATTGGCCTGGGCAGGAAGGGGGTTAAAGTGCCCAGTACTGAATTGGTTAACATAACGTCAGGGAAGGACTGACAACTCATGGGTCCCCCGGGCAATAGGAGATCATGGGGGCCCCCAGGCAATAGGAGATCATGGGGGCCCCCGGGCAATAGGAGATCATGAGGCCCCCGGGCAATAGGAGATCATGAGGCCCCCGGGCAATAGGAGATCATGAGGCCCCCGGGCAATAGGAGATCATGAGGCCCCTGGGCAATAGGAGATCATGAGGCCCCTGGGCAATAGGAGATCATGAGGCCCCCAGGCAATAGATTATGGGGCCACACAGTATACACACACACATACAGTATACATACACAATATACACACACAGTATACATACTCACAGAACGTTTTATTTCACCAACCACTAACAGGTTCATCCCATCCACAGCTTTGCAACAGGATGAAAAATAGTGACAAGGAAATTCTCAAGAGATAAAACACATTTTAATATTGAAAAAAAAAAAAAAGTGACAATTGTGTGAAAAAAAAAATTCATACAGAACAGAAACATTTAATACTGATGTGGAAAAAGAAGCAGCTTTTTTGTTTAACAATTTAAAAGAATTCCAGTACCACATGAGAGAAAGAAGATCCGAGTTCCATTTCCATGGTTCGGATCACTAGACGAAGATGCAGAACCAAATTCATACACAGATTACGGTATTGCTCCAAAGGAAAATTCTGTTAATGTCCTCAGCTGATTGGTCCATTGCAGGTGTAAGAAGCATTGAGTGAACTACAAGTCCCAGCATGCTCTGTCAGCAAGCAATGCTCTTAAGTACTAATAAACTTTTATTGGGAGGGGGGGGGGGGAGCACAGTGTAAACGGATGAGTGTGATAGACAATGCTGCTAGCTATTAAATAAAGGAGCCGACTAATAATACAACGACGCATTTCGCATCCTCTACAGTAATGGCAACAAAGAAAATTAGAGAGGAGTACATGTCAAAAAGGACAACTCCAACATATACAGTTCACACAAACACAGCCCCCTTTCTCAAGTGTAACAAGTAGTGCAATACTTAAATTCCACCCTTTAACAAAAAAAAACACACAACCCAGTGTATCTGAATAAATAGGAGTTTGTACAAGACAGGTTCACAGCCAAAAAGAGAGAAAAAAGAAGGAAGCTGTATGTCCTGAAGCAACTTCTAGTGATTTCATTACCACCACCTTGGGAATCACAGTTTAAAAAATAATAATCCATGTACTAAGCACCTTTCATACATAATAGGTTACCAATAGGCAAAACATTTGTATTTAGGATAGAGCGGAGAGGGTTAGAACATCTGCCAGGTTTGTATTGCTGTGTGGTCTGGCTGGGGAGAGTCACCCTCTTTAAAGTGAAACTAAATACTTTTAATTGTTAATTTTAATTCCTTATGCTGCCATCATTCATAAATAGGTAGGAAGGTATGTTATATTAGATTAACTTGTTTTAAACTTTTTTTTTTCAGTGGTTTCCTGGTTTCTAGCTTAGGCCAAAATGATCATACATCCCAGGCATCTTCATAGGCATTATTTTCTTTCATCTGGAGTAGGGAAGGAGGGGCTTCTCTGCCAAGCACACCCTCCTGCCTGCACGCCTGAAGTAAGGGCACAGGGACTCCAGGAAGTAAATGCTACATGAATCATCTGCCCTTACTAAAGATAGCCATTAAGAAAAATGCTAGGAGGATGTTTTTCAAAGTGAACAAAATAAAGCATGGAAAGATGGATGAGTGAGGTTGATCTGATTATTAAAAATGAATTAAAAAAGCGGTTTCAGTTTGTGGCGTTTTTATACAGTTTAGTTCCACTTTAAAAGTCCTGGGGACGGCTGTTACTGGCATAAAGAGCATTAGAAAATTCTAAATTTTAGTTGTCTCGGGAACAGGAGGTGAATGAAATCTTCCAATAGGGACGCCTGCTCTGGTTACAGCCATGTTAAAGGCCATTATCCTTTATATTGGAGAGATTTTAAGCTGAACTCCAGGCATGCACAGTTAATTCAAATATATTCCACAGCAGCATCAAATGCCTGTGCCAACCCAGTTATCGCCTTGTTAATTTAACAGTGACATCATCACTGTGCTGTTTATAGCCTGTACAGAGAGCAGAGCTGTGGGAGGGACCCAACAGCTCCACCCACTACAAGCTGCCTGCAGAAAACAACAGGGGGGGTGGAGTCAAGACCAGTCGCCCTGCACAAGAGGAGAGCGCAGCAGTGAAATGCACAAAACATATTGTGACAATATTTAGCCAATATTTGTTTTTCCGGGAGTTCAGCTTTAACTATTACTACACTATCCAAAAAAAAGAATGTCTATAAATACAAAATTGCAGATTTTTTTTTTTTATATATAAATCAATCAACCCATCAATGACTGTATATGGAGTAATTAACAGTCGGCTACATGTGAAGGGTGAAAAACACAGTATGTGGACTCTATTGTGTCTAGCTTTTTTCTTTTTCTCCCAGTGGAGAGATTTCCCTTCACTTCCTGTCCCAGAGACACAACAGAAAGTGAATGGAGATCCCTCCAAAGTAAGAGGAAGTCCCCACTTAGGAACTGGTACGTGTCCCCATTAAAATATTTCTTCTCTATTCCTGTTCTGGTGACAGCAGTAAAATATTTTTATTTCTCACCACTGTCTATACCACCAATGGGCACCAGGACAAATAGAGGATGCAGACAGTAAATAAAACCTAACTGAGGTTCTAACCCTTCCACACTCCATCCAAAACATTTGAATTGATGCACTTAATGTTCTAGATGCTCATATTTTAGCCACAAGAAAACAAAGGTTCTTTGATGGCCATGTTCACACCTTGGCGGTTTTTTTTTTTTGGGCAATCCGGTACACTTTAGATGCGTTTTACATGCATTGGCATTCAAGTGCATCAAAGCAGCAAGCCGTGCCAAAAAAACACACCAATATGAACATGGCCTATAAGCTCAAGGTAAGCTGTGCTGATGTTGGACAGGATGTAGCGAAAGAGAAGGGGACAGGCACAAATTAATGTATTTATAAAATATTGCATATGGTCTACCTCTATTTGCTCTACAGGTTGATTATTAATTGAAAAAATTGAGCAGTTCAGAAAAAATACCATCTTCTGGCCACTAGATGGTGCCGATGATCACAGTAAATTAGTGTTTCGTTCATTTGATTGTCAGCGCCATCTAGTGGCCATAATGATATTTTCCCAATTCCCTTTTCTGTATGAAGAATAAACATTCCATCTGGAGAGAAAACAGCCCAACATTAGATTTTGACCTCAATTGCACATGCAGTAAAGATCTTATATACATTGTTTTTATTTTTATAAATACATCCTACTGGTTACCACAGTCTACGTTACTTTCCCCACATTAAGGAACAGTCAAATGGATCAACAGATCACTGCGTTATAATAATATACCAAGTTTCCATTAGACTTGGATTAGAACCTGAAAAGTCCAGTGCCGTTATAAAAAGATGGACAGTTTGTAAATGAAAAAATATACAAATCAAAAATAAACTTTTAAAGCTATAAATGTAAATAAAATCCATTTAATGTAATCTGATCAGTGTGTGAATGTAATAACCTTGTTGCTGTGCATAGTTCTATTAAATGTGACATAATCCGTGTACATGAGTGCAGACATAATGTCCATTACATAGGAAGGCTCTGCTTCATAGTGCTGCATAGTGGTTGTGCCTTGCTGATCCAAGTCCAAAAGACAGATCTGCCTTACCTATGTGGTGTGACTAATTGCAATGAGATACACAGCCACTAGATGGAGACTCTACAATTTCATATGCAATACGACAATGGAAATATGGTACGGCAATAATGGAAAAAATGGAAAGTCACATTGGTATTTAAACTGAACTTCCCAATAATACCTGTAAAAATACACAATGCTTTACAGTTTGCCTTCAACACTCTTCACCTGCCTTTCCTTGCTGTGGGGATGCAGCTCATATGCAAGACAGCAGCCCAGCAATACCCAACTACATGCCCATGCATGCTGCAAATGTACAATCTGGCAGCATAGCCGATGGAGCAGAGCAGGGAAAGCCGCCTTTCATGAGATTTTCTCAAACTCAGAACTACTGAGCGATCACACTTCGGAAACACAACAAAATCTGACGACATGGGGTCACTGTGAAAAACTTTTAGTGGTTATCGGAATGTGTGGCCACATTGGATCAGGAACAGTGCTTAACGGAGTTCTTTTTTAAATGTGATGGAATCGTGGTGTGGGGGATGTTGTCACCTAAATGGTTAAATCCATAAGGAAGGGTAATGCTTCTGTCTGGACAAACATGCCTCCCACTGACAATATATATATAGATGTATAGAATAGGAATAGATCAGGACAGAGGCGGCTGCATCACTAATACTTACACTGGTTTCTTGCTATATAACTTAGGAAAATAGTTCTCTTCGGGATTTCGAGGTACTTACAACATACATACATAAAACGTCTCAGACATGCTTTGCTATTAACACCATAGGAGATGATCTCATGCCAACGCCACCCAAAACTAGATTGTGTGGGCAATGATGGATTGAATCTCCCCACCAGGTTCCTATAGATTAGTAGTGTGGCTTATCCATCCCTCCCGCATGAGCAGTATTGATGGTGTCACTCTCCAGCATCCCCTCTTCATTAAAGTGTATGTCCAGCCAAACTTATTTTTTATTTGTTTTGGGATGAAGTGGGGGAGGGTTTGAACCCGTTGGTTTTTACGGTTAGACAGATTTTTCGCTTCATATAGGCTAGATTCAGGATCCTCTCCTGTACCGAAATGGCTTACAAGAGCCCGCCCACCTCATTAATTTGAGTTCAACCTCTAGATCAGGGGGTTCTCCAAACTTTCTAAATAAAGGGCTGGTTGACTGTCCTTCAGACTTTAGGGAGCCGAACTGGGGCCATCGGGAGTACAAAATGTCTCAGCGTCAGTAAACAATCCCTTATCATTGGTCTCATGGGGCCCTATCGTTTGTGTCATTGGAAGGAATTCTGCCCCATCATTGGGAGGAACTGTGCCCCATTCAATGGCGCCAGTGGGAGGAACTGTGCCCCATTCAATGGCGCCACGGGAGAAACTGTGCCCCATTCAATGGCGCCACGGGAGAAACTGTGCCCCATTCAATGGCGCCACGGGAGAAACTGTGACCCATTCAATGGCGCCATTGGGGGGGGGGGGGGTCGTCCCCCCATCATTGGTGCCATTGGGGGGGGGGAATTGTCCCCTCATTATTGGTGCCATGAGGGGGGGAGAAATTGTCCTCCATCATTGGTGCCATGGGGAGGGAAATTGTCCCCCATCATTGGTGCCATGGGGGGGGGGGGAATTGTCCCCCATCATTGGTGCCATGGGGGGGGGGGGATTGTCCCCCATCATTGGTGCCATGGGGGGGGGGGAATTGTCCCCCATCATTGGTGCCATTGGGGGGGGGGGGGAATTGTCCCCTCATTATTGGTGCCATGAGGGGGGGAGAAATTGTCCTCCATCATTGGTGCCATGGGGAGGGAAATTGTCCCCCATCATTGGTGCCATGGGGAGGGGGGGGAATTGTCCCCCATCATTGGTGCCATGGGGAGGGGGGGGAATTGTCCCCCATCATTGGTGCCATGGGGGGGGAATTGTCCCCCATCATTGGTGCCATGGGGAGGGAATTGTCCCCCATCATTGGTGCCATGGGGGGGGGGATGTGCCCCATAATTGGTGTCATTGGAAGAAATTGTGCCCTTCAATGGTGTCGGTGAATAAAATAGAACCTCAAGGGATGGATAAAAGCAAGCAAAGGGCCACATCTGGCCCCCGAGCCTTAGTTTGGAAACCACTGCTCTAGATCATAGAGGCTCAATATCACATATGGGTGTCACCAAGGGCAGTCTGCCTGCAAATGTAGTCTGTCTTAGACTGCCCAGTTCTTTGGATTGATATCCAAAATTTAAGGCATTTTGATGTTTGCATAATTTCTCTTACGAGCCAGCCCACTGCTTGCATTAGGGGTCTTGAAAGGAATACTGAAGGAGGCTGCTGGGATGTTTTCAGAAAGCCATGTACAGCATCCTGCCGGCTCCTCCCACCAGTCATGATTTGCGCACAGTGATGATGTTATCAAGTCTAAAACAAGGTATGTAGTAAGAATGCCAAGGTTGTATATATAAATGTTAATGAGGGGTAGGGAGGGACCAGGAAAGAAAATACAATTCCATTTACTTCAGCCTAAAAAAATATATATAAAAAAAGAAAAAACTATTTTGGCTGGACATACATTTTAATAATAAAAAAATGTGTATGATCAGGATACCTCTTGCAGAATTTCAGCAAGATTGGGAATTATTATGGGATGGATCTGCCCTAGAGTCACCAGGTGGGGATTACAATGCCCAGCAGTAAGAAACCAGTTCCTGGTGGAGTTGGGAATTTAATTAGCACCTGGAGTTAGTAACAGAGGCAGGCATCTTGCCAGGTGAATCAGTATTCGTGGGTCGATGACATCATAAAGGTGAATGTTTTATGGGTTAGACTTCCTGAGAGAGCAACCAATAAAGTAAATGGAAATCAGTGACTTCCCAAAGGGGACGAGCGGAGACGGTCATTAAGAAACTTGACATTAAGCTGGGCATACACATATTAATTTTTTCCTCCCCATTTAGTCTGTGGGCTTACAGAATATATAAAGGAAGATATTCCTCCATCCACACTACACAGCATAGATAGACAAATGCAGCTATTATTTGACAGCAGACCCCACCAGCTGTCAAAATACCATACAGCGGCTGCAATTGATTGGAATGCAGCTGCTGCTTGGCTGACAATTTTCAGTCCAGCTTTTTCAATCAAGGGAAGCCAAGTAAGAGGTGGCTGACAAAAGGTGGCAATCCAAAAAAGGAATTTAGGACAGTTCATCAAGAACAAAATTTGTGGCCACATTTAGTCCAAAATCATGTGGAGGAGCCACTTAAAAGTGGAGACATCACAAAGTCATTATTCTGGCTCAAAGGGAATGTAAAGCCCAATTTTTTTACAATTTATTTCCACGTTCCTGTTTGGGAGATTTCCCTTTACTTTATGTGTTAAAGACTGGTGTCACCAGAGCAGTGTTTCAACTCCAGTCCTCAAGGCGCCCCAACAGGTCATGTTTTCAGGCTTTCCATTATTTTGCACAGGTGATGTGATCAGTTTCACACTGCCTTAGTAATTACCACAGCTTTTTCATCTGAGGGAAATCCTGAAAACATGACCTGTTGGGGCACCTTGAGGACTGGAGTTGAAAAACACTGCACCAGAGACAGGAAGTGGGATAAAATCTCCACAATGGAGAAACAGCAATACAATAAAGATAGTTTCTAACCCTTCCTCCACTGTATCCAGAATGGAAAAACATTTGCATCAGCTATTATTTATGCCTGTTTAGCAATTAATCAAGTCTCCCTCCCGAATACTGCGTCACCTTACAAGACAGTTGCTGCCACTCTCAGGTGATTTATTTGGCTCAGAATGTCTAATGCAATGGAAACAAATGAGCATCTACCTGCTTATTTGTCAAACCAATGCATCTTTGATAGGCAAAAAAACTTACCGTATTTCTACAGTTTCTGAAAAAAGTTAAATAAAAGTACTAAGTAAACCTACCTGATATAGTCAGAATCTTTAAAAAACTACAGTCGTATTTACACACGAGACAGGAAAATACTCTATTGTACTAAATATCTGATTCAAATTTACTGTAAGTGACAATGTATGCCATGATTCAGAGCCCGACTCATGCTAACGCATTTTGGCTTCCAGTGATTCGCTACCAAGTCCAGTGTTCCACCTCGGGAAACACTTTGGCGCAGGCCAGAGTTCTAGGAAATGCAACAAAAAAATAAACCCCAGAGGGAAAGAACGATATTGTACAGCGTCCCAGAAGCAGATCTACACATCGACCGCTTTGGTGAGGGAACTCTCCAGGACGATGTTGAAGTCTTGAAGAGTTTGCAGCACTCGGACCAGAGAATTCACCATCATGTTATCCCGTAGCAGCGCCGTCTCCTCGTACATCCGAACGATCGTTGGGCATTCGGCCAAAAGGGGAATCCACTGGGAAAGCAAATGATCCCTAATAGACAAAGTCAGAACATGTGGAATGAACATACCATCTTAAGCAGCTTACAAATATATTCAGAAGACCTTTAAAAGAGAAAACATCACCCTAGTGCTGGCCATACATGTTTCAATTAATTATTTTTCTGTTCAATCTCTTCAAATAGGAATAATTGATTAGCAGGTCCCAATTGATCAATATGACACACGCGGGACAGCTTTCAAATCGCTAGCTTGAAGATATGATCTTAAGTTATTAATTTCATCTTTGTTTTTATTATAAAAACTCATAACCTAAATGAAAAAAAAAAAAATTAAATAAAGCATTCCAGTACTGCTGGTTCATGCAGCAGTCGATATTCAACTCAGGTTGATCGAATACTAAATATATGTGAAGGGAAGTTATGCCCAATTGATTGTTGATTTGATCATTTTGATTAAATTGCACATTGATCAGAAAATACAATTAATGCATGTATGATGATCATGTGGCCTCATTCACACTGGCACTGTCAAGCCTGCAATTTGTATGGGTCTAGAGGACGTTTATAAATGCATGCAATAATTTTTCAAAAGTGACATTCACATTGTGTGTTTACCTGCCTTTGGGTGCGGTCAGTTTAACTTTGTTTAGAGAAAATAGCATTGTGTGCAATGAGGATCCAATTATAAACTCTAAACATGTACTGTAAATGTGATGAACCCCACTTTAAAGTAGTAACAGCTAAACGCGGGATCTCTAAATCCTAGTGTACACACAGGTTGAATGTCCGGCGATATTGTCAAGATCAATAAGAACCATCCGACATTCGGCCCGTGTGTATGGCAGCCCGCTTCTGTCTCCTGATCAATGCTCTCAGCCAATGACAGAGCACTGACCGGAGTGTTCTGGCGTCCCCCCTGTCAGAACACAATAGAACAGCAGAGGAGATCGCTGTACTAACACCGGATTATTAGTACGATGGTTCGTCCTGAGAAAAAATATGAACGCCCCTACTCTATCCAAAATGTAAAAAAAAAAAAAAAGTTTTGGCTCTAAGGTCTGTACACACGCTACGAAAATCGGATGGAAAAATTTGTACGACAAGCTGTCGGATCGTTAGTATGATGCTTTCGATAGCCGATTTCGCTTTTTTTTGTCAGACAAAAGCTGGATGTGCAGACTATAACATTTTTTTTGGATGTGAACGTCTGATTTTCGTTTCATTAGTATGGTTTTCGCACGAAATTTTTTTTAAGAGCAAGACTACTCAGAAACGAAAGAATACATACAAAAACTATTCAACACATGACGTCGTATGTGTATTGTGAGTAACCTCTTCACTTTCAAAATGAGAATAGCATGCCACAAAAAAAGGACATGCGGTCGTCTGAAAATCTAAGCGTGTGTATGAGGCTTTAGATGTACTTTAATTTGGAGAAATCTTCATCCTTCCGTTAACTGGTCATGTGACCAATCCTAAGGTATAGATCATTGGTTTTCAAAAAGCCTGATGACCAAGTCTATCGCAAGCCCATCTGGCAGAGGTCACGTGACCAATACCTTAGCATTAGTCATATGACTTTGCTGTGATTGGCCAAGCATGCGGGTCATAGTGCATGATTGGCCAATCATCAGCCAGCAATGCACTGCGATGCCGCAGTGAATTATGGGCTGTGAAACGTAACTCGAATTTGGCGCGAACGGCCCAAAACGTTTGTAATTAGACGAACGATCGAACATACGATGTTCGAGTCAAACATGAGTTAGACTCGAATATGAAGCTCATCCCTACTTACCAACTGAAAGCCCAGGAGCTGGAAAAACGAGTCTGCAGGAGCCTGGCAATGCACCAGTCATCTAATGATTGTGGATGTAATGCTTTTGCAAGCTCCAGCATAAAAAATAAAAAAAATAAGCATTTTTTTCCTCCAAAAATGTTTTTTTTTTTTGTTTGTTTATTTAAGGTGAACTTTAAAGTCAAAAATGTTAGTTTTTAAAATAACATGTTATACTTACCTCCACTGTGCAGATCGTTTTGCACGGAGTGGCCCCGATCCTGGTCTTCTGGGGTCCCTCGGAGGCTGTCTCGGCTCCTCCTCGCAAAAGCTTTCTACCTTCATGCGAGCGAGCTCGCATGGTGGAAAGCTTTTGCGTGCGCGTTCCAGTAATACAGCAGCGGCCATAGCAGCCGACTATCACTCTGCCCCGCCCCCCAGCGCGCCGCGTCATCCGCTGTGATTGACAGCAGCGCCAGCCAATGGCTGCGCTGCTATCAATCCGCCCAGCCTAGCCAATCAACAGCCAGGCTGGGAACCCGAGAACATCACAGGGACGCGCCCGGGAATTTAGAACGGTCAGGTAAGTAAAATGGGGGCTGGGCCGGTACCATCGGATGTTTTTTCACCTTAATGCATAGGATGCATTAAGGTGAAAAAACATTTACCTTTACAACCCCTTTAAGGACCAACGGTGAAGCTTGAGAGGTAAAAGGGGGCATAGGCGAGTTTGATCATTACAGGAAAAGCCAACCTAATCCAATTTTAGATTTTCTGATCACTTTGACAAATGTTTTCACTAAAGGCTAGGTTACCTCTGATTATGTGTTCTGTTTCTGAGAGGTTTTTCTTTTAAATGATTAGTTTGTTCCCCCCCCCCCCCCCGAATTAATGATATCTACAGCTTTATTTATTAAGTAAAAATATGGGGAAATGTTGATCAAAGGAATTGATCACCCCCCCACCCTATGCTAAAACCTATCGCTACCTACTGTTAAATCAATAAGACACCCATATTTCTAATAGATTTTATGATCAAGCCCTCTTCTATTTGGAAAAATGTGTAGCAAAGCTTCTTCTGCATTGTGTAGAATAAAATTGCAACCCCCCCCCTCCCAATACACACACTTATACACCAGCTCACCTTGCTCCCAGGCACACCAGTAGCTGAAACTTTCCATCCTTGCCGATATTTCTGGGGGCAGCCACAATGGAGGTAACGTAGTGACAGAAGGTTCTGCAGGACGATATTTGAAGAAGCTGGTCTTCCTCACCATCCCCGAATTGATCAGTAGTTTCAAAGTAAGCCACGGCCTTCTCTGTGTAAAAAACACATCGGTCGCTTTTTAATAATGGTGCTTTAAAAAGGAACAGCTCATAAACTGAATGTAAAAGACACACAGATAAATCAAAACCAAACTGATCTTTTGTTAAAGCTAAAGTTTAATCTGTTTATATTTTGCCATATCGGTTTCCTCCCTCCACCTACATCAACATGCTAATGAGAGTTTTAAATAAAACCTTTCCATAGTAATTACACCTAATTTTCGACCCAGTGAAGTTATCACTGGATCTTAACACTCCTCTATGCAATGCAGGCAGATTATGACTGGTGGGAGGGGGTACCCTGCCCCAATACTTCGCTAAAGAGCCCTGTTTCAAGTAGTGGGCTGGCTCTTAGGGGAGGGGTGAAAATAACAAAATGCGGTTATAAGTAGCAAGTTTGGAGGAATGGACATTCCTGGGCAAGCTGTATTTGCATACAGACTAATTTCTGTAACACCGATATGTGATGCTGAGCCTCCATGATTGAAAAACATGAAATCCTATCAATGGAAGGTGTGGGCCAGTGATGAGAATGAGACCCCTGACACAATTTCAGGGCAAAACCCATTTCTGCCGTTTGACCCAAATCATGAAAGTCTGCAGAAAACAGAGGGAGAACTGCTACTTTCGGTGTTCCAGCCAGAGAGACTGGGTGGAGCCTGTGCGGCTCCTTTTATTAACAACATGACATCACAAACATAAAGCATACAGATTGGTCAGTTCATATAGTTCAGTCCCTTATTACACGCCCCTGTGACATCTGTTTCTGGCACACTGCACACGTTTCAAAACAAATGTCCTCGTGTCATACAGGGATCCCCATTCAATTTCACAGGGGCTTCATTCCTCAGTTGATGGGATGGGCCGGAAGGAGGGAGTTTAGGAGTGCAGTAAAAGGGCCAGCTGTCTTCACTTAATCATCTCCTGAGCCAAGATTTTAACCCTTTAATCTGACGTAACTTCTTGGTCTTCATTTCAAGCAGAATTGTAATTGTAACTTTAAAACATCATCTGTTTCTTCATTTAACCACTTAAGCCCCGGACCAATATGCTGCCTAAAGACCCAAGGGGTTTTTACAGTTTGGGACTGCGTCGCTTTAACAGACAATTACGCGCTCGTGCGACGTGGCTCCCAAACAAAATTGGCGTCTTTTTTTCCCCACAAATAGAGCTTTCTTTTGGTGGTATTTGATCACCTCTGCGGTTTTTATTTTTTGCGCTATAAACAAAAATAGAGCGACAATTTTGAAAAAAATGCAATATTTTTTACTTTTTGCTATAATAAATATCCCCCAAAAACATATATAAAACATTTTTTTCCCTCAGTTTAGGCCGATACGTATTCTTCTACCTATTTTTGGTAAAAGAAATCACAATAATCGTTTATCGGTTGGTTTGTGCAAAATTTATAGCGTTTACAAAATAGGGGATAGTTTTATTGCATTTTTATTTTTTTTATTTTTTTTACTACTAATGGCGGCGATCTGCGATTTTTTTCGTGACTGCGACATTATGGCGGACACTTCGGACAATTTTGACACATTTTTGGGACCATTGTCATTTTCACAGCAAAAAATGCATTTAAATTGCATTCTTTATTGTGAAAATGACAGTTAAAGTTTGGGAGTTAAACACAGGGGGCGCTGTAACATTTAGGGTTCACTGTGTGTGTGTTTACAACTGTAGGGGGGTGTGGCTGTAGGACTGACATCATCGATCGAGTCTCCCTAATAAAAGGGATCACTCGATCGATGCGCCGCCATAGTGAAGCACGGGGAAGCCGTGTTTACATACGGCTCTTCCCGTTCTTCAGCTCCGGGGAGCGATCGCGACGAGGCGGCTATAAACGAATAGCCGCGCCGTCGTCCCGGATCGCTCCCCGTGCATGTGCCTGTCCGTGCCATTCTGCTGACGTATATTTACATGAGGAGGTCGGCAAGTGGTTAAGGAATATAACACTTGTAGTATATATCTTCACACATGCATATGTAACATTTGAGTAGCTCAGGAGGAAAGTAATCATAACACAAAATATTCATTTTAGTACTTCCATCACACCAGGGACAGTAAGGATAGTGAGGAAAACGGAGGTGATGTTGATGTCCTCCAGCCAAGAAATTAGTAGGGTTCTATCTGACACAATGAAGCTTCCAATACACAGAGTGTGCAGGAAAATCAGAGTAACCTTAATCAAAGTTCAGCTTTCTATTCAATTTTTTTTTTTTTTCCCACAAAATTTTGAACAAGTACAAAATCAGCATTCTCTGTTATAACAGAAAGTGATTGCTCATTAAAACAGGAGATGATTTGTTTACAGCCAGAAGAGTATATTTTGATATTGAATTCAAAGTATCATCATCCACATATTAGACTTGTGTGAGAAAAACAAACATAAAAATTAGACCATAAAGAAACACTGTATAACTTATGAAATATATAAAAAAAAGCAGTTTTAACAATCCATTAGAGTTCACCTTTTAAGTGATAAATAGTGCACCACATTTTAAACACCACAAGAGACCCGAAGCTGAAAAAGCATACATGTATGACGTGTAAACTGCACTGCCATTTGACAGATCGGGACAAAAGGAACAGACTTCCTTCTCTGGAGCTCAGGAAAAAGTGACATTTAATAAAATGTCAAACTGGGACTTGCTATTAGTCATCAGGAAGAGAGCAGATGTCTGACATTTGGTTTATTTGAACTGCCTGCAGGGGGCAGCAAAAACCTAAACTTAAAAAACAGTTGTATAGTTGATAAAAAAAAAAAAAAAAAAAAAAGATCCATCCAGTTCTTAGCAGTTGGAGTACACAACTGTATTCCTAAACCTGAAGAGAGCCATGCAATATTTCTCCTCTTGTATATACAGTCTGCCTATCCTGAGGGCCAAT
Source organism: Rana temporaria (assembly GCF_905171775.1). NCBI lineage: Eukaryota > Metazoa > Chordata > Amphibia > Anura > Ranidae > Rana > Rana temporaria. The sequence goes on from NC_053491.1 coordinate 387,353,816, forward strand.
TGAGCATTGCACATAAACTTTCTGTGCTAGAAATCAGAAGGAGAATAAAAGGACTGCTTTTTTTATTAACAATTTTTGCAAGCTGCTTTAAGTGAGTTAAATATCTGGAAGCATATTTGAAGTACACCTACTGCTTAAAAAAAATCAGATATATGCACTCACTGTAAAAAAAAAAAAAAATTTGAAGTTCTTTGAAGGACACAGGAAGCCATGCACCGTCAGCTTATACTGCCTCCTACAGGAGGTTTGGACACCAGTAAAATACTACAGTACATGACTTCCTGTGTCCCACAATGGACAAGAAAGAAAATAGGAATGTTGTACTCCCTGCAAAATTCATTTTCTTGGAGACCTTTGAAGAACAGAATAGTAAAGTGGCCCTTTACGTGGCACCACAGTCAGTCAAACAACAGAAAACAGAATAGGGCAGAAAAAAAGACTTAACGGTTGCCACTTTATTTTAACACCAGGTGAGGAGAGTACACAAAATGTTAGTATAAAATTACAAAAGTTTATGCATAATATATTTCCATAAAATGGTATAGAACCGTTAACATGTATGACCTGTATTCCACAATACAGTGCCTTGCAAAAGTATTCGGCCCCCTTGAACTTTGCGACCTTTTGCCACATTTCAGGCTTCAAACATAAAGATATAAAACTGTCATTTTTTTTGAAGAATCAACAAGTGGGACACAATCATGAAGTGGAATGAAATTTATTGGATATTTCAAACTTTAACAAATAAAAAACTGAAAAATTGGGTGTGCAAAATTATTCAGCCCCTTTACTTTCAGTGCAGCAAACTCTCTCCAGAAGTTCAGTGAGGATCTCTGAATGATCCAATGTTGACCTAAATGACTAATGATGATAAATAGAATCCACCTGTGTGTAATCAAGTCTCCGTATAAATGCACCTGCACTGTGATAGTCTCAGAGGTCCGTTTAAAGCGCAGAGAGCATCATGAAGAACAAGGAACACACCAGGCAGGTCCGAGATACTGTTGTGGAGAAGTTTAAAGCCGGATTTGGATACAAAAAGATTTCCCAAGCTTTAAACATCCCAAGGAGCACTGTGCAAGCGATAATATTGAAATGGGAGTATCAGACCAGTGCAAATCTTCGAAGACCTGGCCGTCCCTCTAAACTTTCAGCTCATACAAGGAGAAGACTGATCAGAGATGCAGCCAAGAGACCCATGATCACTCTGGATGATCTGCAGAGATCTACAGCTGAGGTGGGAGACTCTGTCCATAGGACAACAATCGGTCCCTGTATACTGCATAAATCTGGCCTTTATGGAAGAGTGGCAAGAAGAAAGCCATTTCTTAAAGATATCCATAAAAAGTGCTGTTTAAAGTTTGCCACAAGCCCCCTGGGAGACACACCAAACATGTGGAAGAAGGTGCTCTGGTCAGATGAAACCATAATCAAACTTTTTGGCAACAATGCAAAACGTTATGTTTGGCATAAAAGCAACACAGCTCATCACCCTGAACACACCATCCCCACTGTCAAACATGGTGGTGGCAGCATCATGGTTTGGGCATGCTTTTCTTCAGCAGGGACAGGGAAGATGGTTAAAATTGATGGGAAGATGGATGGAGCCAAATACAGGACCATTCTGGAAGAAAACCTGATGGAGTCTGCAAAAGACCCGAGACTGGGACGGAGATTTGTCTTCCAACAAGACAATGATCCAAAACATAAAGCAAAATCTACAATGGAATGGTTCACAAATAAACATATCCAGGTGTTAGAATGGCCAAGTCAAAGTCCAGACCTGAATCCAACAGAGAATCTGTGGAAAGAACTGAAAACTGCTGTTCACAAACTCACCTCACTGAGCTCGAGCTGTTTTGCAAGGAAAAATGGGCAAAAATGTCAGTCTCTCGATGTGCAAAACTGATAGAGACATACCCCAAGCGACTTACAGCTGTAATCGCAGCAAAAGGTGGCGCTACAAAGTATTAACTTAAGGGGGCTGAATAATTTTGCTCGCCCAATTTTTCAGTTTTTTATTTGTTAAAAAAAGTTTGAAATATCCAATAAATTTCCTTCCACTTCATGATTGTGTCCCACTTGTTGATTCTTCAAAAAAAAAAATTACAGTTTTATATCTTTATGTTTGAAGCCTGAAATGTGGCAAAAGGTTGCAAAGTTCAAGGGGGCCGAATACTTTCGCAAGGCACTGTACTTACCTTACAGTAGTCCTCACTCTCACAGGCGCCATTCTCTGAGTGACTGGTCCCCGAAAACAGCTTCACTTCACTGCCCGGTCCCAGTTCTGACATCAGCAAGTACAATGCAGGACCAGCAGGCTTCCATTGTATGGGAAAACGGCAAGGGCCCATCTTTGGACAACATAGATCATGGGTCTTCAAACTACGGCCCTCCAGTTGTTCAGGAACTACAATTCCCATCATGCCTAGTCATGTCTGTGAATGTCAGAGTTTTACGATGCCTCATGGGATGTGTAGTTCCGCAACAGCTGGAGGGCCGTAGTTTGAGGATCCCTGACATAGATCATCATCTGATCCATCACAGTGGAGAAGAGCACCGGCTGTCAGCGGGAATGAGAGGTATCTGTACTTACTCCCTCAACTTTCACACATTGTGCCCATCGGCAGTGGCTCTTTTCCCCCTCACTTCCTGGTCTCACAGGCCCTGTCAATCAAAGCCAGCGACAAGGGAGCAGTACCAAGTCCCGCTGTCTATAGACACAGGCAGCGGGGCTTGGGAGCAAGCCAGCACATGAATGCCCCCATAGAAGCGGCTTCCTATGGTGGGCATTTGCCAAAGAGAAGCCAAGATCACCGGTGTGGAACCTGAGAAGAGGAGGTTCAGGGCCACTGTGCAAAACCACTGCACGGAGCAGATACTTTTTTTAGTCTTTTTAACAATCACTTTAAAGCATGAAGGTTTTTAGCGCTCAATCCCAGGATTTCCCCAAACAGGGCTGTGATAAGCAATTGTTTCAGCGAGGTAGCCCTCCTCCCACGGGGCGGTCCTTCCAAACACTGCAAACATTTACATGTGTATGGGTGCCTGTGCATGGTCACAGGGATATTTTGTTCATATATTATTTTTTGATTCATCCATCGATCTTTTCATATATTGCACATTTAATAACTTTTTGTTATAAAATGGTGTTCAGGGGGCATCGATGAGAGGGTTAAGATCGCCCCCGCCCAGCAGCTCGTTTGGAGACGTGTCCTCGGTGTGGAAACTCTCAAATAGTGTTTCATTGTTTGGTGGGAGTTAGGTCTGAGGAAGGGGGTCTGTCCCCCAAAACGCGCAAGCCATTTCACCGCGTGGCCATAGGGTCACCGCCTCACCAGTTGGAGCATTGTATATGATAAGCCTGATTTTATTCCTACTTTTGTGAGTATAACACGGTTATGTGATTTCAATAAATGGTTATTTATGGTAATGCCCTCTTGTGTACGTTTTTGCAGTGTATGGATTTTTTTATACAGCAGTTTACAAAATGAAGCTTGTAATTGGAGTAATCAGATTACGCTGACTGATGGAGTTTAGCTGCTCCCACAAACGCACAATCATTCATCCTGTCAATCAAGACATAGCCAAGGTGAAATAACATGGACCTGACAATTGCATTTAGGGAAACGGTTTACAGAACAAGAGCACAGGAAGCATTGTTATCGTTGGAGAAGGAAGGGCCTCCGATTTTACCTATAAAGTCCCAGATGAAGATGCTCTTGTGGAACATGCGGGCTGTTTTAAATCCATGATGGAAGACTTGCTCCAAGGCTGAAACTAGGCCATTTTCTCCGCACAGCAGGATGGTTAAACTGCCTCTCTGCAGGGAAACAAATCACATAAGAGGCTTTAAAGAGGTGCTGCTAATGTGGATTAGTGCAGCAGGCCCGCAATGGAAAACGGCAGCTGACAAGGAAGGGCGCTTTCTGCAGCTCGGCAATGACATACAAGAGGACATTCAGTCATGATTACACTGCTGTGTACAACTGCTCTGTGTTTTCTGTATATCAATTTCATTTCTCTCCCCTACTGTCCTGACACCATTTGAAATCCTTTCACTGTAATAAACTGGATTCAGCACAAAACATGATGCTAATCTGCGCCCTCCTTTCTGCAGTGCACTTCTGCCCTTGCCTCTATCTTGCAGTGCGCACCCTTCTCCCTTCCCTCCATCCTGCATGGCGTACTCTCCCCCTTCCCTCCATCCTGCAGGGCGCACTCTCTCCCTTCCCTCCATCCTGCAGGGCGCACCCTCTCCCTTCCCTCCATCCTGCAGGGCGCACCCTCTCCCTTCCCGCCATCCTGCAGGGCGCACCCTCTCCCTTCCTGCCATCCTGCAGGGCGCACCCTCTCCCTTCCCTCCATCCTGCAGGGCGCACCCTCTCCCTTCCCGCCATCCTGCAGTGCGTACTCTCTCCCTTCCCTCCATCCTGTAGGACGCACCCTCTCCCTTCCCTCCATCCTGTAGGACGCACTCTCTCCCTTCCCTCCATCCTGTAGGACGCACTCTCCCCCTTCCCTCCATCCTGTAGGACGCACTCTCCCTTCCCTCCATCCTGCAGTGTGCACGGTCCTCTCTCTCTCCATCCTGCAGTGCGCACGGTCCTCTCTCTCTCCATCGTGCAGGACGCACTCTCTCCCATCCCTCCATCCTGCAGGACGCACTCTCTCCCTTCCCTCCATCCTGCAGGACGCACTCTCTCCCTTCCCTCCATCCTGCAGGATGCACAGTCTCTCCCTTCCCTCCATCCTGCAGGACGCACAGTCTCTCCCTTCCCTCCATCCTGCAGGACGCACTCTCTCCCTTCCCTCCATCCTGCAGGGCGCACCCTCTCCCTTCCCGCCATCCTGCAGGGCGCACCCTCTCCCTTCCCGCCATCCTGCAGGACGCACCCTCTCCCTTCCCTCCAATCCTGCAGGACGCACCCTCTCCCTTCCCTCCATCCTGCAGGACGCACAGTCTCTCCCTTCCCTCCATCCTGCAGGACGCACAGTCTCTCCCTTCCCTCCATCCTGCAGGACGCACTCTCTCCCTTCCCTCCATCCTGCAGGACGCACTCTCTCCCTTCCCTCCATCCTGCAGGACGCACTCTCTCCCTTCCCTCCATCCTGCAGGACGCACTCTCTCCCTTCCCTCCATCCTGCAGGACGCACTCTCTCCCTTCCCTCCATCCTGCAGGACGCACTCTCTCCCTTCCCTCCATCCTGCAGGACGCACTCTCTCCCTTCCCTCCATCCTGCAGGACGCACTCTCTCCCTTCCCTCCATGCTGCAGGACGCACTCTCTCCCTTCCCTCCAATCCTGCAGGACGCACTCTCTCCCTTCCCTCCATCCTGCAGGACGCACTCTCTCCCTTCCCTCCATCCTGCAGGGCGCACTCTCTCCCTTCCCTCCATCCTGCAGGACGCACTCTCTCCCTTCCCTCCATCCTGCAGGACGCACTCTCTCCCTTCCCTCTATCCTGCAGGGCGCACCCCCTCCCTTCCCTCCATCCTGCAGGGCACACCCTTTCCCTTCCCTCCATCCTGCAGGGCGCACTCTCTCCCTTCCCTCCATCCTGCAGTGCACATTCTCTCCCTTGCCTCCATCCTGCAGTGTGCCTATTTTTCGCTCCCATTTTATTGCCATCTCACCACTTTTCTTGCCCTCTTACCCATCTTATGCCATATTGCAACCACTCCCCCCCCCGATAGAATAATATTTTAGCAATACAAAACTGAATTAAAAAAAAAAAAAAAAAAAGGCCTTAAGGGTCAGAGCAATTAGTGAGCACACGACAAGTAGGTTAATCCAGAGTCTAAGAAGACTGGCGTTTTCAGGCCAGGAAGGATTTCATTTTCTAAATAGGGAATTGCATAACGAGACTTTTCTGCTCATTTCCCTTTACTGCAGTAAAGGGTCACACAATGTCTAACACACATTCATCTTTTACACCCTCCGCTGACAACACATAACAGCTATATCAATTGTTACCTCTTTTTCCGGCTTATGAAAGTGTTTCACGATATTGTTCACAGCTTCTCCAATTCCCTCTTGGATTTGACCAGCATTTGGCTCTGTAACACAGGATAAAGAGCTCTAAATTAAAGGGGCACTACACTGGATTTTTCAGCAAGCAGGCAGGCATTAGACGTGTAATGTTAGAAATATTTATATACTATTTTTTTATATTTTATATGGTTGCCCCCTTAAATTGTTGTCTTTTAAACACAGATTGGTTCAAAAGGAGATTCCTATGTCATGCAGTGCAATCAGCACCTGCGCTGAATTACTGTTATAAAGGTCAATTACACAATAAATCAGTTGGGCTGGTTAACACAAATGACGGAATTAACAGGGTTGTGTAAGCAAAAGCTTGCACAAGTCTTCTAAATTTAGAATATGCAGCACATGATGCTCCTAACCAACAAGGCGTGCAAAAGCACAAAGCTCCACCAGTGCATTTGTAAGTGGCATAATATTGCCACAAGCTGGTGTTCAGTTGCCTTAAAAAAAAATAAAAAAATAAACATGGGAGGTTCCGACCTCTTGCGTACGCTTCAGAGAGGTCAAAAACTGGTGTGCTTAAAGGGGTTGTAAAGGTACCATTTTTTCTTTCCTAAATAGCTTCTTTTACCTTAGTGCAGTCCTCCTTTACTTACCTCATCCTTCCATTTTGCTTTTAAATGTCCTTATTTCTTCTGAGAAATCCTCACTTCCTGTTCTTCTGCCTGTAACTCCACACAGTAATGCGAGGCTTTCTCCCTGGTGTGGAGCGTCATGCTTGCCCCCTCCCTTGGACTACAGGAGAGTCAGGATGCTCTCTACGTTGCAGATAGAGAAAGGAGCTGTGTGTTAGTGGGCGTCCTGACTCTCCTGTAGTCCAAGGGAAGGGGCGAGCACGACACTCCACACCAGGGAGAAAGCCTTGCATTACTGTGTGGAGTTACAGACAGAACAGGAAGTGAGGATTTCTCAGAAGAAATAAGAACATTTAAAAGCAAAATCGAAGGATGAGGCAAGTGTAGGAGGACTGCACAGGTACAGGTAAAGGAAGCTATTTAGGAAAAAAAAAAAAATTGTACCTTTACAACCCCTTTAAAGGGGTTGTATACCGCTGGATGTTTCCCCCCCCCCCCTGAAAAGTAAAGTCATAATGTGCTAGTATGCATCGCATACTAGCACATTATGAGAAACTTGCCTAGAAACTACGCCGTTTCAGCGCCGCAATGTCAGCGCTGCAGGGGCTCCAACCTTGCTTCCGGGTTCATGGGCTCTGGCTCTGTGACTGGCCGAAACCAAGATAACGTCACTCCCATGCATGCATGCAAGAGCCACTATTCACGGCACAGGGCTCTGAAGGAACAGCACGGGTAGCCGTTCCTTCAGAGCACATGCACCAGAAAAGTAATGTAAATATCTCCTAAACGGGGCAGGTTTAGGAGATATATACACTACCTATAGGTAAGCCTTATTATAGGCCTACCTAGAGGTAAAAGTCAGTAAATAAAGTTTGCTTCCTCTTTAAAGGAGAAGGGACAAAGCTCTTTTGGCCCTACTTCTGTGGGTCTGCTCTCTTGTGACCCAGACTCAGCCAACATCGGGCTAAAGCCCACTGTCAGCTGACATCACTCAGTCAGTCAAGGCTCTGGAGGGATCCCAACGTTAATGTCGTTATCCACCAAGATGCCCGAGCGGCTGCTGGATCGGCCTCTCCGCATGCCGCTGAGTGCCTGGGACAGCCTTCCTGCCCCATCCACAGCCCAGTGAACACTGGAGGGGCAGCGCACACAGCCGGTAACTGACAGTGACCAGCTCTCTGCTCACTTAAAGGGTCACTCAGCTAAAAAACAAAATTCCTTTAAATGACTGTTTACAGGGTATAGAGACCCAATAGTTAACCGATTCCTTTTAAAAATGATTAAAAATAGATAAAAATCAATCATATAATGTACCTACAGTTTAGTTTTGTTTTTGCGGTTGTTTCCTGGTTCTCTGATGTACAGAGCCAGAGGGCAGTGATGCTTTGTAAAACAAAACTGGATTGGTGCTGAGACACACAGTAATCACACCTCCTTGATTAGTCACCACAGTGAGAAATCTCCCAGTACTGTGGTGATCAGGAAACCGATAACCAGGAAGTGTCCATAACAGAGAGGAATTACAGCAACATCAAAGCAAAAACGAACAATGAGGACATGAAACCAGGACTGCAGTAAGGTAAAGGAAGCCATTTAGCTAAAAATTTTTTTTTCCTTTAGTGACCCTTTAAGACAGAGAACTGAGCGATCAGCAGTCTTTGATCACTCAGTTCTCAGTGTAGAGGCAGCAGGAGACAGAAGCAGCACTGGATCAAAGCTGCATCCACCTAGGTTAGTAAATAGGTTTGTCATTTTGAAATCCCACATTTCTCTATTAAAAGAGGAATTTAGGTCCCTGGTATTTTCACCCAATCCCTCCTCGCCCGTGTTGACATCGCTAATGTCTTGTATGTGCGTCTTTAAGAACCAGCAGCTACCTGCAACACATCTGTGCATGCTCAGGGGTTTCTCTGTGCATGAACACACAATTCTGGTATTGTGGAACCTCGATACTTGGTGTGTCAATGTGCCACAGGCCACTGCCAGGTCCTAATATTCTATGGAACATCCGAACACAATAAGAAAATCAGAAGTAAAATTTCCTACGACGAATCATCAGCTGATTATGTGATCGTTAGTATAGCGTTCGTATAGTGCTTTCAACAGCCGATTCTAAATTTTTGAATGACAAAACCTGAAGGTGTAAGCTACAAAATGTTTATCATAAATGAACACAATGTCCGATTTTCGTTTAATACAGTCTTCACCCGAAAAAAAAAAAAATTGTAAGAGCAAGACTACGCATGGTCGGAAACAAAAGCATACATTACAAAAATTAAAACACATCACTTCCAAAGTTGTATTCTGTCGTACGAGAATTTTCCTAAGTTGAGTAACCTCTTCATTTTCAATATAAGACTAGCATGCCAAAAAAACTAAAATAAATAAATAAAAAATAATATTCGTCCGATTTTCTTGATGTGTGTACCAAGCTTAAAGTGGTTGTAAACCCCTTTTGACTACTTCTACCTATAGGTAAGCCTAGAATAAAGCTTACCTATAGGTAGTGGAAATATCTCCTAAACGTGCGCCGTTTATGAGATATTTCACCTGTAGTCCGCCAGAAAATGTTAACGGCGCATGCGCGGGGAAGAAACTAAACTAAGTGCCGTTTCTTCCCCAGCCTGTGCCATAAATGGCGGCTCCCGTGCGCATACACGGAAGTGATGTCACGCGGAGTCCGAAGCCTGGAAGGAAGAGGGGACAGAAGATGGACGCTGCCTACACAGGGGACATCGCTGGATTCTTTTGCAGGTAAGTGGCACATAATGGGCTAGTATGCAATGCATACTAGCCCATTATGCTTTTTATTTGCAGGCTTTACAGCGGGCTAAAGAGGAAGTAAAACCCATCAGGGTTTACTTCCTCTTTAAGAGTATGCTTCACATTGAAAAATATATCCATGCCTAACAGGATGTGCCTGGAACATTTCATAGGGCTTGGGTATATGGCATGTAACTCTGGATTTGTTGAGCATGTTTAATTTTTACTATGTGGATATTTGTAATATATAACCCCTAAAAAGAACTGTGGGTATGGGAATTATAATTTCATCACCTACACCAGGGATATGCAATTAGCGGACCTCCAGCTGTTGCAGAACTACAAGTCCCATGAGGCATAGCAAGACTCTGACAGCCACAAGCATGACACCCAGAGGCATGATGGGAATTGTAGTTTTACAACACCTGGAGGTCCGCTAATTGCATATCCCTGACCTACACCTTTCATCACCTACACTGCAATTGACTATCTTTAAGCCATTTTAAACTGTACTGTATGCACTACATTATGCCATTACGAGGGCATAGAATGTTCCGCATGGTGGTATTCAGGTTGACATGCAATGTTAGTTTACTGTGTGTTACATAAATATTGTAACGATGGTTGTGAAATTTTCAATAAAATGCAGGCCCCAGCAGGGTACTTATGATGATACAAGTGCTGATAAGTAACATGCCCACCAGCAACTCTCTGTTCCGATCAGCAGGAAAATTGCTGGTGAAAAAAAAAGAAAAAGTACTAAATAAAGCAATTTTTATTATTTAGATCACTGCAACAAGCACAGAAATGTAATGACATGCCAGTGGTCTGTTTGATGAATTGAAGCTTTACAACTACTATAAATACTTCATAAAAATTCCTTCTCCAGCAAATAATAATTCTACAAACAATACTTACTGCTGTTCTTTCCGGTGAGGGAGGTGATGCTTAGCCTACGAGCCGTTGTGGGGGATTTCTGCTGAGGAGGAGTACGGCTCTGCTTGCTGAGATCATCATCCGATACTGGGGTTATCAGTTCACCAATGAGGATTCTTTCTAAGCTTCCGTCATCTACTCCCTTTCCTAACCAACGACCACACGGGAATCTGGAAGGAAGGGGGAGATATCACTTTCAGTAACAGCTGAATCAGACATGGGCAACTGGAAGCCGTTGGCCACAAAGGATCTTCATACATATCTAAACCCAAAAATAAATAAATATATTTTGCCGCTTAGATGTGGCTGCATTAGTTTCCTTTGTGCCTATATTTTCACCTGTTTGACAACACTGCCTTTCCAACACTCACTCACTGCCCTGTATCTAAGAAGAAGAAGAAGCAGCATGGATCCCCTAACGGCTCTTTTTTTGTTGTTGTGAACAAGCAAGCTATCGCTTGTGAAACGCATCTACCATTGCCTGCATGTGTCTGACCCTTTTAACAATAAAGATGACAGCAAGATAATTTGGAGTGCCAGTGTGCAACCAATTTCTTGTTTTATTCGTCTTCCAAGGTGGTGAGCCTTAATTGTGTATTTACCTGGCTGATGCCTCTGGAAGTCTGAAATCACTTAAGCAGACACCAATACTCCAGTGATCTCTTCTTTCGTCCGCATCCCGAGCTGATCAGTTTCCCTTCTGCATTCTGAACACAGGAGGTCGGACACTTCGCAGGGAGCCATTCAGATAATGCTTTGCAAAGCATTCTCTGACTGGACAAGGTGAAAAGTGTGATGTCACCACACTGTTCCACCTCCCAAACCCGTTTATTCAGAGAACACAATAGGGTCAATTTACTAAAGCCAAAATAGACCGTGCACTTTGCAAAGTGCAGTTGCTTTAGAGCTTAGTAAATTAAGTAAAGCTTCACTATGCAAGAATACCCAATCACAGCAATACCACATATGTGTATGTTAGTTGCGGCTTGTACCCGTGGTACAGCACAGAAACAATAGTGCACATTTTGCTTTTTTTTTATCCTACCAAAAACATACTGACACTAATACCAATTAAAAAAAAAAATCCTGCCCAAGATAAACTGGACTATGACCTTTAACCCTTACCTGATCCAAACAATAACCCTGGCACTGACCTAGATGAAACCTTCATCCAGATATTTTTACTTTATTTTTTTATATTACTACTTTTTTTTTTTTACACACTGCAAGGAGAAAGATACAAGGCAAGGAAAGCAAATACAGGGGTGGGCTGCACAGTTGCTGATCACTGTGATAGCAAATCAGAGGCTATCACAGCAATCAGGTGACCAGAAACCGGGAGATCCAGGTCCCGAACCTTAGTACAAGACCCAGGGCTCCCACAAAAAGCCTGGTCTCTGTGCTGGGAGCAAGGACAAAAAGCCTAGTTCAGTGAGGTCGCATAAATGCATACTGTCGGCCGGAAAGGGGTTAAGGTAGCTACCAATGCTTGACCAACTGGCTAGCTCACAGAGCAAGTCTTAAGGGGCAAGGCAAGTGCTGAGGCAATGCCAATAGCTCTGAACCTGGGATAAGTTCTGCAGCTACCTTTTTACCAAAAAAAAATAAAAAATCTAAAAAAAAGTGCCATATGCAGAACCCAGTGACAGGACGTCTCTTCCAGGGTATCCCCACAAAGTCTAGCTCAGTATGGTCCAGACATGGCACTATATGAGCCAGGCTGAGGAAGGCCATGCTGGATAGATGCAAATTGGAAAGATCAGCTTTAGCAGTGATGTAGAAAAAGTCATGATTGAATAAAAAAAAAAATCTGATGCTAGCAAAATTAAGTTAGTATTTTCTCAGCCAAGTTCATTCTCCTAGAACACTAGCAAAAAAAACGGAGGCAAGCTGGTAGTGGAAGGGGTTATCCAGGGTTGGCTTATCTTTTTTGTTTGACCGTGTTCAATCCATCTGTAGGTGGCAGTATAACCTGAAGGTGAGACTTTCTGTACCTTTCAAGCACAAGAAATTATATGGAATTGTGTATTTCTTAAACACATTCCATGAGCACCTAGAGATAAGCAGGCAGCATCCTTTACCCCAACCCCATTGATGACAAATGATCAGATCAACGTATTGCTTACTTGTATGTATGTCCCGTTATCTCGTTTCTGACCATGACGCAGTCCACCAGCCACTTGGCCAAAAGTCCTGAGTTGTCATGTCCCAGCTGGACTGTTGTGAGCTTGCCAAGATTCTGACACTGAATGATACAGAAATTATTATTATTAATATGCAAATATGCTTAGATGCACATAAAAATACATTTGTAAGTGTAGTTTTAGATGAAATGTGCCAAGGCTCTGGCATATTTTTATTGCGGTCTGTATCCCCGCTGGGGAGATTCACACCTCCATTTGTCCTTGAGACAATGGAAATCAAGCAAGACATTATGTGGAGGCAAGGAAAAAAAAAAACTGTTACTAATTTGGTAGTATTTATTTTTTGTTAGGGCTATGATCACATTAAGGTCTAACACAGATCAGCCTCAGATCTTGTGATTTGCTACAAAGTTCTTCATCTTTCAGGGTCAGCACCAATTTCCTAGATGATGGCTCAGAGATGATACAGTCATGTAAGGCTGGGTTCACACTGCTGTGCAAATCACATGCGATGTCTGTGCGATGGAAAAATCAGCCATACAGATTGGTCTGAATGCGAATTCAGCAATACAAAGTCGTGCAGGACCCTTTTTTGGTCCACCCATGCGATCCGATTCCTGTCTAAATTGACAGTTTGCACTGCGATATACAAACGGATCCGGGGGTGTCATTAACTTTGTATTGACACTCCCAGCGGTTTGCGTAAGGCTGTGTGAACTGCCTGAGAGTTAGGTGCGATGCGGGAACCCGCAGTGGATTTGCAGTGAACCAAGTCTAAGTCCTGGTGTTTGTGCATTTCACATTGGGAATTGTTACAAAGTTATAATATTGCAGTCTGACCACTGGGGAGAGGAGACATTTCCTTATGATGAAAGGTGTTGATTAAATAATAATTAAAAAAAATTGAGATAGAGATAGATGTCACACACAAATATATATATATATATATATATATATATATATATATATATATATATATATATATATATATATATATATATATATATATATATATATATATATATGCGCAAGGAAAAGTATGTGAACCTCTTGTGATCTGATCCTCGTCACAACAAAAAGAAACACAATGGGCCAGATTCACAGTAGAAATACGTTGGCGTATCTACTGATACTCCGGCGTATTTTCAAATTTGCCGCGTTGTATCTTCAGTTTGAATTCTCAAACCAAGATACGACGGCTTCTGCCTTCGATCCCACAGGCGTACGGCTTCGGATCATAGGTGTAATACTTCGAGGCCCGCTGGGTGGAGTTTGCGTTGTTTTCCCGCGTTGAGTATGCTAATTAGCTGTTTACGGTGATCCACGAAGGTACGCGTGGTCGCATTCTCTTATGTCGTCGCTAGTCGGCTTTTCCCGGCGTAAAGTTACGGCTGCTATTTCGTAGCTTATATTTAGACTTGCCATGTTAAAGTATGGCCGTCATTCCCGCGTCGAATTTTACATTTTTTTTTGTTTTTGCGCAAGTCGTCCGTGAATAGGAAAGGACGCAACGCACGTCGCCGTTCAAAAGATTAAGTCGGTGCAACGTCATTTCGCGCAAAGCACGGCGGGAAATTTCAAAACGGAACATGCGCAGTACGTTCGGCGTGGGAACGCGCCTAATTTAAATGATACACGCCCCATTTGAATTAGGCGGGCTTGCGCCGGACGGATTTACGCTACGCCGCCGCAAGTTTACAGGCAAGTGCTTGCCCGTAAAACTTGCGGCGGTGTAACGTAAATGCGATACGTTACGCCGCCACAATTTTATGTGAATCTGGCCCAATGTGCTTAGGCCGATAACACAAACAAGTCTAATTTCTTGTATCTTTATTGAACACACTCATCAAACATTCATAGCATTGGAGGAAAAAGTAAGTGAATGTTAGCGCTAAAAGCTGGTTGAACCTCCTTTGGCAGCAATGATTTCAAGCAAGCACTTTCGGTATCTCTGGATCAGACCTGCACAATGTTCAGGAGGAATTTTTGACCATCCTCTTTACAAAACTGCTTCAGCTGACACATTTGGAGGAGGTCCGGTGTGAATGGCTCTCTTAAGGTTATTCCACAGAATCTCTATAGAATTAAGGTCTGGGCTTTGACTGGGCCACTACAAAATAAGGGTGCATTTTCTTTTTATGAATCCGCTCTGCGTGGATTTACTTTGATGCATAGGGTCATTGTCCTGCTGCATCACCCAACTTATACCAAGCTTCAGCTGGTGGACAGCCACCCTGACATCATCCTGTAGGATATTTTGGTAAACTCGAGAATTAACTTTCCCTTGGATGATGGCAAGTGGTTTAGGCCCCAAAGCAAGAATCAAGCCCAAATCATGAAGTTCCCTCCACCATTGGGATGATGCTTTGAGGTTGGTAAGCTAGGTCCATAGTGCTGAGTAATCTTTGTGAACAATTCAACTTTTGCTTGATCAGTCCAAGAAACAATTTCTCAGTAGTGTTGTGGTTTGCCAAGATTCTCTTTGGCAAACTTCAGGTGAGCAGCAATGTTTTTTTTTGAGAGTAGCAGCTTCATCTGGAGTTCTACCATGGACCGACTGCATTGTTCAAAGACTTTCATATGGTAGACTCGTGAACAGGGAAGTTTGCCAGTTCCATATGTCTTCAAGCCTTTAGCTGTTACTTGTGGGTTCTTCTGTATCTCATTGAGGATTCTGCATTGTGCCAGGGGAGTCATCTTAGCACAGTACCCACTTATAGGAATAAGCCATAGTACTAAACTGTCTCCATTGATAGAACATTTTCTAATAGATGCCTAAACACTTTGATATTGCTTTGTAACCCTTTCCAGCCTTATGTAGTTTAGCTACTTTTTATCGTATGTCTTCAGAGAGCTCCTTATTGCTAGGCATGGTTCACATCAGCTGAGGCTTCTTATCAACAGCAATCTTAAAATGTTTAAGTGTCTTTTATCAGATCAAAGCAGCTATAAACCAAACTTATTTCATTAATTGGACTCTAGGTGTGCAAACTATGGACTCCAATTACCGTATATACCGCAGCCTAACCCGGAAGCGGGAAGTGTTTCGTTCATTGCATTCATCTCGAGGCCTGACTGGCAATTCTCCCCGTGGAGGAGACGGTGAAGTGCAGGTTTACTTGCCTTAATATTTTATACTCAAGTACGTGCATTTTATGAGGGGATTGTTTAAGTGGTGGCTCCTTTGGTTTTAAATAAACGGAATTATGCCATGTGGGCTTGTTCTTGTTTGTTTATCTGAGTTGGAACTTTTAGCAATTTACCATCTCCCTGGTTGATGTCGAGTGCCTTATCTCATCTGGCATTGATTCCCTGCTTATGGTCTGATTTTTTACTTGCTCTGGTGAGTTCAAACCCCTAAGGGGAAGTGTGTTTTCACGCGGTGGACCAGGAATTTTCGGTGAAAGGTGCATGCTGTCTATTTCTATAGGATCACCCATGGACACTGTTTGATATTTTGCACTTTACTATCCATCCAAAACTGTTATTGTGGAGTTGGCCATTTAACCCTTACCAACATTAGCATTTGGGTATAGGACTGATAGAGCTGGACTGTTTTTTGTAATTTTATACCCATTTCTGATTTTTTATTTATTTTAAACAGCAGCTTATCCTTTATATATGTAATCATTTTAAGGGATTTTATATTCTATTTTTGTCAATTTTTTCTCCTTGTTAACCCTTCATTGGGTTGCTGGTTTTTGAACAGCAAACTACATTTTCCATTGGTGCCGAGTGGTGTATTGAAGGCCGTTTAGTATACTTTTTCATACTCGAGTATATGCCGACCTGAATATAAGCCGAGGACCTAATTTTACCACAAAAAAACCTGGCAAAAACTTGACTCGAGTATAAGCCGAGGGTGAGAATGCAGCAGCTACTGTAAGCGGAAAAGAGGGTCAACAATGCGCTCCTCCGTGTGCTGTTCCATGATAATAGGGATTAAGAGAGGAAAATGTTCTTGTAGTTCAAATAAGGAAAGCAGCCTAGTGTGACAACCATGGCTTATGCCATAGATACAGTGGAGTGAGTATTCATTGTAACCCTAGGGCAGGTGGTGTATCACTGGCAGGATTGCCAGATGAATAGGAAAAAAATACTTTAATACTACCAAAACCCTCCCCGATAATATTAGGCTGATTTTAGTGACTTTTTTTTACCAATTTCATCATTGACAGAATGACCCTGAAGCAAAAACTCTTGGTTTCACTCACTGATCTTCTTAGGTGAAATTTGCTTGGAGAAACAAAAACAAAAAAAAAAAAACACACTCATCAAAACACAGCATACAATTCCTCAAAATAGTGCCGCCTGACCTCACCGTGCCCATTGCAGAATCCGATCTGTGTACCCGAGTCCGTGCAGTGTTAAAAGCTTGCGCTCCTCCTTGTGCTGTTCCGTGATAGGCAGCACACTCGGTTTCCCAGCAAACACTGGGCCAGATTCAGGTACAATTGCGGCGGTGCAACGTAACCCGTTTACGTTACACCGCCGCAAGTTTTCAGTGTAAGTTCCTGATCCACAAAGCACTTACCTGTAAACTTGCGGCGGTGTATCGTAAACACGTCCGGCGCAAGCCCGCCCAATTCAAATGGGGCGTGTACCATTTAAATTAGGCTCGCTCCCGCGAGTGTAACTTTGCGACGGGAAAAAATTACTAGCGACGACGTAACGAACGCGAAAACCTTCGTGGATCGCCGTAAATCCTCATTCGCATACCCGACGCTGGAATATCCCACCAGCGGCGGCCGAAGTATTGCATCCTAAGATCCGACGGTGTAAGTCAATTACACCTGTCGGATCTTAGGGCTATCTATGCGGAACTGATTCTATGAATCAGCCGCATAGATAGGACAAGAGATACGACGGTGTATCAGGAGATACGCCGTCGTATCTATTCTGTGAATCTGGCCCACTGTGTTTAGTGTTCCGCCTATCACAGAGGAGAGGGCGTCCGTGATAGATGGAACACTGAACACATTTTTTTGTTAGGAATGGACTTAATTGTTATTGAATGGTCCACTTTAAAATCACATATGGAAGCCATACCTCAAAAGTCATCTCCAGCAGGTTTTTGGGTATCTGCATTACGCCCGTGTCTCCCAGCTCACCAGACACACAGATCCAAGGGTTGGATGTGATGATGGCGTTGCTCAGCTTCTTGATGGGAATAATCACAGCTCGGTACGGAATTACTAGGGAGCAGAGAATTGCAATGAGCATCATGACTGCACGTGTTGGAGAAACTGGGTCAGCAAAATCAGTTACTTCAGTGTCCAAATTACACAACCCATCTTCTCTCACAAGGAAGAGCAAAGATGACATGCAAACTGTATTAACCCCTTCAGAACCAAAAGGCATTGACATGTTCTGACAAAGTGTGGGAGGGTCACAATCGGACAGTATTTCTATGACTAATTTGCCCACTATAATCTTTAGCATGTTAATGGAATTCCAATAGTCAATTGTAGCCCAATTAAACCTGCGGCTTTCATAAAAAAAAAAAAAATCCTGACGATTCTGCCTTGTCTAAAGGGTGACAATGCTCTGTCCCCGTCTCCCAGTTATTATTCTTGCATGGTCACCATGTACTTGAGCAATTTCCTTCTGTGTGCACAGCGAGCACACAGAAGGAAATTGCTCAGTCATTACACGATTACCATGCTTTGCTTCTGATCATTAGTGTGGACCAAAGGGGTCAGCCAATCGCCTGATCTGAAAGCCAGCAAGCAATATGCACCTGTTAAAACTTAGGGATGGGCTCTTTTACTGCTGCTGCTTTATAAAAATTCATGTAAGGCTTCAGAAGCTTTTTGCTTGTTGCACCAGAAATATATTTTAGATCATTTCAACGTAAATTCAATTGTGCCTAACAGAAGAAATCTGTTGCTCTCCGCCTTGCCAGAAAGAGTCAAATACTGCACCATTTATTAAAACACGGCCAGGGCCCCCTCTGATTACTACCAGTTCAGAGATGCTTCCTTTTCTGATTGCAGGCTGTAAGTGCCCTATAACAGCCTCACATTGATGTGTCCGAGACACTTTCAGCATCAGTCACGCAGAAAATCTATACATTCCCTTTAGTGTACAAATCAATCCTAAATACTTAGAAATGGAATGACGAGGAGAACAACCTAGGTGACCTAATGGCTTCCGCTGGTCAAATCTATTCATGAATCATCTAAAAAAAATAATAAAGCACAAGCGTGTCTCATCGGCCATGAATTAAAATTCCCACAACCCCCTGCACTAATGAACACACTGTCTAGGGATCAGGTTAGGTTGGCGGCTGGGAAAGTTAGCATGTCTATTTCTATATTGAAATAAGTCTGAAGGTCAGCGAATAGACATTTCAAGGTGGACTGCAAAGAGTGACAGCCAATGGAGAGGTAATCTCAAAGGACATACTGATGGTGGTGAAGACACCGGTGAAGCAGAAATAGTCCACGGCGTTCAGCGATAGCAAGTGATACAGGAACTGCTCCTTCTCCTCTTCGCAACGTAGGAAGGCATAGCGCTTGTACAGCTTCCTGTAAAATGTATCAATTGGTTAATGCGGAAGTTTTTATGTTCGGTGAAAGTTCACATGTCAAGTATGTATTTATAACCCCTCCCCCACAGAACTCTATAGTACTTTGCCTGATAATATCTTCATCTACATTTCAACCTAGAAGGAGGACACCATTTTCGCTCAGGCATCATCCAGGGTCACCATCTACTTCCTGCACAGAGATGCCAACACAGAGATGACATAGTCATGTAAATCCTGGCACGTGTGCAGTTCTCGGCTCTGTTCACAAATGTCCAACACTGGTCAGCCCCTGTTGCAGTCTATTACCTTGTGACTTGATACAAAGTTACAAAGTATCGTCTGATCACTAGGAGAGAAGAGACTGAGGACATAAGCTCAGTTTAGGCAAAGGTAACTGGAGAGCTCAATGGCCGCTTTAACAAAAGATGAAGCTTATTTCTTGATAAAATTATACTGTGGCTGTATATTGTCACAGGTCACAAATTTATTCATGTACATGTGTAAAACTCTCACTTTAACACTCATATTGGGGGGAAAAATGGAAAATTAAATAGTCAGTACATACAAAAGTGACAGTCTAGCACTGCAAAGTCATTTATTCTTGATAGATTACAGAAGAGTTAGAACCACTAACAGGTTTTACTGTTCTGTGATCCTACTGGGGAGATTGGTCCTCAAGCTAGGAAGTGAGGGGAAAACAGAAAGGGAACAAAAGTCTCCTAGAAACATTGGAAATCTCCCCTTTTATTTTGAGTCAGTAATTTTTTTCCAACCAGCTCCCCGCTGTCATATTGCATTTATGACAGTGGGGAGACTTTCCTGCCTTCAGTATACAATCATCAGCACTGTAGGCTGAGGGTGCTGATCAAGCAGTAAGAATTTGACAGAGCAGCAGTACAGAACTTAATCAGTAGATCGAATTCTGTACAACCACCCTACCTATACATGGATCAAAATTCAGCCACTCCCTGCTGAACCGGCAAAAGTTTGATCCATGTATGGCCAGCTTAAGAATTTTCCTAAGAATTTTCGCTTGAAATGCTATCAGTCTATGGCCAGCTTTAGTCCATTCTCACCATAACATGCAAGGTTACACAGTCTCTCTGATTTACAGTAAACTGAAAGTTGAACTGGTATTTAGACTGTCCGATCACCCTTGACCAAGTTTTTGTACTGGTCACGATATTCCTCCAATTAGAACATTTTGCTCCATCAGTAGAATGATTTGTTCCAGTCTCTTGGCTGATCATCACTTTTCCAAGTGTTTATTCCTGTAATGATAGCAATTTTCCGGCTCGGTGAAAGATTACCGGGGCCAGTTTTACTGTCAGCACTACGAAACAGTCACTATTGATCTCTCATCAGATTAATGCTGATGCTCAAACTTGTGTCACATCCGATGAAAACGTGCCTAGTGTATTCCCAACATTAATGGACAGAACACTTATAGTATAGTGACCGAGTGCTATAATTATCGGAATCTGAAAAATGTCAGGATTTATGTAGTTTCTGTAGGCAGGACCCCCCTTCTAAACCATGTACTGAGCCTATCCTCCATGACAGTGACACTCACTTAGTAAGCGGCTGATTGGTCAGAAGCTGTTTGAGGTGCTGAGACAGCAGCTTCTTCTCCAGGGATAGCCGGATCCAGCCTCGAGCTCGTCCAACATCGGTCTTGATTACACGCAAGTTCTGGATATGTCTGGAAAAGGATAGCAAAAAATATTTTACCAGCATTAGTAGAAAATGTATCAAGAGCTGTATAAAGAATACACTCTAATGAAATTTATTGCACACAAAACACAATATACTACCCAATTTTTGGGTAAAATGTAAAAGATGAGGTTACGCCGAGTAAATAGATACCCAACATGTCACACTTTAAAACTGCTTATGCCTGTGGATTAGCACCAAACTATGGTACCTAAAATTCTCCATAGGCGATGCTTTAATTTTTTTTTTTTTTTTTACAGATTAACAGTTAGAGAAGGTTTGGCACTAGAATTATTGCTCTTGCTCTGACATTAACGGTGATACCTCACATGTGTGGTACAATCTCCGTTTACATATGCGTGTGGGACTTAGGTTTGCATTTGCGCACAAGCATGAATTTTAACAAAACTATTTTTTTCACACGGTTCTTAATTTTTTAAACTTTATTGTTATCTCAAGTGATGAACAACATGCCTTGTGACAGCATGGGTCGTAACAGGTCCTCTTTATGGAGAGATCTGGGGTCGGTTAGACCCCAAATCTCTCCTATGCAGCTGATCAGTCTGATTGGCTGCTTTTCTTGGCTGCCAAATGCCAGGTAAACAAAGAGCAGAGACCTGAACTAACTAAATCCTCGCTGCTCCCAGTTTTTGGGGTCACAGAGTGAGAGAAACGTTAGTTCCCCTCTATCCTTGTTGTGCAGTTGTCACCACTGGCCACAGCGCTCTTGGGGGTGGGAGGGAGGAGGACCCCTGCAGAAACACCCGCTGAAAATTCTGTTACTAGGATGATGCCTGTAGCTACAGGCATTAACCAGTGATAACCACAGCAGGCCCAGGACATCATATGTCATCCTATTGTCGGCAAGTGGTTACTCTAATGTTCCATATCAGTATTGCATACAGCCAACAGTCTTTTTGCAGCAATTTCGTGTTTACATAAACTTTAGCATCAGATGCACATTATTCCTTTTTTCCTGAAAGTGACAACAGAGGCCTGTGCAATGTGCGCCAGCATGGCTGCTTGTAGTCTTCATTGGGAAAGCGGGTGACAATGCAGGAGCACATTTGGGAAACAGGGACAGAGTGTTGTCACCCTATAGCAGGAAGTCCCTGAACAAAAACGCTCACGATGGGATCACAGGCATTAGTTTAATGAAATTTGCAGCTTTAGAAATATTGAAAATGCCTTTTGAAATTACTTTAAAACGTGTGAAAAATTTAGTAATTGGGTTTACGTATAGATGGAGTCCAGGAATGATTCCAAAAGGTATTAAAAGGTATTACTGAGGTTACATTGATCTGGATTCACAGCTTCTAATGGTATAGTAAAAGACAGTGAAGGATTGAGTAAAGAATCCAAAATAAAGAAATAGGTTAAAAAAGTACAGCCAAAGCTTGTTTGGTTGTACTTTTTCTGTGGATCACAGGAGTGCAGTTCGTTCTGCACTCCTGTTTTTCAGCAGACTGCAGGCTAGACAGCAGGCTGACATCACAGAGCAAGTCCAGGCTCAGGAAAAATTGCGAAACATATGAAGGGTAACCGCCCACATGCCTGGACCAGCATCCGTCTCAGGCTCTCAGCGAGCGGACAAAAGCCTTGAGCTGGCCACTTCCACCCCTTTCACAGCTCAGCGCTCCATTGAGTGCAGGGGGCAGAGTAGAGAGCTGACTGACCATCACCAGTTCCAGCTAATGCATTTGGGTGGCAAAAATATGAATGCAATCTGTTTACTAGGGGGTGAACCTCTGGGGGAATCTAGGATGGAAAAGGACCTCGGGGTCCTAGCAGATATTAGCAGCTTGCCATTGCTGAGCCCAACAAAGCAAAAAGAATATTGGCATGCATTAAAAAGGAGAATAACTCCAGGGGTAAAGCGATAATTCTCCCACTCTACAAGACTCTGATCAGGCTGCACCTAGAGTATGCTGTCCAGTTCTGGGCACCAGTCCTCAGAAAGGATGTACTGGAAATGGAGCGAGTACAAAGAAGAGCAACAAAGCTAATAAAGGGTCTGGAGGATATTAGTTATGAAGAAAGGTTGCGAGCACTGAACTTATTCTCTCTGGAGAAGAGACGCTTTGAGAATTCCATACTGGTGACCCTACAATAGGGATAAAACTTTTTTGCGGAAGGGAGTTTAACAAGACACGTAGCCACTCATTAAAATTAGAAAAAAAGAGGTTTCTTTGCTGTAAGAGTAGCAAGGATGTGAAATTCCCTTTCACAGGCGGTGGAGCATCTATGGTTCCAAAAGACTATTAGATTAGCACCTGAACGACCGCAACATACAGGGATATACAATGTAATACTGACCTATAATCACACACATAGGTTGGACTTGTATCTTTTTTCAACATCACCAACTATGCAACTACGGCTGTCCCCTCATGTGACTATCTTTGGATGTACATGTCTTACTTTTATCAATAAAGACAACTTTCTCAAGTTTATCCGGAGTGCGGCTGTTCATCGATTTCCATGTTTTCCAACTATGCAACTATGTATTGGGAGGATCAACAGAGTGATCGCACGATCCCATGCGAGTCATTGGCTCTGAATGCAGGCAGTCTGCATTCAGGGCCAATCACTTGCATTTGATTGCTGCTTGAATGATTACCTGCCAGAGACGGCAGCCTCCAATTGCCATCAATAGGACTGCCTACTCGCAGCTGATCATGGGAACCCCTGCCAGTTTCCTCGCAGCCGATTGCAGACAGGGTGTATTCATTTCAAACTATGTTATGGGAGGACTTGAAAAACAAAAACTGTTGCACTAATGATAGTGACAGATGTTATATTTGCTCCATTACACAAAAGATTCCATATCTTGTGTTATGGAGCAAAGATAACATCTGTCACTATCATTATGGGTGCATTATGGGAGCCAAGTAAAGTGCAACCTGTTGGCTGTCCATGAACATGATGAAAATACTGTATTCATATACAATATTTCATATTACCCAAATAAACAATTTAAATGGCATTCAATTGTATCTCCTCCCCAACAACTTTACATGTCACACACTCACATCTTAATGGTCCCTTCTGTGGGTTTCTATTTAGAATTTAGTTGTGCATCCCAGTTTTCTTCTTTCCAAATAAACTACAAAATAGGGGGCGTGGCCAGGCAGCGTATGTAGCCGGACGCAGCTGAAGTGAGCTCCGCCGAGAATCCTGGATAAACTCCTGGGGAAGTCACCGCACATCGACCCAAGGCACACGGTTGTGCCCCTCACGTTACCTGGATCACACCCATACCTTTTCCGGCGCTCCGGTCCCACGATGTCGTCCAGCAAGAAGCAGCTGGTGAACAGATCCGCAGAGCACATGTCCCAACATGGCGCGTACACAGCCCGCACGGCCAAGGAGAAGCACCGCGAGGCGGCGGAGAAGTTGTTCTCCAAACCACCACCGAAAGATCAGGTGGCCTCCTCCAGCTCTCCAGAGGACTCGCCGGGTGGAGGATCCGAAGCGGACGATACAGTGCCCTTGGAGGACTCGGTACAGGCCGGCTTGATATGGGACACAGTGAGTACTCCTAACCCGGAATCCACTAGGCCCCAAACCCCAGTGAGCCCTGCTACAGAGGGAGAGCCCACCCTGAGGGACATATTTGCCGCTGTAACATCCTGCAATATGTCTATCACGGCCCTTACCACGGAAATCAAGGGGATGAAGTCTGAGATCTCCTTTCTCAGACAGGACGCTCAGAAGCTGAGGGAGAGGGCCTCCGCTCTGGAGGAGAGGGTGAGCACCATTGAGGATGACTTGGGGCCTATGCAGAGGGATCTCTCCTATAACAACCATATCATTGATCAGCATTCCTCTCGTTTAGAAGAATTAGAGAACAGGATGAGGAGAAATAATGTGAGGGCTATAGGCCTCCCTGAAAAGCTGGAAGGGAAGAACCCTGTGGAATTCATTGAGAAATGGCTGATCGCTGCGTTCGGGAGGGAAGCATTCTCCCCCATGTTCTCCGTTGAACGGGCTCACAGGGTGCCGTCCAGACCATTGCAGCCCGGTGCTCCACCTAGACCCTTTCTGTTTAAGCTCCTGCACTATCGGGACAGAGATGCCATTTTATATAATGCTAGAATTAATCCGGCTGCCCTAAAAATGGACAATACCAAAGTGTCCTTGTTCCCGGATTTCTCAGCTGAATTGCAGAAAAAGAGGGGCAAGTTTATGGATGTTAAACGTCGTTTGAGAGGCCTTGAATTGAAATATGCTATGCTGTACCCGGCCAAACTGCGAGTGGAGGTGTTTGGCACTGTGCAATTTTTTGAGTCCCTTAATGCTGCTGCACAATGGCTAGACCGAGAGGAACAGTCGATCAGGGAGGCTAGGGGTAGACGCCCCGCAGACTGAAGAGGAGAACTATTCTTACAAGACGAACCCGTGTTATACTTTCCACGTTACTCGTCGCAAGGCGGTTACTGTTCACTTTGGTTGCTGTGGGCTAGAAGTTGGCTGTTGAGAAGTTCTAAGACGCTATAAAGTGCACTTCCACTGTTGCCCCCTGGAGGGCTTTGTTAGGCCCTACCTAGATCCGTTGGCTGAAGTCATCCGGGCCCTGTTGGCCGAAATGCATTTGACCCAATTGAAAGTAGATTCTACCACGGCAGCCCCCATGGATGCCCCCTTATGTATCCAAGTTAACTTTTTGTGCTATCTGATCCTGGTCCATATGACTACTGTTCTACTATGCCCAAACCGTGATGTGTGCCTGCCTAGTTCTCCCAATATCTCGAGCCCCCCGGACATACTTCTTGCCCTTTGGTTTGCCAATTGCCTTTGCTTGTATCATAATTGTCGCTTATACATGTTACTATGTTATGATCCTGCTAATATGTTGTATGGTATGCAATGTCAAGGGTAATGAGATGCTTATCTTGGAATGTTCGTGGCCTAGGTGCCCCGGTTAAACGCCTGGAGGTGATGCGTACCATCAAGAGGTTGGGCGCGGAAGTGATCTGTTTACAGGAGACTCATCTCCCAGCGGGGTCCACACTAAAATTAGCACCAAGGCAGTTTTGCCATCAGTACCACTCCACCCATACCGTGTACTCACGCGGAGTGAGCATAATGATTAGGCAAGGCACACAATACACGTATATTGATGCCAAGATTGACCCCGAGGGTAGATACGTCTTCCTATATTGCTCCCTTTATGGGATGAAGTGCGTGTTGGCGGGGGTGTATATCCCGCCACCGTTCTCATCCTACGTTATAAAACTGCTGGTTGAATTTATATCCTGTCTCCCTGGTATTCCTGTGCTGGTCCTCGGGGACTTTAATAATCTCCTAGATTTTGAGAAGGATAGGCGAGGGTGTACAGGGGGGGGGGATGTACATGGGAGGAGGGGACCTACCCCTTTCGCTCGGTTGGTCACTGAACTGGGATTAACAGATGTATGGAGAATGCACAACCCTGATGCAAAGGTATTCTCCTGCCAGTCAGCCTCGGCGGGGGGGCTATCCAGAATTGACCTGGGCCTGGGGAATGGCCCGATGTTGCCCATGGTCAAGTCATCCCACTATCACCCGAGACACACTTCCGATCACTCTCCGTTCACGGTGGATTTAGGCCTGGGGTTGGAAAGGGGGAATAGCCTATGGAAGCTCAACCCGTTCTGGCTGTCTCTTATGTCAGAATCTGACCCACTCCCATTACTACTAACTAACTTTTTTAAGGATAACATAGGCTCCACTACTCTACAAGTTGTGTGGGACTCTGCTAAGGCATATATGCGGGGCCAGCTTATCAGAGCCATTAATGAGATTAAGTCTAATACTAAGGAATGGGAGACTCGAGTCTTGGCAGATGCCCAACGCTCGGAAGCAGACTATATAGCGGACCCCTCTGATAATAACAGGAGGAGCTGGCTAGCAGCACAGACCATGCTCAAGAACCTCTCACTGCAGCTCGCCGAAAATAAAAGTTTTTTTCTGCAGCAGAGACATTTTGAGGAAGGGGAAAACACTGGCCACTTGCTGGCGATTTTGGCTAAGTCACAGCAACCGCCTTCACAGATAATTGAGGTTAGAAATACCAGGGGGGAGGCGTGCCACTCCACACAATCCATCATTGAATGCTTTAAAAGCTTTTTTCAGGATGTTTATACATCGAAGGTTAGCCCCACTGTAGCCCAGATACACGCATTTCTGGATAAATACCAGATGCCGTGTCTCCCAACTGCGGAGATGGCCTTGCTTAACGCCCCTCTTACCAGGGAAGAGCTGCTGGAAGCATTGGCACTAGCACACAAAGGGAAGGCACCTGGGGCTGACGGGCTTCCGTCTGAAATCTACAGTAAGTACTCGGAACAACTCATTCCAATTTTACTGAAGGTCTACAACACTGCTCTTGAAACTGGACGGCTCCCACCCTCCATGGATGAGGCTCTTATAGTGGTCCTGCTGAAGCCGGGGAAGGACCCTCTTTCCCCGGACTCATATAGGCCAATATCCCTATTGACATTTGACGTGAAACTATTGGCTAGGGTGTTAGCTACTAGGTTATCTAAGTGTATCCACCTAGTGGTGCATAGGGATCAATCTGGATTCATCCCTACTAGATCAACCGCACAGAACTTACGCAGGCTGTTCCTTAACTTACAAATACCAGTGGATAACCCGGGTAATAGGGCCATCTTCTCCCTAGACGCCGCCAAGGCATTTGACAGTGTGGAGTGGCCATACTTATGGGAAGTGCTAGATAGATTTGGTGTGGGTCCTTCCTTCCTGAAATAAACTACAAAATATTCACCAGCACCCGTCCTAATGTAATTATTTGCAGGTTTTGATGTAGGGGGCCAGGGGACCATTTCAAGTTAATTGGAGGCTCTGCCGCGCAAGACTGAAATTGCCAATTAAGGAATTAACATTTTGAATTAAGGGATTCAAGTGCTGGCTGCTACAGTCTATAAGCCTCCATCAACCACACAAATAGCCTAAAGACTTAGAACTACTTTATGAGGGAAAACACACAAAAACTCTGCAGTGAGAAAAAACACATTAGGCCGCAGTTATACAGTTTATGGCAATACAGACGTTGTGTTTTTTATCTTTTGCCCTAAAACCTCTTTCCATTCCTGCTAACAATTTTTGACTGAAGTGCATGCGCAGTGTACAAGGAGGGGGAGCCGAGTAGCAGGGCGATGAGTTACGTCACCCATGGTCAACCAATGGCTGAAGACCAAAAACTCTGCATCGGAAGTCGACTGGGAGAAGATGGCAGTCGTGACAATGAGATGTAAGCATGAACTTTGCATGGTCTGAACATAGCTGTACATAGCTTCCTGAAGCCATCACTGCACCCTACCTCAGGAATTCTTTAGAGCCCTCAGACCTGATGAAAGCAGTGGGTCGGCTTTTGAAAAGATTTATGCAAATAACAAAATTCCTTGATGGATGAATGTCAGTCTGGGGGAGAACCCTGCTCTTGGAAATGCACACGTGTGGCTGAGCCTCCATGAATGAAAGAATTGAAATTCAATACAGAAAAAGAATGGGCCAAGGACAGTCAGGCTGGGGAGGAAAGAGAGATGTTGAATGTCCTCCAGCCCCAAAATGAGATGGGCTCTGACTTGCTTCAACATCTATCATCAATGAATGGTCATGTTCTCGCTCTTGAAATGGCTGGCCTGACAGGATTCTAGCTTCTCCATTAAAGAATCTACAGTCTTATTTTAGCTTTTCTGTCATTTTATGTACTAGGCATTCACATTATAATGGCCTGCCTTGCACTCTGAATAATTTATTATGACAAGTTTTCAAATATTTATGATCAACAACAGAGCATTGATCAGCAACGGGAGGTATAGGAGAGTTCTGTTTACAGTGTCTTGACTTGTGTATCTGAATGGAGAAGGCAAGTGCCAGCACTGTACAAAAAGGAGAGGGAAGAGGATGCCGAGATGGAGAGGAGCGAGAAGAGACAGAATATTATATTATAATATACACACACACACACGAGGGGGAAAGAAAGAGGAAGAGAGCTGGCGAGAGGGAAGGGGCAGAGAGAGCTGGCGAGAGGAAAGGGGCAGAGAGCGCTGGCGAGAGGGAAGGGGCAGAGAGCGCTGGCGAGAGGGAAGGGGCAGAGAGCGCTGGCGAGAGGGAAGGGGCAGAGAGCGCTGGCGAGAGGGAAGGGGCAGAGAGCGCTGGCGAGAGGGAAGGGGCAGAGAGCGCTGGCGAGAGGGAAGGGGCAGAAAGCGCTGGCGAGAGGGAAGGGGCAGAGAGCGCTGGCGAGAGGGAAGGGGCAGAGAGCGCTGGCGAGAGGGAAGGGGCAGAGAGCGCTGGCGAGAGGGAAGGGGCAGAGAGCGCTGGCGAGAGGGAAGGGGCAGAGAGCGCTGGCGAGAGGGAAGGGGCAGAGAGCGCTGGCGAGAGGGAAGGGGCAGAGAGCGCTGGCGAGAGGGAAGGGGCAGAGAGCGCTGGCGAGAGGGAAGGGGCAGAGAGCGCTGGCGAGAGGGAAGGGGCAGAGAGCGCTGGCGAGAGGGAAGGGGCAGAGAGCGCTGGCGAGAGGGAAGGGGCAGAGAGCGCTGGCGAGAGGGAAGGGGCAGAGAGCGCTGGCGAGAGGGAAGGGGCAGAGAGCGCTGGCGAGAGGGAAGGGGCAGAGAGCGCTGGCGAGAGGGAAGGGGCAGAGAGCGCTGGCGAGAGGGAAGGGGCAGAGAGCGCTGGCGAGAGGGAAGGGGCAGAGAGCGCTGGCGAGAGGGAAGGGGCAGAGAGCGCTGGCGAGAGGGAAGGGGCAGAGAGCGCTGGCGAGAGGGAAGGGGCAGAGAGCGCTGGCGAGAGGGAAGGGGCAGAGAGCGCTGGCGAGAGGGAAGGGGCAGAGAGCGCTGGCGAGAGGGAAGGGGCAGAGAGAGCTGGCGAGAGGGAAGGGGCAGAGAGAGCTGGCGAGAGGGAAGGGGCAGAGAGAGCTGGCGAGAGGGAAGGGGCAGAGAGAGCTGGCGAGAGGGAAGGGGCAGAGAGAGCTGGCGAGAGGGAAGGGGCAGAGAGAGCTGGCGAGAGGGAAGGGGCAGAGAGAGCTGGCGAGAGGGAAGGGGCAGAGAGAGCTGGCGAGAGGGAAGGGGCAGAGAGAGCTGGCGAGAGGGAAGGGGCAGAGAGAGGAGAGGAGGACAACTGAGATGGAGACAGGGAAAGAGAGAGGTGAGAGAATAAGTGGAGAGGAGGGAAACTAATAGAAGACAAAGAGGAAACGGGAGACAGAAAGGTTTCAAGGGAGAAAAGAGAGAAAAACAAATAGAATGGGAGAGGAAAAGAAAAAGGGAGAAAGAAAGAAAAAAGTGATAGTGGTAGAAAGGTATCTTTAAATCAGAACATTTTTCTGGATTTCGTTTTTTTTTTTGTCACCCCAGTATTTACAATCATATGCAATAGTTTAAAAGACAACAAAGTCAAAAATAGGACAAACATTCTCATCATGTAAGCAGAATGCCACGTCACTTCTATCTCTGTTTTGGATTACACTGCATGCTATGACAGTTCTGCTATGCAGCTTTATAAAGTGAAGTATGTTTCTAGTAATGAACCCGCTGTCACACACACCTCATGTCCTGAATCAGTGACACCCGTAATGATGGTAATCCGCCATACGTATCCGATTTTCTTCTTTCTGAGGCCAGAGTAACTGAAATTTCAAATGAGAATTAAAAAAATACATCATTCAATGTCTAAGGGCACCTTAAAGATACCATGTTAGGTTATTGTACCAAAACATTTTTTTGTACCTTCGTCAATAAAAAGGAGTTAAAAATAAATAAAAAATACCCTGTTACTGACTAAAATATTGCAAATAAAACACAGAAAAATATAAATATTAATAATATAATAATATAATGATATAAATGCTTAAATGTGGCGCCAAGCTTGCTAGAAAACCTAACTACTCCAGGAGAATAATGGCCCTCTCCTCTTCTGGGAGTGTCTAATTACGGTCTGCGCTGACCCAGCGCCTCTGACCCTCTTCTTACCTCCCTACAAAAGGGGAGGAGTGATGAGAAATATTATAGTGTGCAATGTAAATTGTCAGCTCAGAGTCTACTGCAGCTGCCAACATCACAGCAGCGCCCAGCAATAGTCACAGGCCTTTTGGATGTTTACACAAGGGAGGCTTTAACAGGTGAATAAAATGCATAAAATAGGTTAGATGTACATATAATCCTATGGAAAGACTGCTGTTAAAATATTCTGGCAAAATAAAGTAGGTGACAGGCTGAGTAACAAAGGCACATGTACCTGGAGATTCAGAATTGCGCTCATGCTTCTCCTGCCGTTCCTGGTAGTGTACCAGATGAGACCACAAAGCAGACTTCCCCTGCAGAGAATACAATTACAAATTTGTACAATACATAGATAAATGCAGTTTTCAGTAAACACATCAGACAGCTTCTCAGTTTCTGATACTTTTTAATCCGATTGTACAAATTTTACACAATGTCGCTTTACCAACAAATACATGAGCACTCCAGAGTCCAGCATTTGCATCCATAGACACGAATGTCAGACTCTACCCTGCCCCCCCGGGTCATTAGCCAATGGCTGCACTGCTATCAATCTATCCAATCAAGAGCCGGGACCCCGTGCAGAGAGGGACAGCGCCTCTCCACTGAGTGAATGAAGGGGCGCAGTAAGTAAAACTTGGGGGCTTGTCTCTGCCAGAAGTTTTTAACCCCTTTAAAGTCTATGTCCAAGCAAGAGTCAAATTACCCCCAAACCACCTCCTCCTACAGCAATTTTTTATCATACCTTAAAATTAGTAAGGGCTTTTAATTGTCCCATGGGACATCATCACAAAGCTTGTAGATTCTTGCAGGGGCAGCTGATTGGAGCATAGCTGCTACTGACATAGGCATGGTCCCAGAACTACATCTCCTAAGAGCCCTTTCGCTACATACATTTTGTTAAATTCAATACAGCCCGAAGCACACTTATTTGGCAGTAGTTCCCTTAAGAACTACCTGTGCCTAATTCAGGCAAGCATTTGCACCCATATCAACCAAATAACTTGTCACTGGGTGGACGGAGCCTGAGGGGAAACGGGAAGACTAGTTCCACATAAGGGCTGCTTTACTACTGATCGACAGTGTACGTCAGTGGGTGGATCCAAAAGCCGCTATTGGACTGAATAGCAGCTATGAATCCGCCCACTGCTGTGTGCCGTCAATCAAAAGTAAAGCCGACACAATGGGGAACTAGTGTCAGTTTCCCCATCAGGCTCTGTCCACCCCAGTACCAAAGTCCCAGGCAATGCGCCTGCCAGTGTGATGGGCGGAGAAGCAGGGGAAGGAGGGAAGGAGTGCACAAGTGTCTAATATGGCACTGTGTTTTCAGCCCAAACAAAATGTAAAGGAGCTTATTGCATTTTTTTTTCTCCAAAGATTGACAGGTATATTTCTGCATTTCTGCAATTTGCGGCCAAACAGAACTTTTTATCTTTCCGGGTGGATGTCATAACCGCTTCCCGAAACGGGATGTGCTGTGGGGCGTGATCTGTCACCAGCTGTGTCCAATGAACACAGCCTATGACTGATAAGTGTACCAGCCCCCTGCCGGTACCATATGAACACTGTGGCTAATCACAGCAGATCACATGACAATTGTAAACAATGAATGGCTCCAAATAATGCAATTAAGTTTCCAAAAAATTATGATAAAAAAAGAAAACCTTCAAAAAACTCGCTATGCCCCTTACTAAATACCTTGGACTGTCTCCCTTCCAAAAAAAGGGGTTGTTTTGGGGATATCTGTACTGTCTTGGCGTTTTTGGGTCTCAAGAAATGATAGGCGATCAGCATTTCAGGATTGATCAATTCTCAGATACCATCGTTTGTGCATTCTAGAACTTTCCTATAGGCTAAATATTATACACCGATTTGGGTTATTTTTTACCAAAGAAACGTGGTAGAATACATTTTGGCCTAAATTTATTAAGAACGATTAATTTGCAAAAAATAAATAGAAAATGTCCCCCCAATTTTCTGTCTTTTTTGGTTTATTTAGCATAAAATAAAAAACCCAGTGGTAATTAAATACCACCAA
The DNA here is from genome assembly GCF_905171775.1 of Rana temporaria. NCBI lineage: Eukaryota > Metazoa > Chordata > Amphibia > Anura > Ranidae > Rana > Rana temporaria. Next base: position 387,386,570 of record NC_053491.1, read on the forward strand.
AAGAAAGCTCTAGTTGTGTGCAGAAAATGATAAAAACTTATTTTGGGTAAGGTGTTGGATGATGGCGCAATTGTCATTCAAAAGGAGAGCGCTGAAAATTGGCTTGGGCCGGAAGGGGGTGAAGGTGCCCAGTACTGAAATGGGTAAGGACATGCAGAAATGTGCATGTAATGCAGAGATGCACTAGATATGTGTTTGTTTTTTATTTTACCCAAACAAATACTGTATATAACTTAAGTATAAGCCGAGTTTTTCAGCACATTTTAATGTGCTGAAAATGCCCCCCTCGGCTTATACTTGAGTCACCTTTTTGCGCCTGATCTTTCGGACTTTGGGGACACGGTACCAGCCAAACTTGGCACAGATGTAGCCCCATTTCTCCTCTACAAGTGTGAAGTTTGTTGTCCGGGGACCTACGGCTGGGGAGCACCGATTTTTCAAAGCCGGGCACCCCTTCCATAGGACTCCCATGTTAAATGTCAGTCTAGTCATGGGCACAGTGAGGCATGGGCACAGTGAGGCATGGGCACAGTGAGGCATGCAGATGGACACCCTAAGCTTATACTCGAGTCAATAAGTTTTCCCATTTTTTTGTGGTAAAATTAGGTGCCTCGGCTTATATTCGGGTCGGCTTATTCTCGAGTATATATGGTACTTTAAATCAAGGTTTCTTAACGCCAGTCCTCAAGTACCCCCAACAGGTCATGTTTTCAGGCTCTCCATTATTTTTCACAGGTGATTTGATTAGTTTCACTGCCTTAGTAATTACCACATTCGTTTCATCTAAAGGAAATCCTGAAATGACCTGTTGGGGGTACTTGAGGACTGGAGTTGAGAAACATTGCTTTAAATAACTGTACAATAAGTCCATTTCAGATAGACTTTTATATACATATTGTATACCTTTTTATCAAAGGACATCAGAAAATTCCACGTTAGCAGAGGACAGTAATAAATAGTACAGCAGAACGATAATAGGCACATGATCAAATGATCTCACCAAATGGACTGATATTGAAGCCTGGAGATTCTGTATGATTATCAATACACAATATCTGTGACTGTTGCATTTATTGATTAAATAATTTCTTTGGAAATTAAATAAACTATAATAAAATGTTTGTTGACATGTAGAAGAAATGAACTTTGATACACATAGTCCAATAAACATACGTATTAGCACGAGGAGTGGTGATCACCTTTGGACTTCCAGTGTATACTGTATTTGAATTGCAAAGTGTTTGTCAACCAGAACATCCAATCAGATGCTTTCTTTCATTATCTATCCTGTACCAGAATATAACCAGGTGAAAAATCGGTGGGGCAGTTATGGACTTTACAATAGTAAAGTTATTCAAAAATGTCGGTCCAAAGGTCTCGTGTGCTTCAATAATGTCACAAGATATGAGATATTAAATTCTACATAAAAATTGGATCCATTAAAACAGCACAATTACTCACGGTTAGTGCAACTGAAAAATCACTTTATAACAAATACATGTGGATAAATAAAATCCAGATATTCTGAAACCAATGTAAAAATATATAACTATATCCCAATAAACGATTTCTCAAAGTATAACACATTAGTCCTTATATAAGGCCCATAAAATGACTCTCTGTACCGCAAATCTGCATTAGGCACACAATCAGAAAAGTAAACATAAAAGCAAACAACAAACTCTTTTTGTATGTAGATTACCTGTTTGACCTGAAGGCCATGGCTCCAAATTCGCTCCAGCAGGTCACACAGACTGGCTATCAGAGTGTTTTCTTCTAGGCCAGTTATGTTGACATCAGCATGACCCAACTCCACTGCCTCATGACCCATCTTCTCCACAAGCATCCGTTTTGTCTACATACACATCAGTGTGGTCAGTGATAATAGACAACTTTTATTTTACTACAGTACTTTAATTCTCAAAAAGGTTTATAGCCCAAACTAGAAAGAAACCCATCTACTGGATAGTGAAGGAAATGTGTAAAGTTAAACTCCAGCTATAAAAACAAAGAAAACTTTATTCCAGTAAATTGCTCCAATACTTACCTATAATCTGGAGCTTACCCCTGTAGTAATTTTTTTCTGCCACCAAGTGTCCTCAGTATTCCAGGATGAATGATGGCCAAAATCTTTAACCCACTTCTCTTAAGCCCAGGCTGTCATGTACCCAATACCCTGGGGGAGCCAGAGTATTAAATGCACTGATTGGCAATGACCCGTTACGTTTGCGCCATTCAGTACAGCAGCAAGGATCGTTGTGTATGTACAGTATTTATACATTTTTTTTTATAATAGACTTCAGCTTTAACCCTGTCATTTTTTATTGCAGTCCGTGTCCTGTTAGGGAGATTTCCTTTAATTTCCTGTCCTGGAGGCAAAACAGGAAGTGCAAGCTTATTTTACCAGAGTAAGAGAATGCTGCCAACTTGCTACAGAGGACACCCGTTCTGGGTGTTGAAGCAGTAGACTCTCTGCTGAGGTCTGATATCCTGCTGAGCTTGACTTATAGTTCAGCAACCATCAAAACCTATGCTCCCTGCTGATTGAAGAGCTCTGGCTCAGTAAGGGACATGCTAAACTTCTGCAGGGAGACCACTGCTTCCACACACAGAGCAAAGGTCCTTCTCTGCAATATGCTAGCAGGGGATAGGCTTTTCTACTTAGATTGTGGCTGTACACAAAATAAAGAAAAAACTTTTGCACCTTTTTTGGTGTTGGCTTTAATACAGGGGTGCCCAACCTTTTGAAGTGCGAGGGCCACTTAAGCAACTTCGTAGCCAGTTGAGGGCCACAATGAGCGGAGCGGGCGAGAGACAGATCAGGGTTACTCTATAGGCCCTCTGATCCACCTAGCCCTAGATGAAAGGGGACAAACTCCTTTCTGTTTGTTCGGATTGGAGGTAGCTTGGCGTAAACAGACATCTGTCGCTCTATAGAGGCGAATTGAGGGTCCCATTTGGTTGGGTTGACCCTGTAAAAAGGGCCCAAGACTCCTTTCACACTGATGTGCTGCGGTTTACCCACACCGCGGGTGCAGCGTAGTGCACCTGTTTCTATCCTACGGGTTAGCTGAATTTTACCATAGACTCCCCCTGTGGTAAAAGCTGGCGCTGTAGAGGAAGCATCGGCTTATGGGGCTCTGCTCCACAGCCGCTTTCTTCCTCTACCACCAGCTTCATTCACAACACTGATTCTGTGGTATGGCGGGTCGGGAAACCTGCGATCTGGGCTTGCCAACCCACTATTCCAGAGCAGGAGGTCGCGGGCCATATCAGAGGGTTCCGCGGGCCACACGTGGCCCCTGGTTGGCCACCCCTGCTTTAATATTTTGACAATATTGTTTACACGGACACATTCACATTCTTTAAAATGCAGAATTTACCTTCATCCGACATTCTTTCAGCAACCCTTCAACAAACTTGGAGTTGGTCTGGGCTATGACCGCAGGGGAGAGATCAGAGAGTTTGGGTTGTCTCACTGTCTTGCCCAGGCTTCTTGCCTCTTGCATATATTTCTATAGGAAAGGAAGATTAAAACACTTTGTTAAAGAAGAGTCTCCCTCCAACACTTTCCAGACTCTGTTCTCTGTAGGATTCTGGTTGTTTTTAAAATCCCCCCCAATGCTTCTCACATGGGGAATGACACATAAAACAGGAGCAAGGAAACAAACTAAACCTGCCACACACATGGGGTATGTAAACGGATGTAAATATACATAAGTAAAGGTTACCTTCAATGAATTCTATGAAGTAAAATGGTCAGCAGATCCAGAGATGCAGGCAGCAGAAGTTATGTGCAAATCTTGACTTTTCCTATAAGTCATGTTTAATAAACTCACCTATTGGCCAGTGCAATGTCTGGACAAACTAAAAAATAAACATTTGCTGTACATCTTTGCAGTACATGCAGGCTTTCTGCAAGTACAAAACAATATCCATTGATCTGCCAGAAAAGCAATCAGCTCCTAATGCCCCGTACACACGATTGGAATTTCCGTCAGGATAAACTCAGATGGATTTTTCTGACGGAATTCCGCTCAAGCTGTCTTGCATACACTGTCACACCAAATTCCAACCGTCCAAAACGCGGTGACGTATAACACTACGACGAGCCGAGAAAAATTAAGTTCAAGGTTTCCGATCATGCATTGACTTGATTCTGAGCATGCATGTTTTTTTCTCCGTCGGAGTTCCATACAGGCGAACATAGGCCCGGATTCACAAAGCACTTACGCCGACGTATCTCGAGATATGCCGCATAAGTGCAAATATGCACCGTCGTATCTATGCGCCGTACCCATAAACTGAGATACGCCTAAAAATAGGCTTCCTACGACCGACGTAACTTGCCTACGCCGTCGTATCGTGGGCGCATATTTACGCTGGGTGCATTTGCCGCTCCCATTGATTTTCTATGCACATATGCAAATGCGGGCGATACGCCGATTCACGAACGTACTTGCGTCCGGCGCATAATATACGCGGTTTGCGTAAGTCGTACGTCCGGCGTAAAGTTATTCCCCATATATGAGGCGCAACCCATGCAAAGGTATGGACAAGGGAACTCAAGCCGTCGTATTTTACGTTGTACGGGAATATGGCTGGGCGTAGGTTACGTTCACGCTGTAGGCAATGATCCGTCGTATCTTAGACATTCGTTCCGACGTGATTCTGAGCATGCGCACTGGGATGCGTCCACGGGACGGCGCATGCGCCGTTCGTTATTCGTATCTTTATGGCGCTCGGCCCATCATTTGCATGGCTTACGCCCACTTCCACTTACGACGACTTACGCATAGGAAACCTAGCGCAGATTTGGCAGCACTGGCTTTGTGAATCCAGTGCTTGCCTCTCTGTGCTACGTCGGCGTAGCGTATATGAGATACGCTACGGCGGCATAAATATGCGCCGATGTATGTGAATCCGGGCCATAATTTCTTACTTACTTTCTAAGTCCGTCGGAATTTCCAATGGAAAAAACACTGATGGGGCACACATATGGTCGGAATATCCGATAAAAAAAAATTCCATCTGACTTTTTCCATCGGAAATTCTGATCATGTGTACAAGGCATAAGTCTTGCTGTGGGCTGAGAAGACGCAGCATTTTTGTAGACTGAGTGGTGTCAGCCCTGCCCAGCTTTCTTTAGCCAAATGACTTAACCACTCCCACTCAACATGAACTCTAATTATTCTGTAGTCTCAACATAAGGACTGGGAGGCATTTTACTCTCCTTGAAATAAAACATTTAAGCCCTGGGCTCAAATTCTGACATGATCAATGAGTATCTTTTATTTTTTGCGATCAGATATAACAAAAAACACTTCCAATGTTAATATTTAATGGACCAAAAAAAAGCAAATAAGAGAATAAGTTCAGTGTTTCTGTACACTTTAAGGGAATATACAAAGAATTTGGGATAGGACAAAATAAGGCTAGGTTTGTATACGTTAGCTGCCTGCTGGACCTACTGATCATTTGACATCAAGTTCCACTTCCTGTCCCATAGCCAAACAGGAAGTGAGAGAAAATCCCTGCAAATCTAGGGAATCCCTTGGGGACCCCCTCCCACCATGTCATCAGAACCGTGTCCCCATTGGAAGATTTCCCCTCTATTACTTTTCTGGGGACAACCCAAAATTTGAGATTTTCTTGTACTTTCAATTTTTTTATGATAATGGTAAACAGGACAAACAGAGGGTGAATCTCCTTAATGGGGGCACTGACAGTAATAAAAACGGTCAGGTGTTCCAATTCATTTCCAACCTACTTATACTTTAAAGAGGAGCTCCAGCCCGGGCAAAAACAATTAAAAAGTCAGGGGCTACAAATACCGTAGCTGTTGAGGGATCCAGCAATGTTTGTACCCAGAGCTTATTCTTCAATGCAGGTGTGCCAATTCTTAGGGTACAGGTGTCGGCATCTACACTAAGGGAAACCGGAAGTGAGATTTTCAGGGGGGGAGGGGCCAGAAATACTCAGCGATCAATGCGGCTTTTATACCTGGAAGTGGGAACCTGTCAAAAGCAGGTACCCGCTTCCCCAAAAAGCGTCAAATAAGGCAGTGGAGAGGGGGGCGGGGCTTGCACTTTTGGGTGGCGCTCTTCTTCATTTACAACTATCCAAAACTTTAAAAAGTTTGGTGTTTAGAGTATAGAGGGATTAGAACACCTCTCAGATTTATTGCTGCCTGCCTCCCTGTTAGGAAGATTTAACTCTCCATTTGTTCTGTTCACGGAGAGTGAAAGAAAATCACAAATTTGCATCGTCACCAGAGAAGGGATAGAGGGGAAATCTTCTTATGGAGACGCTAGTTCTGGTGACAACCAGAGATTTTCCTCACTTTGGAGTAATTTGTTCTCACTTTCTGTTAGGATTATGGCCAGGAATTGAAGAGAATTCTCTCCTATGGGACACAGATGATAAAAAAATAAAACTGCCAGGGGTTATAACCAGTGCCGATCCTGACCTCCCTGGGGCCCTAAGCAAAATGACATGTCACATTAAAGTTGAGAAGTGTGTGGGGGGAGGGGGGGGGGGTACTGCCGACAATGACATGTGACATTAAATTTTAAAGTTGAGAAGCAGGGGGAGGGGGTGTTCTGCTATCGGAACTAACATCTTACATTAAAGTGAGAAGGCGGGGGTGCTGACTTCTTACCTCTTCTCCCATGCAGCCAGCAAGTTGAGAAGCGGGTTGAGGGCCTCTAGTAATTTGGGGGGCCCCCTGCAGCTTTGTGGGGCCCTAAGCGGCTTGCATAGTGAGCCTATAGGGTGGATCGGCCCTGGTTATAACCCTCTCATTCTATTCAAACTGGAAAAAAAGAAAAATTATACCATTACATTGTCAGTTTAGCCAAATGATTCTTTTAGTTTTGGATAGAGTTGGGAAGGATTAGAACTCCTGTGGGAATGTTTACTTCTATTTGGCACCCAGTTAGTGAAAATAGAGAAATTTACCCTTCCTTCACCAATAGTGTCACCATACAGGAAATGAGGGCAAATCTCCCACAAGGACAGAGAGAGCAATAAAAATTGGACAGGAATTCTAGACTTCCCTAACTCTTAATAATAATTAAAAAAAAAGTTTTGGTTAGATTTACACTTCAAATCGTATGGTCTGTGATGAGTGGCCCTCCCAATTTGTCTCCTTGCTCCAGTTTATATACATATAGTGTGTGTTAGGCCATGCAGCCTCTGCCTGGGGTTATATCCGATATGGCCCAAAGTGCACGACTTCAGCAACTGTCAAGTGACCACACTGAGTGACGGTTAAGAGACAAGCCTTGTTATTACGGTTACATTTGTAGTGTGTGCATTCTCCCAAATGTAAAAGACATCACAGCATGTACGTACATAACTTCTGCCTAGAATAAATGCAACACATCTGCAGTAATTAATTTTCCAGAGGTGAACAAAGCAATGAATCTATGACTAAAGCTTTACAAAGCTGAAAACAAAATCCTTTCATGAGGGATAAAAATAAAATAAAAGCAGCAGCGGGTTCAAAGCCTTCTAGACTACAAAGCCTTGCGTGCCCATCTATATAGCAGGACTACAATGACAGTTTGCGTGCAGCAACACAAGAGGCAGCTGTAAGTAAAGCCAACATACCAGGCAGCACTCAGAGAAGGACTTTTTGGGAGGCCGAGCTTGAGCGAGGAAGCCCTCATCCCACTCCCAGAATATCATAGAGTTCTGACGGATCAGGACCTCCTCACATGGCTTATGAGGAGACCCGACAGAGCAGGACAGAAAAAGCAAAAACATGGGGAGACAAGCAGCCATGCACATGATCCAGATTAATGGAAATGAAAATAGGAAAAAAAAAGAAAATGGAAAAAGTAAATACAAAATAGCAAAATGAAAAAACACACAACATGACAGCAACAAAAGGCAAAGAAAACCAACACAGAGGCACAGACACAGGAAACATGATTTTATAAAGAATTCTGCCTCTGCTACAACAGAATTCTTTCATAGCTTTATTTCAGTGGCAAACAATGTAACCTAAAACCGAAAATGTCATCTTCAAAAAAGATTTCACATTTTTCCGGCTTGTTTTGAGTTCTTAAACCCTTGTTTTTTCCTCCTGTAAAAACACTGTATATAGCTGGTTAGTAAGGAGTGGGCCGGGAAGCCAGCCGCCATGTCCTTAACCAATGAGTCATGTAAATGAGTCATGAATCTAAAAATAGATTTGCTGGGGGGGGGGGGGGGGTGTTTTCCCCGGGGGAACATTTTTCCATACCAGGCCCTTCGGGTATCTGGTGTAGATTTGGAGGGAAACCCCAGGCAAAAATTAAAAAAATTGCGTAGGTTCCCCCTCAAATCCCTACCAGACCCTTATCCAAGCATGCAGCCCAGCAGGTCAGGAAAGGAAAGGGACGAGCAAGGGCGCCCCCCCCTCATAACCATACCAGGCTGCATGCCCTCAACTTGGGGGGTGCTTTAGGGCAGGGCCACCTCAAAGCACCCTGTCCCCATGTTGATGGGGACAATGGCCTCTTCCCCACAACCCTGGGCTGTGGTTGTGGGGGTCTGCAGCCCGGGCTTATTGGACTGTAAGCCCTTTAACAAGGGGCCCCCAGATCCCGAACCCTCCCCCTATGTGAATGAATATGGGTACTATGTACGCTATACTTGATAAGGACACAGCAGTTGGCTTCCCGGCCCACTCCATAGCAACCAGTTATATACAGTGTTTTTAAAGGGGAAATAAAAAAATTTAAGAAACACAAAACGGAAAAACGCAAAAAAAAATGCAACACTTGCGTATCTGGTGCGACTCCATTCAAGTCTATTACACACAAAACGCAATCTACTACGGGGGGGAAAAAAAGTCCCCGACCCTTACAAAAAACGCACCAGATGAAAAATGCATAGATGTGAAGGTGTACCATAGGAAACCATGCTAAATGGACTGTAGTGCGCTTCTGCAAAAAAGCGTATAGGTGTGAACATAGGGTAATACTTCATCATTCAGAATACAGACTCCCTAAGGCCCTTTTCACATTAATGGACTGATTAGGTTCTCCCGAAAATCTGACAGGTGGACCCAATCACTCTGCTAGTGTGAAAGGGGCCTTGGGGTGTCTGAATTCTAAATGAAGTATTAATAGATCGGACCCTTCAGTCTCCTCTATGGAGCGCCGGGTGTCAATGGATATGTGTCTATTGACACCGGCCGACATCTGATCAAAATAAGACGGATGGGGATCCATTCCCCATCAGTCTGGTGGATCGGTTCAAATGGCAGTCAGGTATAAACAGACAGGCGATCTGTTTACATCCGACCGCCCATAGAGGAGAGTGGGCTGTGTCTGTTCTGCAGAAGTGGAGTGGACACGGACCACCCATCTGCCAGCTCAGTGGAAATCGGTGGACAGATTCCGCGCTGAGCAGGCAGACGCCACTGCAACACTTCTAGATAAGAATGAGCTCTGGCGTGTTCGCAAAGCCCATGTTTAGAGCCCACCAAGAAGTTGGCACTGTGCTGCGCTAATCACAGGCAGGGAGACATTTCCCGATCTCTGCAGCCGCGCATCGGGACAATGTCTCACTGCCTGTGACTTCCTGGCGGGCTCTGCACATGGGGTTTGTGAACACGCCGGAGCTCATCCTTACTTCTAGATATGCATTACATTTCACAGAGTTTACAGTACTGCCCTTGAAAATGCCTTCATCAGCTTTTCTCTCCAGAAGGATGGAGCCATCTTTGTTCAGGCATCATCCAGGGTCTACTTCTTGGACTAAGATACCGGCCCAAAAGATGACATAATCCTATAAATCCTGGTGTCTGGGTTCACAAATGTCTGACATAAATGATCCCTTGCACTCTCACCTTGTGACTAATTATTACAATGGTATAAGAAGTTTGCATGGCAAACTAGCCCTGGTTCACATTGATGTTACTTGAAGTAGCACGATTTCAGGTGCCATTTTGGCTGACATCTGTGCCACTTCATGCACAGGTGTCTATGCAAGTCGCGCCTGAAAATGTTAAAAAAAAAAAAAGTTCAGGAACCTTTTTTTCAAATCAGTGCATCGATTTGAACGGTTCCATTGCAGACAATAGGGTGCGACTTTCAATTAGGAACTGTCAAATCACATGACAAGTTGCACTGGTCTGCAATAAGAAATTCTGTTACCAGCTGGATCTCAAGGAAAGAAACTTGGCAACAGATCAAAACAAAAAAAAAAAAACACACACACACACACACACACACATCAAGAAAACTGTATGCAGTGAGGCAAGTTACCAAACACCCAAATAATAGATTGCAGATTTACATACAAAAATAACACAACAAACAAAATGGAATGAAGTGGCAGTTAATAACAAGAAGCGAACAGACAGAACAGGGTGGCAGCAAGAAGCTCGATTCACAGAGATGACAGATTGTCGGCACTGGAATTTGGCAAATTCCTTTGGAGAACAATTTCAAGCATGAGGTTTGTGCACTGCAGCCAGCAAACAATAGGCACTATTCATGGTGTGCTGTGTTGGAGGAAACATTTGACCTAAAGTGACCGAAGAGGGAGGGAGTGACTCCGGGACTAGAGGATATGCTCATCACCCAGCTGGCAACCTGCGACTTCCCCATCCAATGTGGGCGCCGTGGTGATCAGCATGTCCTATATTCTGTGCTGCAGTAACCGATAGCTAGAATGGGTTAAAAGGGCCATTAAAAGGGGACCTCCGGTCAGGCTAAAAACATAAGTAAACGTGCCAAATACCACAATAAGCGTGCTCCTTATTTTTTTTATTTGAACTGTAACACAACCAACACTGAAGCAATAAGTTTGGTGCAGAGTTAAAGAACATAAGTCAAGCAATTTTGCCTCTAGGGGAGGGTTCAGGGTTGGATGGGACTGCACAATGTGCAATGGCTAGCTGGACATGGTTAGAGAGAAATCACATAAACAGCAAAACTTGGGTAATTCAACATGCATGGTATAAAAGTACATAAGTAGATGTTATTTAGTATTGAAAACCTCATCAATAATGATCAGTAGCACCTGAGGTATGGGAAACTGTGGTAATAACAATAATAATAATAATAATAATAATAATAATAATAATAATAATAATACTCTATATAAAATCAATTTCCTGTAAAACCTAAGAGCGGCCTGTCTCCACTTCCCCCTGTGCCCCCCCCCCCTACTGGTCAGTGAATCCACCCACCACCTGGAAGGACCAATAGGAATACTGAGCAGACTAAAGAGGCTGGGACCAAGCCTGAGTTTTACGGGAAACTGTCAGCTGCCTCTGTATCTGACAGATATTAAAACACAGAAGGAGCATTTCGCTTATTTTTTCTACTGCCCAAAAAGAGAAGTATGGGTTTGCAGGGACTAGTTTAGTGTTAGAAGCTTAGGCAAGTTTTGGGGCTTGGGTTCACTGTTTATTTTAAATCTTAAAGGGTCACTAAAGGAAAACATTTGTTTTGCTGAAATGACTGTTTACAGGGTATAGAGACATAAAAGTTAACGGATTCCTTTTAAAAATGATTAAAAATAGATAAAAAAATCATATAATGTGCCTTTAGTTTCACTTTCGTTTTTAAACTGGTTTCATGTTTCTGTGAAGTAAAGAGACCCACAGAACAAAAACAAACAAATCCAGGGCAGTGTTTTGTTTTTAAAATGAATCTGATTGGTTCTGAGGAGTTTTAGACACACAGCTTGGACCACAGTGAAAAGCTGCCATGAGATTTTTCATAAGGAGCCAGACAAGCAGGAAGTGTGGAGATCAGAGCAGAATTACAGCTACTTCAAAGCAAAAACGAACAATGAGGACATGAAACCAGGACTGCAGTAAGGTAAAATTCCTTTAGTGATCCTTTAAGTTAAAGCACATGTCAATGCAAAAAAATAAAAAAATAAAAGTATAGTAACGTGCAAACGTTTTACGCAGTTGTGAAGAAAAGCTGTAAAAGAATGCTTTCAAATTTTTTAATTTGTATTTACACATACTGTATTTAATTTTTTTTTAATCAATTTACAAAATGCAGTTAGCGAACAGAAGAAAAATCTAGAATCAATATTTGGTGAGACTAACTTTTTGCTTCAAACCAGCATCAGTTCTTGCACTTTTTATACACAGGTCATGCACCATGGCAAGACTGAGCACAGCAACAAGACACAAGGTAGTTATACTGCATCGACTAGGTCTCTGCCAGGCAAAGATTTCAACACGTGCTATATAAAGTGATTGTAAAGTCTCTGTTTTTAGTTAAAAATAACAAACATGTTATACTTACCTGCTCTGTGCAGTGGATTTGAACAGAACAGCTGGGATCCTCCTCTTCTTGGATCCCTCATTGCTGCCCCTGGCCCTTCCCTCCTGAGTGCCCCCACAGCAAGCAGCTTGCTGTGGGGGCACCTGAGCCACAGCTCCTTCCTGTGTCCATTTAGATCAGGGGTAGGCAACCTTGGCACTCCAGCTGTGGTGAAACTACAAATCCCATCATGCCTCTGCCTCTAGGAGTTATGCGTGCCATTGTTGGGTTTCTGGAATGTCTCATGGTAGTTTCAAAACAGCTGGAGGGCCGAGGTTGCCTACCTCTGATTTAGAGACAGAGCCATGGCCCGACCCCGCTCCCTTTTATCTCCTTGTTGGCTGACTTTAACAGCAGTGAGAGCCAATGGCGCCACTCTGCTGTCTCAGCCAATGAGGAGGGAAGTCCCAGGCAGCTGAGACACTCCTGCAACATAGCTGGATCTAGATGGACCACAGGCAAGTATTAGGATGCTGATGCAAACGGAAGGCTTTTTAGCTTAATGCATACTAAAAAAAAAAAAATAAAAAAAAAAAATCTGCCTTTACAACCACTTTAAGCCGTTTTGAAGAAGCAAAGAAATGGGCAACGTTGAAGACCTTAGATACAGTCGTTGGCCAAGGAACCTAATGCAGCAGGTAAAAGACACATCATGCTTACTTCCCTTTGACTTCGAAAGATGTCAAGCAGTGCCATCAGCACAGAACTGACAGAACCCAGTGGTATATCCATCTATGTTATGTATAAGGTTGAATAGCAGGAGTTTAGTGGGCAATTGTATAAATTATGTATACTTAATTATGTAATAAACATCTTATAGTTTTTATATGATATGCTTCAATAATGTTTTTGGGTGTAAAAAAATGTAGCTTTTTATGCGCCTTTGAAAGTCCCAAAAGTTCTTACTTATACTATACATAAGGGATGTGGTGCATGCGGTATCAACCAACACCATATGCTATCAACACTATCAGAACTGCTTACAATCAGCTTGTATTTATGTAAAACCTTTATCCCAAAAAGGAAAATTATTGCTGCAACTGCTTATAAAGTATTAGCTGGAGTTTGACTTCAGGGGAGGGCTGGCAGGGGGGGCAGGGTGGAAATCTCCCCCCGGGCTGGTGACACTATGAACAGCCACCGGCCGCCATACCAAATGCTGTTTTTGCAGAGCAGGAATATGCCTGCTGGAGCTCTGTTAACACAGGTCACGGCCGCTGCTCACCTCCCACTGTGCAGCCATGCCTGTGTCAGCTCTGAGGTAGATGGCTGCAGAGCTGAGCTATGTCTCGTTTCACACATCGCTCAGCCTCAGCGCACACCAGCACTGAAATCCCCTTCTCTCTCTGCACAGACACAAGGAGAGATAGGGCTCATCTGCTCCTCCTCCTTCTGCCCTGCCCACACTCCCCGGGCATGTATTGGCACTGGACAGGAAGTTTGAACCCAAAAAAGCATCAGACAGCCTGCCTTCGCCTCAGCCCCCATCCTGGTAAGCTCACCCTCTCTAGTTTCTCCTGCCTCCCATTGTATAAAAAGGGGTGCTCTGTGGACTTTGTTAAAGGGGAGGGGGGGCAGGCTTTGGTGAGCAGAGACCCTCTTTACACAATAGTCCACAGCATGCACCCTTAAATCAAGTTTCCCAGAACACCCCTTACATCAGATCTGATGTATATGGGGTCTGTGCGGACTCTGATGTAAGGGGGGCCTCTGTGCGGACTCTGATGTAAGGGGGGCCTCTGTGCGGACTCTGATGTAAGGGGGGCCTCTGTGCGGACTCTGATGTAAGGGGGGCCTCTGTGCGGACTCTGATGTAAGGGGGGCCTCTGTGCGGACTCTGATGTAAGGGGGGCCTCTGTGCGGACTCTGATGTAAGGGGGGCCTCTGTGCGGACTCTGATGTAAGGGGGGCCTCTGTGCGGACTCTGATGTAAGGGGGGCCTCTGTGCGGACTCTGATGTAAGGGGGGCCTCTGTGCGGACTCTGATGTAAGGGGGGCCTCTGTGCGGACTCTGATGTAAGGGGGGCCTCTGTGCGGACTCTGATGTAAGGGGGGCCTCTGTGCGGACTCTGATGTAAGGGGGGCCTCTGTGCGGACTCTGATGTAAGGGGGGCCTCTGTGCGGACTCTGATGTAAGGGGAGGCTCTGTACGGACTCTTGTGAGCCTGAAAAATCATAGACTGTTTTCCTCGATCCATCACTTTTCCGCGCTCTTTGGGCCACTTGACTGGGCTTTCCCCCCAGGCCTAAGGCTGCCAGCCCTCCCCTGCTTCAGTCTGTTAGTCTATTTAAATCTGCAAGTACATCCAACACTCCCCTTCCCCCATACTGACAATGCAGCATTTAAAAAAAAGGTGCCCCCTGTGCTCCATCATCCAGCGTGAGGACACTCCAATAAAAGAGGTGTGGTATTGGCCAGATCACCAGGTGAAAACAGAGGGAAAAATGTAAAAGAAAACTGATGCAGCCACCACATCCAATGATTGGTAAGCTGCAATATAGAACATTTTTGGTCTTGGGTTTAAAGGAGAAGTATGGGGCTCTGTTTTTCAGATTAATACTTACCTAGGTGGATGCAGCAGCCACAAGCCAAACATTAAAATCCATGGGCACATTTACAGGTGTAATATCTGCTAAACGCAATCGCCAGGCTGCAAACATGCCAGTCTGAGCTGCCCTAACAGCGAGGTGAACAGATGTGGGCATTGCTACTGCAACCCAAACACCTTTTACCGTGGCTCATCGTCTGTGTGAATTTAGCTTTCGCCCCCATTTACATGTCATACGACAGATTCCAAATCGCATGACAAGTCGCACCCTATTGTCGGCAACGGAAACGTTAAAATCGGTGCGACTCCGACTTTGCAGTGCCGCACCGGATTTTAAAAAAAAGGTCTTCCTGCACTATTTTTTTTACAATTTCAGGTGTGACTTGCCTAGACATCTGTGCATGAAGTGGCACAGATGGCAGCAAAGTAGCACCAGAAATTGCACGGACCTGCTACTTTGAAATTGCGCTACTTCAAGTGAAGTAGCACGATTTCAAAGTAGCATTCAATGTGAACCGGGGCTTAGAGACATGTTGCCAACCAGCTTATTTCCAGGACCTAAAGCCCCATCTGATGAATCACCGGCACAACATGCTGCTTCGACAAAGAAGGTAACATTTTATATGCTTTCATTATATTATAGAGCTGGCCATACATGCATTGAAATTCAGATGGTTCAGCAGGGACCAGATGAATGTCAGTCCATGTTTGGGGCAGGCTGGTTGTACAGAAATCAATCAATCTACCAATCAACTTCTGTACAACCAGCATGTTGGAAAATGTTCCCATGGTCCACGCTGCCGACTACAGCCAGCAGTGCTGATCACTATATTCTGACAAGGAAGGCTCTGTGCTGTCAGAATACAATAGCTCAGCGGGGGTGATTCTCCCATCCACATCAAGTGTATGGATGGGGGAACCAAGTCGTTTTTTTTAATCAACACGCTGGTTGAATAAAAAAAAAATACAAATAAATCATGTATGGGCTGCCTTAGCTGGATGTTTGTTACAACTTTACAGAGAAGCCCAGACTTTCATTATCATGCTAATATCAAAACACGCAAACAGAATTGAAAACACTCAGAACACAAGTGAATGAAGCATGTTGGTTGCTGGATAAACTAGCTCATTAGCATGCAAATGACAACAGCAATCAAAGCGAGTAATTCCCTCATCGCACATCAGGAAAAAGTCACCCAGCTGAAGACAAGCTGTCCAGCAGACACTAATCAGACTGCAATATGCTGGGAATGACAAAGCACCCTGTATATGTTCATCATTACATGCAATTAGTGCCGTGCTGCGACACCATACAAATTAATACAATTCCTTAAACAAGTTGGTTTAAATCTTTTAAGTCATCTTACTGAATTCTGCAGACTGGGGAAAATGTATAAGCTAGGACTTTTAGGCTGCATTCACAACCGAGCGTTTTCAGCTCATAATACACCTGAAAACGCATGAAAAACGCTCAACAAGCAAAATCCAATTCATTTCAATGGCACCTGTTCACATCTGAGCGTTCTGTTACCCAAGGCAAAACGCCTGAAAAACGCCTTAAGCTCAAAAAAAAAAAAAAAAAAAGAAGAGAACATGAGTGTCTTTGGGCAGATTACAGGAGTTTTTCTGCTTTTTACTTTGGTGACCTGTACAAAATCGTGGCAAAAATCGCATGACATTGAAACGCTCAGGTGTAAATGCAGCCTCAAGTCTGACACAACTGAACTCTGCTGGACCATTTTGTGCTCTCTTAACAGAACCCAGCAATGATACATGTATAGAACTAGAAAATCATATTAAACTCCATCATTTAACTCTTTAGCCGGGTATACATGTATCGAAATCTGGCTGGTTCAGCAAAAACTGGACAAATGTCAGTTCATATGTACCCCTGCCTGTTCAACAGAAGCCAGTCATTAGACCGACTTCTGTCAAACAGTCATGCTGGAAAAACAGAATTTCATCATCGCATGCAGCCAATGGCTGCTGCACTGATCTGTGAATTCTGACATTGAGGGAGGGGGCGGTGAGTGATTGGTGGAGTCCCCATATCGCAACGTCAACATGCATTCCACCTGTAGAATGCTCGTCAATGACCGGCCCTGCTTGACACATTTCGTCCGTTCCACTGGGTGTCTTCAGAAGCAGCAAGACACTTGACTGTCCTGCGCAGAGTCCCAACCTCAACCCAATATAACACTTTTGGGATGAATTAGAGCAGAGACTGTGAGCCAGGTCTTCTCATCCAACATCAGTGCCTGACCTCACAAACGCGCTTCGGGAAGAACGGTCAAACATTCCCATAGACACACTCCTAAACCTTGTGGACAGCCTTCCCAGAAGAGATGAAGATGTTATAGCTGCAAAGGATGGGCCAATTCAATATTGAATCCTAGGGACTAAGACTGGGATGCCATTAAAAGTTCATGTGAGTGTAAAGGCAGACGTCCCAATACTTTTGACAATATAGTGTACATAAGAGCACAGGTATTCATGTGCAAGAGCACTTTATATACTTATAAAAGTTTTTAATATGGTTTATAAGAGCACATGAGTTTATATAGGTGATCAGGATCAGCGCTGTAGTTTTAAAGTTGGCATTGAAAATTGCTGTTTTGACTAAATGATATTTTGTGCAGCTAGCATTCTGGATCCTGCCAGTGAAAGGCTTTATAGGCTTGGACAAAGGCAAGACAATCAATCATTGAATTTCAGTTCAGGTTGCAGCTGCAGACGCCAGACTGTGGCTAAAGCTCAGATACAAAAGTGACCTTAACCTCCTGCTAAACAAAAAAGGATTCCCCCTCTCCTCCTCGCCAGACGCGGGGCAGATGGTTGGCCGCACTAATGTCCCACAACTGCGCACATTACAACATGAGCTATAGAGACAGAGGGCTTGAATTAATACGTTTAACATGGAAACCCGAGACGAGTTGACTGCAAGGAGGGATATGGAGATTAGGAGCCTGAAAAAAAAAAAATCAATTTACGAAATCCTACCTCATTATGACTCTATCTTGAGGCAAAATGACCCTGACATTACAGTCTCCATCTTGTGCTGCTAATGCAATTACGGACGTTTTCAGAAGATCATCTTTCAGTCCATACATAAACATAAAAATAGTCTGAAGTTATTTTTATTTTTTGCTTTCTTTGATTGCATTACTGAACAAGAGAGAAAACTTAAAAAAATGCCTCGGGGTTTACTGTGCTGTATTTCAGAAAACTTTGTACAGAGACAGTATTATGCCCGTTTCACGCGAACGGTTAGAATGGCGCTTTTAGCTGCGGATTTTTTCGTTTTCTACCACAGCTAAAAGCGCACAGTGCTTTCCTATGGCCCCATTCACACACAGCATTTAGCTGCGATTTCGTTACATGCGGTTTGGTGCGAATAGAAAAAAATTTAATTCAATACGTCCAGGTGCGATTTAGCGCAGCTATATGCACACAACTGCAGTCTTTTGTGTCCACTGCAGATAGCAGCGTGAGAAAAAAAGAACAGGAAGCACATCATAAATAAAAAAAAAAAAAAAAGGGTTGCTATGGAAATGACTACCGTAGCTAAACGCGGCCGCATGTAACCGCACGTAATCGCAATGTACAAATGCAGCTAATCGCAGTGCCTGGAGCCTTGAATTTCACAGAACACTCACATGCTTTTAACTGCGGCAAAACAGCCATCCGTGTGAGAGCCGTCAGTTATGGTGAGAAGTGACAAAGAAATCAAAAAGCCCATCAACTGAATCAGTGCATAGTACAGTAAGGGTGTTCACGTGTCCCATTCCATCACATATCCCAAATATAAGAGGATTATTCCTCATTCATAAATCATGCATATCATTTATTTTCCATCAGCCAGGTGTACATCCACAACTCTCATGCCTTGTACACACAATCGTTTTTTCCGGCAGTAAAAAGTCCACCAGGAAAACCGAGAACCTGCTCTGTAGCTTCCCCCCCTACACATGGACGGGAAAACTGCCATGAGAGCTTTGGTCGGGAAACCCGGCCGTGTGTATGCTCCACCGCAGTGTTTCCCATAGGGTAACTGCCGGCTTAAAAACCGCCAGGAATACCAGCGGGAAAAAAGAGAACATGTTCTCATTTTTCCCCGACAGAATTCCCGGCGGATTTACCGGCCAAAAGCGGTCATGGCCAAATGGGGAAAACCGGTCGTGTGTACGAGGCATTAGGCTACTTTCACACCAAGGCGCTTTACAAGCGCTAGAATGCTAAAGATAGTGCTTGCTAAGCACCTTGAAAGTGCCTCTCCTGTCACTCCAATGTGAAAGCCCAAGGGCTTTCACATGGAGCGGTGCGCTAGCAGGACGGTAAAAAAAAAAGTCCTGCTAGCCGCATCTTTGCAGCACTGTAGGAGCGGTGTATACACTGCTCCTAAGGCGCCCTGCCCATTGAAATCAATGGGCAGCACCTCCGAACTGCCGGAAAAGTGCCGCTGCCAGCGGTTTTAACTCTTTTTCGGGCGCTAGCGGGGGTTAAAAGCACCCAGCCATCAGCTGAAAAGCTCTGCAAAAACGATGGTTAAGCCCCGCTAAAAATAGCCCACGATACATCAGTGTAAAAGTAGCCTCCAAATTTTTTTTTTTTTTTTTTAAAGAGTGGGAGATGTGTCAATGTTTCTAGTGGGTTTTTATTTCTGCTTGACCTCCCATTGGGGAGACTTTTCCTCCCATCCTGCCCCTGTGACACCGATAATTTGAGGGGGATGGGGAGGTGGCAGTTTTATTGGTGCACTAGGACAAATGGAACAAAATAAATAAACCCTGATCAGAAGTTCTGTCAACGTTCCCTGTCTAAAAGCGAACAGAAGGTTTGTGCCATCATTGCACACCACCATTCCTGGCTCAAGCTTCCGTGGCGCGAACAACTTCTGGGCCTGCCCCTGCAGAGCTGAAAGAATCTCTGCTCCGATGTGGTTCCTGTCCCATAGACAGACCAGCTGAAACACTGCATGGCATCTTTTAGCCTGACTCGTTGAATGGCCCCTTGAAGGGTATTGGGGGTTGTAACAGGAGTGACTTTAGGGGCACAGGGTGCATGAGAACCCCACTATGGTCTGTGCTAGTCACATTTAATGTGGTCAGATATTGTATATATATTGTGTGTTGGCTGATGTATACTAGTAAGCTTGCTGTGATGAAAGGGGTGGGGTGTGATTGCATTCCATTGTCTATTGTGGTAATTAAGTCTGCTATGTGGATTGGAGCTTGGTAGGCAGTCTGCATACCTATTATGGGATGTTAAAGTGTCTTGCTGTGAGGAAAGGGGGGGAATCACTCCAGCAACCCCCCCCCCTGCTAAGACTGTTTACTGAAGGAGAAGTTTGAACACACCTGACCTGTATCACCATTGTCATTGGACAATTTAACCCACCCTGTTTCCCAAGGGTGGGAGGGATGTATTTTGAAGAGGAATGTGTTACCATGTGCAGATAATAAAGAGTCATTCCCTGTGTTGAACCTCAAACAAGAGCTGTGTGTCTCGTTTCTGGGGGGGATTATCATCGGTCGTGTTCGTTTGCCTGATTGTGGAGTGTCGATAAGCTGTCTTGGGTGGAATGGAATATCATGAACGGATTTAACCCCTGTCCCATTTGGGGTTCCGTTACAATTGGTGGCAGCGGTGGGATGATCCCACAGCCTTAAAGGACAGCTACAAGGACACAGGACAATGGAGTCTCAGTATGCACGGCTGAAGCGCTCCACCCTCAAGGACTTACTGGAGAGCCGGGGCAGACCGGCCAGCAACCGTAAAAAGATGGACATGATCACAGAACTTGTCCAAATGGATGGAGCGGAAAGACCCAACATAACGGAAAGGCCCAGCGTAACAGACAGGACCCCGGAGGAGGCAAGCTTTGATCGGGCTGTCAAACTAAGACTGGCACACTATGGTCCTAACCCTCCACCGGAGATCATAGACCGGGTTATAGCTGCTGTGGATGCAAATTGGCTACGGCAAAGAGGTTCCGCAGCAGCAGAAGTCACAGCAGCACCAGCTGAAAGGAGAAAGATACATTTTGCTGCTTTTAAGAACTTCATTGAAACTGAAGGGGAGATTGATGGGTACCTTGCTGATTTTGAACGGCAATGTGCCCTACACCGGGTGCCCACAGAGGAATGGGTTACCATTTTGTCTGGGAAATTGTCCGGCCGGGCCAGTGAAGCGTTCAGGGCCATCCCAGACAAGGATATTATGAACTATGGACTGGTAAAAGAAGCACTTTTGGCCAGGTATGCCGTCACACCGGAGGCATACCGGAGGCGGTTCCGAGAGACGAGCAAGCAGACTGGAGACTCATATACCGAGTGGGCATGCCGCCTACACCGCACAGCATCCCACTGGGTCGATGGATGCCAAGCAGAATCCGGGGAAGAGGTGCTGCAGGTGTTCCTGCTGGAGCACTTCTTTGACAAACTGTCCCAGGAAGTCAGAGAATGGGTCCGGGACAGAAACCCTTTCTCCTTGTCTGAAGCAGCTCGCCTGGCGGACGAATACACAGACGCCCGCAAACTGGACAACTCTGTGGTCAAGACCACAGCTCGGGTGGATTATCGATCAGCGGCACCCCCGCCGGCTATTGCCTACAAACCCCAGTCGGACCGTCCTACAACACCACCTCCAGCGGCCACTTATCCTCAGCAGCCTAGGTTCAACTCCCAGGACTACTCACAGCCCATCAGGTGTTTTGGGTGTAAACAGCTAGGACACAGAAAGCTAGACTGTCCATTGAATCCACCCAGGCAGTCACAGTCATGGAGACAGCCAGAAAGGGGGAACCCCCGCACATCCATGCCTGCGGCCCACTGCGTTGAGGAGGAAGAACATTGGGGCGTTCTGCACGAGGCAGATCCGATACAAGCAGCTAACCAGGACAACAGGCAGCAACATAGGCAGACTGTCTGGGTCAATGGGAAGGTAGCCAATGGGTTACGTGATACTGGAGCCACCATGACCCTGCTACAGAAGAACCTCATCCCAGAGAGCCAGCACACCGGAGACACCGTAGCCGTAAGAGTAGCGGGAGGCACCGTCTTCCGGCTGCCCGTTGCCCGGGTTCACCTGGATTGGGGGGTTGGTTCGGGACATGTGAATGTGGGGGTGATGAAGGATTTGCCAGCAGATGTACTACTGGGGAATGATTTGGCCCCCCTTGTTTCTGCGTACGCCCCGATGTGCCCCGCTGAAGCCCACACAGTGACTACCTGTGCCCAGACCCGCGTTGCTGGAACCAACTCGCTTGCTGCTGAGACCCGGGTAAGACTACCTTCCCCGAAATGTACTGTAGATCTGGCACAATATCACAGTCTAAAATGGGAATGTGACAAGTTGGCCCGTGAGAAATCAGAGATGCAACGACACTATGTCATGTATTATGAGATGTCCCGTGGCTTGAACATTGAAATGCACAAACAGGCTGAAATTGTCAAAAGATTAAATGGGATTTGCATCCAGGTGGTGCCTTATCTGTCCCAAGAGCATCAGCAACAGGTTTTGGGAGCCATTGAGAGAGCAAAGCAAGTGACTGTTCCAGAACTGAATTCCATTATTCACCTTCACCATCAGCTACAGACCTGGTAAGCCAAATGGCAATGCTGATGGGTTATCCCGGCAAACAGACGTCATCCCGGCCTCCTAGTTCCGGACATCCCCAAGTTGACCCGAAAAGGATCAAGCTGGGTCTGCCAGAGTGTTCCACAAGGAGGGAGCCATGTAACAGGAGTGACTTTAGGGGCACAGGGTGCATGAGAACCCCACTATGGTCTGTGCTAGTCACATTTAATGTGGTCAGATATTGTATATATATTGTGTGTTGGCTGATGTATACTAGTAAGCTTGCTGTGATGAAAGGGGTGGGGTGTGATTGCATTCCATTGTCTATTGTGGTAATTAAGTCTGCTATGTGGATTGGAGCTTGGTAGGCAGTCTGCATACCTATTATGGGATGTTAAAGTGTCTTGCTGTGAGGAAAGGGGGGGAATCACTCCAGCAACCCCCCCCCCCTGCTAAGACTGTTTACTGAAGGAGAAGTTTGAACACACCTGACCTGTATCACCATTGTCATTGGACAATTTAACCCACCCTGTTTCCCAAGGGTGGGAGGGATGTATTTTGAAGAGGAATGTGTTACCATGTGCAGATAATAAAGAGTCATTCCCTGTGTTGAACCTCAAACAAGAGCTGTGTGTCTCGTTTCTGGGGGGGATTATCATCGGTCGTGTTCGTTTGCCTGATTGTGGAGTGTCGATAAGCTGTCTTGGGTGGAATGGAATATCATGAACGGATTTAACCCCTGTCCCATTTGGGGTTCCGTTACAGGGGTATTGGTGGTTCATATTACAATTCAGCAGAGGAGGGCATGGAGGAGGAGGGGGTGGAACTAACAAATCTTGCATCTTCACCACCAGCTGTATGGAGATGTGGCGGGAAAACGAGTTCCAGCGCTGAGCCGTGTCTTGCATCCTTCTATGCTCTACTATATATGTATTTTTTTCTCTAAAACCTCGGTGAAGAAATTTTCTATTACTACCTGTCCTGGCAGAAGTGAGGGACATTCTGTGCTAAGGGACACAAAGAGCAATAAAAACCTGGCAGAGGCTTTATCCCTTCCCAATCCAAAATTTAAGGTTTGGTTGGGCTTTAAAGCTTAAGTCTGGGCACAAACATTCATTTAAATATATTCATCAACTGCCAGAAAGGATTTACATCCACTTTGTGTACAACTGTACACTAAATGCCTTTGCACATTCAGTTATTACCTTGTAAAATAGTAAGGACATCCTCACTATGTTGTACCCATAACCCAGTGTTTTTCAATTCCAGTCCTCAGGCCCCCCCAACAGGTCAGGTTTTCAGGATTTCCATTATTTTGCACAGGTGATTTGATCAGTTTCACTGCCTTAGTAATCACCACAGCCTTTTCATCTGAGGGAAATCCTGAAAACCTGACCTGTTGGGGGGGGCCTGAGGACTGGAATTGAGAAACACTGCCATAACCGTAGCAGAGCTGCTGGAGGTACTACTCAGCAGACTCCACCCACTACAGACTGCCTGCAGAAAACGACAGGAAGGGGCAGAGACAAGACCAGTCATCCCGTACAAGAAGACAGCAGCAGTGACCGGTCTTTAATACAGCTTCTGCACAGGGACAGGTTTTCATACTGGATTACAGCACAGATTTAAAAAGAAATACACAAAGCACACCAAGATTCAAGAATGCACGTCTCTTGTACTTGGATAATATTTGCTTATCCTAGGAGTTCAGCTTCAAGTTATGCTCAGGAAAAAAAAAAAAACGTTTTGGTTTTGCAGAAAGAAGAGGATCAATGCACAGCATGTCATTTAGGGTTGCAAACCACCCCCATTGTGATTGCCCTTGGCTTAGGGCTTCAAATGGGAAACCAGAAAAAAAGAAATTTCCCAACAGGTCAAAACATCCCTGTAGGCGATTTCCAGAAGAGATTTTGATCTGTTTGCGCAGAGTCTGGTTGAGGCAGGGTGCAAATTGGATGCGTTTTTAATTGCATCCAATTTGTATAACACATGAATGTGACTGGCTTTCAATGGAGCCGGTTCACACATGTCCGGGTGGCCGCAATGCGGTTTTGAAAAGGGTTCTATGTGTTTTCGGGCCCAATTTAGGTGCGAACGCAGGCAAGAATTTGCATACAAGCCAGTGAACAGAAATGCACTGGACACTGGACGGAGAACCGCAGCCGGATATGTGTGAATCCAGCCTAAAGGGATTCTAAAAGCAGAAGGTTTTGTTACCGTAATGCATTCTATGCTTTGGGTAAAAAACCTGGGTGCAGCTCCTTCCCCCCAGCCCCCCTTATACTTACCTGAGCCCCATCTCGATCCAGTGATATGCATGGGAGCAGGTCTCTCTCCTCATTAACACGCACAGCAGCAAGAGCTATTGGCTCCCGCAGGTGTCAATCACAGCCAGTGGGCCAATAAGGAGAGAGCTGGGGTGGGGCTGAGCAGCTCTGTTTGTGTGAATGGACAATGTCCATTCACAGGAGCACAGCTCAGGAGTGAGCCTGCTCAAGTGCTATTGAGGCAGGGGGGAGGAGCCAGGACCACCGGAAGGGGACCCAAAAACAAGATGATCAGGGCTGCCCTGGGCAAAAGTAAAACATGTGTGTTTGTTTTTTTGTTGTTTTTTTTTATTCCAACCTTTTAGAATCACTTTAAAAAAGGTGAAAAACTTGCCAAAAAGTTGAAATTCATATATTATATAGGTTTACCAAATAAAGTAAAGGGGAAAGCACTCACAATGCCACATCCGTATATTTAAAGGGAAAACATGGACGACTACTCAGAAGGGGAACCAATGGTCGGACTTTAAAGGCAAGAAAACAATAGAAATAGCAAAAAATATATATTAATTAAAGAAAAATATAAATTGATTTAACAGTGTTCAAGAATTAAAACCATACAAGATATTACAGAGTATGGATTTGGTCCCTTGACGCACAAATGTGTTAATTTATATTTTTCCTTTAATAAATATTTTTTGCCATTTCTATTGTTTCCTTGCCTTTAAAGTCCGACCATTGGTTACCCCTTCTGAGTATATAGGTTTACCCTTTTACTTCCCAAAGAATGTGTGATGCTGTACAACCACATTTTCCATGCAGTACAGCAAGTTATATGCAGATCAGGGGTGGACTGACCATTGAGTCACTCGGGCACTGCCCGAGGGCCCCATCAGGGTTGCCAGGCTCAGTTAAACCAGGGACAGTATGTAAAAATCTGTGTTTTTTTTACATCTGTCCCTGAAATGTCCGAAACCGACATGCTTTTGATGTGAAAATCCAGAGATTTTAGCTGCCCTGCCTCCTGGCGTGGTGGCCATCTGTAAGCCCGGGGGCCCCATAATCTTCTATTGCCCGGGGGCCCCATGGGTTGTCAGTCCACCCCTGATGCAGATCTTGACCTTTCCTTAAAAATTCCCGCTTAGGAACGCCTCCTCTCTCACACCATGCCACCGTATTGGTCAGTAAAGACACCCAGGGAGAAAAGAAGCTTATCCTATAGAGAGAGTAGGGCAAAGCATGCCCTCTAGTAGACTGGCAAATAAATACCGCGGCCCCTGTGAATGATCTAATGATTTTTTGCTGCATTAACTTCCATCATATGATTAGTTTTAAACAACATGTGTTCACGTTAGAGTTAGAATAAAAAGAACTAAGTAGGTCCTCAATGAAAAGCACTATAGCTTTTCTAAAATGTTCACCAACGAAGCACTGAATGTAGCGATGATTTAAAGTGACAGTTAAAATTAAACTGGTTATTCAGGACACCAGACAACCCAAGTGATAAAATCCCGCAGAGCTGTGTTCCAGTAAGAAATAAAAAGGATATGAAAAACAGCATAAAAGATTACCACACCAGCTCTTCGCACTTCGTATTCCACATTAAAAACCTGCTCGTCTGGATTTTTATAGCTCTCCTTTTACAGAATTAACAATAGGAAGTAGGAGGATTCTGACGGCTCTAAAAATTTATGCCGCTATTCTAAGGTGCAGCTGGAGGCAAAACTGATTATTCCAGAAAATAAATGGCGGCCGACTCATTTGCCATCTGCTGCCAGAGGTAAAGCTGGCAATCACATCACAGCGACGTACCTCCCGCAAGTCGTTGTCTAATCCGAGGTGCTCAGAGTGCTGCCGCTGGCGGTCCTTTCTCCTTTGCGCCGTAGCGTTCCGGCTGACCCAGCGACTGTGGAGACAAGCCAAAAAAAATCAACGGGGGGAAATTCATTTGCATTATTCATTTCACAATATGGGCTTAATTTTGCTATAAAACAATAATCTAGATGGAATATTTTGTTATTTACATGTACTACCAAAAAGAAGGTACAGCGCTGATGTGAATGAAACAAATTGTGAGTGAACAATACAGTAATGAAAAATAATCAGTGACTGAATAAATAAATTAGATATTGATAAAAATAGTTCATAAAAATATCCAAAAGTGAATGTACTGATCCTTCACCAATCAAGAATTAAGTATAAGTGACAAAAAATGGCAAATATAAAACAGTGAAAAAAAGAGTCCAATGGTAAAAAAGGCAAAATTCTTATTTCTTAATCTTCCACCAAGTATAACACCCGTGTGATGGTATTCCAATCTGCTTACCAGATTAACCGACCGTGATTACGGTCAGATAAAGCCCAGAGATCTTTTAGAGTCCTCTCAAGTGGACTAAATGACAACAGGTTATACAGATCATCTACTGCTCCAAAGCTCCAGATGGAATAGGGATACGAAGTCTTGTTCTTCCCCAGCCTGTGACTGGACAGTGAAAGAAGCAGCAAACTAATTTGCTGCTTCTTTCACTGTCCAGTCACAGGCTGGGGAAGAACAAGACTTCGTATCCCTATTCCATCTGGAGCTTTGGAGCAGTAGATGATCTGTATAACCTGTTGTCATTTAGTCCACTTGAGAGGACTCTAAAAGATCTCTGGGCTTTATCTGACCGTAATCACGGTCGGTTAATCTGGTAAGCAGATTGGAATACCATCACACGGGTGTTATACTTGGTGGAAGATTAAGAAATAAGAATTTTGCCTTTTTTACCATTGGACTCTTTTTTTCACTGTTTTATATTTGCCATTTTTTGTCACTTATACTTAATTCTTGATTGGTGAAGGATCAGTACATTCACTTTTGGATATTTTTATGAACTATTTTTATCAATATCTAATTTATTTATTCAGTCACTGATTATTTTTCATTACTGTATTGTTCACTCACAATTTGTTTCATTCACATCAGCGCTGTACCTTCTTTTTGGTTGTAATTTTTTTGCTTTGGGTATTTAGAGCAATAGGTACCAGCTGCTTTTGTCACTTATTATTTTCACAATTTTTCATCACGTATTAGCGCAGTGTTTTTCTTTGGTCTTTTCCTTAGGATTTTTTTTACATTTATTTACATGTACTGTTTTTTTTTTTTTTTAACAGCTGGTTTATTCAGTCCTCTTAATTGTTAAAAGCTAAGGGCCAGATTCATGTACAATTCCGGCGGCGTAACGTATCCCATTTACGTTACACCGCCGCAAGTTTTCAGCGCACATGCTTGATTCACAAAGCACTTGCCTGTAAACTTGCGGCGGCGTAGCGTAAATCCGTCCGGCGCAAGCCCGCCTAATTCAAATGGGGCGTGTATCATTTAAATTAGGCGCGTTCCCGCGCCAAACGTACTGCGCATGCTCCGTTTTGTAATTTCCCGCCGTGCTTTGCGCGAAATGACGTCGCACCGACGTAATTTTTTGAACGGCGACGTGCGTTACGTCCTTTCCTATTCCCAGACGACTTATGAAAAAAAAAAATAATAATTTAAATTCGACGCGGGAACGACGGCCATACTTTAACATGGCTGGTCTAAATATAAGCCATGAAATAGCAGCCGTAACTTTACGACGGGAAAAGCCGACTAGCGACGACGTAAGAGAATGCGACGAGCGCGCGTAGCTTCGTGGATCGCCGTAAACAGCTAATTAGCATACCCGACGTGGAAAACGACGCAAACTCCACCCAGCGGGCGCCGAAGTATTACACCTACGATCCGAAGGCGTACGAAGCCGTACGCCTGTCGGATCGAAGCCTAAAGCCGTTGTATCTTGGTTTGACAATTCAAACTAAAGATACGACGCGGCAAATTTGAAAATACGGCGGAGTATCAGTAGATAAGCCGGCGTATTTCGACTGTGAATCTGGCCCTAAGCTTTTATTACAAAAAATAAGAAAATTAAAAACGTTTTTTTTTTTGTATTTTAACTTAAATTTTTCAGCCGTTTCCCATCACTCATTTTATCTGCTTAAAAGTGGTTGTAAACCCTTACATATACCCAGTGAAGGGGCTACCCTCCGGTAATGCACACAGATTAAAACAACTCTTCCTACATAAGTTGTACCTGTATATCTGCAGTCTTCTCTTCTCTACATCAGTTTAAAGTGCTAAATTATAAAGCTTGCCTGAGAGTTCAGAAAAAAGGGGACGGAGAACTGAAGTTACACTCTGCAGAGCTCAGTGAGAAGTGCTCTGAGAACCCCCCCCCCCCCTCCCCTCACACAACTCTCAGGAACAGAGCTGAGGCTGTAAATCGGCAGGTGGTCACTCCGGTCCCTTTTTTTCTCTTGGTGTCGGGATAAATTGTCAAAAGTGTTAATGATGATAGCAGAGGAATGAAGTAGCAGTGAGAAATGACACTTAGTGCTCCTAACAGACAAGTACACAGTATAGAGGGATATGCTTTGTTCAAATTTCATGTCTGAGATTTACAACCACTTTAATCTCTCTTAAAAGCAAAGTATCTCCTTATGGAAAAGTACATAACCTCCTCCCCCAAGACCCCTTTCACACTAGAGCGGTTTGCAGGCGCTATATTGCGCTAAAAATAGCGCCTGCAAACCGACCCTAAACAGCCGCTGCTGTGTCTCCAGTGTGAAAGCCCTCGGGGCTTTCACACTGGAGCGGTGCGCTAGCAGGATGGTATAAAAAGTCCTGCTAGCCGCATCTTTGGAGCGGTGTGTATACCACTCCCGCCCATTGAAATCAATGGGACACCGCAGCTACAATGCCAGCAATGCGCCTCTGCAGAGGTGCTTTGCGATTTTTAACCCTTTCTCGGCCTCTAGTGGGGGTAATTGCTCTGCTAGTGGCTGAAAAGCACAGCGCAATTGGCGGTAAAGCGGCGCTATTTTTACCGCGGACGCACCTCCTGCCCCAGTGTGAAAGGGGCCTTATTCCCCTCCATCCCAAACACTGTCACATGATGGATGGGAGCAGATAATTATTTAACTCTGTGTAAGCTCTGACACAGAAAAGAAGCTTACAAAAAGGGATTAGACTTGGGCACAGAGGCAAACAGAGCGACAGTGGCTTGGTGGTGGTGGGGGGGCTGCCACGAGAACCTATCATTTTGCCCTGAATGGACAAACCCACAGATAACTCAATGGATGATTTAAACACCCTGGATAAACCCATAGCAAGCCTTTGGAGGGCTGACCCATTTCCAGGTTGCTCCATGTGCACTTTAGAGGTGGGAGGATGCAATAAAAAGAAAAGAAAACCATATTTTACTTGTTGTTTATTGGTCCGTTCATGAGAACATCAGCCTGCAGCTTAGGAAAAAAGCCTTGCTCGTATTTCCCTTGCCCGATCTTCATATCCAGCAAGTGCGGGTGTATGGCTGTGTGATCAATCTTCATCAGACGCTGCTCGATGGACATACCTGGAACACAGATCAAATAGAAGGTTTTAGACATAATCCTGCAGTCCCAGCAAATCTTGGTGCAACCGAACGATTCATTTTTTTTTACACATGTGTGGAAAATGAACTAAACTGAAACTACACATTCAGAACTTCTCACGGTCTCTGCCCCTTTCCAAGCAATAATGCTTGAGGCCGGGTTCACACTTGTACGACAATCGTCCGACATTGGGAGCTCATGTCTCATGACGTGTGAAAATCAATGTTTCCCTACGAGAGCCGTCTTACCTGGTCCGACACAAGTCCAGATGACACAGGTCCTCCCCCTCTTTATATACGTTGACAGGCTTCGAGTCTTTGTTGATGGGCCAATGGTACCTGCTTTTGCTTATGCTTATGCTTATGCTTTGACGGATTGCGCTTGCTCAGCAGCGATCGATTTGTTGATCTCCACTGAGCAACCGGATGACAGGTCCATCTCTGCTCACTGTGCAGAGACGGACATGTCAGAGCCCCGCTGTCCTCTATGGGAGATTGGATTAAAACGGATCCGCCTGTTTTCATCCAATTCAATGGACGGATGAAAAAATAAGGTTTCCTCCATCTGGATTTGGCGGACTGTCTCAGATAGCGGCGGATGTCAGCGGACATGTCACAGCTGACATACGTCGCTCCAGAGAGGTGAATGAAGCATCCGATCAGGTCCGCCTGAAAAATGGACAGGTGGACCTGATCAGACAGCATGTACGAAAGGGGCCTTCAGGTGCTTTGCACTCCCATAGACTTGTATGCAGTGGCAAACAATTCTGATGCAGGCGTCAATGCTGCTAAAGCTAATAATTAAAGTCTTACTAAACCCAGGACCCTGAATTCACTATATCTGGTCTCCCACATTACATGGAAATGCAATAGTTTTAAAAACTGCTAAATAACACCCCCCCCCCCCCACCTGCAATTACAGTTGTCTTGTGACTTCCATCAGTGTCTGGTTAAAGCTTATAGGATGAATTTTAAATTCTGTTCTGACTGTCCTATGAGGCTGCGGGACCCCTGACCCCTTGTCTTAACAGTGGCGATTGGCCCTATTCTGGTCACATGCACTCTCCCAAGAAAAACAAAAAAGCCCTTGTAATACACACCAAGCTGAGCGTGTGCAGCTTGTCCCCTAGCTTCAGTTCCATCAGGAGATGGTTTGGGGACTGTAGAAGAAGGGGAGGATCAAAGAAGACAGGATCAAACAGCCTTTTTACACAATACAGTGAGGACAACGAGCATGCTTTACTGCATATACAGACTGATTTTACTGTTGTGGGTTTAGTAACACTTTAAGCACATGCAAGTGCAGACTTTCTAAAAGTCAGTATTTGCATATGCTTAGTCCCAATCCCCTGTTCTCAACACACAAAACCTGTGTTATTCAGCAAATACTATTATGTGGGGAAGGTGCTATGGGTGGGGTAGGGGGTTAGGATGGCGCCTGCTCTGTTGGAGAATTTCATCAGGCTCTGAATCAAAGAACATGGGACCAGGGGCGGACTGACCATTCGGGCACTGCCCGACGGCCCCATGCCATTAGGGGGGCCCCCCCCATCAGGTTTTCCAGCCTCAGTAAAACCAGGAACAGTATGTAAAAATCAGTGTTTTTTTAAAAAAAATCCCAAGATTATAGCTGCCCCGCCTCTCCTGTACCTTTTCAGTGTGTGTGTATACTGTGTATGTAGCCCCATAATCTATTGCCTGGGGGCCCCATAATCTCCTATTGCCCGGGGGCCCCATGAGTTGTCAGTTCGCCCCTGCATGGGACCAAAAAGTACCATCCATCTGACAGTCTATGAAGCACAAAAATAAGGGATTGTAGTCAGTACAGGAAAAGGGGCCATATAAAAGCAGCAGCCAACTTTTCATTTTTACTTTTGGATGCAGTGAGGAGGGGTTGGGACCACTGATAGAATTTTACTCCCGTGTTCCTGATAATGTCTTTCTGTCCTAGCAGTGAGAGAGGGAAACAGGAAGCAAGAAGAATCTCCCAAGAAGAGTTATCGGACAGCACAACAACTCAGAAGTTCCATCCATTCCCCACTTTATTTAAAACAAAGTAAAGCTTGGGCTGCAGCGGAGCTTTAAATGCATAAATGAGAGCTGCTGCTCAAGGCAAATTGATGATGGCATTTATTTTCTTTACACAGGTCATCAAAAGTATTGAAATGATTGCCAAAGGCAAGTCTATCATCTCCAATATTCCTATTCTAAAACAAATCAGTGAATTTAGGCTGCAGTTATGTGAGAAATGTCAAAGTGAAAACACGGACACAAACTCATGCAAGTGGCAGAAAAATCAAACCGTGAGTTATTTTAATTTCCAATAAACACAATTACTAGCCGTCTGGTTGACTTTTACATAGAGTTCATGGGGTTTGGGGGCTTCAATGTCAACAGCAGTTAATCTGAGCAGAGCTAAATAATCTGTAAAGAAGAAACAATTAAATGGCATGGTTAATGGGCATATTGGCACACATCCATTCCCCTTTACATTGTAGATATTTGACATAATGTAGTCAAAGTTTTACAATGGAGTTAGTGAATTTACCTTCACAGCTTAAAGCAGAGGTTTACCCTAATAACATGTATATCTGACCAACTTCCTTATATTCGTAACAAGTACAGTCCGCAATTTGTTTTTTTTTATGCTTTACGTACCTTGTAATCCATCTTTTCAATCTACTTCTCCCCGGAGAGTAGGCGTTTCTATACATAGGGGGATTGTCATCTGGGAGGTCGCCCAGATGACTGACGTCTGTTCCCCCCGGCGGATAAGGCCCCGCCCCCCGTATTGCGTAGGCGCGTACGAGTTGCGGGGTTTCCGAAAGAAGCCGAACATGCAGAGATGTGAGTCGGTTGTATACGGCGCCTGCGCTCTGCATGTTCGGCTTCTTTTGGAAACCCCGTAACTCATGCGCGGCTACGCAATACGGGGGGGCGGGGCCTTATCCGCCGGGGGGAACAGACGTCAGTCATCTGCGCGACCTACCAGATGACAATCCCCCTAGGCATAAAAAACGCCTACTCCTGTGGGGAGAAGTAGATTGAAAAGATGGATTACAAGGCACGCAAAGAATAAAAAAAAAAAAAATTGCGGACTGTACTTGTTACGAATATAAGGAAGTTGGTCAGATACACATGTTATTAGGGTGAACCTCCGCTTTAAGAATATGTGGAATACCTTAGTTTAGGGCTTCTCCAACAATCTCATTGTTTCCCCCTCATGCACATACCACCTACCTTTCTATTGGTCCCCAAATTATAGCAACTCGAGGGTGGGGTCTGGAAAAAGGAACCCCTGTGTGATAGATCCTTGAGGGTGGGATATATTACAGCTGTGGCCAGAATGGATAGCAGTAGGTCATTCTCCTAAGTATGGGATGGTGCTTTGGCCTAGTGAGTGTCTTTCTCTTCGGCTGGACATAGGAGTTTTTTTTGTTCAAGCAGTGGGTTGAACGAAACAAAAAATGACTTAAAGGGGTTGTAAAAGTAAATGTTTTTTCACCTTAATGCATCCTATGCGTTAAGGTGAAAAAACATCCGACGGTATTGGCCCCCCCCCGAACCCCCGTTTTACTTACCTGACCACTTGAAAGTCCCGCGCACGTCCACGTGATCCTCTTCGGTTCCCAGCCTGGCCGTTGATTGACTAGGCTGGACGGATTGATAGCAGCACAGCGGATGATGTGGCGCGCAAGGGGGCGGGGCCGAGTGATACAGTCGGCGGCTGTGCCCGCCGCTTTATGACGGGAGCGCGCTCGCAAAAGCTTTCCACCATGCGAGCTTGCTCGCATGAAGGTGGAAAGCTTTTGTGAGGAGGAGCCGAGACAGCTGTCGAGGGACCCCAGAAGATGGGGTTAGGGGACACTCTGTGCAAAACGAGCTGCACAGTGGAGGTAAGTATAACATGTTTGTTATTTAAAAAAAAATAAAAAAATCTATATGGATGGGGAATCCTCCGTGCTGTGCTTTTGTATTCTGACAGTGGAGAGACTTCCACGCTTTCAGAATACACTGATCAGTGCTTCCGACTATAGCTAGCAGTGCTGATTGAGCAGCAAAAATCCAACAGGGAGGTACTGTATTTGCTGGCGTATAAGACAACGTTCTACACTTAAAAAAAAAAAAAAAAAAAAAAAAAAAGGGGTCGTCTTATACGCCGGGTCAGCTGCTCGGATGCCTGCTGGATGTGCGGTAATACGGTATTTAGCTTTGGCTACATACAGTATATACCGCTTAGCCAATCCCAGTGAGAAATGTATTCAAATTAATACAAAGCCTGCTCTGATCGGAGTAACAACCTCTGCCAATCTGAGCAGGCTACATACAGTAGCCCGCTCGGATTGGCTTTGAGAGTCAGAGAGGCGTGGGCTGATGAAGTCACAGCCTCTGCCAATCCAAGCAGGCTTTATATTAATTAATAGAATACATTGCATGCTGTAATTGGCTCCAGCAAGAAGGAAGAATATGGCTCCAGCAAGAATGAAGAAGAAAATAGCTCCAGAAGGAAGAAATATGAAGTGTCGGAAGCCTCGGAAGGGGGGGTCGTCTTATACGGTGAGTACAGGCAAAAAAATCGTAAAAAGCGGTAAAATTAGGGGGTCGTCTTATACGCCGGCAAATGCGGTAAACCTGCATGGTTTAGGAGAAATTTGCCCTGCATGCAGCCGCTAACATCAGTGGCGCATGCGCTCTGAAGGCCCGGCGTATCTTGCCAGAACTTCAGAGCTCCTTGCCGAAACAGAGGGCTCCCATGTGCATGCACGGGAGTGACGTCATCGCGGCTTTGGCCGCCCACAGCACTGAAGCCTGCAAACTCGAAAGAAGCACAGAGAACATGTCAGCCCCCTCAGCAGTGACAGAGCGCTGCTGTGGGGGCTTTGTTCTAAGGTAAGCATTTCATAATGTGCTAGTATGCGAATCATACTGGCACATTATGCTATTGTCTTGCAGGGTTTTTTGTTTTTAGCGGTTTACTAACACTGTAATTGAAAAAATGCAAAGTGTTCTCTGAATGGTGCCCATGCTGAGCAGACGACCTCCTGCTTATAGCAAGCAGCAGAGTAGCTGCTCAGCACAGAACCTGGAAAGTAGTGGTAATAACTGTAGTAGCGGTGCCTACTACAGTGATTTCCAGCTTCCACAGGGATCCCACAGGTATGAAACATACAAACCTACATTATAAAACAAAATGTATTCAAAGACCTTTATAGTTTACGCCAAGAAAACTATTTGAGGTCAGTGTGCCTTTAAAGTAGAGGGCCTGAAGCGCCACTTTCTGATGACACTCGCTGGCTGAGAGGCTTTGCAGGTAAGCGGATGAACAAGTTATTACACAAACACACAATGTCTCCACCCTACAGAGTAAGGGATAGTATGTGCGCCCTGAGGCTATGTGGAATTCCAGTCCAACAAGAGGCTTGAATGGAGCTTTCAGAGTCAACTCGTCCAGATCACTGACTGACTAATCTGTTCCCACTCTAAGCTACGCATTTCTCACATAATCAGTTTGCCACACTTCTATGGAGAGCGAGAAGGACAATCCTATTTCCAGATCAAGCTGGAAAATGTCCAATACCAAAAAGTCCCAGGAAATTCTTACAGGAAAAGCATGAATTGTTGCTTTATAATGTATTTAAAGCTAAAAGAAAAGAAAAAAAAAAAAAAAAAAAGGTCCAGGTGTCCAGAAACCAGGTGTAATACTCAACTGCGTTCTCCTTTTGTATCTGGTGCTCTAGGTTGTGGGTGGTCCCTTAGCATCACCACACACAATGCAGGACTATTGGTACCCCTTGCATTGATTGTATGGTTTGCAACCACTGGCTGGAACACCAAAGAGAAGGGGCTGCAGCATGGGAGGAAGCCCTCTGAAACAGGGAATAAGATATTAGACCTTATTTCTGTACCTTTCAATTTACCAGGGATTAAATGGCCTTTCCTCTTCAATCCGTCCAAATATCACTACGTTGATACCACGACAACAATTTCTAGAATTCTGTATGCTCATATCCTGCCCTTGTGAGTATCTCACCGTTTTTGCCAAAGGCTTGCACAGAACTTAAAGAGGAACTGCAGTCTCCTCACCTAGTTTGTAATAAAAACATCTTTGCCATTCTGAAGCTTCCCTACAACCACTTTGCATTTTTTATATATACTGTGATTTTGTACCAAATATGCTGCAGAAATTTCCCTTCACCGAGTCCAGCTGCAACCATTTTAAAGTGGAGGTTCACCCGAAAAGTTAATTTTTAACCTTAGATTGAGGCTCATTTTGTCAAGGGGAATCGGGTAGTTTTTTTTTAAAATCGAAGCTGTACTTACCGTTTTAGAGAGCGATCTTCTCCGCCGCTTCCGGGTATGGGCTGCGGGACTGGGCGTTCCTATTTGATTGACAGGCTTCCGACGGTCGCATACATCGCGTCACGATTTTCCGAAAGTAGCCGAACATCGGTGCGCAGGCGCCGTATAGAGCCGCACCGACGTTCGACTTCTTTCGGCTACTCGTGACGCGATGGATGCGACCGTCGGAAGCCTGTCAATCAAATAGGAACGCCCAGTCCCGCAGACCATACCCGGAAGCAGCAGAGAAGATCGCTCTCTAAAATGGTAAGTACTGCTTCGATTTTAAAAAAAACTACCCGATTCCCCTTGACAAAATGAGCATCAATCTAAGGTTAAAATTTTTTTTTCGGGTGAACTCCCGCTTTAACTGTGGGCAGCTGAAGCTGCTGCCTGTGCACTTCCTGGATTTACACAGACTCACACCTACAGCTCTGTAGCTCTCATTGACCCTCTTATGACTCACCCCCCCTCCCTTCCTGGCAAACGCTCACAAGAGTTAGAGGAAGAGCTGTGCATGATGTCATAAACCTAGGCTAATGACCAAACAAGTAACAGGAAGTGGGCTGTATAATGTATTTACTGACAGAATTATTATTTTTTTACTATCCCAAAAACAAGAGCAGAAGATTTAATAGATGGAAAGTTAAAAAAAAAAAAAAACAAAAAAAAAAAACACACACACCACACACACACACACCACTGAAGGTCCACTTTAAAGTAAAAAACATGAGGCATCCGCTGCTCTGTCCTTATGTTCAGAGGCAAAGTCATGGGAAAACAATGCCAATGAATAACATCGTCCTAGATATCCTTCATAGCAGGATTTCATATTACTTCTTATATTGTGAGCGTGCCAACTCATAAAAGACCAATTCCAGGTTGCCCCCTTCCCAGTTTTCAACCCCCATAACCCTGGAACATTCCGCATGATTTGTTTTCTATTTACTTTTTTGCATATAAAAACTTTTTTTTCAGTGGATGTTAGGTCTAGATTGCATGACATCACAAGTGCTTTCTTCTACCATCAGTAGTGGGGCTCCTGTCCCCGGCAGAGGATAAGGACACCGTTCCCTGTTGCATTCTCTTGTCAGTTCAGGGCTGCCTGATGACACACCCACAAGAGGTGTGTCCTTGATGCCCTGGGCTCACAAGAAGTAGGCTGTGCATCATTCAACCTTGAAGTCGGCCATACACATACAGGGGTATTGGGGATGCAAAATGTATTTTCCCCAGCATAGAAAATTATTACACTCTTGGTGTGAGAAAGTTATGGTATTACCCGTCTCACGCCATCTCCAGAGCAGAACCAGGTAGGATTAGGTGCAATAAAAAATGTGCACATCTAAAAATATATGAACTTTTCCGTTCTATCCCCTGTAATTCAGCCTTCCAGGGAATCTGACCATTGATTTTCTTTCTCCTTGTACAATTAGCATAATAACAATAGTGATTACATGTAACATTGGCTGAACACTTACTGGCTTCCTTTAAGGTGGTACATGACTGGTAGGTAGAAGTGCGAATTGCTGGAGCTCTGACATTGTACAAGCGGATCTTCTCGATGCGAGAATCAAAAACTCGAAGCAGAGGTTCCTTCTCTTCCCATAAAGACATGATCTTATAGTCGATAAACGTGGCAAACATCTGTGTCTCAATGAACCTGGAGAGGAATGGGAGGTAGGGCTCTGGCTGGTCTGACAAGAAAGAAGCCTACAATAGAAAAAGTATATAAATAAAAGTATTCAAGTGCAACTAAAACTTAAAATACAAATTACATGGACCTATAGCAACATAAGAACTGAACAATTTAATATCCTATTTCCTAGGCAGCATGGTGGGACAGGTTTCCCTCCCTAGTCTGAAAGCAACGCTAGCAAAGAGACAGCAGGGGCTTTTCTGGAAATTAGTGCTGTCATTTACAAAAAAAAATAACCACACACAGCCTGGCCAAAGGATCACATAGTGTCATACACTTATCATTGAGCATTCATAAAAGCTGTTCTAGTTTTGACTGTCCTATCATCCTGGACCACAAACCTTCCTTACAGTGCTATACGTTTTCTGCTGCACCATTGGCATGGTTATATCTCCTTCGTCCTCTCCATAAAATTATCAGAAAGTTGTGCTTAAATTACTATAGGCAACACCATTTCCCCCCCCATTTTGGATGGAGTAAGGGAGGGTTATAGCTCCTGTCAGTTTATTTTTTACCATCCCTGTCCCATTGCAGAGATTTCCCTTCACTTCCTGCCCCATAGCCAAACAGGAAGTGAGAGGAAATCTATGCAAATTAAGGGAATCCATTCCCCCCCACCCCAAGAAATAGTGTCCCAGCTCAAAAATTTCAGGGTGGGTCTTAGACAGAAGGGTGTGTGGCCTTGACAGGAAGGGGTGGGTCATATTTAAATTAGGGGGTGCACAAGTTTAGTCAGGCCTAGGGCAGCACAAAACCTAAATACACTACTGGCTCAAGGTTTGCACCCTGGACTTTTATTATAACTCGACAAGAAATCACTGCAATGGTTAGGGGAAATCCTTTAGGACTAGACTACCATCACTGTCCTGTCTATTATAGTTCCAGTGACCTACCAAAGGTTCCATCCCATCCCCACACAGTCAAAAACAAAAAGTTTTGGATAGAGTTCATTTTTAAACTGGCCCCCTCACTAGCATAAAATATTTGTATCACTTGCCCCTGTAAAATTACCTTCTAACGCGAGACAAAATTATTTACATGTCCTTTACCTTTAGGTCCATCGTAAGTGAAAAAACATGGCTTACTTTGTCAAAGTTCTGCATCTGTTCTCGGTTAGTCAGCCAAGATTCCATGTCATGAGCAGCCTGAATGACGAATGCCTCGTAGTCCGAGAACATCTGCGTAAATCGGTTGGCGAACACTTCCCGGATCTGCACATTGAGTTTGTAATCCCTCAGCTCCTGCTCAGCACATTGGAGCTTGTGCTCATCCTCAGGGTCTGTCAGAGGGACACTGATACTGATCTTGTCCATCTTTATCCCCGTCCTTTTGGTGAGAGCCTCGAGACGGGCCATGGTTTCATTGCCCTTCAGCAGCTCGTACATGTTTATATTGTGGCTGGAGATATTGCCATTCTTCTTATCGTTCACCAGGTCATCCAGTACCAGGCTCTTTAGCTTGGTGGCACTCTCGCTACAGTGCAAATTTCCCTCTGGCGGTATGCCATAGTGCAAGAGAACCTCTGAGATTTCCTGAATAAATTCCAATTTGTTGGGGAACTGTGGGAACTCCTCCGGTAGTTCTATGAAGTGGTTATCAATGTCCACAAAACACAAGTTAGCCTAAAATGATAAGGAGATAAAACTGAAATTAGCATCAAAGTTGCTTATAAGAACAAAACTTGACGTTGAAAATTTCAAGACTATTCTCCAGGACTTCAGTTGAACAAAAATCTTCCCATAAGATTTATATGTGCATTTAATGCAAGTTATTTACCTGTAAAAGCCTCCCTTGTGTGGACATTACAAACAATACAAAACCCCTGAGTTTGCTGCTGGGTGCCGCCATCTTGGATGTGATGTCAGCAGACTCAGAGCCGTTACTCAAGTGACTTTCTATAGTATTCTTCTTCACTCCTCCTGCAGAAACTACATAAACATTTATAGTATGTAGGTAGGTTGGTGAGGAGATGGGCAGAGGAGCTGGGCCAACACAAAGAGTAATAAGACACTCCTAGCAGACGAAAGGTCTATAAAATGCAAGGAGAGGAGGGGGCTGCGCTAGGGAATGGACTGGAAAGTTATAGGGTCTCTTTAAAGCCGACATGACAGCTCACTGGAATATGCAGGTAGGTCACTCACCTGCTTTGTATATGTCTCTCCCCCACCAACTTCAGCACTGTGCACCTGGAAGCTAGTGGAGATAAATGGAGTAGTGATGTCTATTATACCGATTTCCAGCTTCCAGGAGGCGATTGGCTAGTTATGGTATATAGAGAGACACTGGTCCAAGCTGGACCAATGTAACTGCAAAAATATCTATACCTGCAATTCATCTTTAAAATTACACATTATAAGAGTCCATCTTTATTAGGTAAGCACAAATCACCATAAGCATGCCATGCAGTGATCTAATGCCCGCTAATCAAACCGGCTTAAGAGCCGTCAGCTCTGACGCCATCTTGCCCTCATCAGCTCCACTGTAATTAGCCACCCATCTGTCAGCTCCATTAATAATGTACCATGCATCTGCATTTTGCACAAAATTGGGGGCTCCACTTTCTCTTGACACAAATGAGAATTTATTAAAAAACAGACACTGATCAAAATTAATTACCAGTGATGTCAAAATGGACCAGGGCCTAATTCAGCTTCTGTCATACTTCAATAAAACATGGATAAGACTGACTGGTAGACCAACATTCTTTGACCAGGGACGACACCAAGAGCGGTGGCAACTTGGTAGAGAATCAGTTCTGCTTCCATTGTTGCAGTACAGCCAAGATAAAGAATGAGAACTACACATATGGCCTTGTGCATTTGCACCAGGTAAAACAAGGGAGGCCACGTTATTTCAGTAAAAATACACATTTTAAAAAGTTATTCATGTAAAAACTCATAAGAATAATTTGTTACATAACATTTTTACTAGCGTGCCGTTTTTACTGTATCTAGTGCAGAGTAGAGCTGCACGATTCTGGCTAAAATGAGAATCACAATTTTTTTTGCTTTGAAGATAGATCACGATTCTCCAACGATTCTCGCGGCTTATCACCTTTTGTTCCCCACAGCACATGATGGGGAACAAAAGGTGTCCGACACTTATGGACATGTCAAATGCTGAAGAGGTGGGAGCACTGGAATAAAGTTAGAATAGAAGACCGTGTCCCAAAAAATAAATAAAAAAAAAGAGAAAAGTAGCTCTCACACCTCTCAACCACTCCCTTGAAGAAAGCAGAGGAAGGAGGGGGTCATGACCTGTCATATGTCCCAAGGGTTAGGTGGTACACAGGGTTCCCACCAATGTAGTTTGAGGGGCTCATGTATGCTGGTTTTACTGTATATGGAGGAAATTGGATTGCCCATTTTCTTTATAGTTAATAAATCCTGAATTAGGTTCTGGAGCTCTGAGGCTTGTAGAAGTTTTACGCTTTAACCCTGGGTCCACATTTTTGCCAGCCACCAGCATCCTTATGGTACAGGTGTGTACAGCCCTCTTAGCATGTGTGATCCACTCTTGCCAGGAGTCCATGTGGTTGAGAGGGAGTAGCAAGTGTGTCTTTGTACTGATTAGGCCATTAAGTATGGGTCAATGTGGAAACTGATAAAGGGCCTGAATAAATCTAGAAAGCCAGGAGGCTGAAAGAGCTTACTTGGTATAATGCTGTGAAGGAAACCCTGGTGTAAAAAGGAACTTTTTTCTTTTTAATAAATGTGGGCAGAATACCCTTACATGTAATAAACATGGGCAGAACGCCTTTAAATGAAGCTGGCGAGTGTTTGAATACTCTATACTTAAAGTGGTTGTAAACCCTTGCATATTGTTGTGCAGAGTATTGAAACCATGTGCTGGAAGCTTGTTGTATATGGCAATATGCTTTGCTTTTATGGAGGAATATCAGAATATGTCTTTTCATCATAGAACAGGAAGAGAACAAACGAGCGCACAGAGCAAAAACAGTACTTCCTCCCATTACATCATATCATGAACTATACACTATAATACTACAGCGCCACCTGCTGCATAGACAGGTATAATGCGTGCAGTATTGTCATTTTATTAGCAGCAATGCGGTTGTGCTTTCCAAGTTCAACACATAAGTGAAATATCTGGCCTCACAGATTAAACAAATCCTCCTACATAGGTTGAACCTGTCCATCTGCAGTCTTCTCTACATTGGTTCAAAGTGTGATTTTATAAGCTTGTCTGAAAGGGGTCCGGAGAGCTGAAGTTACATAATGTAGAGTTCAGTGAGCCAAGCTGATTGGAGGGAAGGGAAGGACAGGGACAGAGCTGAGGTCACTCAACTGGAACTCCCCCTCCCGTCACCATGTTTCTCTTGGTGTCAGGAAACCTTGTCAGAAGTAATTCATGCTGATAGAGGAACAAAGTGACACTTAGTGCTTTTAATTGAGACAAGTACACACTATAAAAAGGAATATTCAGAGTATGTATGTATGTATGTATGTATGTATGTATGTATGTATGTATGTATGTATGTATGTATGTATGTATGTATGTATGTATGTATGTATGTATGTATACACACACACACATAATTGCTGCCACTCAGAGTGGTTACCTGTGACTGATCGGCCTTGGAAGGGGATAGCCCCATTAAAAGCAGACTGTCACCCACAGCTAATTGCAGGGAACACCCGCTGGGTATCCCACATGTAATCATTAATGGCCCCATTTTCAAGTGCGACCGAGGCTTAAAAAAGTCCAGACAAGTAATTGCAGCACACTTCTATTCTTTATATAGTCCATAGAGGATACATACTAAACAGCAAGTTGCAGTTATGTGTTTATTATCCTGCATCATCTGCAGAAAGGAAGGAAAGGACAGGAAGAGTGCTGCAACTACTGCACTGAGATATATATATATATATATATATATATATATATATATATATATATATATATATATATATATATATATATATATATATATATATATATATATATATATATACACACACACACACACACACACACACACACACACACACACACATACATACACACACACATTCTATACTATTGGGGATTTGGTGCTATACCTTACTTGGGTTATCCACAACTACAAAAACGAATGAGGTACTTTAAGCTATTAGAGTATTAATACTGAGCCAGTAAAAGATCCCACTAGTGTTTTGTAAATCTTCACACATTAAATAGAATATGTTAAACCAAAACGTGAACTTTTTATAGTATTAATTACTTTTAACGTTTTACACAATTCAATAACAGAGAATGGATGCTTAATGTACAAAGGTTACACGCACCCTTTAAATGAGAAATACCATTCAGAGGACAGTCGGTAATGAAGACCGCATTGGGGAGGGTTCACATGTCTGCAGCAATCAGAGTATCTTGCATGGCGACTGTTCTTTTATGTGTCATCGCCATGCTTCACAGGCCCATTTTGCTTTCACATTGCATGCATATTACTCCGTGTAAGAGAAGGAGATCTTAGTCTAGAGAGCCCCGGGGGGTAACAGCGCTCTTCTCTCGCTCTTCAAAAGCAGCTGGAAATTAAAGACAGTGCTCAGAGATAAGCAAACCTCAGAGTTGTACGATATCTAATCATTGCCAATGTGGTGTATGAACATATCAGGGTTATATATAAATCTGCAAAGGCAAAACCATGGCTAGGAAATCTTGCTACCGCATATCCACAGAAAAGTATGAGATGCCAAAGGGTGACCATTATACTACTTCTGGGGGTCCGTCCTCTGAGGGTGATGGGGTGGAAC
Source organism: Rana temporaria (assembly GCF_905171775.1). NCBI lineage: Eukaryota > Metazoa > Chordata > Amphibia > Anura > Ranidae > Rana > Rana temporaria. Next base: position 387,430,492 of record NC_053491.1, read on the forward strand.
TTGGGAAGGTAGAAGGAAGGTAGAATTAAAGTGTGCCCCTGTACACCCAAGCCCCTTCTCGTTTCAGAATCGTAAACCTCTGGGGTCTACTGCAATTACAGCCATCCAACTAAATTATTTTTGCTTTGCGATGTCTGACAGGACGCACAGTGGCGCACATGCTGAACAAGTCGTGGTACATGAACACTGTGCGTGTCTAGCTCTGAACATGTCCCCTGTGTCATTGAAACAGCTCACCTGACACATCGCATAAAGCGAATGGCACTCAGGATTCCAGACAAGCCACAACCTGACCTTGCCAGGAGATCTGTGGATGATGTTGGACTGAATGCTGAATGCCAAGCAACCATCAAAACCTGTAATCTGAAACTAGCAAGTTCCATAAAATAAAATGTTCACGCGGATGTATGGAGAGACAGTCAAATCTTCTTTTAGTTCTGATGACCTGGCGGTCTCTAAGAAATTCTCTTAATTTGCAGGATTTCCTCTCACTTTGTTTGGCTATGGGACAGGAAGTGATGGGAAATCTCTGCAATGGGACATTGCGATGGCAAAACAATAAACAAAAAAAAAAAAAAAAAAAAAAATCTGATCCATTACTCTATCCAAGATGAAAAAAAAAAAAAAAAAAAAAAAAAGTTTTGCTTAGTTTTATAGTTAGCAGTGAATGCCATATGCCAACTGTTTAAACTATCATTTGTTTTTCTTTGTAAAGTAACTCTTGCAGCTGCACATCCTACAGCAAGAAGAATTTGAGTCCTGTTATGCATTTTAAAAGCGGATGTGCCATGAAAAAAAAAAAATATTAAAAGCCAGCAGCTACAAATACTGCAGCTGCTGACTTTTAATATTAGGACACTTACCTGTCCTGGAGTCCAGCGCCGTCCACAGCATAGGACGAGCGATCGCTTGTCACTCTGCTGTTCCCGCAGCCATCCTCAGTGAGGGAACCAGGAAGTGAAGCGCTCCGGCTTCACTACCCGGTTCCCTACGGCGCATGCGCGAGTTGCGCCGCTGATTGGCTCCCGCTGTGCTCTGGAAGCCGAGTGTTCCCAGAGCACAACGGGGGGAGGACGGGAGGTGACGTTCTGCCCGCAGTTTACCCTAAACTGTGTGGCTCGAAGTGGGTGCAAATACCTGTCTTTAGACTCGTATCTGCACCCCCCTCCCCCTGAAAGGTGTCAAATGTGACACCGGAGGGGGGGGAGGGTTCCGATCAGCGCGAGTTCCACTTTAGGGTGGAGGTCCGCTTTAAGAGGGACTCCAGGAAAAAAAAAAAAAGCAAGGGGATTTAGCCTGGATGGCCAAGAAGGGAGGGGGGGGGGGCTGGGAACGAGCATGTGTACCCAACCAGGCAACGTGCCCTCAATATGGGGAATTCCCGACCCTGCAAAGCATCTTGCTGACAAGTGTAAGTGCATCTTCCCCACAACCTTGGCCAGTGGTTGTGGGGACTTATTTGACCCCCTAGATACCAGCCATACCCGTGAAAGTATGGAGTACACAGTACCACTGCTCATTCACAGAAAAATGTATTTGAGCAGTACTACAAAGAAGAGTGGGCAATATTGCAAAGTCTAGATGTGCAAACTTAGTGGAGGTCTATCCCAACAGACTAAAGGCTGTTTAAAGGCTATTAAAGGCTATTTAAAAAAAAAACAAAAAAAAAAACACCTACACACACAAAACATGTTATACTTACCTCCGCTGTGCAGTTGGTTTTGCACAGAGTGGCACCTATCCTCCTCTTCTGGGGTCCCTCTACAGCGCTCCGGGCCCCTCCTCTTCTCAAGTGCCCTAGAGAAGCGATCTCCTTCGTTAACACCCGTACAGGCGTGCTCCTGTGTCCTGCTGCTGCATCCGTAGACACACAGCAGGACTCGGCTCTGCCCCCACATCATTGGGTTGGATTGACAGCAGTGGGAGCAAATGGCTACGCTGCTATCAATCTATTCAATTCAGGACAAGAGATACCGGCTGGAGCTGGCGTGCTCGCTGCTGTCGTGGGAATAACGGGGCTCAGGTAAGTATAAGGGGGGCTCGGGGCACTGCTGCAGCACAGGAGGTTTTTCACCTCTAAGCTGGCCAGAACCACCTCTGGAGGGAGTCTATGCCACATTTTCACAGCTCTTACTGTGAAGAAACCTTTCCGTATTTGGAGATGAAATGTATTTTCCTCCAGACGTAAAGAGAGCCCCCATGTCCTCTGTGAGGACCTTAAAGTTAATAACTTAACACAAAGTCATCTATATGGACCACTTGTATTTGTACATGTTGATCATATCCCCCCTTATTCTCCTCTTCTCAAGACAGAATAAATTCAGTTCAGCGAAGCGTTCCTCATAGTTTCCCCATTTCAAGCACAGCTGTTTTTTCAGTATGTTTCCTATCCAATATGTGCTACAAGAGTTCATCCAGTCTTAAGTAAATTTTGCGTGGATATATGGTTTTTATCTTTGTGTTCTTTTAAAATCTTTTAAAACTACCAATTTTAGGCTTACAGAATGGACTCTGATTATTGTACACGATTATCTATGTATTTTTATTATGTGGCTAGATTTATATTTTTCTTAATATTTAAACTTTGTGTAGCACTGACGAAAACCGGAGTCGTCCAGTCTGCCAGCCAACATCCTGGAAATTTAGGGGGATCCTCTTGATCTGAAACTACAGTGGTCCATATCCCAGTAAATTTAAATTTGTTTAGTTTCTGCATAGCAAAATGTATACACATATTGTAAAAGGTGTTTATGAATTTTATCAACGGTCTCTAAATGTTTCCAAAAATCTAGCTCAGAATAGATAGATATTCCATGTCCCCTAGGCACATCTTGCCATACGCTGTCTTACGACGCCCCAGCTGAGAGATCTTTCTGTCTCACTACAAACACAAGCTAGCGGAGCCAAAAAAGAGCTGGCAGTAAGAGGGGATGAATCATCCTCCCCCCATCCACACAAGAATACAAATGAGAGGCTCCTTACATAATCCATACGATATACAGCCTTCAGCCCACCTAATACAGGCGGCTGTGATTACTCACTACTGGCAGCACAATAGTCCTAATTTTATATATATATATATATATATATATATATATATATATATATATATATATATATATATATATATATATATATATATATATATATATATATATATATTTTTTTTTTTTTTTCATGACCATGAAAATTGTAGATTCACACTATACATAACAAAAAAGTGTGAAACAACTGAAAATATATTTCATATTCTAGGTTCTTCAAAGTAGCCACCTTTTGCTTTGATTACTGCTTGGCACACTCTTGGCATTCTCTTGATGAGCTTCAAGAGGTAGTCACCTGGCGCAGCACCCCATCACTCTCCTTCTTGGTCAAATAGCCCTTACACAGCCTGGAGGTGTGTTTGGGGTCATTGTCCTGTTGAAAAATAAATGATGGTCCAACTAAACGCAAACCGGATGGAATAGCATGCCGCTGCAAGATGCTGTGGTAGCCATGCGGGTTCAGTATGCCTTCAATTGTGAATAAATCCCCAACAGTGTCACCAGCAAAGCACCCCCACACCATCACACCTCCTCCTCCATGCTTCATGGTGGGAACCAGGCATGTAGAGTCCATCTGTTCACCTTTTCTGCGTCGCACAAAGACACGGGGGTTGGAACCAAAGATCTCAAGTTTGGACTCATCAGACCAAAGCACAGATTTCCACTGGTCTAATGTCCATTCCTTGTGTTCTTTCGCCCAAACAAGTCTCTTCTGCTTGTTGCCTTTCTTTAGCAGTGGTTTCCTAGCAGATATTCTACCATGAATCCTGATTCACACAGTCTCCTCTTACCAGTTCTAGAGATGTGTCTGCTGCAAAAGGTGGCTACTTTGAAGAACCTAGAATATAAAATATATTTTCAGTTGTTTCACACTTTTTTGTTATGTATAATTCCACATGTGTTCATTCATAGTTTTGATGCCTTCAGTGTGAATCTACAATTTTCATAGTCCTGAAAATAAAGAAAACTCTTTGAATGAGAAGGTGTGTCCAAACTTTTGGTCTGCAATATAACACACACACACACACACACACACACACACACACACACCTTTCCAATTTTTTTTTCTCCTTTTATTTGAGAATCCTTGTAAAAGTATTACAGAAATGTAATTAAAGCCGTTGTATAGTCTTTTTTTAGTCTTTGTTTTTTCTATTACCTACAGGTCAGCCTATACCAAGGCTTACCTGTAGGTAAAAAAATATATATCTCCTAAACCTTTACGATTTAGGAGATATTCCCCTCGCAATGCGCCGCTGACTGCAGCCGCGCATGCGCACAGGGGATTCTCGGCTGAAACCCCCCCCCCCCCCCAAAAAACCACACATTTGAAAATATTGGTGCACACACCAATATCAGAGGAGATCTCCTGGGACAACAATTGTTTCATTAGCGGACCATGATGTAGCCAAGAGCAACAATGAATTCCCCCCTTGGTGTGACGTTTAGAGACACAATGGGTGGGTGCAGCATTTCAGGCTCCAGTCACATGGGCACCAAGGCCTCTACCGCATGAATGAGGCGTTCAGAGTGGCCTGGAGCTGTGTGCTGGTGTTCTGTCGGTATGGGTCCCCTGTGGGATAATGCCCGGGCTGGATTGTGCAGGTGCAGCGCATGCGCAAACCAAATCTCCAAGGATGAACAGCTTTTCTGTACCTGTAGACGGCTCATGTGCAATCAACACGCCGCTCGCTCCCGATACTCAGGGCAGGTTATTCATTGCATACAACAAGGGACGGATGCTTTTCTCAAAGTGGCGGATGTATTCTTGAGCAGTGCTCTTTTGGGAAATGGTTCTCAAACTACACGTCTTTGTGGGGCAGATTCTTTGAAGGACCCTCTTATTTGCACACTTTTGTAAGTACACTATTACACGCCCCGCAAAGACGTGTAGTTTATTGAGAAAACCATTTCCCGAAAGAGCACTGCTGAAGAAAACATCCGCCCCTTTGAGAAAAGGATCTGCCCCTTGCTGTATGCAATGAATAACCCTCTGCGAGCATCGGGAGCAAGCGATTGCACATGTGCCGTCTACTGGTACAGATCAGCTGTTCATCCTCAGATTTTCGGCAGCTCCGTTTGTGCAAGTGTTGCGCCTGCACAGTTCAGCCCGGGCATTATCTGACGGGGGACCCATACCGGCAGGACATCGGCATCTTGCTACTGAATGGAGATGAAGCAACTATACAGACAGCCAGACGTCTGACTCCATCAGACAGTCACAGAGCCCACCACCCCGGAAAGGAAGAGGGGTGAAGATGGATGCGGCCTCCAGAGGGGACATCGCGGGCTTCGTTTGCAGGTAAGTGCCACATAATGGGCTAGTATGTAATGCGGGGGTTTGGAGTAAAACCAATCAGGGTTTACTTCCTCTTTAAAAGGGGCAGATCTGGTGTGTAGAAAATGGAAGTCAAGGCATTTAGCCGTTATTAGGTGTTCCCAGCTATCGGAAGGGTCGGCCCACAGCAGAGTCCAGCCTTTCTGCAAGAAGGGGATTATTCTGGCACCGGTATGAGACCCCAGAGTCAGAGGAAGACCAAGGAGACACTTGACAGTGCGGGGGTCACACTCCTTTTTTACTGTCAGCCTGTAAACTAAGAACAAGTGGTGAACTCAGTCCCACGTACCGACAACAGCCAACCCTCCGGTGAACTGCCGATACCATCCTTTCCCCTCCCCTGCAGAGCCACGTGAAGTACCCCATATTCCCAGGTATCGTGACCGTGCAGTTTCTTCTCATTCAGTGCAGCAGCAGGTGCGCAAGGAGCCCATCCTCTGAGATTTTGTAGACAGCTAGAGAAGATGGCTCATTCAATAAATTGGATCTGGGCCTCAGTGAGGCAAAGTACAGGTTTGCTTTAAAGCCCAACTCCTGGGTTGGAGTTTCTGCCAGGTTCTTATTGCTCTTTGGGTCTCCTTTGAGGCAATTTTTTCTCACTTCCCATCAGGGCAGAAGTGTCACAGAAATTAAAGTGTTACTAAACCCAGGACCCTGTATTCACTATATCTGGTCTCCCACAGTACAAAGAATATGCAAATGCATTATTTAAGTAAATATAAACTGCTAAATACCTTTTCCCATCAGCAGTATATAGCAGTCTTGTGACTTCCAAAGTGCCGATTAGCCCTGTGCTGATCACATGCACCCCCCAAAAACAAAAAAAACACTCTAGCAATACACAAACTGAACACATAGATTGGGGACAGAAAAAGGAGGATCAGAGAAGGATCAAAAAGCCTTTTTTACACAATTTGCAGGATTAACCCCCTAACGATCCACAGTGAGTGTAACAAGCATTCCTTACTGCATATACAGCCTGATTGTACTGTTGTGGGTTTAGTAGCACTTTAAGGCAAGATCTCCCACAACAGGCTCATGGATAGAAAAGACCAAAAGGAGAGTTGCACGTGTGTTAGATTGTTTTGATTACCCTCTAGGTCAGTGGTTCTCAACCTTTCTATTACCGTGACCCCTTGATAAAACTTCCCAAGTTGTGGGGACCCAACAGTAAAAAAAAAAAAATCGTAGCATGGGTGGTCAGCACCTAAGCCAAGACAAGTAATTTGCGCCCCCTAACCCACGGACATTTAGCGATCCCCAAGTCCCTTCCAACTCGTACAGTATTAAAACCCCTTATGGTACATTTTAGGATGTACCACTTTGTTCTCCTTTTTTCCCCCCTTTTATCTCTCTATCCTAATTTTTGTTTCCCCCCCCCCCATCCCTCTCGCCATCTTTCTTTTTCTTTCTCCACCTTTATCTTTGTCCCTTCCCTCTTTTCATGTATTCTTTATTTTGTATTCCTTCTCTTACTCCTTGGTGGGGGGGAATGGGATCAGTGACAGTGCAGGTGGGATCAGTGACAGTGCAGGTGGGATCAGTGACAGTGCAGGGGGGTTTTGATCAGCCAACTTTGGTGTTCTTGATCAAGGTCATCTGCTGATCTTAGAACTGTAGTGGGGGCTTTTAATGCCAACTCTAATCACAGGTAGTGTTACTCACTGTGTCTTCGACTTTGTAGTGTCCCTCAGCAGTGACACCTATGCCGAAATCCGGAGATAGGGTCTCATCCAGCCCCTCCCACTTCACATTACTCACCAGTCAGCTGACCTCCAGTCTCTGCCCCCCAGCCATGCTGTAAACTGAATGGGCAGCTGCGAAGATGCTAAGTGGGCGGCGGCAGGCTCCTGGAACAGCCTAGCTGGGCAGCCGCAAAAAGGCTATGGAGAGCAGAGCGGGCTTCAAGAACAGCCCAGGATTCGGGGACCCCTGGCAAATTGTCATTCGACCCCCAGGTTGAGAACCACTGCTCTAGGTGCTACAGATAAACCGTTTCCACACCATTATACGCACATATAATCCAATAGGAGCCTCCGCAATGCAGCAGACTAGGATTCAAAATTATATAGAAAACCGACTTTTAAAAAAGCCCTTTAAAATGTTTTTTTTTTTTTTTTTTTTTAAGCAACGTCACACAGCATAGAACTATTATACTTTAAAAATATGTAACCAGCGAAGTTTCTTTGCCAGGTTGATGCATCACAATTTCCGGTTTTGTTCCCGGCTGTGATAACCAAGGCGGACCTTAAATCAGTTTGTTGAGTAAGGACTGGATACTGTGTCATGCTGGAAGAAGTTATACACACCTCTGTTATTACTGTATGGATAGCACTGCATATTACAGGAACATTCTTATCAGTTACTGTTTCTCCTCTGTACAAAGACTGGCATGTGACATCACTTAGGAGGCTCAAATCTATGACTCAGCATGGCTAATATATGTAGACATGTAGGGGAGAGGTCAGCTGAAAGTAAGAGGAACCCTAAATGGGTACACTATAAACTTTCATCACAATTGCTCAGCAGTGCCAGAATGCACTTTGCTTTGTAAGGCCTCGATTACATGGACTTGTAAACACAAAACCAGAGAGCACCTTGTACAGCGAGCACCTACAGAGCTTTTAGCAAACGCCAAGCAGCTTTTTAAAGTGCCCTTTAGCTCCAGTCTGGAAAGCTGAATATAGATCCTAATGGATATTACAAACAAAATCAAAGTAATGGAAGATGGGGGGTTTCTGCTTGCTGTGGATATTTAGATTGAAATCCCCATGTGCTTCACTCATGCCAAGTTATATAAGCGAATACATCAGTTTAAAGGGACCCGGTCATCAAAAATCTTCCCTCAAGAGTATATGTGCAATAAAAACATTTTATGCATGTTATTCACCTGCAGAAGCCTCCTTGTGTGTGGACATTCAAAATCCCAATTACTGTAGCTGATTGCAGACATCTTGGATCTGATGTCGGCCAGCCCAGCAGACTTGGAACTGCCACTCAAGTGAGATACTATAACAGTATTTCCTTTTACCTCTTCCCTGGCAGCTACATAAAAAGGTTATGTAGGGAGGTGAAGGGAGGAGTGGAGGAGCTGGGTCAGCACAAATAATAATTAGATACTCCCAGAAGAGGAGAGGTCCATGGTGCAAGTGAACATAGGGGCTGTCCTAACTTCTCCTGGAGTAGTCACATTTTCTAACATGTTTAAAGTGAATGTAAACCCAACAAAATTTGATTTATTTTTTGGCTTGCACAATGTACAGTATAGGATTTCAGATCTGTGCCCAGTCTTGCCACAAAGTTAATGATTGGGCATGCTGAAGTCATGTGGTTACTTTTCTGGGTTTTGACTGGATGTTAGTTATCATAGCAGAATTCAGGAGAAAAAGCATGCCAACAAGGGGAGTTTAGAGGAGGGCGGGGAGTCTACCGACATCACGACTCCACCCACTGAGCTCCAGACAACAGACCCAGAGGGGAGACATTTGACAGGTAAGGATACATGCAGGAGGCATGTATATCCTTATAGATAGATAACCACTATGGCAGTAGTTTAGAAAAGGATGAGATTGGGTTTACATCCACTTTAAACTGCTTCCGACTCTCGGATGTCCATGGACAGCCACTCGATCACTTTTGCGCGCAGCAGAAGGGGGTCGTCCACCTTTGTTTCTGTAAATAAGGCATTGTGGAATCACTTGCAGTGTGTTAAGCCAGCAACATATTTTATTTTGTATATTTTTAGAGGTTGTGCTGATTGAATTCGGATAGTTAGTCATGCCACATCACACGTTTCTATTGAAGACAAATAAAAGTTCCACATACTGTAACCTCCCGATAATTGTCCCGTCAAATAATATGAACATGAATTCAACAAAAGCTACAAACCTCCTGTGGTAATTCAAGTTTGGTTCGGTCAGTCCCTTCCTTGGACTGGAGACCCATCAAGTACGGTACAGGAGCATCAAGGAAGTGAAGGAGCGAGGCCGGCAGGATGGGGACATAAACATGCTGCCACTGAAATGGGAAAAGCAACGATGTGATCCCCTCGGCTACGGTCATCAGCCGCTGGTAATCTGGTCAAAAAGAGAAACTTCATTATCATAAACCAGGTTCAGAGAGTCAAACAGTAACATCATGTGTACATTTTTGAAATTTTGCATTTGACTACATTTATTTAGGTTAATGTATAATAAAAGTTATACGTGAGCTAACCAATCATAAGGAGGCCCCATAGCGTCAATGGTTCCTGAAGCTGGGCTAAGCTTCGCCTCTTCCCATCAATGTAAAATAATGGAAGTCGGAGGCACTGGAGCACTTTTACTAATAGTTGATAGAGGTTTTACCAGGTATAGCAGAATTTCCTTAAAGTGGAAGTCCACCCCAACACTAAAATCCCGGCATCTACAGACACCCACAATCTAACACCAACCTATCTATCCCTGCAAGAAAGAAATCAGTATACATATCTTTTTTTGAAGCCGATCTGGTCTCCAGCAGCAGAAGCTGTGCAGAGGACACAGCCGACAACGGCTGTGAAATGAACGGGGAGAGACGTCACCCATAGAGTTACTATGGGGCTTCCGCTGTCGACTGTCCTCTGCACCCGCCTACACAGCGAAGCCGTGGCCGACAGCTCAGTGTGGGATCGGATAAAAAAAAAAGTGTATGTAGAGGGATTTCTTCTTTACAGGACTAGATTAGGGTTAGATTGTGGATGTCTGTTGATGCTGGGATTTTAGTGTTGGGGTGTGCTTCTACTTTAAGGCAGCCCTCTGAAAGACAATTGCTATAAAGCATCTCATATTTCAAACACATAAAAAAAAAAAAAAAAAAAATATTTTTATATTATTTCCACTAGTTGCTCTTCTAAATAAAATCAACTCTGGACTTCATTATCACAACTTGTTTTTGGGGATCTCTGAGGATTTTTTTTCCCAGCTACCAGAGAGAAAAGGATGTACCGGTACATTAATCTTCCGCCGACTGCAATCCTAGGAAGCGGGGCATCTCTTGGCATTAAAGTGGTTGTAAACCTCTAAAATAAAAAATAAACAATGCGCATTCTTCTACGTTATGTACCTGCCTTGTTCCAAAGCACCTAGTCTGATTTCTGTCTGCTCTCCACACTTCTCTGCTATCTGTATAAGTCACTTCTGACATGTTATGCGGACACCAGATAATCTTAGAAGGCCCTGCCCTCCCCCCACAGCACACAACAGGTGAATGACAGGCTCAGCTGTGCATGTTTTCCTATAAGGCTGTAGAGGGCAGTGTGTCCATTGCCGCTGTTCAGTTCTCAGCTGTGTGCTGTGCAGTGTGTGACATCAGATACCCACCCCTTGCTTGCTGGAGTTGAGAAATGCTATGTGGATTCTACACCTTAAAAACGTAAAGAGGTACTATAGATAAACAAGTACAACTTATGTAGTAAGATTTGTTTCAACCAAGTAGTAAGATTGGTTTCAGCCAAGTATCTCTGAGACTAGTCACTTCAGTGGGAATATGTAAGGGTTTACAACCACTTTAAGTCCGACCATTATTGGGCTGAGGGTTTTATGTAAAAACAGCTCCCCAGAGTATTGCTCGGGTTACCTGTTTTTACATAAGAGTCGGGTGTTTTACAGCAGAACAAAAAAAAAAAAAATGTGAGCAGAGAACACAGGTGCTCTTCTGTCAAGCTGTAAGCCTTGCGTCTGATCCAATTTACAAACTACAGCCATGAAAAATCAGCCAAACCATACAAAAAACAGGAAGAGTGTAACAGTAATTTGAGCAGAACAGAAAAAAATTAAATACATTGCTTTCGTACCCAGCCTACAGGTTCATATTACAGTTTACCTATGCAGGGCAAAATCATATGTTAAATTGAAAGGATATCCAAACCCAAGAACAAAAAAATGTAATATGATGCAGCTTACCAGTCTGTAGATGTGGTGGCTGCATTAGTTTTCCCTTTTCATGGTAGGAATACTTTCAGCAAGTACAGAAAATACATTGGTCACACCACAAATAAAGTGTCCCTGTCACTTCCAGTGAGTCAGAACAGAAAGCAGAAACAATATTATCTATGTAAACTACAAATTCTCCCATTTAAAAAAAAAAAAAAAAAAAAAAAAAAAAAAAAAAAGGGGACGATATGTTTGGAATCCAGCCTGGGTGACAACCCAGAAAGTGAGATATAATTTTGCCTCTGTACAAATTAGTAAGACCTCATCTGGAATGTGCAGTTAAGTTTTGGGCACCAGATCCCAAAAAGGATAATCGGGGAGCTGGAGAAAGTGCAGAGAAGGGCAACCAAACTGATAAGAGGCGTGGAGGAGCTCAGCTATGAGGAAAGATTAGAGGAACTGAATTCAATCCCAAAAGGTTTGTAAAGGTAAAAAATGTCTTCCCTAAATAGCTTCCTTTACCTTAGCTGCAGTATTGCAGCAGGAGAGTCAGGACGCCCACTAACACACAGCTCCTTTCTCTATCTGCAATGTATAGAGCGTCCTGACTCTCCTGCTCGCCCCCTCCCCCCTCAAGGGAGGGGCGAGCACGACACTCAACACCAGGGAGAAAGCCTTGCATTACTGCGTGGAGTTACAGACAGAAGAACAGGAAGTGAGGATTTCTCAGAAGAAATAAGGATATTTAAAAGCAAAATGGAAGGATGAGGTAAGTAAAGGAGGACTGCACTAAGGTAAAGGAAGCCATTTAGGAAAACATTTTTTTACCTTTACAACCCCTTTAAGAGAAGACTAATGCCGTGTACACACAATCGGTCAATCTGATGAACGGTCTGATGGACCGTTTTCATCAGACCAAACTGATCGTGTGTGGGCCCCATCGGTTAAAAATTTTGAAACCTGTTTAAAAATAACCGATGGATACCTAACATTTATAGGTAAAGTTGATCCGGGGAAAATCTGATTGCCTCTCGGGGATCAGCAAAGAATTTTTTCCCTGCTGTAGCAAATTGGATCATGCTTTGCTGGGGATTTTCGCCTTCCTCTGTATCAACTGTGGGTATAGAATTGTATTTATTTTTTGGTTGAACTGGATGGACTTGTCTCTTTTTTTCAACCCAACTATGTAACTATGTATAGCTCCCTCCATAAATACAGTGGAGTAGGTGTTGTCACCCTTGGTCAGGAAATGCGTTAAGCCGCGTACACAGATCAGTCCATCCGATGAGAACGGACCGATTGACCATTTTCATCGGTTAACCGATGAAGCTGACTGATGGTCCATCACGCCTACACACCATAGGTTTAATAGCCGATCGTGTCAGAACGCGGTGACGTAAAACACAATGACGTGCTGAAAAAAACGAAGTTCAATGCTTCCAAGCATGTGTCGACTTGATTCTGAGCATGCGCAGGGTTTTAAACGATGGTCATGCCCAGGGCTCGACAAATCCCGGGCACCAGGTCGCCATGGCGACTAGAAATAGGGTCCTGGCGACTTGGCTTGGAAGGGGGAGCATGCAAACTCTATGCAGGTAGCATCCTGGTCAGGACTAGAACCGTGAACCCCCCCTTGTTCTGCAAGGCAGGAGGGAACTGCTTTAATGTAGACCGCCTCACCACCAAATTCTCACCTTCCCTTCACTCAACTCCTGCTAACCAGTGGGAGTGAAGGAAAGCCCATGTAAATGCTATGAGTGGCTGGAGTCTCAGAGCTATGGACTCCCTATGTGACAGAGCTGCTTTGCTCCATGTCATCACAGAGTGAGTTACATCCTCCATACTCCGAAATACCAGTAGTAGTTATTACCTTTCTGACAGGGAGGAGCATAGGAAAGTGAAAAGGGAAGACTGCTTGGTTGCATTCGGTTTGCTTTGCTTATCACCATTCTTTACAATGCCTTTTGGGATCGCTTGTGTATAGTCCCGCAGGAAGTCCCGCTGTGCTCGAAACACAAGCAGTTAAACCCTTGTTCTGCAGTGCCGAGAACCCGGCACAGAGAACAGCGTGGCCTAGATTCTGCTGAGCCCTGGTGCTTAGCACTTTCTAATTCCCACATGCATGAATAAGAGATAAGAAGTGTTAAATTCTACACTCCTTTGATAGATTTTCTCTCGTATTCAAATAAGCACAGTTTTCGTTTTAAAGATTTCAAAGAAGAAGAAGGAAAAAAATAAAAAAAATAAAAAAAGAAGACAACGTTCAATTGCAATAAGTTAACTTTGGGCCACAAAAAGTGTCAACCAAGGGTAAAAACGGAAGAGGGGGGGGGGGGGGATATAATGGTGATGGGACTTAAAGCGGAGGTTCTGCGGCAAATCTATTTTTTTTTTTCTGTTGAATTCAATGGCTTTCATTATTACAAATTAATAGTCACAACTTTGGTGACTGCACACAACCCTTGTCCGTTTTCGTTCAAAAGAGCAAGTTCTAAAAAAAACAAAAAAAAAACGGCTTTTTCCTTGTGGGCACTGTGAAGCCCACAAGCACTGACTTCCAGAAAGCGGTAAATGCTCACCTCCCGGAATTCTATCTCGCGTGTGAGCAGTGTTGACGGCGATCAGCGCCGTCAACACTTCCTGGTTGCCATCACAACGCACGGCGTCATTAAAAGTACATGCCCCGTTGTGATGGCATTCAACAATTGATAAAACTCTCAGGCCCTGTACACACGACTGGTTCATCCGATGAGAATGGTCCGACGGACCGTTTTCATCGGTCCACCGCTGAAGTGGCCTGATGGTCTGATGTGTGTACACACCATCAGTTCAAAAAACGATCGGGTCAGAACGCGGTGACGTAAAACACACGACGTGCTGAAAAAAACAAAGTTCAATGCTTCCAAGCATGCGTCGACTTGATTCTGAGCATGCGCGGGTTTTGAACCAATGCTTTTGTGTACTAACCATCGGTTTGGCAAGATCGGTCAGCGGTCCATCGGTTTGATTTTAAAGCATGTTTTAAAATTTTGGACCGAAGGACAACAGATCGATGGGCTATACACACACGGTCGGTTTGGACCGATGAAACTGAACCTCGGTCCATTCTAATCGGTTTTGTCCAACCGTGTGTACAAGGCCTCACAGCTCAGAACTGTGAAGATATTCACCTGCATGCCCTTTTCTAAAATGGCAATATCAGCTACGCCCCCCGTCACGTGACCAGCGTCACGCGTCGCTTCTTAGTAGAAAATCTTGCAGGATTACGAAGGACGGCGTTCGCGTTGTATCTTGGGAAGCACAACACTGTGCTCCCAGTACACACTGCGGCGAGCCCCCATACATTACCGTGGTGCCGGGGAGACGCCTACTTATTATTATGGCATTTATGTCAAAATAAAAAAATCTTTGGCCAATGGTCTATCCTAGTTGTGCAATGATGCGGAGAAGATAGTCTTGCGATTTGGGTGAACTCCGCTTTAAATATTCACTGGTGGTAAATAAATCACTGGCATTTAAAAAAAAACACATGCACCAGAGTGTTTCACCTACAGTGAATGTCAGATTCAAGGCTTTATAGGTATGACCCATAAGACGCATGGGTGCTCAACCTGTGGCTCTCCAGCTGTTGCGGAACTACAATTCCCATGAGGCATTGCAAGCCGCTGACAGGTACAAGCATGTCTCCCAAAGGCTGAGGCATTATGGGAATTGTAGTTTTGCAACAGCTGGAGAGCCACAGGTTGAGCACCCATGCATAAGAGGGTCAGAATGTCCTGTTCTGCAGTGTATACAGAGTCTATGACAAAGGTCAGAGATGTTTTTATGCCGTTACCAAATTCTGACATTCCTGCTGGGTCTGGTGCAGAGTTTCATGTGGCATTTAAAAGGAACTGGACATTTTATAGTGCGTTTTGTTATCAACAGCAAGACATGTACCGGTAAATGGAATCAGCTTAAAGAGACCCTTTTGCTATACCATTTAACAAAAATCTTCCCACATGCGCATTTAATGTATTTTATGCAAGTTATTTACCTGTTAAAAAAAAAAAAAACATCCAGAAGCACTGCTGCTGTTGCTGTGTGCCACCATCCTAGATGTAATGTAAGCAGCCTCAGAGCTGCCATTCACATGACATGCTAGAATATAATTTTTTTTTTATACATTTATTTTTGCTGTTAATATCATGACCAAAGTCTCACCTTGTGAATACAGCAGGATCTGCATTTCAAGTAGTACGCAGGTGAAAAGCTGAACCAAGTTCTCCAATCCCAGTAACTCAAAGGCCTCTCTGAGAGGATAGTCGGACAATGGCAGCTCGTTAGGTCCTGGCCTCTGACAAACAATAGGCTCATACACCCCATAAAATTTCAGTGACCTTCCTGGCGGCGGCAGCGGGACCTCATACAGAATGTTATGTATATAACTCTCCAATGGTAGGGGTGGCGGCTGCGGCGAAGTCACAGCTTTATAGAGTTGTGTTAGGAACTTCTTGCAGGGTTGCATGAACGGGAGCGGGGTGATCAGACATATGCACTTGGAAACGTAAAGCGTGTCCCTGTTGATGTCGTAGGTGTTGTATCGCTGGAGCTTTGCCAGGGATGTGGCGTCTCCATCCTCCACGCTGCTGGCTAAGGAGTCCATGCTGCAGGAGGAGGAGGCATAAACACTGTGCTCCGCATTGTGCATCTGGTATAGAGTCTGCATGGCAGTACATATTTGCTTGCTGGTCACCTCTTCGTAAAATGTTAGCACAAATCCATATGTTCTAGAGCCATCCTCTCTGGTGATGATAAATGAATGGAACTGGGGGTCCCGGGAGTCCGATTGGGTTCGGAAGGACAGCCCCTTCGGCATGCAAAGCTGTAAAAAACAAAAAAGCAATATAATTATGTTTTACAAGAGCCAATAGTGCTATGGGACTCCCAAACTCAAGCATACAAGGGGAGACGTCATAATAACCTTCCAATATGTGCACTATATGGCTTAAAGGAGAAGTTCACCTAGTAATATACGGTATGTGTTACACCTGTAATAATAGTAATATGTAACTTATGTATGTTGCTAAAGTAGCAGCCCCTCCTGTGACAGCAGATGATGGATCTGTGCGGGAAGACAGCTGTACTGGGAGTCTGCAGGATGCTGACATTGCACCCGCCACCTGCTGATCACGGGGGCAATGTTCTGCAAGCGCCTAAGAAAAATACATGCACATTTTTTTAATCGGCAAAACATAATTTTAATTATTTTTATTTTTTTTAAGTGATAGAATTCTTTAATGTTTATGAAAACCTAACTGCAACATTTACTATATATGAAATGGCTGCATGTCCCATCCCAAAACTACGGGCATTAGTACAAAGATAAGACTAACAGCCTCCACCCTTCCAGGAAGACTATCCACAAGATTTTTGGAGCTTGCCTGTAGGAATCTGGGTCCACTTGGGAAAAAATTGCATTTATATTGTCAGGTACTAATGTTGGATGAGTGAACCCAGCTCATAATTGGAGTTCCAATTAATCCCAAAAGGTGTTCAAAGAAGGATGAGGCCTTTGTACACAGGGGAACAGTCATGCTGGAACAGCAAGAGCCAGTTCACACCAGTTCTGTTCCGTGTGCTTTTTTTCTGCACAAAATACCTGTACAGTTTTTTCCATGTATTCCAATGCCTCTAGTTCACACCATGCAGTCAGTTTCTGGTCAGTTTCTGCATCGGAAACTGACTGCATGTCGTGAACTAGAGCCAACTAAAGCCATTGGAATACATGGAAAACACTGTGGGCTGGATTCAGGTAGCTGCGCCCCTTCTTACGGCGGCGCAACGTATCGTATTTACGCTGCGCCGCTGTAAGTTTGAGAGGCAAGTGCTGTATTCACAAAGCACTTGCCTCCTAACTTACGGCAGCGTAGCGTAAATGGGGCCGGCGTAAGCGCGCATCATTCAAATGAAGTTGAGGGGGCGCGTTTTATTCAAATTAGGTTGACAACGCGTATTTTACGTTTTTTACGAACGTGAAAAAATCCCAGTGCGCATGCTCGAAATTCCGACGCAAATCATCATTGCTTTCGACGTGAACGTAAATTACGTCCAGCCCTTTTCGCGAACGACGTAATAAATTCAAATTTCGAAGCGGGAACGACGTCCATACTTAACATTGGCTGCGCCACCTAATAGCAGGAGCAACCTTACGCCGAAAAAGCCTAACGTAAACGACGTAAATAAATTGCGCCGGCCGTACGTACATTTGTGAATCGGCGTATCTAGGTAATTTGCATATTCTACGCCCGAAAACAACGGAAGCGCCCCTAGCGGCCAACGTAATATTGCACACAATTCTACGCCGCCACATTCAAGTTACGTCGGCGGAGGAAGCCTATTTTTTTAGCGTATCTGCCTTTGAGAATCGGCGTAACGATACGCCGGCACAGATTTAAAATTACGGCGGCGTATCTGGAGATACGTTGCCGTTAAAAGCTTCCTGAATCTACCCCAGCGCATGCATTTTTAGTGCAGAAAAAATGCACACGGAACTGAACGGAACTGCGTCTGCAGTGAACTGGCCCTAAAAGGTCTTCCCAAAGCTGTTATCACAAGGTCTAAAATGTCTTTGTACGACGTAGCATTAATAGTACCCCTCACCGGATGCACCTGAACTCCCGTTCAGAGGGGTGTCTACATACTTTGAGCCAAATAGTGTCATTAAATGTTAATTGTAGGCAAAAAACACACACACACACACACGCACGTCTTACCATGATATTCTCATCATGCATTACTAAAAACAGTCAATGGATATACCAAAAAATTCCAACATCATTCCTGCAAGATCCTACATATTCACCTTAATCAGGATTAGTAGATCCAACTCAAAAGAAATAAAAAAACAGCACCTTGTTTTTACAAGGCTAATCCTTTCCTCAATCCAACCTTGCACTAAACCTACCAATAATCCTGAAAAATAACAAACAAAAAAAACAACCCTTAAAAAGAAAATTATGCTGCCATTTTTCAAGAGCTGAATGTAATTTGTGGCGTCTTTCCTTGAGAGGTTGCGTTTTAGATTTGATTTCACAAAACTTAAATTACCTGATGTAAAACAAATCATCTTAAAAGAATATTTTAAGGAAAAGGAGTTGTGTTGCATACAAGTTCTAGGCGTCAATGAGAGAGTCTCACTATAGCAGAGTGTACAGAGTTAAAGCCTTAGAAAGATCACACTTAAAGGGAGTCTTACAAATGTGTAAAAACAGATCAACTGCATTCAAATATTTTTATCATGTGTTAAATCTGAAGTGTAATCTGCTTACATTGTGCCTTCTCCGGTCCCATCAACATCCCCCACCTGTCAACATGCTAATGAAATATTTAAATAAAAAAACCTACATTTCACTTATGGTCTGCCGTATTCCAGTTTTACTGCTACAGGGCAGCACCTTATACACACACAGCGGGGGCAGATCAACAGGTACAACGGACTAAGTCTGATGACACCCGCCGATCATCAGGCAGAGACAGGATGGGGATCTGCCTATGTAAACAAAAGCAGATCACCGTTCTGACAAGAGGCAAAGGATGACATTTTTGTCCCTGCAAAGCAGAGAATAAATTCCTCCTAGTAAAAGCACCTCTCACAGTACACAGAAACACTTGTTAGGCACACACTCAACCCTTTGATTGCCCCTTATGCTAACCCCTTCCCAACTATGCAAAAACATCCAAACCTACAAACTTCAGCATTAAATATATATATATATATATACAAAAAGACTACAACTCCCTTTAAAGGGGTTGTAAAGGAAAACCCTTTTTTCCCCCCCTAAACAGCTTCCTTTACCTTAGTGCAGTTTTCCTTCACTTACCTCACCCTTCCATTTTGCTTTTAAATGTCCTTATTTCTTCTGAGAAATCCTCACTTCCTGTTCTTCTGTTTGTAACTACACACAGTAATGCAAGGCTTTCTTACTGGTGTGGAGAAAGCCTCTTGAGGGAGGAGGGGGCGAGCAGGAGTGTCAGGACACCCACTAACACACAGCTCCTTTATCTACAAAGTAGAGAGTGTCCTGACTCTCCTGCTCGCCCCCTCCCCCCTCAAGGGAGGGGGCGAGCACGACACTCCACACCAGGGAAGAAAGCCTTGCATTACTGTGTGGAGTTACAGGCAGAAGAACAGAAAGTGAGGATTTCTCAGAAGAAATAAGGACATTTAAAAGCAAAATGGAAGGATGACATAAGTGAAGGAGGACTGCACTAAGGTAAAGGAAGCTATTTTGGGTAAAAAAAAAAAAAAATCCTTTACAACCCCCTTTAAAACAGATTTCGAGTTATAGTTAGAGACCCTTTAGAATCCTTCTGATCGTACCATGTTGACAGCATCTTGGTCGAAGGGGTTCCACTCCACATTTTGAGGGTAGTGAGCAAGGACTTTTGACTTGAAGGTTCTTCTAACCGGGCTCTGGTCAAAGTTTTCACCTGAACAACAAGACAAAATGTTTAACTGGGAGCTCTCAACTTTTTAATTAGAAACAATCAATTTAAAATGATTTGATTAATTTTGTTCTTGATTTGAACGCTCACATTCAGGAGACTACTAATCAATTGTGAATCAGCCCCACCACATCTACATGATTTTTTATTTTATTTTTAGGGAAGAAAAAAAAAAGAAGAAGATTGGACAAGCAAAGAACTTACCACAGGCTTCACGAAAAAAGTTAATACTATGAAAAATACAAATAGGTAAGTTGTCTTTATAGCTGAACTTTACACATAGAGCTAAAATACACTGTTAAAATACATATGTTAAAAAGTGCTGACGATACATGTGTCATTCTGTTTAGCTCATCGTTGATTCAGGTGTCCCTGCCAGACAGCACAGCCAGGTCCTCAATTTATATGGCAGAGACAAAACACCTTGGTCAAAAACGCCCACTCTCATCCCATTATTGGACAATAAAGGAGCAGCAGTAGAACACTCATGCCTATTCAAACCTTACTGCCCCCTCCAACCAGAATATTCCCCGTCAGCTGCACAAATCCAAACTGCAGAGCCTGACTGGCGAATCTTGGCCCTCCATTCACAGTGGTGCAATTGTATGGTGAAGGAGCAATAGCACAATGAAAGGTTATCAACTCTACCCAATTTGTTCTCCGCTTCGGGTATAATATATATATATATATTTTTATGCAAGCACTGCCTGTCACTGTCCAATCACAGGCTGTGGGAGGGACAAGACCTTTTTCACTTAAATTGCAGCAGAGAAAAAGCAGGTCTCCCGCCTTGCCAGACTGTGCCGTCTGTCACTGTGAAATCTCAGGACTGAATGGCCAGAATTACAAGTCCTAATATATATATATGTAGGTAAAACAGCTCCTTTATATGCATTGTATCTTTTTATTTAGCTGTCTGCATGGAGTTCAGCTTTAATACAAGAACAGATTTTTACTTAATACATAGTTCAATCAATCTGTTTTTTTTTTATATTTCATGCTTAGCTTTAATAGGGTTATGCCAAGAATACTTCACAGTGACAGGAATGGATGCAAGTTCTGTAAGAAATTGGATTTTATTTGATCACACAGTCTACTCTGTAGGAGTCCAATACAGAAGAGCCTAATGCCGCGTACACACGACCGTTATTCAGGTCATGGAAAAAAAAAAAAAAAAAAAAAAACAGTTTTTCTCGACGCGATTTGTCGCGATTCCTCTCAAGCCTGCCTTGCATACCCACGTTCTTGAAAAAAAAAATGCTCGAGCAAAGCGCGGTGACGTACAACACGTATGACGGCACTATAAAGGGGAAGTTCCATTAGAATGGCGCCACCCTTTGGGCGGCTTTTGCCAATTTGTCTCATAGCTTGCTTCTGAGCATGCATGTCCCCCCCCCCCCTCGTTAAAGCGTGCACATGACTGTTTTTCGCGACGTGAAAAAGACAGATGTGAAAAAATGGAGAAAAAAAAATAGCAGGTTATAACAAATAAAATAAAAAATCAGGCATTTTTCTCGTTGAGAAAAATGCTCTGGAGCATAAACACAACCGTTTTTCACAACC